>NC_091089.1:32783181-33434090 GCF_032405125.1 Capricornis sumatraensis
TCCGGTGGACAGAAGAACCTGGTGGGCTACAGTCCATGGGGTTGCAAAGAACTGGACACAACTGAAGCAACACAGCATGCTTGCACATATTTATATATACACTAAACATATTTTTAAATTACTTGGAGTGGTAGGGTGATTTTTTCGTCCCCTTTCTTGTTTTCTGCACTTTAAAATTTTTCCTTTTTCTATAGTTGCTTTACAATGTTGTGTTAGTTTCTGCTGTACAGCAAAGTAAATCAACTATATGTATACATATATGCCTTTCCTCTTGAGCCTGCCTCCCATCTCAATTTTTCTACACCAACCATGCAACATCATTGTAATTCCCAAATGAACAATATCTTATTTTTTGGTAAACAAATAGTATTCAACAATTATCATAAATTATTGTTCTTATTAAACGTTATGGTGAAGGCTCATTCATGCTCTTATTTCATACTTTCCCACATTATGTTTCCAAATTATATTCACTCAGAAAAGTTTAAATAGATTCTCCTGTATTTGAATGACATCTTTATGCAATTAGCCATTTCTTTGTGTATATTTAAGCTCTTAGAACTACCTTTTAAATTGAAGTACAGTCCTCCCAACTGAGGTCTTCTGGTTGCTATGACAATTTATTTCTTATCTCTGCTACCCTGTGATCCCATCTCTTCAGTATCTGGCAGCATCTTGCTTGAATTGTTTGTGTAGTGATGCAGGGAAGCTTTGAACATTCTTGCCTTTATATAATATTCTTTAGTAAAGAACTAGTCCTTTGCAATGTGCCATTTGAAGAAAGTTCAGAGGAGGGAAGATAAATAATTCATAAGAAATAACAAGAGAACCATGATGCCTAGATAGTTCTGAACATAGACACATATGTCACAGCTCAGCTGTAAAGAGGATTTAAGTAGCAGAGTTGATGTGGATTCTAGACAGAAGCAAGCCTAGGTTTACCTTTTGAAATACACGGAAAAATAATGCTACCATCCCATCCTTCATGAATTCATTTTTTCATGAAATATTTAAAAAGCACCTCTTTCACGCAAGGTCTGTGCTATTTGTATAATGAGGGACACAAAGGACAAGACAGTTCCTGCCTGGAAGAAGCTAACATTTGGGAAAGGTGGCAGGTACAGAGGGCTGTCACTGGGAAATGACTGCCCAGCCCAGATGGCATTTTTCAGTCACCCTTGAATCCAGAGGTGGCCATGTACTACTCCCCACTGAAAGGAGGATAGTCGTCATATGTGTCACTATCAGATGAGTGTCTTTAAGAAGCTGGAGTGCCTTCTCCATGCTTTCAACTTCCATCTGCTGGAAGCTGAAGGATCTGGGCTCTAGGAGATGACAGAGCCCCACAGAATTGAAGGAGCATAGATCCCATGCTCTGGTCCACAGGGAATTCCCTGGTGGTCCAGTGGTTATGGGGGCTTCCCTGGTGGCTCAGTGGTGAAGAATCTGCTTGCCAATGCAGGAGACACAGGAAATGCAGGTTTGATCCCTGGGTCGGTCAGGAAGATCCCCTGGAGGAGGAAATGGAAACACACTCCAGTATTCTTGCCTGGAGAATCCAACGAAGAGAGAAGCCTGGAAGGCTATGGCCCATAGGGTCACAAAAATCGGACACGACTAAAGCAACTGAGCACGCACACACACCCCAGTGGTTATGGCTCCATGCTTTCATTGTCGAGAGCCCAGGTTCTATCCCTGACCAGGGAACTAAGATCCCACAAGCCCTCAGTAAAAAAGAGAATAATAGGTCCATAGATTCTTTATACCCTTGCCTTGAAAGTCAGAGCTTGGTTCTCACCCCCTTGAGGGTGAGCTGAACTTAGGGACTCACTTCTGGAATCAAATCAGACTCTTTCTTGCGCTCTCTGGGGTTTTTCTCTCTGGGAGAAGCCAGCTATCAGGCCATTGTTGTTGTTGTTTAGTCACTAAGCTATGCCTGATTCTTTGCAACCCCATGGACTGTAGCCTGCCAGGCTCCTCTGTCCATGGGATTACCCAGGCAGGACTACTGGAGTGTGTAGCCATAAGTACACTCAATGGGCAGTTGGTGAGGACGGTGAATGAGTCATTTGGAAATGGTTCCACCAGCCCCAGTCAAGCCTTCAGATGACTGCAGCCCGAGACAACAGCTTGACTATAAGCTCATGAGAAACCTCAAAGTCTGAACTACCCAGCTAAACTTCTCCTAAATCCCTGACCCACAGCATTTGTGAAATAGTAAATGTTTTCTTAAGCCAACAGTTTTGGGGCTAATTTCTAATGCAACTAACTTGTTGTATATATTACAGATAATAGAGAAGATAGATAAAACTAAAGTCAACAGATAAAACTAACAAAGTCCTTGAATCACCATAGAGAGAAGAGCCTCCAGTCAACCAGTAGCACCAGGTTGGACTGTCATGTTAAATCACTAAGCTTTGGGGGTCTGTTTCCCAGAGCAACCAGCATATCTTTAACTAATGTGAGGAGGTTACATATGTTCATGTTTGACTTTCCATGTACCATAGTGTTTAGCACTTCTAGATATTCAATTAATATTTACTGAAGGAATAAATGATTATATTTTAAAAATCATACATGTCCTAAAAGAGATACAAACCAAGCACAAGAGACACTTAGAGGATAGAGTTTGCCTTCATTTGTGAGAACAGAAACTTTTTCTTGGAAAAGGTGACATTTGAACAGTGCCCTGAAATGGAAGATTGTTCAGAGACAGAAATGGGGAAAGGTGTTCCCACCAGGGGTAATATCAGCATAAGGGATGCAGAGGTAAGAAAAATGGAAAACAGTCTGAAGCCTAATGGATAGTCCAATTTGATTGAAACATTCAGTGATAAGAAGGATTAAGGGTCAAAATTAGAAGCAAACCCCAGGCTCAAACCCATTAGATGTTAAGTACAAAAGCACTGGGTTTTAATCTCGGGGCCACTGATTAAAGAAACCTGAGTAGAAATCCAATTGGCCATCTTGTGTACACTGATTAGGGTGGGAAGAGTCTAAAAACACTGAGAATATTAGAGGACTGCTGAAGGAAGAAGTGACAGGTCACAGGGTCTTTCTTTCCAAAATGGAAAAAAGGAATAGGTGTTAAGAAACACAGGACCCGCTTAGGCTCTGTCCATGGTTTTCCACTGGGGCTGGTGGCCCTCTCTTGGGCAATCCATCATGTTCTTCTCCTTGTGAGTAAATCCTGTGAACATGGAAGAGATTTTCTTCTACATAAAGTTAAACCACCAGGTTTCAGAGACATTAGCTTCAGTCTCATTGGCAGCATGTTCCAACCAACTAACAAGCCACTGAGGAAGACCACACCAGCATCTTGGGCTGCTCTAACCAAGGGAAGCCAAATATCCATTAGCCTCAGTGTGGCTCACTGCCGAGCCCAAAGCATCACCTGTGCTTCTGCAGCAACAGACCCCAGGGGGTGGGAACTGGATTGGTAGACAAGACTAAATTGTTCTGAGAAATTCAACCTTCCACTCATCCCAGTTAAAATAGGTAAGCTGTTCTCATATAAGCAAACTGTGAAGTCCTTTAGCAAACTGGGAGATGGCAGACAGGATGGCGGAAAGTCATCTCAGGATTTAAGACCTCCCTGTGCACCTTTGGGGTTCCCTGGTGGCTCAGACAGTAAAGACTCTGCCTACAATGAAGGAGACCGGAGTTCCATCCCTGGGTCAGGAGGATCCCCTGGAGAAGGAAATGGCAACTCACTCCAGTACTCTTGCCTGGGAAAACCCAAGGATGGAGGAACCTGGCGGGCTGCAGTCTATGGGGTCACAAAAAGTCAGACACAACGGAGCAACTAACACTGTGCATCTTTAAAGACCTTTTCTCATATATTCTCTCGTCTGCCTCTGACTTTCCTTTCCAGGTCCTCCATTCCCGTGCCTGTGCTCCCTCTTGCTGCCATGTGGGGACATTCCCTGTGCTGAAACTCTTCCTTCAATCTTCCTGGAAGATGGACTAATTTCATCCAGCAAAGCTTCCTTCCCTCTCCAGTTCGGTCCTAAGGAATTAATTCCTCCCTGTGCCTCCTCTTTGGGAGGCAGGAGCCACCCGAGCCCATACTCAGGGATCCAGCAGCACACAGAAGGAGATGAGAAAGTGGCTGGTGTATTTCAGCTCACTTGGTTAAAAACAACTCTAGGCATGACAAAGTGTGTGTTATTAATATGCATATGTGATATCTTTGAGGCAGAGCTGCCTTCCAGGTGTATTTTCAGCAGGACAACATTTTCCCACGTGAGGCGGGAACAACAGTGAATCATATGTGTGGGAGGGAAAAGCCTGTGGGCTGTGTACAATGCTGACTCCCTTTGTGGCTCGCCTCCCTCTCCCTCTCGCCCCCTCCCACCCTTGTTATTAATGGCTTCTACAATTACTGGTAACAGTGCATCGCCAGGGAAGAAAAATCGGTGACTGTCTGACAGATTGGTGCAAGGAGAGGCAACAGAGAAACTGTCTGTGAAGAGAAACAAGGGGCTTGCCACTGCAAAATGGAGTTTCTCAAGGCAGGGAATTCTAGGGTAAGTGGAGGTTAGAAATTGAGTTTGGTAAGGGATTCTCTCTGCTATAGCACCTGACATTTTAGAAATGAAAAGGGAGATCTTGGAACAGGACCAGTCGCCCTGAGAGCATTATCTAAGATGATGCTTCTCAAGGGGTGCCAGATGGGAAGCCCAAAAAAACTTGGTGGCACTTTTTAAAGTTTTTATGTTGTATTGAAGTATAGCCAACTAACAATGTTGTGATAGTTTCAGGTGAACAGCAAAAGGACTCAGCCATACATATACATGTATCCATTCTCCCCCAAACTCCAGGGGCCCATATTTTTATACCTCTATTATAGGTTAAAAGAGACATGTATTAAGTGAATGCAGTGATTTAAATATCCAAGGAGTAGATTTTTTTTTTATTGATCACTGTACAAAAGAAGGATTTCCTGTTACAACCAGAAATAGAAAGAGTAGCCACTAAAGAAGTGTCACATTAAATAAGTAAACAAATAGATATATAGTCCCTAAGAGGAATATCAAGAAATGTTGTTACAACTTGGCTTGAGTTAGTGGATTTGACAAGGAACGTGTCAACTCAGCTAAATACAACTGAGTTCTAATTCACAAGGCACAGGAGAATTCCAAAATGCCCAGAAGTGAAAATAAATTCAAATGATGTTGCCGATCACAATGACACTATTACACCTGAAACCAAAAGCTAATACTGAGATTCAGTAGAAGAGTATTTCCATTTATTTGTCTTTTCTTAGTTGACATACATCCAGGGTTCAGTGGATACTATATTTTTATATTTAAAAAATGTTTTAAAAGGGAACTGTTGGTTATAAGGAGATAGTGGTACTTGATAAGGCAACTCTCCCTTATATTTTGTGCATGCAGCATTTATATCTTATTCTTTAAGTGAGAACATGGCAATGATCATCCTGACAAGTTGGCTTTTTTCAACCTATTGTGCTTAGAGTTTTTAGGATATGTGCTGTGCTCAGCCGCTCAGTCATGTCCTACTCTCTATAGCCCCATGGACTGCATCCCACCAGGCTCCTCTGTCCAGGGAATTTCCCAGGCAAGAATACTGGAGTGGGTGCCATTTCCTTCTGCAGGGGATCTTCCCGACCCAGGGACTGAAACCCACTCCACTTGTGTCTCCTGCATTGGCAGCCAGATCCTTTACCACAAGCGCCACCTGGGAAGCCCAGTTGTTAGGATATGTGTAAATACAATAATGAAATGTTCTGCACTCCATTTGGTTCCATCACCAAGTTTTGTCAAGTTCAAGAAAACACATCAAGGTCTCCAACAGGACTTCAGAGATGACTCAAGTCCTTTATTATATTTCTCAGTGACCTATAAAAGAATGCATGGGTAATCACAATATCACTAGAATCTTCTCTCTTTAGTTCTCTAGCTTCCCAAATCTGATTACTGATAAACTCCAGAAGTTTCTCTCATCTGTACTCTTCTTTCACAGACACATCTTCCTCAAACACACACATGTACACACACTCACATGTACACACACACAAATACATGCACACACACGGGTCCCCTTGCATGATGTTCACCAATTGGTAATGACCCCACAACCCACAATCCCTTTAGTGGGGCAGAGACTAGTAAATTTGCCAGCCTGCACCACTTTCATCCTTCTTTTCCTTTCCTGCTCCCCTCCTTTCCTGAATGGTAACTGCAATAATATTAACACATCATTATGTTTGTTTTTTATAATACACAACACACACAAACAATTGTAAGATACATATAGAAATAAATTATATACATATAATAGACAGATTAAATATATATATGGATGGCTTAGTCATGAAGTTGTGTCCAGCTCTTAAGATTCCATGGACTGTAGCCCACCAGGCTCCTCTGTCCATGGGATTCTCCAGGCAAGAATACTGGAGTGGGCTGCCATATCCTTTCTCCTTTTATATATATATTATATCCTTTTATATATATATATATATATATATATATATATCCTTATATATATATATTATATATATCCATATATATCCATATAAATAATATATATGGATGTATATTAAATATATAGGCATAGATTAAATATATAGATACAGATGATAAGTAAGTGAAACTCGTGCAGTCGTGTCTGACTCTTTGCGAGCCCATAGACTATACAGTCCATGGCATTCTCTGGGCCAGAATACTGGAATGGGTAGCCTTTCCCTTCTCCAGCGGATCTTCCCAACCCAGGAATCGAACCCAGGTCTCCCACATTGCAGGTGGGTTCTTTACCAGCTAAGTCACAAGGGAAGCCCAAGAATACTGAAGTGGGTAGCCTATCCCTTCTCCAGCATATCTTCCTGACCGAGGAATCGAACCAGGGTCTCCTGCATTACAGGCAAATTCTTTACCAACAGAGCTGTCAGGGAAGCCCTTATAGATGATAAAGATACAGATAATATAGATACCGAGAGATGGTATGTATATACGCACACAGAGAGAGAATGCAAGCCTCCTCCATTCTGGTCCTTGGCTCTCTCAGACAATCTATTCTACAAAATCCCAGCAAGCTCTAAAATTCTGTTGCTCTGACATCTGTGGAACTTCTGATCAATGTATTTCAACAAGCAAAGTTGCAAAATCTACCCCGAAAAGCTAAGGCTGCCAATAGTAAGGGCTGTGGATAAAGCAGACACGGGGAATCTCATAGCTGGCTGGTGGAAGAATAAGTGCTAATCCACTTTGGGAAACAGATTGGCAGTGTCTGGCCAGGACGAACACTTAACAGACCCTATTCCTAAGTGGTTAGTTAGTTAGTTAGTGCTAGTCACTCAATCATGTCTGACTTTGCGACCCCATAGACTTAGGCCACCAGGCTCCTCTGTCCAAGGGCTTCTCCAGGCAAGAATACTGGAGTGGATTGCCATTCCCTTCTCCAGGGGATCTTCCCAACCCAGGGATCAAATTCAGGCCTCCTGCATTGCAGGCAGATTCTTTACCATCTGAGCCACCAGGAGCTCTCATTCCTAAGTGGATATGCCCCCAAATTACTGCTCTTGGTTCACATCCATAAAGTATTATAGCAAAAACAACAAACAAGCCAAAGGCCCATCAACAAGAAGATGAAATAACTGTAGTGTTTTCATACCATAGAATATAATGTAGCAATGAAAATTAATGAATTATAACTACATCCAAAAGCATGAATACATTTTGGAAACATAACTTCAAGTAGAGAAAAGAAAATTTCAGAAACCTAAATGTAAGATGATAGTTTTTTTTTTAATAAAACTTAAAAACAAATGCAACTAAATAGTACACTGTGTAAGCATATACACATTGAGATAAAAGTGTACTTAAGATGAAATGCAATGGACTGATAAACAGGAGTGTTAAGGGAATTGTTATCTATGGAACAGAAGCAGGGTTTGGAGGAGGAGAAAAATATACAGCAAAATGGAAGTTTTTAATAACATTATACCTCTTAGATTAAGTGGTGGTTCATGATTTTTAAACTATCATTGTTTTATACAGTAATGTTTTATAAATATCAAATAATAGAATAAAATTAAGTAGAAGAATGCTAAAAATGAAATGCTTCTGATTTTTAATTAGTATATAAAATTAAAAGCATTTGTGAAATAAGTTTTATTGAAAATGTATTGTTACAGTTTTTTTTAAAACAAACCTAACTGGCATAAGGCATCGTGCTAGGCAGTTTAGAAATTCAAAACCAAGAGCAGTCCTTAAAGAGTTAAGCATTTATTGACAGAATGACAATATCAAAGCAGAAGCAGGAACATGGACATTATTGTAGAAACTGGAGTGGATGGATCTGCCCACTCCACTCCCACAGTGTCAGGCACCCAGGGATGAATCAGATAAAACCCTTCTATTGGAGGACTCCACAGATCAGCGTAGTTGAGAGGGTTTGGGAAATAAAGGAGAGACGGGACACCCACTCAATCTGCTAGACTTTACCTAGAGAAGGATGTCACTGTCTTTAAACATCCAGGATGCCACTCAGAATTCTGACCTATTTTCCTGGTACCCTGAGCTGGCCTCATCCCCCAGGCTTTCTCCTCTCCTACCCTCAGCACTAGGAGGTTAAATGTTTGCTAACTACTCTACAGAGTCACCTTCTTCCTCAGAGTCTAGCCATGCCCAAGAGCACTGAGGATTCTGAGGAGTCATCCACTTAAAGATGCCCTGGCAGGGTTTCACAGCCATCCAAGAAAGCAGCTCCTTCGCATCATGACACAGCCGGCTCCTTCCCCGGGGTGGCCTCCGGAGTGATCTCCAGCTCTTGAAAATGCAAGAGGCTTTCAGAGTTGACCTGCTTTCTTTCCCACTCTTTCGATCCCAGTCTATACAACTCGACTCCAGCATCTGGAGGGTGCCTCCGGCACTAAGACCAGCAGAAGACACACAGCTGATGAGAGGTCAGCCCTGCCCTCAGGGGGCATCCATTCCAGCAAAGGAGATGAAGAGTAATGAGGGAAAATGCCTAAACAAAATGAGATACTGAATGCTCTAGGACATGCAAAGACAGAGGGGCCATCTTCAGGAGAATTGGAGAAGGCTTTGTGGGGAAAAAATAAAAGACATTGGAAATAGACCTTGAAAAAAGGGCCTTGGCTCTCGCCCAAACACATGTAAATCTACTCATGAAAATTCAAGAATATCTGGATTCAAGCCACACTCCACTGTAGGCAAGAAGTCTTCACCACAGCATTTGCCAGAGAGAGGATGTTTTGTTATTGTTAATCTGTCTAAAAGCCTCAGATGTCTGGGCTTCCCAGGTGGTGCTAGTGGTAAAGAACCCACCCCCCAATGCAGGAGCTGCAAGAGACATGGGTTTGACCCCTGGGTCGAGAAGATCCCCTGGAGGAGGGCACAGCAACCCACCCAACATTGTTGACAGGAGAATCCCCTGGACAGAGGAACCACACAGGCTACGATCCATAGGGTCACGAAGAGTCAGACACAATTCATATGTCTGCTTTCCAAACTTGCCTCTCTTATCTTACACAGTCATAGACTCTACAGTCTTCTGTTTAAACAATCCCTGCATTCTTTTTCACACTCTTTCCTTTTGTTCACCTCTCCAAAATCCTGACATCCAGATGACAGCCATTGACTAAGCTGTCCTTTCTTTGCAATGGTAGGAAAAGTCATGCCTCAGAAAAAAGTTAAGGGGACCAGGAGAGCTACTTTGTCACTGGCTTTCCTTCCAAGGACTGGCCTTTCAGTAAATTAACAGCCCTACAATTTACAGAGGAAGCACCGAAGTATCCACTAAATGCCAACCCAACATTTGAAAATCATGTCAAATTTTATTTGTACATAAAACTTCTACCATTAATCTACATCAATGCCTACTAAAAAAGCCAAGAGGAACAATCATTAAGTAGATTGACAGAGTGGCTGCCGAGAATGGACAGAGAGGAACTTACAGATGCATCCGGTACCCAGGAACTCGGGTGGTGGTGGTACTTTTCATGAATCCATACCAGCCAAGGGATACTAGCAAGAACTGCCTATTGGGATAAATGTAATAGGGCTGAACATGATCAAGATATTTGTTAAAATAAAAAGAGCAGTGTCAGACTTCCCTGGTGCAGAAGATAAGAATCCATCTGCCAGTGCAGGGGATACCAGTTCAATCCCTGGTCTGTGACATACCACCTGCCACAGCACAACTAAGCTCATGCGCCCAACTACTGAGCCTGTGCTCTACAGCCCAGGAGCCACAACTGCTGAAGCCCACACGCCTAGAGCCTGTGCTCCAAAACAAAAGAAATCGCTGCAATGAGAAGCTTGTGCAACACAGCAAACAGTGGCCCCTGCTCACTACAATTAGAGAAAGCCCATGCAAAGAAATGAAGATGAAGCACAGCCAAAAATAAATAAATAAATAAAGCTTTAAAAACAAATAGTAGTGTCTAATTTATATTGGTCTCCCATATCAAGTCATACTACATTTAAACTTATGTCAGAGAATCAGGAAAAATGCCCTGAAAAACCACACATGAAAAAAGTCATTTGCAACTTATTTTCATATCTCATCGTCCTTGTCGCCAAAAGGAAAAAAAAAGTGTTAATTATCTGATAAACTTATCTGATAAATGAATGTGGGTGAAAACAGTCATCCAGGTATACTAAAGATGCAAAAGAACCCAGGTTGGGGAAAAAAAAAGAAGGTAAGCATTTTGGAAATTGAGATACTGAGTTTCTGCTACCCTGAGGAACATGTTAACATAGATTCCTGATCTATTGTGTCTGCACGTTAGCTGCTTATCCCATCTTTTCTCCCTTTTGTATTATCAATTTCAAAAAATAATGTTTTCTAATAACATCTCTCAGCATTCTTGACCTAGTCTTGCAAAGAACTGCTGGAGAATCCAAATACATCCCACAGAATTAGAGATTATCAAAAGATGTCTTTCTTGTTTTATGGAAAGGAACCCCACCAGTACTCCCATAGGAAAATGTGACTTCAGGGAAAAGGGGAAACCTATTGAAGCAGATTCCATTCACGTCAACTCAGCAGGAATTTGCCAAGTACTCACTTGTGACTACCAGATATCTTACTATCTGGAAAACAGTATTTAGCATGGTCCCGTCTCTCTAAGATGATGTTGAAAAAGAATTCAGAGATTTGAGTGCAAATGGACCTCCATAAGTGACAACTGTTAAGTTTTCTGAGCGTTCAGACATCTCCTAAGTTCACCACTGAAAAAAGTGGTGCCATTACTTCCTGCTGTAGACTGGCTCCACTCAATAGGTCCAGCACAGGAATGGAAGTCCTTGCACAGACAGACATTTGTCAAAGACACTAGACTTTTTTAATTCAGGAAAACTACTACGAGTAGCCTAGGCTGTTTAAGCTTATCTAGGAAAGCAAGTAACCAAAGTTGTGTTGACTTCAAGGTCCCTTTTAAAAGGATGGAGGGCCCCCAATGCACATAGACATCCTATCAAAGAATTTTAGTTTGAGTACATAAGCTACAATTTTGTGTTTCTATTTTTAAAATTATAAAGCAAATGAAAATGACTCCAGTTGTAGAATACACATTCAATAGTTAATAGAGAAAGAGCTTCAGGGGAATGACAGACTCTAAAAGAGATAAGACCTAGGACAAGGTGCAAGACTGATGCTATAGGAAGGAAGATTTCAACATGTGGCAAAATTTCCTGGAGACTATAAAATTCACTTAAAAACAAAATGAGGTGCTTTATTAGATGATGAACTCTCTATCATTAGAAACATGCAAGATTAGGCAGCCCTTGTCAGGGATCCATGAGGTAATCCGTACATTGGGGTGGGAGGTGTACCAGATGATTCTAAGGACTGGAGGGGATGTGACTCGGGTATATTTCTCCTTCCTGGCCCTCAGAAAGATGCTGCACATCTGCAGATGAGCACAGCTACATCAAACCAGGTGTTAAACCTTTATTACAGAGAATATGTTAATTCTGAATAGCACAAGGCCCTCGGAGATTAGTGAATGATGCTTTTGTTCAGTTACTAAGTCGTGTCTAACTCTTTGAGACTCCATGGACTGCAGCACACCAGGCTTCCCTGTCCTTCACTATCTCCCAGAGTTTGCTCAAACTCATGTCCACTGAGTCGGTGATGCCATCCAACCATCTCATCCTTTGTCGTCCCCTTCTCCTCTGGCCCTCAATCTTTCCTAGCATCAGGGTCTTTTCCAGTGAGTTGGCTCTTCACATCAGGTGGCCAAAGTATTGGAGCTTCAGCTTCAACATCAGCCCTTCCGATGAATACTCAGGGTTGATTTCCTTTAGGATTGACTGGTTTGATCTCCTTGCTGTTCAAGAGACTCTCAAGAGTCTTCTCCAGCACCACAATTCAAAAACATTCATTCTTCCACGCTCAGCCTACTTTATGGTCCAACTCTCACATCCGTATATGACTACTGGAAAAACCATAGCTTTGACTAGATAGACCTTTGTTGGCAAAGTGATGTCTCTACTTTTTAATATGCTGTCTAGGTTTGTCACAGCTTTTCTTCCAAGGAGCAAGCATCTTTTAATTTTGTGACTGCAGGCCATCCACAGTGACTTTAGAGCCCAAGAAAAGAAAATCTGCCACTGTTTCCACATTTATTTGCCAGGAAGTGATGGAACCAGATGCCATGATCTTAGTTTTTTGAATGTTAAGTTTTAAGCCTTTTTCACTCTCTTCTTTCACCCTCATCAAGAGGCTGTGAATAATAAATAAAGCATTTCTCCTTTTGTTGATAGTGTCTATCCCTGTTCATAAACTTTCTCTTTCTGGGCAGCTGTGGGGGTTGTGGGGGCCTTGATGACTTCGGTATTCTCACTGTTGAGCAAACTACTAAGACAGCTTAGAGCAGGCTGCCTCCACTCCCCAAGAGGAAAATCCAGAGTTCTTGCCTTTTTTTTCCACCCCCAGCACCTCACTCATCCTCTTTCTCTTGACCTCTATAGCAACTATGATACCCATAATCTATCCACAGACTCACAACCCCCATTGGTTAGCTTATACTTGTAAATGACTTAAACAGTGCAAAGACAGCTAATTACAGCCTCATTTATAAGTTATTCATTTTCTTTTTCAAGGTTGTATTATGGAATGTCAATTTTTCATGAATCTGACTTGAAATTTAAGAATCAGAGACTGTTTTTCTCCTCAAAACACAGGAGTCTACCCGGTTTTCACTGCAACTGTTTTGTGTTTTGATAGATGAGAAATGACTCAAGTGAGACTGGAGAAGGGTTCTCCAGCCCAGGAAAAGAGCTTGCAGTAACTTCAACAGTGCCATGCATTCATGACCCACCAGCCACTACACAGACAAGCCAAGCACAGGCGAGTCTACTCAGCCTGGAAGCTCCAGCCTCTCCACCCACAGCACTTTGCGCAGCACTTTGCACCCCTCCTCCCCAGAACACTCTTTCTTGGTTTTTGTACCACTGAGTTCTTCTCAATCTCCTTTATTTCTCAGATGCTAATTCTATGCCTCTTTTGTTGGTTTCCAATTTTCTTTTCATCTAAATATCACTCTCCCTTTCCCTTCCACATGCCTCCCTCGCCCTCAAGTCCTCACTGCAAATTATTCTCAGAACTGGACTTCTCTCCCTGACCTCTCTCCTCAGCCTCAGACCTGCCTGTAAACTGCCCGTTGGGCATCTGCACCTGGACACCCCGCTGACCTCAGAATCACGACAGCTCACTAACTAATCAGGTAGTTGTCACAGGTCAGTTCCTTTAGGGCCTCCTCTACTGGAAAACAAATATAACTGAATTATCTTCAACGTTCCTCCTGAATCTAAAAGATGGCGATATTGTTTGATACGGAATTCACACTTTCTCCCACAATTAGCTCTTTTTCTCGTCTTCCGCTAGACTCCTCTTCCATCACAAGCAGACTCAAAGTCCCAAAGAGCTCGAGGAACCATTAAAAGCAGAAAGACCAAACTTGAACCAGGTCCACCTTGAGCTCAGGGTCCTTCTCGCCTTACTTACCCCACGTCTCTATTACTCCGTCAGCCTCTTAGCTTGAGTTCTCCCGTATTTGGGATGCTCGCACATGCGCAGGCGATGCGCTCTGATCATAGAGACCTACTTCCGGTTCCGGGTTTCACACTTCCGTGATTGTTCTCGTGTTTCTCCTCTTCTCCTCAGACATTACCTTTCACACCCCAATTCCTCTACATACTGAAATCACACCCACGTTTCAAGGGTTCTTCTCAAGTGCTACATTTGAGCCTTCGCTCCCAACCAAGCCAAAATGTGTCCTCAGAGACATCTCTTGGACGCTCTTTGCCAGTACTTCTTAACCTTGGCTGTGTCTTTGAATCACCTGGCAAGCTATTCTGCAATCCCCGTCTCCTGGCTGCACACCCCCCTCAAACCAATTAAATCAGAACCTCCGGGGAGGAACCTCCGGTGTTTTTATAGCTCCCCGGGTGATTCCAATCAGCAGTCGAGGTCGATAACCACTGCATTGCACCATTTATCACTTTCTCCCTTGTAGTTGTAATTACGCCGTATTTGTCTTATTCCCACTACTAAATTTGAAACTCCTTGAGGGCACAGACCATCTTACCACATCTGCTTATCCCCTGCAGTTCTTAGTGAATCTGAGAGGCAATAAATATTGTTGAATTGAATTTGGAAACTGGAAATTAACCATACACTTCAATTTTATATCTCGCATATAATTTTAGAAGAGGAATCGATTAGTGAGGAGCTAATCCGAATTTTTTTTAAAGGTGCCTTTGCCATTACCAAAAATACTCTGATATGACTTTGAAATCAGAATAGCTCTCACTCGAGACTGATGACCTGCAAATATGTGTGCAGCTGACGCATCCTTTGCTTCTGACACTTTCTGAACTCTTCACAAATAAAATGAATATGTTATGATTCTTTGAGAACTGGCTGCAAAATGTGACTGTGTGTGTAGGTGCATCATTTCTCACTGAAGTAAACAAAAGCAGTCAGTGACTTGCACAAGCTCTGCCTTCCCCAGCTATAAGACAGAAGGTACCGCAAAGCAAAACTGCAATGTGAACTTAACACAGAGCATCTGACCTCCTTTCAGGAACTGCAGAAAATGAAATGAAAAATGAGACAAGGAATGCTTGCCAGCCTTTCATACGGCTACAGTTGCTAAGGAAACAGCTTTTTTTGCTTCAACCTGTCCAGCCCAGCCCGTTTCACATATTCTTCAGGGTTTTTGAAAATAAGGAAATCAAAGAAGGAAAAGATGAGAGGGAATGAAAGTCAGGGTTCTGCCAGTGCGGACAGAGCCCTCGTGCCCTTTCTCCCTTCTCCCCTCTTTCCCGGTCACCTAGAATATTTGCCACCTGGCAAAACCCTCCTGGAACTCAAATCACAGAATTAGACGAGAAGGTAAACAAAGCAATAGGAAGCCTTATTTGACATGCAGCAGTGGCTAAAAAACTGCTTCCTCACCGCAGCCGGGCTTTCTTTCCTGCTGGGAAAGTAGGAGGCAACTCTTAACCCAGCAGGAGAAGCACCTCAGCCCTCACCTGCCCCACATCTCAGGAGAAAGTGCCATCATGAGTACAACCCCGAGCGGAGGCAGCATCCGGATTGCACACGTGGTGAGATGCAGGCAAGCAACTCCAGACTCTCCAAGTCAAGGTAGGGTGTGTGTTCAGGGAGCAGGGAAATCAAAGGTCAGGAGGCCCAACATGCCTAATACTAGACCCTCTACAGAGGATGTAGAAACAGGAGAAAGTACACAGAAGATGTGATATATAAGAAAGACAGCATCCTACCAATAGCCAATTAAATGAGCAACTATTTCTCCAGCATCTCCTGACAAGGCACGATAGTGGAGTAGCCACTGATAGAAATTGAAAAGAGTCATTTTGAAGTATACACTGCTATATTTAAAATGGATAACCAACAAGGACCTACTGTATAGCACAGGGAATTCTGCTCAATGTTATGTGGCAGCCTGGCTAGGAGGGGAGTTTGGGGAAGAATGGATAATATATATGATATGACTGAATCCCTTTGCTGTCCACCTGAAACTATCACAACATTGTTAATTGGTTAACTCCAATATAAAATGTAAAGTTTTGGGTTTTTTTTTTAAGTAACTTGGCAGGACTTCCCTGGTGGTCCAATGATTAAAGACTCTGCACTACCAATGTAAGGGGCATGAGTTCAATTTCTGGTGGGGGAACTAAGATCCCCACATGACACACAGCACAGTCAAAAACAAAAAAAGTCATTTGGTGATAAGTATTGCAGTACTCATATTCAGAGATGATGTCCCTGAGGGGTGCAGGGAGGGGGAATGGGAGAAAGACTGTCAAAAGCTTATAAGAACTTTCAGTTATAAGATAAATAAATACCAAGGATGGACTGTACAACATGAGGAATATAATGACACTGTTGTATGTTCCACATAAAAGCTGTTAAGAGAATAACCCTGAGTTCTCATCACAAGGAAAATCATTTTTTTCTATTTCTTTAATTGTGTGTCTATATGAGATGATAGATGTTCACTAAATGTGTGATAATAACATCATGATATATGTAAATCAAATCACTATTCTGTATGTGTGTGTGCTAAGTCACTTCAGTCTTGTCCAACTCTTTGCGACCCTGTGGACCATAGTCCATCAGGCTCCTCTGTCCATGGGATTCTCCAGGCAAGAATATAGGAGTGGGTTGCCATGCCCTCCTCCAGGGGGATCTGCCTGACCCTGCATCTCCTACATTAGCAGGCAGGTACTTTACCACTTGGGAAGGCTATTCTATATACCTTAAAATTATACAGTGCTGTATGTTAATTTTGTCTCAATGAAACAAGAGGGAAAAAAAGAAAAGATTATGCCATTTTCTCCCTCAATTTGTCACTAAATACTTTTGTTTTTTTTGGCTTTCAATGAGAATAAGATCTTTTTATCCTCCATTTCTACTTAAATATACTATAAATAAAAGTTCTCTTTACAAGAGACTAGTAGCACTGTGCAAATCCAGGAAGAAGAAATGAACAGGTGGGAGAGGAATGGAAGAAAAGGTTTTTACTGTTAATCATTTACATTTTTCAAATTTTGAACCTTGTGCATATTTGTAAATAAGTAAATAATATTTTGAAATCAAATACTACTTACCTAAAATGTCCGAACTGTACTATGATTAATTTTTAGGATGTCATAGGGGAAATCTGTATTGGTTTTTCTTAAATTTATAGGATCCAGACCATGTATGCAATGTTACCATCTACTCACTAATCCTAGGAAAGGCAATTATAAATATTTTTATTCTATCTTATATTATATGTATTATATATTACACATATAATTTTTAAAATGTGGGATTCTACTGTATTATGCAACATAGATTAATAAATTCAGACTCTTGGAATTGTACAAATGAGCCAGAAATAATGCCCTAAGACTTGAAGACATTTGGGGTTTTCTCAATCCGTGTGTCAATAAGCCTTTCTCTTGAGGCTTGAGCAGAGAGCCACGTGGAACCAGGGAGAAGGACTCACTGTGATCTGAAACTGACTTGGCTCATCCGGTCATAACCAGGTAACTCTGACCAAGTTACCCACGTACTTCCACATTCTCCACTAAAAAAAAAAAGAAATAGAAACAAACAAATATAAATACTGGAAGCACAATATAATTGTGGTCATTTGAAAAGGATAATCACTAACCCATGGAATTTTCTCAGAGAGTAAAGCCCAGCCAAATATTGATTATATTTGGTTTTCTCTTCATTTCACAGGTGAAAAAAAAAGATGCTGGTATGTTTTCTCTGATGTATGTCTCCTGACAGGACAGTTGGCATCAATGTTACAGCAAGAACTGACATCACCTGTGAACCCAAAGGTTTCCACGTAGCCACGAAAGACTGTGGAGCCTCTTTAACATATCTGGAGACCTGCTCCACAAAATCAGTAGGTCAAACTGATTTCCTGTATCTGAAAAGCGTGATGTTAAAATACACAAGAAATCCTCAATACTGTCATAAGAGTGTTTGATAACCTGGCTTGAACTCAGAGTTCCACCCCCATACTCACCCCTAAGCTCAGTAGGAATGAGGCAGGAAGCAACTGAGGATGACCTGTAAGTGCTTCTCCATGGATGTCTCAGCCCCACCTGAATGTTAGAACCACTAGAGGAACAGGTAAGTAACAACCCAAACCCCAGACCTTCTCCAGAATCATCAAACCCAAATCTCGGCCTAACAGTCACTCGCTTATGTGAATTTTAAAATGTGATTAGTCAAAGATAAAAATCTTTCTGAAAGCAAGGACCATCTTAAGAAGGTATTAAGATACTAGTCATTGGGATATTAGCTGTGATCCCAAGGTAGGTAGTGGCCTTCCCTGGTGGCTCAGTGGTAAAGAATCCACCTGCAATACAAGACACACAGGTTCAGTCTACAGGTTGGGAAGATCCCCTGGAGGAGGAAATGGCAACCCACTCCGGTGTTCTTGTCTGAGAAATTTTATAGACTGAGGAGCCTGGTGGGCTGCAGTCCATGGGGTTGCAAGAATCTGACATGACTTAGCGACTAAACCACCACCAAGGTAGGTAGGTGTGTGCATGTGTACATGTGTATATACGTTTTATACCATAACGTGTTCCCTAATGGGCTTTCCTGGTGGCTCAGCTGGTAAAGAATCCACCTACAATGCAGAAGTCCCAGGTTTGATTCCCAGGTCAGGAAGATCCCCTGGAGGAGGGCATGGCAACCCATTCCAGTATTCTTGGGCTTCCCTGGTTGCTCAGACAATAAAGAATCTCCCTGAAATGTGGGAGACCTGGATTCAATCCCTGGGTTGGAAAGACCCCTTGGAGGAGGGCATGGCAACCCACTCCAGTACTCTTGCCTGGAGAATCCCATGGACAGAGGAGCCTGGCCGGCTGCAGTCCATGGGGTCACAAAGAGTCGGACAGGACTAAGCAACTAAGCACAGCACACATTCCCTAATATTACTTTTCTTTCGTCTATTTGCTTGTGTTCATAAAGTTGCCTTAGTTGATAAAAACTCTGTGTCCAGGGGCAAGCTGGACACAGAGAAGCACCCATCCATCAAATAAGTAAAAATGCAGCTTCACACTGTGGATGCTTTCATTGCCTAGGTGCCAAGGACGTTGCCAGCCTGAAGGATGCAAACTCCCATAGCAAACCTTGGCCAACCCTTCCCGCATTGGCTGCAAGATTCTACTTTGGGCCAGGAAGCATTTTCTGTTCCCCCACAGCAACCAGTTGGCAAAGACTTTGTTCACACACGCAGATTCTCCCTCTCCGGTCCCGTGGCCAGGAGCTTTTTTGGGGCGCTCCAAGCAAAACCTCTCCTCACCGGCTTCCTCGTCTCCAGAATGCACATCTATGTGCTCTGCACACATATGTATCTTGGCAGGGGAGAGACTTCCTTTAGGATTTCCTTTGAGGGTGCATTTAAAGCACTGGCTTTGGGCCAAGCCCAAATGACCTGTGGACAGAGGCATCTGCAGGCAGCCTGTGTGTTGTTTTCACCTAGCGTGAAATGCGATCGAGCATCTTTGGGTCTGGGGGAAGGAAGGTTGGGTGGGGAGCTGAGGAATGTCTTCATTTCCTTTCCTGTCCTGAAGCCCCTCTATAGCTTGGGCTTTGTCAGCTCCAGGCAGACTCCCATCTCCAGTGGGAGGCCAGCCTGCTTTGATTTCGCTTCGTTTGGGATCTAACTCAACCTTGTTATATGCCAAATACCCTCCAGGCTGTCCTACTTTCCTGGATCTTGTCCTGAGTCAGAGCTCCCAGTAGCTTCATCTTTCTGTCCTTTAGGAGAAAAGTGCCCCTGCCATCACCTCAGCCCTTCCCAGAGAAAGGACTCCAGGCTGCTGATGCAAACACCAGGCACACACATTTGGTGATTTTAAGTGAAGATCATGAAAATTTGAATTACCGTGACAAAATTATACCAGCCAGGTTTGAAAATAAATGGAGCATGTTCTGAATTTGATTGAAAGAGGAAAAAACAAAGATTCAAAAATCATGTGAAAATTGGGTTTAGGGGAAAAAAAAAATCCTTTCTCTGACTCTGCCCAGATTTTTTTTCATGGTTGGTTTCTTTTCTCTCAGTCCAAATGCAGCTTATTTCTGCTTCCAGTGGGTCCATAAGTCTGAGAACTAACAAAGGTGAAAGTAGGTTTTGAAAAACCAAAAATATTCCAAATTGTACAGGCTCCAGAAGAAACTGTGGTGCACTGGAATTTTGTGGGCTCAAAGAATCCGCCTGCCAATGCAGGAGATGCCAAGAGACATGAGTTCAATCCCTGGGTCAAGAAGATCCCCTGGAATAGGGAATGGCAGCCCACTCCAGTATTTTTGCCTGGAAAATTCCATGGACAGAGGAGCCTGGCAGGCGACAGTCTATGGGGTCACAAAGAGTCAGACACGACTAAGCAACTGAGCATTAGAGTCAGACTGAGGATGAGATTCCTTTTTGAAATTTTTTCCCTTTAACTGTCTTCATTTCTTTCAGTTTGCCAGGAAATACAGCTGTGGCATCATGACCCACTAAAGCAGATTGCCCCACACACTTTAGTTGCTGTCATAGGCACTGTCGTTTTTCAGTCGCTAAGTCACGTCTGAGCCTTTTCGAGCCCATGGACTGCAGCATGCCGGGTTTCCCTGTCCCTCACTATCTCCTGGCCCTGTATAGGCACGGTATTTACTCTTTTAGAAAAATGAAATATAGTTGATGTACAATGCTATATCAGTTACAGGTGAACAACGTAGTGACTCATAATTTTTAAAGGTTATACTCCACTCAAAGTTTTGTAAAATATTAACGATATTTTCTGTGTTGTACACATACCCTTGGAGCTGATTTATTTTGCACATAATAGTTTGTGCCTCTAATTCCCTTCCCCCTATCCTGCTCCTCCCCCTTCCTTTTCCACACTGGTAACCACTAATTTGTTCTGGATATCTGTGACTGTTTCCTTGTTATATTTGCTAGTGTATCTTATTTTTTTAGATTCTGCATGTGAGTGACATCACACAGTATTTGTCTTTCCTTGTCTGACTTATTTCATCTAGCATAATACTCTCCGAGTCCATTCATTTTGCTGCAAATAGAAAAATTTCATTCTTTTTTATGTCTGAGTGGTATTCCTATATATATATAAACATACACATATACACCACATCGTCTTTATCCTCATCTGTTGATGGACATAAACATCAACAGATGTTTGCTTCCATAACTTGGCAATTGCAAATAATACTGATATGAACATTGGGGTGCATGCATCTTTTCAAAAAGTCAGTGTTTTTTTGTTGTTGTTGTTTTTTTCCTCCAGATAAATAAGGGTTAGATTCTTGATCAGTCAAACAATGACCACGCACCTGGAGCAGTTCCCTTGATCTCTTTAGGCCTTAGTTTCCCTGTGAGTAAAAGAAGAACAACTCAGAGGGTCACAATGAGTATTAAATGAAATTTTGTGGTTCCATGGCATATTGTTCACAAAATATTATCTTTAAAACATGCAAATTGGTTAAAAGTGAAGGCTTTAGATTTCAATTTCCATCTTTGGAACTCACTGGCAATGTAACCTTGGGCAACTTATTTAACCTTTTTAAACCCTAGATTTTTCCAATATATTCAAAAGGAATTTAAAGTTTATCTCACTGCATATGGCAAATTCTAACTACTCATAAAGTCATAATTTTAGAAAACATTATTTTAAGCCACTTTCAGATTTATAAAGATAATTATAACATTTTTCTATTAATGTGTGTGTATCTCTATCTCAAAATATTTGCTTTGCTGGTTTATGGGGAATTTGCTTTAAAAATATGTTTAGTTATCCAGTTCTTTTTTAGGAGGAGTATTTATTTGGAGCAACTGAATCAAAGACAACACTGTACTGGTCGATAAGTCATGGCCGCAAAAATATTTCTGTCCCCGAATATAACTAAATGAGAAAATCAGCTGCTCCATAATAGAATAGGTCCTTGATGAGCCTTCTAAGAGCCAAAGTCAACAAGAGAGAGGTCTCAATGGAATTAGAATTTTGGCAGGCCAGTGGGAAGCTTGCCTGGTTCTGATAGGCAGGCAAGGAGGTGAGGGGGCATGGGCACTGTAGGAGCCCACATCCCGACCATACCAGGGCCAGACTGCCACATCAGCCAGCACCCCGAGACCCCATCCACCCCATTGCTTTGTTAGCAGAGACTCTTTAATGCCCAACTGTGAGCCTCAGCCACATCTACCCCAAGAGGGAGCATGCTCAAGAGAGAAGAGTCTGACCCTGGGAGCAAAGAAGGAGACTGGGGGATAGCTGTCAGCAAGCCCTCTTCTTTTCTTTTATTTTCTTGTCTGGTACCAAGAGTTTGCAGTTTGGTTCATACCCACCACGGCTTCCCTGGTGGCTCAGATGGTTAAAAAATCTGCTTGCAATGTAGGAGACCTGGGTTCAAGCCCTGGGTCAGAAAGATCCCTGGAGAAGGACATGGCAACCCACTCCAGTTTTCTTGCCTGGAGAATCCCATGGACAGAGGAGCCTGGCAGGCTACAGTCCATGGGATCACAAAGAGTTGGGCATGACTGATCTAGTAAAGAAACTCTGAACTCTTAAGTAGGAATTTTATGTTATTATTTTCAGGGAGGAACTGAAAATGGAAGCCCTGAGTCTCTCGTATCCGAGTCAAAGGCACTCAGCTCATCCGAACCTCTTCCTCTCTACCACATGCAGACCATGAAAATGTGTGCACACATACGCACATACACTCACACACGTGCACATTCTCCCCTTCCAGCCACACTCCACAACCATCTCAGGTCAATGGTGACCTAATTTACCTTTCCTGCGAGGCCAATAATCCCAGGTAGCCACCACCTCCACTCTCTCACTGAAACTAGGCAAGCTGCAGTCCTCTCCTTTTGTGATGTGTTTATTAAAGTGGGGACTAGCACTTGCTTACTGTTATTCTGTGGGCTTGCACACTGCCTGACACGCAGTTGGTGTTGATTAAAGAGGGGAGGGAAGGAAGAAAAGGGAGAGAGGAGAGAAGGGAGGAAGGAAAAGTTTTACAGTTTAATTAACATTAACTGCTTCAACTTTAGTCATTATCTTGTTTCTTTTCTCACTTTTGCTCCAATTCCAGTTTCCCAAGGGGAAAGAGTGAGTCAAAAGTAAGATCAAATGCCTGATTGCTCAAAATAAATGCATTTCTAAAAGAAAGTCTACAGGTATAAAAATAGATGCTATATTATCCATATGCATATGAACTATATAAGTCAGAATTCTGTTCTAATTCCACACAAAAAAATGGTTGAGTAAATATGTACAGGAAACCACTGCATCCCTTTAAAAAAAGCAACTGTATTTTAGAAGTGTATTCAATTGCATGGAAAAATTCTCAC
This sequence comes from Capricornis sumatraensis, assembly GCF_032405125.1. NCBI lineage: Eukaryota > Metazoa > Chordata > Mammalia > Artiodactyla > Bovidae > Capricornis > Capricornis sumatraensis. Next base: position 32,806,580 of record NC_091089.1, read on the forward strand.
AATGTATCTTTAAGCAGAAAAAAAAAGAAAAGATTGTACAACAAAATGTATAACACATCCCAATTTTAAATCTATATATAAAAGAATGGGTGAGTATACCCCAGAATGTCAATAACAATTATTTCTGGGTAATGAATGATCATTGATTTTTATTTTATCTTTACACCTTTAAACATCTTCCCCAAATTCCTGCAAAATTTGCATGTATTAAATTTATAATCAAAAAGGAAGCTATTACAAGAAAATAAAAGCCATGTGAATACTAAAACGAGAAAGAAATAATTTAAGAACATGGTTGCATGAAAGTCAAGATTCTCAGAATGGGATGGTTAGTACCAGATGCCATAAAGGCAAGAAAGGTTGTTGTAATTATTGTTTTCCAGACCAAGATTCCCAGACACTTCCATTCCTGGGTAAGTGATTTCTGATTCCCCTGTACAACAAACAAGGCTCTTCGTCTTACTGCTCATTTTCCGAGCAGATCTGACCACAGTCTAGTCTAGGGAAAAGAATAGGACTTTATCCTTAGGTTCTTCTGCAAACTGCAGTGCCGCTGGAGCTAGTTTTGTTGCTTTTATTGTTGTTACTATTGTCTGCTTATTTGTATGTTTGTGAGAGTTGCACAAACACAGCCGCACGCGGGGACAGGAAACCATTAAAAGACACGACCCCCCTGTTTGGAACCCCAGGAAGACCTGTCTCTGGGTATACCATGATAACATCTGCTTCTAATTGAGATGATTTATCAAAGTGGCCATCAGCAGGACGGGTCAGCAAGAGCATAAATCTAGTACAAACACTTTCAGCTCTGAGCCTGGAAACATAAAGTCTGGTCTTGTTTCTGATGTTAAGTAGCTGGCTGGCTGAGCCTGTGTAAATCAATTAATCTCTGCATAACTCAGTCTCTCCATCTGCAGAATGAAATTCATGTTAGATGTAGATTGGCAATTTGTATCTCTTGTCACAGAGACGTTTCCCTTCTATTCATTTATCCTTCCAAGAACCATAGATTGACAGTTTTCAACATGCCAGGCATTCATCCTCCAGGCCCCCAGGGATCCAACATTCCTCAGTCCCCACAGACTGGCTGCCTGAGGATGCCTGGGCCCCCACTAAGCCTGTGCTCACTGCCAGTCCCTTAGGCCAGCAAGATGGAAATGGAGGAGGAAAGGGAACTTGGGAGAAAAGCACAGAAGGCGCCTGGCACTTGCTGGGTATGTGATAAGGCAACAGATGACTTTTGTTAGGTAGAACACAGTTGGTTTCTCAGAACATCACCCAAAAAGCTGACAGTCGTCTTACCATCAGGGTGATCATACCTGGAAATGATTAAAGTCCTTCTTTTGTTTTGTTTTGCATCCATTTGTTTGTTTGACTTCCTCGTCTTTGTTTTGGCTATGTCTCCAGGACCTACTACATTTCCTTGGAGAAGAAAATGGTGACCCACTCCAGTATTCTTGCCTAGAAAATCCCATGGACAGAGGAGCCTGGCTACAGTCCATGGGGTTGCAAAGAGTCAGACACAACTGAACGACTAACCCTAGGACTTACCTAAATCAAAAGCAAATATATGGTAAACAAAAAGATGACCCCACAAGCTGCAGCAGGGTCAAAAGAGGAACGATTTGACTTCTTTTCAAAAATGTTAGAACTGTTTCCCTGGTCTCACCAGCGGGAGATGAGCAGGTTTGTTCTCCTCCTCCGGAGGCTCAGCCACACAAGAGGATGCTGGCACCAGATGTCTGCAAATGCTAGTGCCTGTGACTTCATAGCTCAAAGGAACCCTGGTCTTCAGATTTAAGAAAAAAAAAATCAATTCTTGGATCTCTGAATACTTTACAACAGAGCTGGGGCTGCCATATGCTCTCTGAGTCAGAGCATCAGAGCGGCCAGAACCCTCTCCTTGTAAACAATGCGGAAGTTGGATACCAGTTCAGAAGGCAGCACATTGCTGGCCCAGGGTGGGGGATGTTACGTTTCCAGGATGTGTCTGAAGTGAGTAGGACTGTGGCTTGTTTGAAGTTTGTCTGATTTTTCACATTTTTCTTTCTTTGGACAAACCCAACCCAAGCAGACAATTGCCAAGCTTTAATTGTTAAGCAACAAAGACTCTTCTTAAGTGTTTCTCTGAATAAGGGAATTGGAATAGAGGTAGAATGGCCAAACTCACAGGTGTTATGGACATGCTTCATGCTTGGTCAATAGGTCATGGCTGACTCGTTGTGACCGCATGGGCTGTAGCCTTCCAGGCTTCTCTGTCCATGGGATTTTCCAGGCAACAATACTGGAATGGGTTGCCTTTTTCTCCTCCAGGAGATCTTCCCAACGCAGGGATTAAACCCGAGTCTCCTGTGTTTTCTGCATTGGCAGGGGGGTTCTTTACCACTGAGCCACCTGGGAAGCCCGTCTTGTGGACACCAGTCCTTATAAGCAGGAAAGACTTCATGGAGTGATTCAGGGAGAAACAAAAAGGGATAACTACAGGATGGTGACCAGAATAAATCCTTACATGAAAAGAACTGAGCTGACAGTTATGCAAGCACATAATAACAGTCTATACTACTCAAAAACAAAATGTATACATCCATGTTCAAACAGCATTGTTCACAACAGCCAAAGGCGGAGGCAACCCAAGTGTCCATCAACAGATAGATGGATGGATAAACAAAGTGTGGTATAGACATACAATGGAATATTATTCAGTTCTGAAAAGGCAAAAAGTTCTAACAGATGCTAAAATATGGTTGAAACTTGAGGACATTACGTTAAGTAAAATAAGCCAGTCACAAAAGAACAAATGCTGTATAATTCCACTTACATAAGATGCTTGAAAATGAAAGTGTCAGTCGCCAGTTGGTCCAACTCTCTGTGACACCATGGACTGTAGCCCACCAGGCTCCTCTGTCCATGGGATTCTCCAGGCAAGTATGCTGGAGTGGGGTGCCATTTCCCTTTCCAGGGGATCTTCCCAACCAAGGGATTAAACCCACATCTTCTGCATTGTAGGCAGATTCTTTACCATCTGAGACAACAGAGAAGATTACATAGATGCTTAGAGTATTTAAATTCATGGAGATAGAAGGTAGAATGTTGTTTGCCAAGGGAGGGGAGAACGCAGAGTTATTTTTTAATGGGAACAGAGTTTCAGTTGGTAAAGATAAAAAAGTTCTGGAGATGATAGTGAAGTTTGCACAACAACATGTGTGTGCTACCTGTGTGCTAAGTCACTTCAGTCATGTCTAACTCTGAGACCCTAGGGACTGTAGCCTGCCAAGCTCCTTTGTCCATGGGATTCTCCAGGCAAGAACACTGGAGTGGGTTGCCATGCCCTCCTCCAGGGGTTCTTCCTAACCCAGGAATCACACCTGTCTCTTGTGTTGCCAGGGAGGTTCTTTACCACTATTACCCCTTGGGAAGCATTAAGACACTTTCATGTTACAGAGGGAATTCCCTGGATGCCCAGTGGTTAGACCTCTGCACTACCATTGTAGGGGGCCCGTTCAATCCCTGGTGCCAAAAATAAATAAAAATGGGTTGGGTGTTTTTTTTAATGCCACAGAATTGAACACTTAACATAATTAAAATGGTAAATTTTACCTTTTACCACAATAAAAACAAAGTTGATTGTCATTGAACATCTTTATCCACAGTTAAAGTAATAAGTTCCTTTGACCATGAAGATTTCTGTAAACAAAGACAGTCATCAGTAACAATGATGTGTTGCCAGTAGCAATGATGTATTTATATCTGCTCATCTGCATGTTTTCATACAATGAGGATAAGAAGGGGTGAAAGGACCAAACAGGATGGACAGTGAAGTCTCTGACCAAAAAGGGAAAAAGGACTTCCCCGGTGGTCCAGTGGTTAAGCCTTCACCTTCCAATGCAGGGGGCACAAGTTTGATGCCTCCTCAGAGAACTAAGATCCCACGTGCTATGCTGTTCCGTGTGCCCCCAAAATTTAGAAGACAACGGAATTCTTTCCTCCAGCAAACTTCAAGCATTCTCATGCACATAAAGCCTGAATCTCTGACCTTTGGCTTCTTTGCACCACATACTGCCATTCAACCACCATTTCCATCAAGCAGCACTGAATGAGCACCTACAGTATACAAGCCACCAGTTTAATGACAGTGGAAATTACAAACCAACATGAAATACAGTCCCTCCTTCTAAGACATAACAGAGCACTTGAAAGAATAAGAGGTATATGAAATGATAAATACCAATAAAGAATGGCATATAGTAAGCACGAATCAACTAAGCAACTTTGAGAGGTAAGAAAATAAACATTTATGAAATAGGGGGCCAGGACTTCCCTGGCAGTCCAGTGGGTTAAGGCTTCACCTTCCGTTGCAGGGGGTGCAGGTTTGATCCCTGGTTGGAAAGCTAAGATTCCACATGCCTGGCAGCCAAACACCCAGCACTTAAAACAGAAGCAATATTATAAGAAATTCAGTCACTGTATATATTTTTTCACAAATAATATCTATTATTTATTAAATCTGTCCTATGCCAGGGACTGTGCTGAACTGTCTCTATAGATTATCTCATTTATTCCACATTAGAACCTGTCTAAGTAGTTTGTCACTATCCAACGCTACAGATGAGGAAAAAGAGGTTTGGTGAAGTTAAATGAGGCATACAGCAGAAACGAGAAAGCTGGATTCTCCTCCAAAGTCTGTCCCGCTGTACAGCCTGTGCCCTTAATTCCTATTCCCTACTGAACTTGTAAGATCATGCTCTAAATGTGATTTCCTTTTTCACACCCTTTAAATGTGACTTTGAGTTGCCATTTGGCGATACAAAATACAAAATATTTGGCAGCTGTAATTACTGGGTGTGTAAATTATGTGAATTGTCTTGAGCAAACAATGTTTCGATTTGGAAACCCAGAGTCACCTAAAAAGAAAAAAGAAAAGAGAATCCCCAGGTTGTGATTCTGTATCAGAGAATGACAATTAGCATTCCAGGAATCACCCCTGCTAATTAATCATGGATGTCACTGATTGCTTTAGGACACATGGATAAGAAACCGCTTTTAATATCCAATTCTATATTAAGGGTAGTGCTTTTCATGATTCTAGGAGAAAAGATAGGTATTAACATCTTTATAATGACATCCATTTATAATGGTTACAGAGCTAGCCTACCATTTGGAAGTCAGAATGCTGGCTTTAAAAGATGTCTGGAGACTGGCCTTTTGCTTTCAAAAGATTTGGTCCAAGGTTTCTGAATTCCTACCTCTCACCCCCAAGAAAAGTGAGCATTCTTTCACAGCAGCTTTTCACTCCTAATGCGATACCATCAGCAGTGATGACTAGAATATGTGATTCTGGTCATTTTTGTAACAGCGAGCATCCACTTGTGCTGATTCATCCACAGATTTTCCGGCCAGATGCCCCATTGGCAAAGCCCTGGAGCCTTCCCCTCATTAGTTCTCCGCTCCAGCCATCCGAGGTAATTCCTTCCTCTCCTCTCTCCTGAGCTGCCGGTTGCAAACAGAATCTATCCAAGGAATAAACAAACCTTTGGGAATGGCTAAACCAGGCTGCTCTCTGAGATCCATGTGGAAAGTGTCTGCTAAGGTCAGAGCTTGACCTTGAGAGGGGGCTGCCTTCCCCTGTGCACGGTTGAGAGCAGGAAACACAAGGTCACCAGCAAAAGGAAGAAAATAAAGGAAACATTTGCTACTGTGGAGAAAAAGCTTCTATGTGCAAAGATTTATGTATTTTTATTTTTGGCTGTGCTGGGTCTTCGTTGCTCGGGCTTTTCTCTAGTTGCTGCAAGTGGGAGCTATTCTTTATTGTGGTCTACGGGCTTCTCATGAGGTAGGTTTCTCTTATAGCCAAGCACAAGCTCTAAGCTGAGCGGGCTTCAGTAGCTGCAATACATGGGCTCAGCAGTTGCAACCTTCAGACTCTAGAGCACTGGTTCAGTAGTTGTGACACAGGGCCTTCGTTGCTCCACAGCCTGTAGGATCTTCCCAGACCTGGGGTCAAACTGGTGCCCCTTGCATTGTAAGGAGGATTCTTAACCACTGGTCCATCAGGGAAGGCCCAGTTTTCTATTGTAGTAGAATTCTGCAACAAGATTTTAAGTGAGCTAGACTTTGCATCTCATCACTAAGAGAACAGAGAGAGAAATACGCAGTGTGTGTATGAATGTCACCATGCATGAGATTTTTTTTAACCAGCAAAATCGTGTTTCAGCCCCAAAGGTTTCAAAGGTCGCCAGTCACTGGGGGTGATGGTGAAGTGAGGACTATTGAAAATATGCTACCATTCCCACATGGCTTTCTTACAACTTTGCCATGAAAGACACCAACCAGTCAGAGCCTGGAGAAGAGAAAGGAGACCAGACTTCATTGGGTACTTTCTGTGTGCACAGGTGATTCACTTAAGGTAGCATATTACATCCTCCAAAACATCTTCCCAGTTAGTATTGTTATCTCCATTTCTGGCTGTGAAAAAAGAATCCCAGCAAGGTTAACTTACCCAGCGATCCCTGGAAAGTAAGTTGGTTTAGAAGGAATTTAAACCAGGTGCTTCCTCCTTCACCCAGTAGCCGAAGTTAACTAAACAGCAAGAAGGAGAAAGCAAAAAAGACATCCGGTCCTTGGCTAGCAACTGAGTAAGCATGATTTTTTTAAATATGCCTTTGACAATCATGATAGTCAAAGAAAGCACTTCCAAGGGCTCTAGATATGAAGTCGGATGCTATTACAATCTCCTAGAACATGAAATGGCTTCCCTGGTGGTTCAGTCAATAAAGAATCTGCCTGTAAAGCAGGAGACCCGGATTCAATCCCTGGGTCTGGAAGATCCCCTGAGGGAGGAAATGGCAGCCCGCTCCAGCATTCTTGCCTGGAAAATCCCACAGAAAGAGGAGCCTGAAGGGCTACAGTCCATGGGGTTGATAGAGTCAGACACGACATACTGATTAAATCACTACCACAAGGGCATAAAAAAATCCTCCTATGATTCAGTACCTGATGAAAGAACAAGGTTAATTACAGGGCTATTGATTTTTTTTTAAGTTTTAAATATACAGGATCCATATATAATTTTGGATTTATCAAATATTTATTTGATACCCAAAGTTTTATTCTTAATTATTTAATATAGACATTGTTTCTTAAAGAAAATATATAAGCAAGGGAGAAACGTATAATCTGTTAATAACCCCCGTGAGTTAGTCAAGCCATAAATTCACAGCTAAGTCAGCACTTCCCATGACCTCCAATGTCAACACATACTAATAATAGGAAAAATCTGCAGGCAATAATCAACCTTCTCTAGGACACTGGACTTAAAGATAGAAAATTATAAAATGACGGCGTGTGATACATCAAAGACAGCTACTTTAAAAAAAATTAAGATTCTTCCCATCAAGAGTTGGGCTTTTGACCACTCTTGGACTAACTGCCCTTGAATCTAAGTGGACTTGACTGCTTGATCAATAGAATATGGTAGAAGTGACTCTTCCGATTTCTCACCCAGACCTTAAAAGCCCAACAGTTTCTTGAAACCTAGTCACCATGCTGTGAGGAAGCCCAAGCAGTCCCATGAAGAGCCTCAGGTAGAATAGAGATGAGGTCCTCAGCCACAACCCCAGCTGAGCTCCCAGAGAACAGCCAGTGTTGTGTCAGTTGTCTCGGAACTGATGCTTCAACCCCATCAAGCCACCTCAGCAGATGCTGTGCTCCGAGTATGTAGGCACTAAGTCACTTTAGTCGTGCCTGACTCTTCGCAACCCCACGCACTATAGCCTGTGAGGCTCCTCTGTCCATGGGATTATCCCAGCAAGAATACTACAGTGAGTTGCCATTTCCTACTCTTCCTGACCCAGGAATAAAACCCATGTCTCTTATGTCTTCTGCATTGATTGGCAGGAGGGTTCTTTACCACTAGTGCCACATTCAGCAGAGATAAGCTGTTCCCACTTGTAGCTGTTCCCATTTGTAGTCCTGCCTACAAATGGCAGATTTGTGAGCAAAATAAATGACTGTGGTTGTTTGAAGCCACTAAATTTTAGTGTGAACTGTAATTCAACAATAGACAACAAAAACACATTTCACTGTATCCTTAACATTTAATAAAATTTGAAATTATATGGATATTTGTCTGTATCGTGTTTATCATCTGTCTCTCCCTCTAGAGAGTCACCCGCTTCATTCATCTCTCAATACACAGCACCAAGCCCGGTCCCTAGCCCTGGAGAGCTGCACATTAAAGTCGCTGTTAACTGAATAAATGAATGAATGAAGCCTCTCTTCTGGGTACTTTCTGGGGTGTCAATGGTCTTTGCAGAGTGTGTTACCCAGGACTGGGTCAGTTCACTAGCTGATATCAGAGCAGGATTTCTTGCAAATACTCTCCCCATCTGTCAGTGCCGCCTAACAGCAAATGAGCCATTCAGCAACCACATTCTAAGCTTCACTCACGTCATGCTTTCAACTCAAATGCCTGAGCCTTTTTTCTATATACTACTCCTAGATACAGTTTCCCTTTTCTGTAATTATGCTTGTCCACACCTGGCAGGTGCCTTTAACTGTTCCCTCCCCACCCTTGCCTAAGGTCATTGCAACAGATAAAACCAACGATCAGCACAGGAACTGCCCCGGGCTCCGCCTGCAACCTGCCTCCTGCTCCCTCTTCAAGGATTCTCTGTCACAGATCTCTATCTGGCTGCCTTTGTAGTCTGATGCTCCCGCCCCACCCCACCGTCAGCCTCTTTGGATGTTACTGTTGAGTGGCTTGGCCAGCCTTTTTAAAAATATATATATTTTTTAATTAATTTGGCTACACCAGGCCTTAGTTGCAGCATGTGGGATCTTTTAGTCACAGTATGCAACCTCTTAGTTGCAGCATGTGGGATCTAGTTCCCTGATCAAGGATGGAACACGGGCCCCTCTGCATTGGGAATGGACCACCAGGGAAGTCCCTTGGCCAGTTTTTCATTCAGCATCTCCCTGGGACAAGGCCACCCTGCCCTCTACACTCCCATCCCCCACGCCTGAATGCCACCCCAAGTCCAGGCTTTAGAACACATCTCCCTCACCTTTTAGAAGACAAGAACCACTGATAGTACAAGTGTGTGTGTGTATGTGTGTTGAACCCAAGTGTGAGACTTTACATTTACCCCTATTGAAATCTATCTTTCTAGACTCCTGCAAGGAGATCCAACCAGTCCATTCTGAAGGAGATCAACCCTGGGATTTCTTTGGAAGGAATGATGCTAAAGCTGAAGCTCCAGTACTTTGGCCACCTCATGAGAAGACTTGACTCATTTTGGGGGCAGGAGGAGAAGGGGACGACTAAGGATGAGATGGCTGGATGGCATCACGGACTTGATGGACGTGAGTCTGAGTGAACTCCGGGAGTTGGTGATGGACAGGGAGGCCTGGCGTGCTGCAATTCATGGGGTCGCAAAGAGTCGGACACAACTGAGCGACTGAACTGAACTGAGACTCCACCCACTGACCCAGTATTTTTAAATTTTTACTCTGTCATTGAATGTATTTGCTAAATTCATCCTGCTTCCCATAACCAACTAAATCAGTGTGCCAGGAATGATCTCATCCGGTCACTGATAACTGATGCTGAACAGGATGAAGATGACCATCAGCAATCCAGGAACTGGTGGTTCCATCAGTACTGCCTAAACACTGGATCATCCAATCCACATGACCCCTCAGATTCTCAAAAGAATTTGCCGAGTGTCTTACTGAGATGGAGTAGTCTGTTTGCCCATGTAGTCCTCGTACCCCACATGCAGGCGGCACAATTAGAGCTGGAAAATTTCACTCCCATGAGAACTGGGGCCGCCGTTAACTTTACTCCCTTCTACCCACTAGGAAAGAATGTGGAAAGAGATCAAGATTCAGAATAGGGTGTCCTGAGCTCAGGCTAGTGATAAAGAAACCACCCGCTAATGCAGGAGATTCAAGAGAGGCAAATTCTATCCCTGGGTTGGGAAGATCCCCTGGAGAAGGAAAGAGCAATCAATCCACTCCGGTATTCCTGCGGGCTCGCTAAGAGTCAGATACAATTGAGCACCTACGCAGACAGGCACGCACACATGAGCTGTCCTCACTAAGAGGTTCTCTGGAGACACCTGGAAGCGATCATGGTCTGCTTGATGCTGACCGGTGCTTGCCCACCCCTCAGAGAGCCACAGAGCATCCAGATGGATTCCCCTGCTTGCTCTGGTTGGATTTCTTGAGCAGGACAGATTGATCACACACCCATATGGCTGTAGTTCAAAACAGTGAGTGAAGCAGCAAGGTGCCCAAGGGACAGAATGCCTTTCTGCCAGAGCAAGAACACAAGCAGTTATAAACTTCAAAGTCTGAACCTCAAAATGCTACTATAATGGAGTAAAAATAGGGAAACCATTCAGGTAAGTCAATAGTAATATCTTGCACTATTAGTATCTTTTGAAAACATCTTGCACTATAAGGAAAGAAAGAGAAAGGGAAAGATTACTTCCTCTAGAGAAGAGGGTGGGAAGGCTACTTTTAATCTGACCTTCCTGGTCCTCAGTCTCTAAAAGAGATGCACCTAAAACCTGAGAAATGGGCTGGGGTGGGGGTGGGGGGCAGCAACTAGTAATTATATTATGATTTATTGGTTTTATATTGACATTTTTATTGATTTTCCCACATTGACTAGATAATACTGGTTAATCATTGATATATGTCTTCCCTAACAAAGATATTAGCTACCAAAGAAAAAGACTAGAACACTTTTCTACTGTTTGAGGAATTAAACACTTAACATACTGCAGATACATCTTCTTCTTAGGTGGCCAGCTCTGATGACCATTTAGGGTGAGTAGTGTGAAAAATGTGAGCAAAGACAGTCAGAAAATGATCAGGACCCAGAATTTGTAGCTGAAATATATTTTATCCCACTTTGTATAGCACATCAAATTTGGCTCTTAATTAAACCTGAAAAATGTAGAACCATTCTCCAAATTTTTCTCCTAGAAAAAAAAATTGCAATGTTTTATGGGGGAAAAAATCACTTTCTCTTTATTAACTAAGAAGAAATAAGCATGAATCTTTCAACTACACAAACATAGAATTATAGATGCCAAATATCAGAAATCATGAATCCAAACCACTTTTTGAAAATATCAAGAACAAACATACCTTTGTTCATTCATTCAATAAGTATTTAATGGGCACTTGCCATATGCAAAGGGACTTCCCCTATGACTCAGTGGTAAGGAATCCACCTGAAATGGAGGAGCTGCAGGAGACCCTGGTTTGATCCCAGGGGATCCCAGAAGATATTCTAGAGGAAAAAATGGCAACCCATTCCCATATTCTTGCCTGGAAAATCCCATAGACAGAGGAGCTTGGCAGGCTAGAGTCCGTGAGCTCACAAAGAGTCTGACTCAACTGAGCAACTAAGCACACACACACACAATATGCAAAATTCATTACTAAATATTTCGAGGATGATCCCAAGGCATATAAGAAATCATTCTTCTTTTCCAGAATTGTAAAATATTCTCTTAGAGGTAAAATAAAATCAAACATCTATAGCAATAGAAGAATTGTATTTCAGTTCAGTCTCTCAGTTGTGTCCAACTCTTTGCGACCCCAGGGACTAACCCCACGGACTGTAGCATGCCAGGCTTCCCTGTCCATCACCAACTCCCGGATCTTCCTCAAACTCATGTCCCTTGAGTCGGTGATACCATCCAACCATCTCATCCTCTGTCGTTCCCTTCTTTTCCCACTTTCAATCTTTCCCAGTATCAGGGTCTTTTCCAGTGAGTCAGTTCTTCACATCAGGTGGCCAAACTATTGGAGTTTCAGCTCCAGGATCAGTCCTTCCAAAGAATATTCAGGACTGATTTCCTTTAGGGTTGACTGGTTGGATCTCCTTGCTGTCTAAGGGACTCTCAGGAGTCTTCTCCAACACCACAGCTCGAAAGCATCAATTCTTCGACGCTCAGCTTTCTTAATAGTCCAACTCTCACATCCGTAAATGACTACTGGAAAAAACAAAGCTTTGACTAGACGGACCTTTGTTGGTAATGTCTCTGCTGTCTAGGTTTCTCATAGCTTTTCTTCCAAGGAGCAAGGTCTTTTAATTTCATAGCTGTGGTCACCATCTGCAGTGATTTGGGAGCCCAAGAAAAGAGTCTGTCTGTTTCCATTGTTTCCCCATCTATTTGCCAGGAAGTGATGGGACCGGATACCATGATCTTCATTTTTTGAATGTTGAGTTTTAAGCCAGGTTTTTCACTCTTCTCTTTCACTTTCATCAAGAGGCTCTTTAGTTCCTCTTCACTTTCTGCCATAAGGGTGGTGTCATCTGCATATCTGAGGTTATTGATATTTCTCCCGGCAATCTTGATTCCAACTTGCACTTCATCCAGTTCACATATAAGTTAAATAAGCAGGGTGACAATATACAGCCTTGATATACTCCTTTTCCTATTTGGAACCAGTCTGTTATTCCATGTCCGGTTCTAACTGTTGCTTCTTGACCTGCATACAGATTTCTCGGGAGGCAGGTAAAGTGGTCTCGTATTCCCATCTCTTGAAGAATTAATGTATTTCAGAGCATGTTAAATAATGCTTGTAAAGTCTTGACCATCCGTTCACATTGCGGCAATTTACCATTCAATACAAGGGTCAATGGTGAAGAAACATGCAGAGAAAACAGTTTTCCACTAAAAATAAGCATTTTTAGTGTCTCTAAATGAAACCTAAATCTATTATTGGTAACATTCCCATGAAGGGTCATACGTAATTATTTTTCTCCTTGCTTTTCTCCCCTTTCTGTTCTCCCCTTCTCCTTCCTTGACTCCTGACAATCTTTAAAACAAAGTATCATTCTCCCCAGAGAGCAATAATGGGTCTACTTGGAGGCTGCCATCCAGAACAATACAGAGAAGTCGATGTGTCCTTTAAGAGCAAAGGTATAGGTCCAGGAATCAGTGTTGGTTTTTTTATTTTCTTCTTTCTTTTGGGGAAATCGGTATTTTTTAAGTTTCTTGAGTAATGATTCTCTTGTGAGGCCAGGGTTGAGAGCAACTCCCATACTTGGTCTGACTCTCTGTGTTTGTTCTCTGTATTTGGAGTAGAAAGAGGGAAAAGCTACGAATGTTAGAATAACACCAACAATATCGATGGACCCTTAATACAGTGGGTTCAGTGAGAATTATGAATGTCAAACTTGGCACACGTTAGTATCACTTTGGGGAGTGTCTTCAGTACTGATGTCCCGTCCCACCCCAGGCCCACTAGGTGGGAACCTTAGGAAAGAGGACCCAGATTTACGGCTCCCAAACAAACCTATTCCTCTTCCTCTGAGACCAAATTGCCCTTGGTACTTTTTAATGATCTCCTGCTGCTGCTAAGTCACTTTAGTCGTGTCTGACTCTTCGCGATCCCATGGACTGTAGCCTACCAGGCTCCTCCATCCATGGGGTTTTCCAGGCAAGAGTACTGGAGTGGGGTGCCATTGCCTTCTCCATAATGATCTCCAGGTGATTGCAAAGTGCAGCAAGGCTGAGAATTACTAAGTGAGGACCATTTCACTTTGCAATCTAACCAAGCGTGACATTTTTAAATTTTTATTTATTTATGGCTTAGCTGCATGGGCTTTTCTCTAGTTGTGGAGAGCAGGGGCTACTCTAGGTGCAATGCATGGGATTCTTACTTCAGTGGTGTCTCTTCTTGCAGAGCACGGATTCTAGGCCAAGCAGACCTCAGAAGTTGTGGCACATGGGCTCAGGAGTTTCGGGCTCTGGGCCGAAATGCACAGTCTCAAGAGTTGTGGCACACGGGCTTTGTTGTTCTACAGCATGTCAGATCTTCCTGGATCAGGGTTTGAACCTGTGTCTCCTGCCCTGGCAGGAGGATTCTTTTAACACTGAGCCACCAGGGAAGCCTGACTATGACATTTTGAATCAAGTCTACCTACTAACATAAACACTAACAACTGGCTAGCCTTCGGCTCTCTTCAGCTAGCCTTCAACAAACTTCTGCAGGACTCAGAACCAGTGTGTCAGGAGATGGGGATGAAAAAGTGATTATAACCTCTACCTGCCAGACCCTTCGGAGAAGGCACTGGCACCCTACTCCAGTACTCTTGCCTGGAAAATCCCATGGACGGAGGAGCCTGGTGGGCGACAGTCCATGGGGTTGCTAAGACATGACTGAGCGACTTCACTTTCACTTTTCACTTTCATGCATTGGAGAAGGAAATGGCAACCCACTCCAGTGTTCTTGCCTGGAGAATCCCAGGGACGGGGGAGCCTGGTGGGCTGCCGTCTATGGGGTCGCACAGAGTCGGACACGACTGAAGCAACTTAGCAGCAGCAGCAGCAGCCAGACCCTTACAGTCTAAAAGGAGACAGACATAAATACATTGCAGTAAATGCTCTGACAGGGACTTAGGGAATATAGAGAGGGGTACTCAGTGTAAGGCAGTGGTAGTAAGAGAGAGGACAAAGAGAATGGCAGTAAAAGAACAACTTTTAAAATTTTTAATACAGTTTTGAAAGGTTACTTTCCATTTACAGTTATTACAAAATATTGTAGGAGGGTGTGGCAACCCACTCCAGTATTCCTGCCTGGAGAATCTCCATGGACGGAGGAGCCTGGTGGGCTATAGTCCCTGGGGTCGCAAAGAGTCAGACACAACTGAGCACACAGCCATGTATGTGACTGAGCACATACACAAAATACTGGCTATATTCCCCATGCTGGACAATACATACCTGAGCCTGACCTACACCCAATACACAAAATACTGGCTATATTCCCCATGCTGGACAATACATACCTGAGCCTGACCTACACCCAATACACAAAATATTGGCTATATTCCCCATGTTGGACAATACATACCTGAGCCTGACCTACACCCAATACACAAAATACTGGCTATATTCCCCATGTTGGACAATACATACCTGAGCCCAACCTACACCCAATAGCTTGTCACTACCACCCCTCCCCCAGTGTTGCCCCCGAACTGGTAACCACTAGTTTATTCTCTATATCTGTCAGTCTGCATTTTTCTGTTTCATTCTCTACTTTATTGTATTTTTTAGATTCTACATATAAGTGATATCATACAGTATTGTTATTTCTCTGTTTGACTTCTTTCACTTAGCATAACCCCTTCCAAGTCCATCCATGTCACTGCTAATGGCAAAATTTCATTCTTTTTTATGGCTGAGTAGTATTCCATTGTGTATATATACCTCATCTTCTTTATCCATTCATCTGTTTGATAGACACTTAGGTTGCTTCCATATCTTGGCAATCATAAACAATGCTTCAATGAACATTGGGCTGTGTGTATCTTTTCAAATACACATGTTTTGGTTTATATATATATTATATATATATATACACCTATGAATAGATTTAGCTTCTTTGAGACTTCTTGTTTTCAAGCTGGCCATGCATAGAGGGTGTCCTAGGTAGAGGGAACAGCTTGAAGGAGACAGGAGGTGTGGAAGTTCATGGTACATAAAATTTCAGAATGTGGTTTAAAGCTACAGAGAACAAATATGGGACCAGAGTGGGCGGCAAAGCCCTAGTTAGAAAGTAAATGGCAGACTGTACCCAAGGGCCATGAGTTTGAGCAAACTCCAGGAGATAGTGAAGGACAGGGAAGCCTGGCGTGCTGCAGTCCATGAGGTCATAAACAGTTGGATACGACTGAGAGACTAAACAACCCAAGGGCTGGACTTTATCCACAGAATGTGCAGGGGAGTGCCGGGATCAAGTCTTGATTTTAAAGAGGTGACTCTAGTAGCATCCTGTTGGAGTTTGAGGATCATGAAAGTTAGCAAGAGAGAAATTACAAGGGTTGGACTAAGCCCATGGCAGCAGGAAGAGAGAGGAGAAAGGTACCTTGAGATCTTGGGATGTGCAGCTGACTCATTGTGCCCTGACTTTCTGGACTGAGCAACAAAAGGAATCCATGGAGCTGTATTAAGAGAAGAAGGGCATCTCTGAGGGGCACTGGTCCCAGCAAAAGATGAAGCCTGTGCATCTTCTTGGAAGAACTTTATGATTATCCAAGATATAACATGTAACTGATGTTCAGCAACTCCCCAGCGTGAGGGACACAGCTGTTGCCTTGGTGAGCTTGGTTGAGTGCTTGTTCATCCCCTTGACTCTGAAACCAAACTGTAGAGCCATGTTGAGTGGCTACTGGAATTCTTGACTGTGTTTTAGGATGACTATCCTTTTTTCAATCAGAATTCAGATGAGCCAAAAAATAAAAATCAGTCCTTCGGTGCTGCTGGAATGTTGCTTTTCATCCTGTCCCTAACCTCAGAATTCCAGAACCCAGGGCTCTTAGGATTCTCATCCAGAGAGAGGTCTTGAATTCACTATGACGCCCCAGCCCAAGAGGCATATGAGGCTCTGGATCACAGCTGGGTCCACATTACTTCTCAAGCATAATTTGGTGGCTTTGGCATAGGAGAGGGAGAATGGCGAGGCTGAGGGTCATACACCTATATCCTTAGCTCCTTCTCCAAAGACCGGTTCTCTGGACACCAGTTACCTGAGCTAGATCGGACCACCCCAGGCCAGTCAGGAACCCTTATTTCATCTGGAGAATACCACACCATCCTCTCCTCCAGGAAAATGAGAGTGGTGATTTAAAATGCTAGAAAGTAAATTAACAGCTCCCCAGATTCCATGCAACACTTCACATTCACATGTGGTCACATGGTGTGTGTATGGTGGTTCTGTTTTTGTTTGTTCATTTTTTTATTCTGACAAATGTGCAAAACATTGTCAAGGCAGAGAGAACTGCAATCATGCCTTGTTACACTGACATTATTCACACTTACTAATGATTAACTCCCTTTGACACTGTAACATCGTAGACTGCAGAGGTGAACAAACAGCTTCAGGGGGCCCAGAAATGAGTTACACTGCGCTGGGCCAACTGCCTTGGAAGAGCTCCAGTGCTATTTCCCTAGTTTAGATTTGTCCTGAGGGGCATTTCCATTTGGGGACCTGAAGTTCTGGAATTCCTTCCTCTTCCTGGTTCAACAAAACTCTAATTTATTGACCTTCAGGGCACAGTGTAAGACATCTGTTAAGTCTGGCATTTCCTTGACCTACACAGAGAATTCTACTGGATTAAAAAAAAAGTTCACTTTTTAAAATTTCAGGTTTGTTATTTATCACATACAGGCATTCAGACTCTGATCTAAAGGAGGTATCTTTTAATAAACCCAGGAAACAAAAACATGTTACTTCTTTGTGTCAAAGCTGCTCCCTTTGAAGCATCACCTCAATGTAGTGCTCTCTTTCAATGTAACAAAACTTTGGATAAATAATCAAATTTATTGTACTTGGGGAAGAGATGAAAATTTATTGAACAACAAATTTTTGTGCTTTGCATGGAGAAAATCAGTCCTGCAAGAATGTAAGAAAATTCTTGTAGTCAAGCCAAACAGTTGTTTTCTGAGCCCTGCCTAAAAGCTCATGCTCACCTTGAATGAAAAAGATAATGAAACCTGAACAAGGAAAAGGAATAGATAGGCTCACAAAGCTGCCACTCTGCATGTGCTCGGGTCTGAAACTGACAATGTCAGTTTCAAAGATTGAGGAAAGATAGGCTAAAGGTGATGGGTTCTCTACTTAAAATGAGGAGTCCCCTGGGTAACACTTAATATTGTCTCCTCTCTGATTCCCTATCACCTGCCTTTGCCAGCATGGGAGATGTCCATGGGATTTAAGCTGAAAGAGGCTTGAGGTTAATTTCCTTTCTCAAGTCCTTCCTTTAGCTAAAGAAAGAGGTAGGGAGAAAAACAGATACAGTATATTAACACATATATGTGGAATCTGAAAAAAATGGTATAGACGATCTTATTTACAAAGCAGAAGTAGGAGACACATGTGTAGAGAACAAACGTATGGATACCAAGGGAAAAAGGGAGGGGATTGAATTGGGAGATTAGGATTGACATATATACACTATTGATACCAAATATAAAAGAGATAACTAATGAGAACCTACTATATAGCACCAGGAACTCTACTCAGTGCCCTGTGGTGACCTAAATGGGAAGGATACAAACAAGAGGGGATATGTGTATACATATAGCTGATTCAGTTTGTTGTCAATAGAAACTAATACAACATTGTAAAGCAACTATGCTCTAGTAAAAAAAACTTCCTTTAAAAGAAAGAGGTGGGAAACTTGCAGGGCTGGTGGACTCCCAATTCCACTCTTCTATCAGGAACAAGCTTCACTAACTTTAAAAAAAAAAAAAGGTCAAGCTTCTATCCCAAAATGAGAAATTTCTTTTTTAGTATATCCAGATCAAAAGGGGAAATAATTCCAATTTGTTTATAGAAAATGCAGACATGCCTGGGGGTGATAATAAATTGAGATCTAGGTTTCATGAGGGATTTGAGTCTGCACAGCTTACAATAATGCCAGACTGTTTGCAATGTCTTTAATACAATGTCCTCAGACCTTTCAAAGCCAGTATAATTGAAAATCATAGACAGGGGAAGATTAAGCTGTTTGATCAAGGATAGAAAGAGATACATTTTCATTGAACTTTAAGAGGATCCAGGAAGTTGAAAAAGATATCCAAAAGTAATCTTATGACTACATATAAGAATTTCAGCAGTGACCACATAACCCTCTTCATGCAACATGTTCATTATCTAATCATCTGAACTAAAGATAGCATCAGTGTTTGGAGAAAGAAGGAAGACATCTTAAGATATTTTTTTCCCTATATGTCAGTATTGAAAAACACTAAAATTATATATCTTAAACGTGTGATCCCCCTGGGGAACGAAATGGCAACCCATTCCAGTATCCTTGCCTGGAGAATTCCATGGACAGAGGAGCCTGGTGGACTACATACAGCCCATGGGGTTCAAAAGAGTCAGATATGACTAAGTGACTAACACACATGTATGCTTTTTGCATGTTTTCTGAAGTAAAAGAATCCATGGAGAAAGAAGAAAGGGAGTCTCTTGTGGTTCACATGAAATCGCTAACAATAATAAAAAGTTATTAAGCTTAGTAGAGGGTCAAAGATACTGCCCCAGTAGGCTATTTTCTTTTAGATTTCCAGGTGCAACAATGAAACTACATTGACCTGCCTGTGCTTTTTTTTTTTTTCCCCTAAGAATGACTGCAAAGTTGGCTACAATCTACAGACAGAGATTGCGGCTAACTGGCCCCTGCTCAGATCTAAAACATCAGATTGGTTTTCACCAGCATCCTTAATTACACCAGAGTCATCCAGCAAAACAGAGCAGGGCACCCCCCCCCCCGCCACCCCACCACCAATCATTGCGTGTGGTTTTTGCTGATCAAATGCAATGCAGTGCCAGGACCTTCTTAAATACTTTAGCCTAAACCCTGTAGCCATTTACAGTGGTAAGAAAAGATTCAAAGCCAAGATTCATCTCACTTTCAGGGTTGTTTCAGCATTGTATGTTCTGCTCCAAATAGCAAGTTTTGCAAGGCCTCTGACTGCAGAAGCCAGGCAGGAGAGCAAGTTTTGACTGCAAAAGGAATGAAAAAATAAAAAAGAAGAATCTGATTGTGATAAGAAACAATGTCTCTGAAAAATCCATGGTCATCTTATTGGTGACGGTTGCTGTAACACAGACTGGTGGCTTAAACAACAAAAGTTGACTTTCTCTCATTTCTGGAGGCTGGAAGTTCAAGATGAAGGTGTCTGCTGGGTTGGTTCCTTCTGAGCCATATTTCATTGCTGTCAGTCCTCTCCCTGGGTCTCCATTTGGTCTTCTCTCTGAGTGTCTGTGTCCTAACCTTCTTTTCTTATAAGGACCCCATGTGTACTGGGTCAAGGCCACCCTATTGAGTTCCCTTTAACTTAACTAGCTCTTTAAGGACCTTAACTCCAGCAGTCACATTCTGAAATACTGGGTTTGAAGGCTTCAGCACATACCTGTGGAGTGGACGCAATACAGCTCAGAACCATAGATAAATACTCTAATGTCTCCACCGGGGACTACTGCGAGGAAGACAAAGAATCACACACACAGAAACTTGGGAAACTGCATGAGATTTCTTGGAAACAATTCAATATGCCTGCACTTGAGATGGAAAAATTCAAGAGCACTGCTTCCTCCACCCCACCCCACCCCAAAAGCCTTAAATCAATCCCTGAAATTATAATAGAGGTTTTTCAGAATGAAACAAGGAAGAGCACAAAGAAGCATGCTCCAGAAGACTTCTCTGGAGGTCAGAGGTTAGGACTCTATGCTTCCACTGCAGGGGGCAAAGGTTCCATTCCTGGAGGGTGAACTAAGATCCCACATGCTATGTGGCATGGCAAAAAAAAAAAAAAAAAGTAAAGAAAGAAGAATATTCCATCCTTTCTCCAGGAAAAGGGAGTAAGAATTTGTTGATCAACGCAGATACCTTCGTATGGCAGTTGAGAAACATGAATGACACCTACCATAATATACAGTGTGTAGCACGCCCCCTCAGTACAAGTTAACTGTATCAAAATTACATGGTTTGAAACAAACATGAGTCTTGTAATCATCAACATTACAAATAAATTATTTCTAAGAACTCAGAAAAACTATGCCTCCCTAAGATCAGATGACTGAAACACATTTCGGTTTCCTTCCCCGCTTCCAATTTTGCAATATTAACTTACTAAATAAACATGTATACAGCATCTACTAAATTCCAAAAACTACCCTGGACACTGGAGGTGGCGGGAGACAGTTCAGTTCAGTTCAGTCGCTCAGTCATGTCTGACTATTTGCGACCCCATGAACTGCAGCACTCCAGGCCTCCCTGTCCATCACCAACTCCCGGAGTTCACACAAACCCATGTCCATTGAGTTGGTGAGGCCATCCAGCCATCTCATCCTCTTTCGTCCCCTTCTCCTCCTGCCCCCAATCTTTCCCAGCATCAGGGTCTTTTCCAATGAGTCAGCTCTTTGCATCAGGTGGCCAAAGTATTGGAATTGCAGCTTCAACATCAGTACTTCCAATGAGCACCCAGGACTGGTCTCCTTTAGGATGGACTGGTTGGATCTCCTTGCAGTCCAAGGGACTCTCAAGAGTCTTCTCCAACACCACAGTTCAAAAGCATCAATTCTTCGGTGCTCAGCTTTCTTTACGGTCCAACTCTCACGTCCATACACGACCACTGGAAAAACCATAGCCTTGACTAGACGGATCTTTGTTGGCAAAGTAATGTCTCTGCTTTTTAATATGCTATCTAGGTTGGTCATAACTTTTCTTCCAAGGAGTAGGCATCTTAATTTAATGGCTGCAATCACCATCTGCAGTGATTTTGGAGCCCAGAAAAATAAAGTCTGACACTGTTTCCACTATTTCCCATCTACTTGCCATGAAGTGATGGGACCAGATACCATGATCTTCATTTTCTGAATGTTGAACTTTAACCCAACTTTTTCACTCTCCTCTTTCACTTTCATCAAGAGACTCTTTAGTTCTTCTTCATTTCCTGCCATGAGGGTGTTGTCATCTGCATATCTGAGGTTATTGATATTTCTCCCAGCAATCTTGATTCCAGCTTGTGCTTCTTCCAGCCCAGTGTTTCTCATGATGTACTCTGCATATAAGTTAAATAAGCAGGGTGACAATATACAGCCTTGACGTACTCCTTTTCCTATTTGGAACCAGTCTGTGGTTCCATGTCCAGTTCCAACTGTTGCTTCCTGACCTGCATATAGATTTCTCAAGAGGCAGGTCAGGTAGTCTGATATTCCCATCTCTTTCAGAATTTCCCACAGTTTATTGTGATCCACACAGTCAAACGCTTTGGCATAGTCAATAAAGCAGAAATAGATCTTTTTCTGGAACTCTCTTGCTTTTTCCATGATCCAGCAGATGTTGGCAATTTGATCTCTGGTTCCTCTGCCTTTCCTAAAACCACCTTGAACATCTCGAAGTTCATGGATCACGTATTGCTGAAGCCTGGCTTGGAGAATTTTGAGCATTACTTTACTAACGTGAGGGATGAGTGCAATTGTGCAGTAGTTTGAGCATTCTTTGGCATTGCCTTTCTTTGGGATTGGAATGAAAACTGACCTTTTCCAGTCCTATGGCCACTGCTGAGTTTTCCAAATTTGCTGGCATATTGAGTGCAGCACTTTCACAGCATCATCTTTCAGGATTTGAAATAGCTCAACTGGAATTCCATCACCTCCACTAACTTTGTTCATAGTGATGCTTTCTAAGGCCCACTTGACTTCACATTCCAGGATGTCTGGCTCTATCTAGGTGAGTGATCACACCATCGTGATTATCTGGGTCGTGAAGATCTTTTTTGTACAGTTCTTCTGTGTATTCTTGCCACTTCTTCTTAATATCTTCTGCTTCTGTTAGGTCCATACCATTTCTGTCCATTATCGAGCCCATCTTTGCATGAAATGTTCCCTTGGTGTCTCTAATTTTCTTGAAGAGATCTCTAATCTTTCCCATTCTGTTGTTTTCCTCTATTTTTTTGCATTGATCGCTGAGGAAGGCTTTCTTATCTCTCCTTGCTGTTCTTTGGAACCCTGCATTCAAGTGAGTATATCTCTCCTTTTCTCCTTTGCTTTTCGCTTCCCTTCTTTTCACAGCTATTTGTAAGGCTTCCTCAGAGAGCCATTTTGCTTTTTTGCATTTCTTTTTCTTGGAGGTGGTCTTGATCCCTGTCTCCTGTACAATGTCATGAACCTCTGTCCATAGTCCATCAGGCACTCTATCTGTCAGATCTAGTCCCTTAAATCTGTTTTTCACTTCCTCTGTATAGTCATAAGGGATTTGATTTAGGTCAAAGCTGAATGGTCTAGTGCAGACAGAAAGACACATGGGTAATCCAGCCATAGACAAAAACTATAAGGCAAGTGTGACAGTTACTTTTATGTGTCAGCTTGGCTGGGCCACAGTGCCCACATAGTGAGTCAAACATTATTCTGGATCTTTCTATGAAAGTGTTTTGGGGATGGAATTAACATTTAAGTCACTTAAGTAACACAGATTACTTTCCATAACATGGATGGGCCTCATCCTATCATTTGAAGGCCTTAACAGAACAGAGAGGACCTCCCCCACCACCCAGAGCCACAAAAAGCAATTCTTCCAGCAGATGGTCTTTGATTCAAAGTGCAGTTCTTCTCTGAGTCTCTAACCTACAGTCCTATCTATCAGATTTGGAGCTTATCACCCTCTACAATGGCGTGAGTCAATTGCTTGCAATTAATCTCTTTCTTTGGAGAATCCTAATATGGTAGGCTTAATTTTTTTAAACACCCTCCCAAATTACACACAGTTTCACAGAGGAACTAAGATCTGAGTTAGATCTGCAGAGAAGAATACATTCTAAAACCAGCTAGTTATAAATTTGATTGTATACTAAGCCAAGCAGTAGTATGTCTAAAACCAGTTTCCATAAACCAGCCAAATATTCTGGAATCCAAAGATCTCTATAAAAGATTGTTTCTAATTTTATGTTTCTATTTTGATAATCTTTATAAATATTAATGTGAGCATTCTTGGTATCACTGGGAAAGCTGTGTAATATAATAGAGCACTTTCATGCCGTTTTAGCATCTCCAATCACGTTTATGTCTATAAAAACTTTGCAAGAAATAACATTAAAACTGGATCTATAAGTGACATGATAGGAGAATTTAAACACCACATGGCACACCCTGCATTGCTATGCCCAGTAGTCAGATCCAAAGAAAGCAGAGGTACATGCATGTAAATACACATATTCATTCACGTTTCTTAAAATTACTTTGATGTTTCAATAAGTCTAAAAAATATTCAGTTCAGTTCAGTCGCACAGTCGTGTCTGACTCTTTGCAACCCCATGAACCACAGCATGCCAGGCCTCTCTGTCCATCACCAACTCCCGGAGTTCACTCAAACTCACATCCATTGCGTCGGTGATGCCATCCAGCCATCTCCTCCTCTGTCGTCCCCTTCTCCTCCTGCCTCCAATCCCTCTGGCATCAGAGTCTTTTACAATGAGTCAACTCTTCCCACGAGGTGGCCAAAGTACTGGAGTTTCAGCTTTAGCATCATTCCTTCCAAAGAAATCCCAGGACTGATCTCCTTTAGAATGGATTGGTTGGATCTCCTTGCAGTCCAAGGGACTCTCAAGAGTATTCTCCAACACCACAGTTCAAAAGCATCAGTTCTTCAGTGCTCAGCTTTCTTCACAGTCCAGCTCTCACATCCACACATGACCACAGGAAAATCCATAGCCTTGACTAGATAGATCTTTGTTAGCAAAGTAATATCTCTGCTTTTGAATATGCTATCTAGGTTGGTCATAACTTTCCTTCCAAGGAGTGTATTTTAATTTCATGGCTGCAGTCACCATCTACAGTGATTTTGGAGCCCAAAAACTAAAGTTTGCCACTGTGTTCACTGGTTCCCCATCTATTTCCCATGAAGCGATGGGACCAGATGCCATGATCTCCATTTTATGAATGTTGAGCTTTAAGCCAACTTTTTCATTCTCTTCTTTCACTTTCATCAAGAGGCTTTTTAGTTCCTCTTCACTTTCTGCCATAAGGGTGGTGTCATCTGCATATCTGAGGTTAGTGATATTTCTCCCGGCAACCTTGATTCCAGCGTGTGCTTCTTCCAGCCCAGAGTTCCTCATGATGTATTCTGCATATAAGTTAAATAAGCAGGGTGACAATATACAGTCTTGACATACTCCTTTTCCTATTTGGAACCAGTCTGTTGTTCCATGTCCAGTTCTAACTGTTGCTTGATCACTCACCTAGAGCCAGACATCCTGGAATGTGAAGTCAAGTGGGCCTTAGGAAGCATCACTATGAACAAAGTTAGTGGAGGTGATGGAATTCCAGTTGAGCTATTTCAAATCTTGAAAGATGATGCTGTGAAAGTGCTGCACTCAATATGCCAGCAAATTTGGAAAACTCAGCAGTGGCCACAGGACTGGAAAAGGTCAGTTTTCATTCCAATCCCAAAGAAAGGCAATGCCAAAGAATGCTCAAACTACTGCACAATTGCACTCATCTCAC
The DNA here is from genome assembly GCF_032405125.1 of Capricornis sumatraensis. Lineage (NCBI taxonomy): Eukaryota > Metazoa > Chordata > Mammalia > Artiodactyla > Bovidae > Capricornis > Capricornis sumatraensis. The sequence continues at coordinate 32,831,621 of NC_091089.1, forward strand.
ACGCTAGTAAAGTAATGCTCAAAATTCTCCAAGCCAGGCTTCAGCAATACGTGAACCATGAACTTTGAGATGTTCAAGGTGGTTTTAGGAAAAGCAGAGGAACCAGAGATCAAACTGTCAACATCCGCTGGATTATGGAAAAAGCAAGAGAGTTCCAGAAAAAGATCTATTTCTGCTTTATTGACTATGCCAAAGCGTTTGACTGTGTGGATCACAATAAACTGTGGGAAATTCTGAAAGAGATGGGAATACCAGACCACCTGACCTGCCTCTTGAGAAACCTATATGCAGATCAGGAAGCAACAGTTACAAAATATTAGATTAAACTAAAACAGAAATGGTTTACAACCTAGAAGTAATGCAGGCAAATTGCATAATTGAGTTTAGAAAGAAGAAAGAAAAAAGAGAGAGGGAAGAAGGATGGAAGGAATGAAGGAAAGGAAAGGAAGGATTTTTTTTTTTTTTACTGAAGGATAATTGCTTTACAGAATTTTGTTGTGTTCTGTCAAACCTCAACATGAATCAGCGATAGGTATACATATATCCCCTCCCTTTTGAACTCCCTCCCGTCTCCCACCCCATCCCATCCTTCTAGATTGATACAGAGACCCTGTTTGAGTTTCCTGAGACATACAGGAAATTCCTGTTGGCTATCTGTTTTACACATGGTAATGTAAGTTTCCATGTTACTCTTTCCATACATGTCACCCTCTCCTCCCCCTCCCCACGTCCATAAGTCCATTCTCTGTCTATTTCTCCATTGCTGTCCTGTAAATAAATGCTTCAGTACCATTCTTCTAGATTCCATGTATATGCATTAGAATACAATATTTATCTTTCCCTTTCTGACTCACTTCATTCTGTATAATAGGTTCTAGGTTCATCCACCTCATCAGAACTGACTCAAATGCATTTGAGTATTTAGCTGAGTATTGTTGAGTAATGGCTGAGTATTATTCCATTGTGTATATGTACCACAATTTCTTTATCCATTCATCTGTTGATGCATATCTAGGTTGCTTCCGTGTTCTGGTTATTGCAAACAGTGCTGCAGTGAACAGTGGAATACATGTGTCTTTTTTAATTTCGGTTTCCTTAGGGTATATGCCCAGGAGTGGGATTGCTGGGTCATATGGTGATTTTATTCCTAGTTTTTTAAGGAATCTCCATACCATCTTCCGTAGTGGCTGTATCAATTTACATTCCCACCAACAGTGCAAGAGCGTTCCTTTTTCTCACACCCTCTCCAGCATTTATTGTTTGTAGACTTTTTGATGATGGCCATTCTGACTGGTTGAGGTGATATCTCATTGTAGTTTTGATTTGCATTTCTCTAATAATGAGCAATGTTGAGCATCTTTGCATGTGTTTCTTAGCCATCTGTATGTCTTCTTTGGAGAAATGTCTGTTGAAGTCTTTTCCCCACTTTTTGATTGGGTTGTTTGTTTTCTGGTATTGAGCTGTATGACCTGCTTGTATATTTTGGAAATTAATCCTTTGTCAGTTTTACCATCTGCTAATATTTTCTCCCATTCTGAGGGCTGCCTTTTCACCTTGCTTATAGTTTCCAGAAAGGAAGGATTGTACAGAAAATGGTAAATATAATGATTGCTTGTAAATATGGTCTGGTCAAAGAGTTATTTTAAAATTTTAAGGATAGTCACTAAACAAATAGATATCAAATATGTAACAAAAAAAAAGCTAGTAAAAAAAAAAGAAAAAGCAGATAGAAGCATAAAAGGAGATGGTAAAAATAAATTTTAAATATCAGTAATTTCCTCCACATAGTAAATATCATTTACTAAATAATACAAATGGATCAAACTCACCAGTTAAAAGATAGAAATTCTAATATTGGTTAATTTTCACTCAAAGAAAATGCAGGGGATTGTAGAACAAGATAAATGATATCACAGAGGAAAACACAGACTTCATAAATGCAGAATACAAGGCATTCTATAGGAAGTTAACTTGTTTCTGAAATAAGTCCAGAGCATGAAAGAAAAATGAACCCTCAATATTAAGGGAGCTAAGAGATGTAACAAGCAACTTAAACACTGACCTTGTTTAGATCCTGGTTTTAATTATCAACTGTAATAAATCAGGAGAAAACTGGAGGAACTAAACTGTATGTTGGGTATAAATGATACCCAAGAATTATTATTAGTTTCCTTGGATGGAATAATGGTATTCTGTTATGTAAGAATGAAAATATTCATATTATTTAGAGGTACATATGAAATAAATATGATGAAATGACATGATATATAGCAAGTGCCTTAAAATAATTTTGCAAAGAAAATAAAAGATACATTTTTAAAGGGTTGGGGAAGTAATGTGATACTCCCTTCACCAGGGTATCTTCCCGACCCAGCAATCGAACCTGGGCCTCCAGCACTGCAGGCAGATTCTTTACTATCTGAGCCACCAGGGAAGCCCAAATGTGATATAATTTTGATTATTAATGAATCTGGTTAAAGGGTACATGGAGGTTCATTGTATTACATTCTCTACTTTGAATATGTTTTTATAAAGATTTAGTTTAACTCTAAGCTGTTCTCAGAAAACACTTCTAAAAGTTAATAAACACAAAAAAATTAAATAAAATCATAGAAAATGATACAACATTTATTAACACTCACCCAAAGAAAACTAGAAAAACTGTATTCATATCAGAAAACCAGATCTTAAAGCAAAAAAAAAAAAAGAAAGAAAGAAAGGAGAAGGTGAGCAAGAGCATAAAGAAAGACCTTTCATAATAATAAAAAGAAAAATTAGGGACTTACTTAGCAATCCAGTGGTTAAGACTTCATGTCTCCAGTGCAGGAGACATGAGTTTGATCCCTGGCCAGGGAGTTTAAAGTCTCACATGTCACATGGTAAGACCAAAAAATTATTTTAAATAAACAACAACAAAAAACAATTAATGGAGAGAGATTCGGAACCAGCAAGTACCTAATAACAGCACCCCAAAAATACATGAAATAAATATTGGCAGAAGCACAAGAAGTTGAAAAGCGATGGGCAGAGTGGGAAATTTTGTTACACTGTAATGGGTTAAATTGAGATTTTCAAAAGAGTGGTCCTCTCCTGCCTCCCCTTCAAAATTTGTTCATGTGACCTTATTTGGAAAAAGTGTCTTTGCAGTCGAAATCATGGATGAAACCATTCCAGATTATCTGGGTGGGCCCTGATAATAAATTCAATTAGACATCTTCTTGTGAAAGACAAGAGGGAAGACACAGAGAAGACAGCCATGTGAAGATGGACACAGTGGTCCAAGAGATGCAGCCACAAGCTAAGCAAGTTGGGCGCCACCAGAAGCTGGAAGAGGACAGATTCTTCCCTGCAGGTTTGGAGGACTCTGAGCCCTGCCATCACCTTGATTTCAGACTTCTGGCCTCCAGAACAATAAGAGAATAAATTTCTGTTTTTTTGAGCCACCAAATGTATGGGTATTTGTTACCATAGCCCTAGAAAACCAATACATATACCTCTATCAGTAGTTGTCAGATGAAGCAGACAAAAAATAATACGAATATATAAAAGACTTAAATACTATAATTAGTGATTTTTGTCTAATGGGCATCTGTGCTGTCCTGCAGTCAATTATTTTTATAAGTACACATTTTTAATTGCACAGGAACTGTCTATATAAATTTGAGCAATATTATAACAGACAATAATAATTTAAGTCAATATCATAGAGCTGAAAAAAGAGCAGGTACATTGCCCAAGTGTGAGAAAAATTGGCTTAGAACTTTCTGACCCTTTAATCTGCTGGAGACAGCCTGTCTTCTTTGTGTTTAGAAGAAGAGATAGTTCACTAATTAGCCACAAAGAAACAACTACACCCAGGCTCTTAGTTTTATCTATTTTGAACAGCTCTTACAGGAATTCAAATTTTCAAGGACACATAGATTCTATTGTCATTTCAAAATAAGCACTCATGTTGGATGCATTGTCACCATTACTAGCAGGATAATTACTCTTAAAGTAACAGTCCCCAGAAGCAAGAAGGTTTTTTTAATTTTTCCTTCTTCCTGGTGTTGCTGATCAACCCTGAGGCTTCATAAGTAAAGACACACAAAGTTAACATGCTTAAATAAATTTCACATGAATCAGATCGTACATTTTATATGCCTCTCTCGAAACAAAGTAGGTTAACAAGCGTAACACCTGGACATTTACGTGGTCAAGATAATGTTCAAAAATCGTGATATCTATCTGTCTTTCTTAACAGGCTTCCTTGGTGGCTCAGATGGTAAAGAACCAGCCTGCAATGCCGGAGACCTAGGTTCGATTCCTTGGTCATGAAGATCCCCTGGAGAAGAGAATGGTTACCCATTCCAGTATCCTTGCCTGGGAAATCCCATGGATAGAGAGGCCTGGCAGACTACAGTTCACGGGTTCACAAAGAGTCAGACACGACTGAACGACTTTCACTTTTCATCTTTCTTAACATGTGCATGCATGTATGTGTGCTAAGTTATTCAGTAGTGTCTGATTCTTTGCAACCCAATGGACTGTAGTCCGCCAGGCTCCTCTGTCCATGGGACTTCCCAGGCAAGAATACTGGGGTGGGTAGCCATTCCCTTCTCCAAGGGATCTTCCTGACCCAGGGATTGAACACAGGTCCCTTGCATTGCGGGCAGATTCTTCACCATCTGAGCCACCAGGGAAGCCCTTCTTAACTAGTACACTAATGTGAAACATGAATCAAAATAGAGCAACATGATAGGTGGGTACCAGGATTGTGACTATCTTTTCCTTTCTTTTCGCAGTGCATTACCTCCTCGGGGCAAACACTAGGTTGTTATTTTTTTTCAGCACATTTCTATTTAACCATGAAATGTGTGTATACTTCCAGCTTGTAGAAATATTAGATGATCATTTTATTAAAGGAAAAAACTCTTTGCCACTTCTGCAACCTATTTTGTCTCCTGGCCCCCAGTGAGGGCAGAAATCTTGAGAGCTGAATCCATTTGGAAGGAGAGATGTTTGCCCAGTGAAGTGTGAAGTGTGTCCTAGGATATCTGGGAGAAAGGTCACTGTGCCAGGGTTTCTATTTCATGAGCTGTACACTGTCACGGCATTTCCTGGAGGCATAATGTAATGTTTTTGGATGAAGACTTCTCTGGTTGCCCACTCTTCGTGAAAAGCAAGCTTTGGAAGGGATAGGGGAAGAACTGAAAAAGACAATTCCTTAGGGCAGCTATGCAGATAGAGCCACAGAGTCTTATGACCCATAAAATACTTTAAGTTCTAACCAGCTCTTGCCACAGAACAGTGTCAGAATCACTTCTAACAGTAAGCCGAGTCTGCCAGCAGATGTCATGTGATGGGTTCCAAATTTCTGCTGCATCCTCACTCTTCCTCAAGTTGTGGGGTTTTTTTGTTTTGTTTTGTTTTTGAAACTAGATTGACTGCTTTTGAATTCCCAGCCTAGAGACCTACACTAATGTGCATGACTGCCTTAAAGGCGTGGGATGATACCTGCTGAGAAGCCATCTCCAGTGTGAGGGAAAATTGAATTTGGAACCATCAACTTTTAGGCTAGCCCAACCCTCTCCAAAGATAAATAGTTTCCAAATCCTTTCTGTCCTTTTTGCTTCCTTTTGTCAACTCCCCAAGAGTTTCTGCATCTCTGCCATATGCTTCCTTGTCCCCTGTTACATTCCCATAGAATTCCCACTCCACTGGCTTTCCCTGTTCTTTTCACAGCTGTTTGTGCTGTGCTCAGTCACTCAGTCGTGTCCGACTCTTTGTGAACCCATGGACTTTAGCCCACCAGGCTCCTCTGTCCATGGGATTCTTCATGCAAGAATAGTGGAGTGGGTTGCCATGCCCTCCTCCAGGGGATCTTCTGGACTCAGGGACTGAATCCAGGGTTCCTGTGTTTCTTGCATCACAGATGGATTCTTTACCCACTGAACCCCCTGTGAAGCCCCCTTCAGCTGTTTAGCAGGTGCCTAGTGGAGTGTGGGGGTGGGGTCTCTACATTCATAAGAGAAACATGGCATGTCTCCCACAGGATACAATGTGTCTCCAACTGAAGATGGGTTGAATGAGGGGGAAGAAATTCAGCTATTCACCTAAGTAATTTGAAACACTACTTCTGTATTAAAACAAACAGGGATGTGTTATGGATTCACATGCAAAAGCCACATTAATTTTTAAAATGAAAGGGAGACTTCAAAGAAGTTTAGCATCTGTGGAGGGTGGCTCCTGGCTGCAGCAGCAGCCTCTCTGCTCATCCATTCTCACTTTCTTCTACCTGCCGTGTGAGCAACGGCACCTGGAAACATCTGCCCAAATCCCAGACTGCTCTCAGCTTATTATAGACTTCATTTATCGCCTTGCGTGCCTACTACGTGCCAGAGTGCAGGACTATAAATACATTTAAACACAGCCCTACCTTGAAGTAGCTTGTACTTCAGAGAGACTAACATAACTAAGTGGCTACGATAGAAGGTCATAACTTTTTAAGAAATGCTCAGTATATCCATACATTCATTTATGTAGTTTTGGCTGCACTGGGTCTTCACGGCTGTGCACGGGCATTCTCTAACTGCAGAGCAGGAACTCCTCTCTCACTGTAGCGGCTTCTCTTGTTGAGGGGTATGGGCTCTAGGGCGGGGGCTTCAGTAGCTGTAGCACAGGCCGCAGTAGTTGTGATGCACGGGCTTAGCTGTCCTGGGGCCTGCGGACTCTTCCTGGAGCAGGGATCAAATCCAAGCCCCCTGCCCTGGCAGGTGGACTCTTAACCACTGGACTGCCAGGGAAGTAGAGAATGTAGGTTTTATAGGACATGCTTATAATAAAGGTATGTCCAAAAGCTATAGTATCACACATAAGGTGGCAATTCACCATTTTGGACAGTACCAAAAAGGGTTCAAAGTCTGGCCATCTGTGTGTATATTTAAACTGTGATTATTTCTCTATTACGTCTCCTGCTATCAGCAAAGCCTGCCTTAGGCATTACATTTCTGTGTCTAGTTAATTTATTTTCCAATAGTACCCAATGCATATGGACCCTAATGGATTATTTTGATGCTACGAAATGGTATTGGTTAAACACAATATTATGGGTTGAATTGCGTTCCTCCAAAGAAAGACAGGCTTCAGTTCTAACCCCTGGTGCCTCAGAATCTGGCTTTATCCAGAAATAGGGTCTTCACAGAAGGTAAGCAAGGTAAAATGAGGTCTTTAGAGTAACCCTAACCTAATATTACTAATAATACTGTGGGCAGGAATCCCTTAGAAGAAATGGGGTAGCCATCATGGTCAACAAAAGAGTCTGAAATGCAGTACTTGGATGCAATCTCAAAAATGACAGAATGATCTCTGTTTGTTTCCAAGGCAAACCATTCAATATCACGGTAATCCAAGTCTATGCCCCAACCAGTAACGCTGAAGAAGCTGAAGTTGAATGGTTCTATGAAGACCTACAAGACCTTTTAGAATGAACACCCAAAAAAGATGTCCTTTTCATTATAGGGGACTGGAATGCAAAAGTAGGAAGTCAAGAAATACCTGGAGTAACAGGCAAATTTGGCCTTGGAATGTGGAATGAAGCAGGGCAAAGGCTAATAGAATTTTGCCAAGAAAATGCACTGGTCATAGCAAACACCCTCTTTCAACAACACAAGAGAAGACTCTACACATGGACATCACTAGATGGTCAACACCAAAATCAGATTGATTATAGTCTTTGCAGCCAAAGATGGAAAAGCTGTAAACAGTCCGCAAAAACAACACCAGGAGCTGACTGTGGCTCAGATCATGAACTCCTTATTGCCAAATTCAGACTTAAATTGAAGAAAGTAGGAAAAACCACTAGACCATTCAGGTATGACGTAAATCAAATCCCTTATGATTATACAGTGGAAGTGAGAAATAGATTTAAGGGCCTAGATCTGATCAACAGAGTGACTGATGAACTATGGACAGAGGTTCATGACATTGTACAGGAGACAGGGATCAAGATCATCCCCGTGGAAAAGAAATGCAAAAAAGCAAAATGGCTGTCTGAGGAATAGCTGTAAAAAGAAGAGAAGCAAAAAGCAAAGGAGAAAAGGAAAGATATACCCATTTGAATGCGGAGTTCTAAAGAATAGCAAGGAGAGATAAGCAAGCCTTCCTCAACGATTAATGCAAAGAAATAGAGGAAAAGAACAGAATGGGAAAGACTAGAGGTCTCTTCAAGAAAATTAGAGACACCAAGGGAACATTTCATGCAAAGATGGGCTCAATAAAAGACAGAAATGGTATGGACCTAACAGAAGCAGAAGATATTAAGAAGAGGTGGCAAGAATACACAGAAGAACTGTACAAAAAAGATCTTCACGACCCAGATAATCACGATGGTGTGATCACTCACCTAGAGCCAGATATCCTGGAATGTGAAGTCAAGTGGGCCTTAGAAAGCATCACTACGAACAAAGTTAGTGGAGGTGATGGAATTCCAGTTGAGCTATTTCAAATCCTGAAAGATGATGCTGTGAAAGTGCTGCACTCAATATGCCAGCACATTTGGAAAACTCAGCAGTGGCCATAGGACTGGAAAAGGTCAGTTTTCATTCCAATCCCAAAGAAAGGCAATGCCAAAAATGCTCAAACTACCAAACAATTGCAATCACTTCACACGCTAGTAAAGTAATGCTCAAAATTCTCCAAGCCAGGCTTCAGCAATATGTGAACCATGAACTTCCAGATGTTCAAGCTGGTTTTAGGAAAGGCAGAGGAACCATCGAATTGCCAACATCCACTGGATCATGGAAAAAGCAAGAGAGTTCCAGAAAAACATCTATTTCTGCTTTATTGACTATGCCAAAGCCTTTGACTGTGTGGATCACAATATAACTGTGGAAAATTCTGAAAGAGATGGGAATACTAGACCACCTGCCCTGCCTCTTGAGAAACCTATATGCAGGTCAGGAAGCAACAGTTAGAACTGGACATGGAACAAAAGACTGGTTCCAGATAGGAAAAGGAGTACATCAAGGCTGCATATTGTCACCCTGCCTATTTAACATATGCAGAGTACATCACAGGAAATGCTGGGCTGGAAGAAGCACAAGCTGGAATCAAGATTGCTGGGAGAAATATCAATAACCTCAGATATGGAGATGATACCACCCTTATAGCAGAAAGTGAAGAGGAACTAAAAAGCCTCTTGATGAAAGTGAAAGAGGAGAATGAAAAAGTTGGCTTAAAGCTCAACATTCAGAAAACGAAGATCATGGCATCTGGTCCCATCACTTCATGGCAAATAGATAGGGAAACAGTGGAAACGGTGTCAGACTTTATTTTTCTGGGCTCCAAAATCACTGCAGATGGTGATTGCAGCCATGAAATTAAAAGATGCTTACTCCTTGGAAGGAAAGCTATGACCAACCTAAATAGCATATTAAAAAGCAGAGATAGTACTTTGCCAACAAAGGTCCGTCTAGTCAAGGCTATGGTTTTTCCAGTGGTCATGTATGGATGTGAGAGTTGGACTGTGAAGAAAGCTGAGTGCTGAAGAATTGATGCTTTTGAACTGTGGTGCTGGAGAAGACTCTTGAGAGACACTTGGACTGCAAGGAGATCCAACCAATCCATCCTAAAGGAGACCAGTCCTGGGTGTTCATTGGAAGGACTGATGTTGAAGCTGAAACTCCAATACTTTGGCCAACTCATGTGAAGATGTGGAAAAGACCCTGATGCTAGGAGGGATTGGGGGCAGGAGGAGACGGGGATGACAGAGGATGAGATGGTTGGATGGCATCACTGACTTGAAGCACGTGAGTTTGGGTAAACTCCAGGAGTTGGTGATGGACTGGGAGGCCTGGCGTGCTGTGATTCATGGGGTCGCAAAGAGTCGGACACGATTGAGTGACTGAACTGAACTGAACTGAACCTAATATTGAACTGTGTTGTTGGAGAAGACTCTTGAGTATCCCTTAAACTGCAAGGAGATCAAACCAGTCAGTCCTCAAGGAAATCAACCTGGAATATTCATTGGAAGGACTGAGGCTGAAGCTAAAGCTCCAATACTGTGGCCACCTGATATGAAGAGACAATTCACTGGAAAAGAGCCTGATGCTGAGAAAGACTGAGGGAAAGAGGAGAAGAGGGTGGCAGAGGATGAGATGGTTGGATGGCATCATTGACTCAATGGACATGAGTTTGAGCAATCTCCGGAAGATGGTGAAGGACAGGGAAGCATGGTGTGCTGCAATACATGAGGTCACAGATTTGGACACGACTGAGCCACTGAGCAACAATAACAGCCTAACATGACTGGTATTCCTATAAAAGGGAGAATTGTGGACACAAAAAGGAAAAATAATGGGAAACGAAACTGAGAGCAGGCCATAGTGGGACTGGAGTGACCTATTTACAAGTAACCCTAAGGATGGCAGGCATCCCTCCCTCCTAGGGCCATCCGACAGAGCCCGGCCCTGCTGACACCTTGATCTCAGACCCCCAGCCTCCAGGACTGTGAGGCAGTAAGTTTCTGTGGTTTTGAGCTGCCCAGTTTGGGGTTCCTGCTACAGCAACCCTAGGAAACTGACACACACATGTTCTCCATTTCAGAGTAAGTTTATAATCTCTTTTCTGAAAATAAACCTCAGCTTTGTCATCCTTGGCACATTCTCTGCTCAAAGCTAGCCTCCAAGTAAATGTCTCTACTGCGTAGGTTCTCAAAGTACCATCTCTGGGCCAGCAGCAAAGAGCATCAGCAGGGAACTTGTTAAGAAATGCTGGTTCCCATTGACATATATACATTATCATGTATAAACTAGATTGTTAGTAAGAAGCAGCTGTATAGCACGGGAGCTCAGCCCAGTGCTCTGTGATGTCCTAAATGGGTGGGATGTGGGGTGGGGAAGGCTCAAGAGAGAGGGGATATGTGTATACTTTAAGCGATTCACATTGTTGTACAGCAGAAAATAACACAACATTGGAAAGCAATTATCCTCCAATTAAGAAAGAAAGGAAGGAAGGAAGGAAGGAAGGAAGGAAAGGAGGGAGGCAGGAAGGGGAAAAAAAAGAAAGAAATGCTGGTTCCACCCTAGATCTATGAAAATCAGAAACCTAGAGCAAGCCATCGAGGTGAATGTGGCTTGAGAACCACTGCTCTACTGCACATGCCAGCCAATCTCACTTGCCCGTTAATCATATTCTGGTCCAAGTATTAAGGATTATTAAGTATTGATTCTCATCTTCTGAAATATCACAAGAGTAAAGATAAGCGCCAGCTTTCACATGATTGTCTCCCAACTGAACCTGCAAACACCCTACAGAGTTTCTTTGGAAGATTCTTTAATTCTGTGATAGACAAAACCGGCAAGTGAATAATGTGTAGAGATTTTTGCAATTTTCTCCCACACTTGGAACTGGAATCCCAGGTGCCCTGATACCCAGGACCCTCACCTACATCAAATTCAGCAGACCGCCCCATCCAACCCTACATTTTCCCGTGATATCCCAGCTCCCAAAACTCCTTTTCTCTCCTCCTCCAGAAAGTGCCCATTCACTCAGAAGACTGGAGGCAACAATGTAGAGGAAACAGTGGATTCATTCATTATTAAAATAGGAATGACTCACAGTCCTTCTTTAACTAGCCTAGGTTGTCTGATTTTATTTTAAAGGTGATATTTCACCCAAAAGAACTCTGTTTGTGCAGAACTCTAGTTGAAAAAGCACAATGTAGAAATAAAACAGAAATCTGTTTGTTTTACTTATTTTTGAGGGTGGGTTTGAGGAATGGATGACCAGTGCCCTTTAAATTACAAGTTCTTGAGCAAACACTCAGCTCACATGAGGCCAGTCCTGTTTGGCAGCTCTTACCCATTCCTGGTCACCAGGCTGCCAGCTTGTTGACCTTAAAAAAATGGCACCAGACCTATCCTTCTACTTTCGCTACATTCTCTATCGGCGTTGGGTTTTCTTGTTTTTGTTTTTGTTTTTTGATATTTCAATTTCTTAACAGGAAATTTTAGCTGCTGGTTTGAATCTAATTGAAGTATTTTGTATGCACACCCTGAGACCCCGAGGCTAGGGTGTATTTTTAATAAATCAAACAAATAAATTCCAAGCTTTGTACTAACTGAAATGTCCTCATGCCTTTAACAGTGACCCCCTGAAATGGAACTACTAAGAAATGCAGGAATAATGTCCCTTTAGTGGCAAACAAACCCAAGGAAGCATGGGCGGAGGTAGCCCAAGTTTAAAAGGAGTATGAAATTCATGGCATAAATTGTCCAGGAAATAGGCCCCCAGTTCTCAGCTTGCAGAGATTATTCTGAACCTAAGGCAATGGATGGGGAAAGGGAAATTAATGTGTAATGAACATTATGCCAAGTACTTTACTTCTATTGTGGGACAGTTGGGTTTAAAGACTTCAACCAATCCATGTAGTCCCCTGAAGAGCAACCTCAGCCCTTGGTCAAATTTTATGACTGATTTCGATTTGTTACTATAAGGTATCAGGGCTTCCCAGGTGACATGATTAGTAAAAAACCTACCTGCCAATGCAGGAGATGTAAGAGATGTATGTTCAATTCCCGGGTTAAGAAGATCCCCTAGAGGAGGTTATGGCAACCCACTCCAGTATTCTTGCCAGGAGAATTACAGGAATTTCTGATTCCTATAAAGGTGGCATGTGTCTGGGTGTACCTGGTGAACTGACCTCCAGGCAATGTCTGTACAAACTGATTTGAGTTCAACAGAAAGAAACATTCTAAAAGATGTTTTCTGAGTAGGCACCTAGAAGTAGAGAAGGCACCTAGAAGCAGAGAAGGCACCAGAAGAGGGAAGGACTTACCAGAAGACAGATGCTTCCTCTGTCCAGACACACCATCTAGCTCGGTGCCCCATGGAGAGGCAGGGTGCAAGCCACCACCAGGGACAAGCAGAACTACTCGAAGCTTAGGTGACAATTGGCTGGAACATCCTCTGACTCTATGTAGAACTCAGTGAGTTCTGGCTCTTTCTTTCTTGGGTCTTGCCCTAATCTGGCTTGCATTTTCATCATTCCACCTAAACTGCTCTTGTGACAGTCACAGGTAACTTCTGTGTTGAGAAATGTCAGGTCTCCTCTTACTTCAATAGTGACATCACTCATCTTTTATGTTCTTTTCCAAAAGTTTTCATTTTACAGATATCCAGCGCCTCTGAATGAATGTCAACCAGCTAAAGGAAAATGATTCCATCCAATAACTGAACTAATAAGACTGATTACAGCAGTAATATCTCACACTGTTGAGCATTTACCATGGGCTTCATATAGCCCAGGGTGTCCCTGGTGGCTCAGATGGTAAAGCATTTGCCTGCAGTGCAGGAGACCCGGGGTTCAATCTCTGGGTCGGTCAGGAAGATCCCCTGGAGAAAGAAATGGCAACCCACTCCAGTATTCTTGCCTGGAGAATTCCATGGACAGAGGAGCTTGGGGGGCTACAGACCACAGGGTAGCAAAGAGTCGGACGTGACTGAAGCTACTCAGCACACATGCACGAACTCACATCAATAAAAATTAATAATAAATTTTTATAAAGAAGGTCAGGTTCTCGGAAAGGTTCCCACACTACTTTCCTTCCCCACGTTACTGGCCTAGCTCACCTATAGCCTGAGGGGCAGAGCGCCAGTCGTAGGAGCCAGGACAGGTATGCAGCCCAGCAGGCAGGAGGTCTGTGGGTGGCCATCAACATTGGAGATGCCCGAGGTTCCCAGAGCAGAGCAGAAGGAAACCTCAAGACTGGCTGCTGCGCTCATTAAAGGCTGAGGGGGGAAACTGGAGGGTTGCAGAGACTCGGACATGAGGTTGGAGTTCAAGGGTAGAGATCATATCCCTGAAGAAGGAAGTGGGAAAACAAAGCAAGACAGTAACATTAAAAAAGATTTTTCAGCAGATTATAAAAGTTGAAAGTAAGGAGCAGTGAACAGAACACAAAATCATTGGCTCCTGGGGTGGGTGGGGATGGGGGGAGAACAGGGGAAGGGATAAATAAGGAATTGGGGATTAACAGATATACACCACTATATATAAATATATAAAAAAAACAAGGATCTACTATGTATCACAGGGAACTGTATTCAACATCTTGTAATAACCTATAATGGAAAAGAATGAAAAAATATATATATATGTACATATATGTGTGTGTGTGCATATATAATCACTGGATCACTTTGCTATACTCCTAAAACATTGTAAATTAACTATACTTCAATTTAAAGCTTTTTTAATTTAAAAAAGTCGCATGAAAAATGATTTTTTTTTTCCTTTTTAAGCTTGATCTGACTTGAATATTTATGGTAAATACATTATGAAAATCAACTTATATGTTTTTCAAATAAAGACATATATTTTTAATTAAAAAATAATAGAATCCTGAAAGGCAAAGGAAACCCCTTATCCTGTGCCATTATGACCCCCACACAACCTGGCTCATGCCCCAAACTGTTCAGTGGGTTCCAGTAATCTAATCTCAAGCCAAAGACCTGGCATTATAGTACGCTTAAGGAGAAGGCAATCGCACCCCACTCCAGTACTCTTGCCTGGAAAATCCCATGGACGGAGGAGACTGGTAGGCTGCAGTCCATGGGGTCACGAAGAGTCGGACACGACTGAGCGACTTCATTTTCACTTTTCACTTTCATGCATTGGAGAAGGAAATGGCAGCGCACTCCAGTGTTCTTGCCTGGAGAATCCCAGGGATGGCAGAGAATGGTGGGCTGCTGTCTAGGGGGTCACACAGAGTTGGACACAACTGAAGTGACTTAGCAGCAGCAGCAGCAAGGTCATAGTCAGTGGATGTGGAGTAAAAACACAGGTTCCCTCATACTGAATCATACTGAGTGCTGGACAACAATTTCCTGACCCTTTCCAGCCTAAGGTTGTGTGAGTACTGATGACTAACAGCTCATGTAGTACTGAGTACTGTGTGAGTACTAAAGATCAGATTGAGGCTGAGTCTGAAGTTTGGGGTTCAGCAGACAAAAATTGAAGGAATACAAAGGACAGAAAGTAGATCAGCTGAACACTTTTCTTTCTTACCATGAACACTCCTCATATGTCTTAATTTCCATATAATTGTTCATTCAAGTCATAGTACTGACAGCTAAATGTATGACCATACAGTCCTGAAGTCTGATAAAAACCAATAGGATAGTCTGATAATTTTTGAATAACCTTAGCAATGGAATTAATTTAGATCAGAAGCAGATTATTTCCAAAAATCCATTTTTCCCCTGTCAATATCCTTTATTGATTTCAATCTGGTTAAAATGTTACTTAGACACTTTTTGACTCATTTGAATTCCCCATGGAAAGTGAAAATGTTAGTCATACAGTCCTGTGTGACTCTTTGTGACCCCATGGACTGTAGCCCACTAGGCTCCTGTGTTAATGGAATTCTCCAGTTAAGAATACAGGAGTGGGTAACCATTCCCTTCTCCAGGGGATCTTCCTGGAGATCAAACCCAGGTCTCCTGTATTGCAGACAGATTATTCCCCACAAGGGAAGCCCATACAAAGGACTAATTACTAAAACTAAATGACCTCAGTGATCAAAACCAAATACCCAAATGACAAGGGGATCATTCTCATGAGGACAGAGGTAACATGTTTTTATAAACACATTGATCTCCTGATAACCAAAAATGCAGAATGGTGCAAACTATGAATTTGTTGCAACACAGTTTTCCAGGGCTCCTAAAATATATTTCTGTTTCCTTGTGACAACAGTGTACCTCTGCTTCTAGCTAGTTAGTTTTATCATGCCATGAACCATAAAGTCTTTGCTTCAGTTCAGTTCAGTTCAGTTGCTCAGTCGTGTCTGACTCTTTGTGACCCCATGAATTGCAGCAGGCCAGGCCTCCCTGTCCATCACCAACTCCCAGAGTTCACTCAGACTCATGCCCATCGAGTCAGTGATGCCATCCAGCCATCCCATGCTCTGTCGCCCCCTTCTCCTCCTGCCCTCAATCCCTCCCAGCATCAGAGTCTTTCCAATGAGTCAACTCTTCGCATGAGGTGGCCAAAGTACTGGAGTTTCAGCTTTAGCATCTTTCCTTCCAAAGAAATCCCAGGGCTAATCTCCTTCAGAATGGACTGGTTGGATCTCCTTGCAGTTCAAGTGACTCTCAAGAGTCTTCTCCAGCAACACAGTTCAAAAGCATCAATTATTTGGCACTCAGCTTTCTTCACAGTCCAACTCTAACATCCATACATGACCACTGGAAAAACCATAGCCAGGACTAGACGGACCTTTGTTGGCAAAGTAATGTCTCTGCTTTTCAATATGCTATCTAGGTTGGTCATAACTTTTCTTCCAAGGAGTAAGCGTCTTTTAATTTCATGGCTGCAATCACCATCTGCAGTGATTTTCCAGCCCCCAAAAATAAAGTCTGACACTGTTTCCACTGTTTCCCCATCTATTTCCCACGAAGTGATGGGACCAGATGCCATGATCTTCATTTCCTGAATGTTGAGCTTTAAGCCAACTTTTTCCCTCTCCTCTTTCATTTTCATCAAGAGGCTTTTTAGTTCCTCTTCACTTTCTGCCATAAGGGTGGTGTCATCTGCATATCTGAGGTTATTGATATTTCTCCTGGTAATCTTGATTCCAGTGTGTGCTTCTTCCAGCCCAGCGTTTCTCATGATGTACTCTGCATAGAAGTTAAATAAGCAGGGTGACAATATACAGCCTTGACTTACTCCTTTTCCTATTTGGAACCAGTCTGTTGTTCCATGTCCAGTTCTAACTGTTGCTTTCTGACCTGCATATAGTTATCAAAATTTTAATTCCATGAAGCCTCTGCACCATCAGAAACCTCATGTCACACAAAAGATGGCATTCAGAGTAAACTGTCCTTGCTCATATTCCATTTTAACATTTCTCTCTTACCAAGAAAATTCCTATCATCAAGAATGACAGAAGAAAGGACTAGATCAAATGGGTGGACTAGAAATCTTGCCTGTCCTAAAGTTGAATTAGAAGTAACAGTATAAATTTAGTATAAACAAAAAGGCATTAAAAAATTATGAGACAATTAGAAATAAAAACACTGGATAGTTGATAATATTAAGGAATTGATGCTAAATTCCTTGGTATGATAATGATATTTTGGTTGTATTTTTAAAAAGCCTTTATCTTTTTGAAAACTATAAAAAAGTATTTTTCCATAAAATGACATGATGTCTATGATTTTCTTAAAAATGCTGCACAATTGGAGGAAGCAGGTGGTGGATTTGGACAATCAATCTATAAGATGTTAATGGTACTAATCAGTCTAGCTTTGCCTGTGTTGTTGTATTTAAATTACTGGAGAGTCTGACCTAACTTGCCTTATAGTTCAGCAGTGTTTTTCTTGAGAAAACTCTCATCCCATCTCTTTGCAAATTAAGATACTGAATTCTCTTACTTTTAAGTGAGTTTTCATAGGTTTCTTGTCACAGATTTACATCCTCCTCTTCTGCTCATGGGGAATCAGATTGAATATGAGTAAAAAGGACTAAGTTAGACAACAATTAGAAAGGAAGTCAATTATACATGTTGTTTGGGGCCTGGAGCAATAGTAAAACACTGGTTTATTTTTCACTTTCTAAGAAACTTATTACTTATTACTGGTCTTCAACACTGGGGAGGAAAAAAAAAAAAAAAACGTTGACCATCATAGAGCCCAAGAGAGCCCTAAAATGTCCATCTGGCAAAACATGAACTCTACAAACTCTAGCGGTCAAAACACTGAGGAACATTACCATGCTTTTCATGCTCTTCTAGAACTTACCTCCCGATTCCCCTGGGAATCCTTAACAGTTCATTAAGGAAAATAAATGCCAGAGGCAAGTTTCAGAGGACTAACCTCAGTCACTCTGAATGGAAATAATAATAATGATTAAAATGGTTTCTGGGAAACCTCTCTGGTGGGGCAGTAGATAGGAATCCACCTGCCAATGCAGGGGACACGGGTTCGATCCCTGATCTGGGAAGATCCCACTTGCCGTGGAGCAACTAAGCCTGTGCAACCACAACCACCGAGGTCACACTCTGGTGACACCCAGCTGACTGGGTGTGACACCCAGCGGCTGACTGTCACCAGAAAGAGCTCACATTCCTGTTTCCGCTTTAAATTCTTGACCGCAAATCCTCAGCGAGTGCTCAACTCTTTGGGGACATGCTGCTACACTGCTATATGTAGTTCACACTCCCGCTTTCCAAAAGGAGGACTTGACTCTTTTTTCTTGCTCCTCTAATGTCCAGTAACCCCTTCCATTCCTTCTCTCATAACAAATGACTTTGCCTCAGGCTTCTTTGGGAAAATGAAAGCCATCAGAAAGGAAATCCATTTTCTCCCCCAAACAAATATGGCAGCCCACTCACATCTCTGCCACTGATATCTGCGCTCTCTGTTACCCACAGAGACCGCTCTTGCACATGAACAGACCCTCCTTCACCCATCTCCACTTCTGGAGGAGTTTGTTCTTAATCACCACATCCCTGTGCATCTCAAAGACTGTCTGCCAAAGCAGCCCATCAGCAGAGAAACGTGCTCTGTTATCCATCATCTATAGCAAGTAAAATAGCATCACTGCTCTTTCCCACACATCCCCCTTCAGCTGTTGCCCCATCTCTCTGCTCGCCTTCACAGCAAAATGCATCAAAAGAGTTGCCTCTGCTCACCTTCTCTCCTCCACCCACTACAATGAAGCTTCTACTCTCATCAGGGAAACTGCTGAGGCTCCAGTGACCTCCATGTTTCTGAAGTTAGTGTGTGATTCTCTTAAACAACGTACTCACGCTCTCAATAACCTTGGCACAGCTGGCCAACTCCTCCTTCTTGAAACACTCTTCTCCTAACTTCCACAATTCCAAACCCTCGTGTACCTAGGCAGGGATTCAAGGAGCAGAAAAGAAAACCAGTGTGGGTGGAGTGTAGTGAGTGACCACAGCAGAGGATGACCTGAAGTTGGAATGCCAAGGGGATGCTGCATCTTGTAAGATCTTTTAGAGAGGAAGGAATTTGGAAGATTTTTAGGGGATTTTATGGAGAAGGCAATGGCAACCCACTCCAGTACTCTTGCCTGGAAAACCCCATGGACGGAGGAGCCTGGTAGGCTGCAGTCCATGGGGAAGAGAAGAGTCGGACAGGACTGAGTGACTTCACTTTCACTTTTCACTTTCATGCATTAGAGAAGGAAATGGCAACCCACTCCAGTGTTCTTGCCTTGAGAATCCCAGGGACAGGGGAGCCTGGTGGGCTGCCATCTACGGAGTCGCACAGAGTCGAACACAACTAAAGCGACTTAGCAGCAGCAGCAGTAGGGGATTTTAATCAACATGCTCGTAACTTAAGTTTGTACAGGTCGCACTGGGTGTCGGTGGAAAGTGCACTGCATAGGCGTGAGAATAGGATTTTGGACGACAATTAGAAATCTCATAAATTCCAAATAAGCGTTTGTTGTCTCACGTTAAATCAGGAAGAAGGAAGGAAGACACCAGTAAACAGACACGTCTGGAGGATAGAAATAAAACCAAGGAACAAACTCTGAGGGACAGATAAGGAGCACTTAGGAATTAGCAAGAAGACAATTTCACCCATGAGATTGGGCCCAGTTCCCTGCAAACCCAAGAAATTATCAAACAAGGACCCCTGTCTGAGCGTGCCCGTAGAGCACATGCATGGCTCCTCCAAACGGTAAACATGCAGCCTTCTTCTGCACCTCCATCCCTGTCAAGCGATGTTCTGCACCAGGGAGAATTGGCTCATTATCCTCACTGTGTCTGTCCTGTCGTGTTACTCTTCAGGTCCTAAAAGAACACTCTAGATGTATGATACACAATGCTTGACACCAGGTACCTAGCACCCTGGCTCATTAGAGGAAACAGAGGTGACTTAATTCAGTCGTAACTCACTTTGTACAACCCTGATCTCTCCACGATTTCATTAGTCTCTGAATCTCTTTGTGGTCGTCATTAGAGGCTCAGAGTTTTACGTCCTGGTCAATTTCTAAATGACAGCTCTTAGTGTCAAAGTGATCAAGGAGAGCTGCTTTCCCCTCTCCGCAGTGACAGCAGCAGACAATCACAGGAAATTGATCATGTTGGGTAAACTCACCTGATCCTAAAAATGATATTGGCTTCATGCTCCAGGGCAGGGCAAAAACAACTGAAAAATAATTGCCAGTAGACCCCAGAGGGAAATTCTTTTCCTTCCCCAAATTTGACAATCAATCTAACCTGGTGCATGTGACTCAAAATCACTGCTTTAAAGAATGTGATTCCATTTATACATCAAAAGACCATGGCAATTTGGTTTGAACTGGAAGGGTCATTCTATCTGGGTTTTTATTTTTCCTAATGAAAGATTACAAGAGCAGCAGTGCTTACCATACAAAAAGACAACCATATCTAGAACAAATAAGCATGTCCTGCTGGTTAGATTATCAACAGATTATCTGACCAGGTATCAATCCTGGTTTCCCAGGTGACACAGTAGTAAAGAATCTGCCTACCAATGCCTGAGATGCAAGAGACAAGGGTTCGATCCCTGGGTTGGGAGGATCCCCTGGAGGAGGAAATGACAACCCACTCCTGCAGTATTCTTGCCTGGGAAATCTCATGGACAGAGGAGCCTGGGGGGCTACAGTCCCTGGAGTCTCAAACAGTCAGGCATGACTGTACACACAGCTCACACAGCCATCTTTTGATTATTCTCTCAATTTTGAAAACACTTTAAAAATGTGGCACCTTGTAATCTTCTTTTCAAACTAGTCTCAGAGTTAAACGCGCTATCTTTAGAAAGCATACCACATTTTGTACTAACGTAGTCTTGAAAGTCTCTGTGAGCATGCAAGCGTGCAAAGTCCCTTCAATCATGTCCAACTCTTTGTGACCCCATGGACTGTAGCCCACCAGGCTCCTCTGTCCATGGGGTTCTCCAGGCAAAAATACTAGAGTGGGTTGCCATGCCCTTCTCCAGGGGATCTTCCTGATCCAGGGATCAAACCCATGGTTCTTACATCTCCTGCATTGGCAGGTGGGTTCTTTACCACTAACGCCACCTGGGAAGCCCTAGAATGGGTTTATTCATATCTCTAGAAGTGAGGGGTCCAGCCTGACCAATATAATTCAGAGACACACTTTCTGTCACCAGAAAAAAAAGTTTGCATTCCTTTACATTTAATTTTCAAATGCAACCTGGGCTTTTAATCTTTGTATCCTTTGAATTTTCAGGGAAGTACTGGAGAAGGCCCTTTGGGTAGCTGCTCTCTGAATTAGTAAAAAAGCCTGCGGGTTAGGTTGTGGCTGTACGCAGTGCTGTCCTTTGAAGATCTTGAACTAATTAGGGCATGTCTGCTCACCACTTACAGTACCTGACCTTCCATAGCAAAATGACCTGGCGCTCATTTGGATGTTATTTTGAATATGCTCGATTGATAGTTTTTCTCTCAGTAGGCTCTGCTCTCTCCCCAAACCCTTCAAAGACCAGAGGTCCTCAGTCACCATGCTTTCTTCTCAGGAGCCACGGCCATACCAGTTCTCCTTTATGCATCTTACCTAGGTATTTCCAACTAGGGAAACGACTCTGATTAGCATGCCAGACACCAAGCCATTTGGAAAAGAAAGCCAGGTTCAGCGTCCTGGCAAACAAACCTGGATCAAATGTCAGAACTGTGTTTTCTAGACTCTGTCAAATAGTTGGTAGGAGATTCAGAAACCAATAAACATACAAGAAACTGTAAAGCTTTTGATAAGAAGATTAATTGATAAAGGACAGGGAGACACCGGAAGACAAATGTCAGGCTTGTCTGATGTCATTCAAGGACAAGAACTGGCTTGTGTCAGCAGTGTCCCCCATTCATTAAATGTGATTTATTTATCTACATCTGTCTATCTATTTCAGAGAAGGCAACGGCAACCCACTCCAGTACTCTTGCCTGGAAAATCCCATGGATGAAGGAGCCTGGTAGGTTGCAGTCCATGGGGTCGCTAAGAGTCGGGCATGATTGAGCAACTTCACTTTCACTTTTCAC
This sequence comes from Capricornis sumatraensis, assembly GCF_032405125.1. NCBI lineage: Eukaryota > Metazoa > Chordata > Mammalia > Artiodactyla > Bovidae > Capricornis > Capricornis sumatraensis. The sequence goes on from NC_091089.1 coordinate 32,853,651, forward strand.
TTTTCACTTTCATGCATTGGAGAAGGAAATGGCAACCCACTCCAGTGTTCTTGCCTGGAGAATCCCAGGGACGGGGGAGCCTGGTGGGCTGCCGTCTATGGGGTCGCACAGAGTCGGACACGACTGAAGCGACTTAGCAGCAGCAGCAGCATCTATCTATTTACCTAGTTATTTATAAGATGAATATCTCTGTTTTTCTTCAAATACGTTTTCCTGAATGTATTTGTTGTTTTGTTGTTATTATTCCGTCACTCAGTCATGTCCAATACTTTGCAACCCCATGGAGCACTCCAGGCTCTCCTGTCCTTCACCATCTCCCAGAGTTTGCTCAGATTCATATCCATTGAGTCAGTGATGCTATCTAACCAACTCATCCTCTGCCATCCCCTTCTCCTTTCCCCTTCAATCTTTCCCAGCATCAGGTCTTTCCACCCCATCAGGTGGCCGAATGGAGCTCAGCTTCAGCATCAACGTATAACTAAGGCCATAAAACTTAGACAATAAGAACTATGATTGGAAATTGTATGATGTCCATGGTTTCTTGATTTGTATTAGAGGGCTTTGTGGTCAAGTATTTTGGACACATCTGAGGTTAAATCTACTTGGGTACAGGGTAATCTAAAATATTGGGATCAATGAAGTTATGTTAACCTGGCTCAGGAAGAATCCCAACTCCACTATTGATTTATCACTGGGTTAATTTTGGACAGGCTTCCTAATCCCACTGCATCTCTGTTTCATTAATTTTCACTGGGCCAGTTATAACACTCATAGGTTATTGAGAAGATTTAATGAATAAGACATGTGAAGCAACTAACACAGTTTCTGGTACATTTTAAGTGATCAATAATATTAGATTTTCTCTCTTTTACCTCCCATTAGATCCCCAGAGACACACATCAATCCAGGTTTATAAAGTTCTTAGAAGTCCATCCTTACATCTTAATATGATCTGTAATAAACTTGAACATAATTATGAAGTGTTTCTCTTTACTCTAGAGCCCAATTTACACTTTCTTCTTGCTCACTGGAGGACCAAGTCCAAAATATCCATACCATTGTGACAGCAGCCACGAGCACTTGAGCCATTGAGCACTTCAAAAGTAGCTTGAAGACTTCCCTGGTGGTCCAGCGGCTAAGACTCTGTGCTCCCAGTGCAGGGGGCCTGGGTTTGATCCCTGGTCTGGGAACTAGCTCCCACATGCCCCAATTTAGGGTTCTCATGCTGCAATTAAAGATCCTGAATGCTACAATGAAGACGGAAGAGCCTGCATGCCACAACTAAAACCCAATGCAGCTAAGTAAATCAATATTTTTTAAAAAAAGAAAAATAGCTTGTATAATTTGAGGGACGCTATAAGTATAAATACAAATCATATTTCAGACATTTGATGCCCCTCAACATGTAAAATACCTTTAATAATTTCTGTATTTATTATATTTTAAAATGATAATATTTTGTATGTTGAGTTAAAATAGATTATTAAAATAGACCTGGGTGTTTTTTTCCCCCTTTTTAATGTGGCCGCAGGAAAATTTTAAATTATATATGTGTTCCACTTTATATTTCTATTAGACAGTGTTCATCTAGAGGATAAAGACCCAGAGATAACTCAAAGGATCACAAAAGGTGAGTTGTTTACCAAGCCCACCAACATCCTCAGGGACAAACTCAAAGAATTCAGGGCCCATATATTTATTTGCTTTAAACATCTGTGGCACCCACATATCCCCAAAAGTGCTTTGTGAGACTTCTCTGGTAGTCCAGAGGTTAAGACTCCTAGCTTCCCATGCCAGGGGTGTGGGTTCGATCCCTGGTCAGGGAACTAAGATCCTACATGCTGTGTATCATGGCCAAAAATTTTTTTAATTTAAAAAATAAAAAACAAGAGTGCTTTGCCTCTGGTGCAGCTGATCCCTCCCTTTCTATCCCTATTTCTGATGATGACAAGTAAACGACCACTCCAAAAGAAGCCCTAAGCAGTGCTGTCTCTCAGTCCAGACAAGCCACATTGACAGTAATCAATGACCACAGACTCATGTGGCCACTAGACTAATGACTAGTCTATCGCATAGATGAGCTGCCAAGTGTAATTCCTATTCTATATTATATTATGTGGCTTTCCTGGTGGCTCAGCAGTAAAGAATCTGCCTGTCAATGCAGGAGACAAGAGTTTGATCCCTGGTTGGGAAAAATCCCCTGGAGAAGGAAATGGTAACCCCCTCCAGCGTTCTTGCCTGGAGAATTCCATAGACAGAGGAGCCTAGTGGGTTACAGTCTATGGGGTCACAAGGAGTCAGACACATCTTAGCAACTAAACAACAACAGCAATAATATTATATTGTATATTATTCTATATTTTATATGTACCATATTTCCTTGAGTATAATAATTGGAGTGAATCATCAAAACAACATATAGCCTCTTCAAGAGGACTAATCTCAAGCTTGTCCCTTAATCCTAATCAAACTCTACATTTTCATAGGTTACAATCACCTTTATTTAAACATGGCCTCTATTCAATAGTTTGGAGTTGGCCTGTCAATTAGAAGTGTTTGTCCCTTAGTAGGTTTACAAAGCAGACATATACACAGTCTATGAGGAAGCAACTTAATATCGTATTTGCTACTAGCTACCAGATGATGCATTTCAACCCTTGAAGAATTCAGAGGCATACAACTTGATTAATTGCAAATTGGGTATGGAACAAAATAACACGGAAAAGACTAACCACATGAGGAGTCTTGAATCAAAGGATCTTTTTAAGGATTTAGCTGCTCTTCCTGCCTTTCATTAAATGACAAAAGACTTATAAAAATCATAAAACACCAAGTAGTGTGCCTCTCAGGTTTCTAAGGCCCCATTGGCAGAGTAGTTTTGAGTCTGAAATGGTTGTACTCCTTACAATCCCAGAAGTTTATTTTGCAGTGAAGATTATATATAATTTTCAAAGTGACACCTTCAAAATGTTGAGAAAATAAAGGTTAAGTCTTTCCATACACACTTCTGGTAACAAATCTTGCAAAGGCATGAATTAGTTATTACCTTGGGATAAATGCATTTTGAGATTTTTCCCCCACAGAGAGAAAGTTCAAGAACAGGAAGAATGAGGAAGCTATTGTGAACTACTGTTGTATTCTGCTCTGAGGACTAACTTTATGGCTCCCTATTTTTTAAATTTGACTAAATATCTTAAATTGATTTATCCACTTCATGAGATGTATTCACTTTAGAAAGGCAAATCTGTATTTTTTTTTAAGGGCAGATGTCATTTAGTTGAGTTGCTGGACCACACAGGAAGCACAACAGTAAGAGCAGCGGGATTAGGGGGACTGTGGTCTTCTCCACCTCTGAACCCTCCCCAAATAACCATGGACTAAGCACTTAACCCCTCTGGGTCTCTGTTTCCCATTAGTAAATTGAGTGTAATGACTCCAGCTCTTCTCTACCACACAAAGACATTTAGATGGCTACAGAAGTAAGAGTTTGACTCATTCCTTGGTCTTAGCCACACAAGAAACATAGACTACCCACCCCATCCCCTAACACCCTTCCTCCTCCTGCCAACCCATCTAATTCAAGGAGAGAGGCAATGATTGTACAGCAAGACTCAACTGGGAAAAGTAGTGAACTGAAATCAGTGAATTCTTAATAGTTTCAAGAAAATTCAATATCCCTAGCTAACTTGATGTCATTCCATAAGTCACTAAATGCCCAGTGCCTCTTCTGTCTGCAGCATTGGACTGGTCTCTGGAGGCAGTGCAGGAGATCCTCCAGACATGGTCGTCACACATTGTTCATTATCTTGTCACGTGGAAGACACTCATTCATGAAGCCAGCAGAACAGGTGTGGGCAACTGTTGGAACATGAAGTAGCACATTGTCTGTTCCTGTTCTACTGTGATGCCAAGAAAGAGGAGAGCAATCACCATGCCTAAACTCACATCTGGTTGACAAGGGTGGAGAAAGCTCTGCCTAGGCCGGGTCTTGAAATTTATTGTGTGCCAATAGAGAAGTTCGATACTATGGTGCATCCAGACCCTGACTATGAACAATATATTGTTTCAAAATATAAAACATACCATTAAATTCACAGATATTTTAATGTAAAATAATAGATTTCAACAAAATGTTCATAGCTTGCAGCTTCAGTTTATCCTGCTCAAGAGGGCATGTTACCTTTCCTTTGCCCTTGGGGGTTCTTTGGTGTACATTTCTGAGAACTTAACTTCCTGAATTTTTCTGATACCACAAGTGATACTTGTCACCCAACTGTCTCAACAGAGGGTCCTCATGGAGGCACTGGGAGAACAAGCTGCCCTTCATTTTTCTGAGAAACAAATGCAAGCAAGTCAAATCAAAGAATATTACTTGCCTCTGTGAGGTCCTCAGATGCATCAGAGTGAGTTATGTGGAGCAACACACACCCATGATGCACTCAGTGTGCAATGAACATACCCAACACATCTTTTTTTATTTTCAATCTACTTGTCAATAGAATTGAGTTCAAAAAGTCCTGGAGTTCTGGCAGGCAAATAGGTCACACTAGAGATTCTCTTTGGAAGTAAAGAGATGAAAAATAAAGGATTTGCCTCTGAACTTGTTATTTACCAACTTTAAAAGGCTTTTAATAAGAGGAAATAACACATAAGACAGGACTTCTGCTTATATATGGAACAACAGAAATTGAATTTATCCTCCCACCTTAAACAATAACAATAACAACAAAAAGCAGGACAAAACTTATGACTGGTTTTCAGACATTAGACAATAGGCAGTGTGGGACTATGATCCCTAAGAGAATGGTGACTATTGATGAAGGCAGTGTTCAGGCTGTAGGACACAGAGGCAACAGAGACCAGCAGTCCTACTAAGTCGGAAAGACAGAGATCAGAGTTTAGAGAAGCCAAGACAGCTATAACTTGAGATATAGAGAACCAGGGGTAAGGGAACTGCAGAGTGAGGGAGCTCCAGGTTTCTGTAGAGGTGGTCTCCTTGACTCTTAGGTCTTCATATGCAAGAGAAGAGATGATCAGAGTTGAGAAAAAGAATCACCAAAAATGAATACATAGAACAATTTTTAAAGTTCACACAGGGCTGAAAATAGTCTGTGTCTCCCACTCCAGACAACTTGGAAAGATATTGTAAAAATGGGGCACGAGAGAGAATCCATGAAAGGGCATTATTATTTTGAAAATGAAAGTGATAGTCGCTCAGTTATGTCTGACTCTTTGCAACCCCATGGACTGTAGCCCACCGGGCTCCTCTGTCCATGGAATTCTCTAGACAAGCATATTGGAGTGGGTTGTCATGCCCTCCTCCAGGGGGTCTTCCTGACCCAGGGATTGAACCCAGGTCTGCCACACTGTAGGCAGATTCTTTACCACTTGAGCTGTAAGACCTAGACTGAAAGCTGCTCTGGACCTGCCATAACAAAGTTTGTAAGCAAATCAAGAAGACAACTGATTTCAAGTTGCTTAGCTGTGAGCCAGAACAAAATCAACAATATTATAAAATACAACAAAATACAAATGTCAACATAAACTCATAATGTAGAGTATCCACTGAAAAATTATAAGGCAAGAAAATAGGTTCTATAACAAAAGAAAAATGGAAACAAGCCAAGAAATAACAGAGGCGATGGGATAAGCAGATAAGTATGTTGAAACCAATAAATTATAATAATAAATGAAAAAGTATAGCTAATAAGTAAACAATAAAGATAAAAGTAATCATGAACATTTGATCTAAAAGTAGGCAGGGAAATAAGATAAAAGGATCAAAGAACAGTTGAGATAAATAGAGAACAACTAGCAAGATGAAAGTTTTAGACTCAGTCAAATAATTATACTAAATATAAAAGGTCTAAACAAATACAGATTCTGGGATTAAATTTAAAAAGCAAGATCCAATTATATGCCATCTACAAGAAATCTTAAGTTTTTTCCATTTCCTCTTCTATATTTTTTTAATTTTCACAATGTTGTGTTGGTTCCTGCCATACAACAATGTGAGTCAGTTGTAATTATATACATGTCCCCTCCCTCCTGAGCCTCCCTCCATCCCACCCCTCTAGGACATCACTGAGCACAAGACTGGGCTCCTTGTGTTACACAGCAACTTCTCACCAGCTATCCATTTTACACATGATAGTGTATATATGCTGATGTTACTTAGATAAGTTAAAAATAAAAAGGACGAAAAATTATATACCTTAAAAATATTAATCAAGTATTTGATCATAAATATTACCCCAAAAAGCTGTAGTGACTATATTAGACAAATTAGACTTTAGAACATAGAACATTACCTGGAATAAAGGAGAAATTTCATGATAAAGCAATCAACTCATCAAGAAGACATAACAATCCTAAATACCTATACCCAATAACAGAATTTCAAAATAAATGAAGCCAAATCAACAAAGTTCAAAAGAAAAATAAACAAACCCACAATTACCGTTGGAGAGCTCAACTGTCTTCTCAAGTAATGGACTGAACAAGTAGACAGAAAATTTGTACAGATACAGAAGATTTAAACACTCTTATCAATGAACCTGACCTAACTGACATTTATAGAATACTCTACTCAATAGTACCCAGAACAGTCACCAAGACAGGCTATACTGTGGGCCACAAAACAAGCCTGTGTATGTGTACAATTTTACATGCATACAGAATTGAAAAAAGAACGGAAATGGAATGGAAAAATTATTCGAAAGACACAAACAACCAAAGCTCATTTGAGAAATAGACAAACTGAGCAGTCTTACTTACAAAAAAGAAATTCTAATCCATAGTTTAAACCCTCCACATGTAGAAAAGTCCAGAAAATTTGACACAAGAAACTCATTAATGAATTCTCTCAAACATGTAAACATTATTTAATAAATAATACAAATTTTATGCTAAGGTTTTTCATAAAAACAAAAGAGAAGTGAACATTTTCTATCTCATTTTATGAGGCCCACATTACCTTGATACAAAAACCAGATAGGATATTACAAAAATATAATTACAGATCAATTTCCCTTATAAACATAAGCATTAAAATCTTTAACCAATTTGTAGAAAATCAAATCAACAATACATAAAAAAGATATCTTACAACTAAGCAGAATTTATCCCAGGAATATAGGACTGATTTAATATTCAAGACCAATTGATGTAATTTATCATCTTAACAAACTCAAAAAGAGAAACCACCAAATCATCTCAGTGCATTCAGAAAGAGCATTTGACATAATACCACATCCATTCATGATAAAAGCTCTCAGCAAACTTGGAATAGAAAGAAAATTCCTCAACTGGATAAAGAGCAGCTACAAAAACCCTATAGCAAACATTACGCTTAATGGCAAAAGACTAAATGCTTTCACCTTAGAATCAGGAACAAAGTGGACTTTCTCTCACACAGACTGAAAGAAAATAGTTGCAAAATCTATATTGGAAAAAAGCCTTGGATCTTCAAAATTCTATTGTTCAGTCGCTCAGTCCGGTTTGACTCTTTGTGACCCCATGAACTGTAGCACTCCAGGCTTCCCTGCCCTTCACCATCTCCCAGTTCAGTTCAGTTCAGTTGCTCAGTCATGTCTGACTCTCTGCAACCCCATGAACCACAGCACGCTAGGCCTCCCTGTCCATCACCAACTCCCAGAGTCCACCCAAACCCATGTCCATCAAGTTGATGATGCCATCCAATCATCTCATCCTCTATCGTCCCCTTCTCCTCCTGACCTCAATCTTTCCCAGCATCAGGGTCTTTTCAAATGAGTCAGCTCTTCACATCAGGTGGCCAAAAGTATTGGAGTTTCAGCCTCAACATCAGTCCTTCCAGTGAACACCCAAGACTGGTCTCCTTTAGGATGGACTGGTTGGATCTCCTTGCAGTCCAAGGGACTCTCAAGAGTCTTCTCCAACACCACAGTTCAAAAGCATCAATCCTTTGGCACTCAGCTTTCTTTATAGTCCAACTCTGACATCCATACATGACCACTGGAAAAACCACAGCCTTGACTAGACGGACCTTTGTTGGCAAAGTAATATCTCTGCTTTTAAATACGCTGTCTAGGTTGGTCATAACTTTCCTTCCAAGGAGTAAGCGTCTTTTAATTTCATGGCTGCAATCACCATCTGCAGTGATTTTGGAGCTGAAAAAATTAAAGTCAGCCACTGTTTCCACTGTTTCCCCATCTTTGCCATGAAGTGATGGGATCAGATGCCATGATCTTAGTTTTCTGAATGTTGAGCTTTAACCCAACTTTTTCACTCTCCTCTTTCACTTTCATCAAGAGGCTCTTTAGTTCTTCACTTTCTGCCATAAGGGTGGTGTCATCTGCATATCTGAGGTTATTGATATTTCTCCTGGCAATCTTGATTCCAGCTTGTGCTTCCTCCAGCCCAGCGTCTCTCATGATGTACTCTGCATATAAATTAAATAAGCAGGGTGACAATATACAGCCTTGACGTACTCCTTTTCCTATTTGGAACCAGTCTGTTGTTCCATGTCCAGTTGTTGCTTCCTGACCTACATACAGGTTTCTCCCAGAGCTTGCTCAAAATCTTGTCCATTGAGTCAGTGATGCCATCCAACTATCTCATCCTCTGTTGTCCCCTTCTCCCCCTGCTTTCAATCTTTCTCAGCATCAGGGTCTTTTCCAGTGAATCAGTTCTTCACATCAGGTGGCCAAATATTGGAGCTTCAGGATCAATCCTTTTAAAGAATATTCAGAACTGATTTCCTTTAGGATTGACTGGTTGGATTTCCTTGAAATCCAAAGAAATCTCAAGAGTCTTCTCCAACACCACAGTTCAAAAGCATCAATTCTTCAGTGCTCAGCTTTCTTTATGGTCCAACTCTCACATCCATACATGACTTCTGGAAAAACCATAGCTTAGACTAGACGGACCTTTGTTGACAAAGTGATGTCCCTGCTTTTTAATGTGTTGTCTAGGTTTGTCATAGCTTTTCTTCCAAGGAGAGAATGTCTTTTAATTTCGTGGCTGCAGTTACCATCTGCAGTGATTTGGGAGCCCAAGAAAATAAAGTCTCTCATTGTTTTCATTGTTTCCCCATCTATATGCCATGAAGTGATGGAACTGGATGCCATGACCTTCATGTTTTGAATGTTTTTGAATGAGTTTTTTGAAACTCAATAATAAGAAAAACAAACTAGCTGAGAAACAGGACAAAAAATTGTTAGACACTTCAGTAAAAGAAGATATACAAATGGCAAATAAACACAGGAAAAGATGCTTAATATCATTAGTCTTTAAGGAAATGCTCATTAAATCCACAGTGAGATACCATTACATGCTCATAAAATGGTTAAAAATGTTAAACTATGCTGACTAGAATGCCAAGAAGGATGTGGAAAAACCAGAGCCCTCATTCATTGTTGATGGGAATGCAAAATAGTAGAGCACCATTGGAAAACAGATTAACAGTTTTTTATAAAGTTAAGAATACACATACCATTTGTTGCTGTTGTTGTTCAGTCTCTAAGTCTGCACGGACTTTCCAACCCATGGACTGCAGCACGTCAGGCTCCTCTGTCCTCCACCACCTCCCAGAGTTTGCACAAATTCATGTCCATTGAGTTGATGCTGCTATCTAACTACTTCATCCTCTGCCACCCCATTCTCCTTTTGCCTTCAATCTTTCTAGCATCTCAGTCTTTTCCCAGTGAGTCAGCGCTTCACATCAGATAGCCAAAGTATTGGAGCTCCAGCATCAGTCCTTCCAATGAATATTCAGGGTTGATTTCCTTTAGGAGTGACTGGTTTGATCTCCTTGCAGTCCAAGGGACTCTTAAGAGTCTTCTCCAGCACCACAATTCAAAAGTATCAAATTTTAGGCACTCAGCCTTCCTTATGGTCCAACTCTCACATCCGTACATGACTACTATTTTAAAACTTTGACTATACAAAGCTTTTTAATACACTGTCTAGGTTTGTAATAACTTTCCTTCCAAGGAGCAAGTATCTTTTAATTTCATGACTGTATTTGTGGTCCACAGTGATTTTGGAATCCAAGAAAAGAAAATCTGTCATTGTCATTACTTCCACTTGTTCCCCTTCTATCTGCCATGAAGTGATGGGACCGGATGCCATGATCTTCATTTTTTGAATGTTGAATTTTGAGCCAAATTGTTCCCTCTCCTCTTTTACCCTCATCAAGAGGTTTTTTAGTTCCTCTTCACTTTCTGCCATATCATCTACATATCTGAGGTTGTTGATATTTCTACCATATCACTCAACAATTCCTTAGATATTTACTGAAAAGAAATGAAAATATACATTTGTACAAAGTCTCATACTCAAAAGTTCATAGCAGTTTTTTCCATAATAACCAAAAGGCAGAAACAATACAAATGTCCACCAAGTGTTGAATGGATAAACAAATTGCAGTATATTCATTTAATGGAATACTACTCATCAATAAAATGAACAAACTAGTGATACAGAACACAATATGGAAAATTCAAAAGTGTATGAGAAACAAAAGAAACCGATCACAAAAGACTACATACTGTATGATTCTGTTTATATGAAACTCTAAAAAAGATAAAACTATAGAGACAAAAAACAAATTAGTGATTGTCATGTAAGAGATAGGGAAAGAGGAATGCTTACAAAGGTAAACAAGGGAAATCTGGGGGATGATTAAAAGGAAACTTTTGGGGTGATGCTACTACGAGACATCTGTATCACAATTTTTGTGTGAACATGTTTTCATTTCTCTTGGGTATGTCCCTGTGAGTAGAATTGCTGGATTTTATGATAGCTCTCTGTTTAACTTTTTGAGGAACTATATCTATGTCATGATCACAGTGGTGGTTACACACTGTATACATTTGTCAGAACTCATCAAATTGCACACTTGTGTGGTCAGTTTTATTACATAATTTATAATTATGTAAATTACAATGCCATAACGTTTATTTTTCAAGCAAGAAAGAAAAGAATTGGGACCAACCAGGAAAAAAATTGTAATTAATCCTGAATCACACACTTCACTGATGCACAGTGCTCAAATTAACAAAAGGCTGCCAAATCTCTATTCAGTTTGTGCTGTGTAGATGGAGCCAAGCCCAAAGTGTCCTGAGCTTGTTTCAGAAGTTGTGACAGGAACACTTCAGGCAGAGAGAAAAGGTCTGATCTCGCTCCTGGAACTATCACCTACCAAAAGACGGGTATGTGGTAACACTCCCAGCACCCATGCTTCAAGAACCTCCTACCTCCACATGGTGCCTCTCTGTGAGCATTTCACATCAGGGTTTCCTCTTTCACTTTCCATCTTCCACCTTTCCAGGATTCCTCCTATTTTATGGTTACTGAGAAGATTCCTACTCTTGTCTTTGAATGTGTATGTGTATTTTTGAGGTCTGCAAAAGAACAAGGTGTGTTTAGTTTACCTTCTTGTATCTCTCAGAGCTCAGTCTCCTGACCTAAAAATTATATCGTCTTCTCCTCTCAATTTTGTTGGAAGAACCAAATAACATAATGATGTAAAAGAACTGTGTAAACAGAAAGCCAACAAAAGGCTTATAATAAAAGCTAATGTGTTCTCTAGAGCAAGTTGAAAGCCAAACATGAGATTTCCCATTAAGAATGTAACTTTTTTACTAATAAATTTTTCTTGTCTACATATTGTAAGAAACGCCGTGGGAAGAAAAAGCCACCCCTATGGACCGTCGATCAGGGCCTTTTATTGGGCGGTCGCTCTTGGGCAGAACTCCTGGGGGCGGGTGAGCAAGGAAGAGAGGGGTCTGCGAAGCAAAGGGAGTCTGCAAGGTATGAGGGGTGGGGAAGGGTTTTATAGCCCGGGCCGGGCTCCTATATAAGGAAGAAAGCACGGGCTCAGCGGTGATTGGTGTCCAAGGGCTCCGTGTCGGCACTTGATTGGACGGCTTGGTTGTCGGCCCGCCTCCGGGGCTTGTCTGCGGCTCTCTGCCAGGACATGTCCCGACATGCCCGGGCATGCCCAGGCATGCCTCAACACGCCTGACCTTGCCCTGACCTTTCACGTATGTTCTGCTTGAGGTCCCCCACTTTTCCAAGGAAAATCCTACAAGGTAGTGACCCAGAAAGACAAATTAAATTAGTGCTGCATTTTTAGAAAGACAGATTGATAAATAGATTGATAGATGATGGATATAGATGATAGACAGAGACAGATGGTAGATAAATAGATGCATGGATAGAAAAAGTTGTTTATTGCCCACTGTTTTTACAGAAGCATTAAACACACTTGAATGTGTCATTATTTTAAAATGATGAAACGGAAGTCCTTCCCCTTTCCCTAAGTGACCTTCTAAAATTCTGCCTTAAAGCACAAATGGAAATGCATCTGTCATCTTTTCTCCACCGTACAACACACATTCAAAATTCTTAGAAGCTCTCTTAGCTTCTCTCAAATAGAAGTGGGTGCTCAGCTCCCAGCTACACAAAATTGCACCAGGAACACTCACCTGATGGTGTCTGCTCAGTCAGGCCTGAAGTTGCCCTGACAGAGGTTTTCTCAGGACAAGAGAACGGTGCCAGAGGGGAGAGGACTGGCAGGGAGCCAACGTCAGGCACTCGAGACAAGAGTGACCATGTGGGCTGCCTGAGTCACCCTTGCAGGGCGCTGAAGTCTGGGTTCCCAAGGGCCACAGACCATTGCAAATGATAACAAGTAAAGCTCCTCTCGCACAAAAACATGCAAAAATCAGGTCTCAGTGCCAACCGTATTTAGCTAACAAAGGGAAGGTGGGACTTGGCCAGAATTATCGAACATGAAAAACCAATTCACGATCATTTCAACAGGCCAGCAGATGCGGGACAGCGCCCACAACCAGCAGACAAAACCCAGTCACCAACTCAGACCTCTGCCCCACTTCCGGGGGGTGAGCCCCTCAAGCGGAAGCGAGAGGGCAGCTGTGACCAAGACATTTGCTCACAGGGCTTCCAATGCAATAGAGACGCAAGCAAAGATCAACTAATAGAGAGTGACAGTCCTTATGTTGTGTCAGTTTTCAAATCCAGCGAGACGGAGATATAGATGTCAGCACCGAGGACAGGCCGGCTTCCATGCCCAGGGACATCACACTGCCAGCACCTGTCCGCTCAGCAGGTTGTGTGCCCTAAAGTGGGGGAAGATGCGTGATTCCACCCCAGCCTCTCCTCTGCGGGCTGCAGCGGCCGTAAAGGGGCGCCTCCTCTCCCTCTGTGCCGGCACATGGAGAGCAGTCAGGGAAGACGGCTTCTAATTATTCGATGCAGATGGTCACTTCATTCGCATATACGCCAGGCAGCCCGTCACAGGGTGTCGCTGCGCCTACCAGCCCTTCCTCCTGCACAAGTTCTCGGGCAGTATATTTTAAGTAAAGAAAAGTCTCTCTCATCGCCCTGGAGGCTTATGTCGTGAGACAGGCAGAAGCATTTCAGGAAACCCCAGAATAATGACAAGTGTCTGGGTTTGTGTGACTTCAGAGTCAGATGGAAATCTGAGGTTCACCCATTCCTGAAGGAGGTCATCACGTGCGTGAAACCCCTCATCCGAGCAGGTAGGTTTCTTAGCCCCAGTCCCACGGATTTAGACTATGTGAAGCATAGCAGATTCTGAAGCTGTAGAAACGGGCCTTCATTATAACAGGGAGCTAAGATTCATTTCAAAAACTCATCAGGAAAAAAAGGAAAATCAGGGTTTCCAGAACAGCTGGGGGACTTGGATCTCCAATTCCCCCCCACCCCCAATTGGACTACCTGGTGGCTCAGCAGTAAAGAATCCACCTGCAAACACAGGAGATCCAGGTGCGATCCCTGGGTCAGGAAGATCCCCTGGAGAAGGAAATTGCAACCTACTCCGGTAATCTTGTCTGGAGAATTTCATGGACAGAGGAACCTGGTGGGCTACAGTCCATAGGGTCATAAAGAGCCAGACAGGACTGAGTGACTAACACTTTCACTTTCATAGTTGCTTTACAATGTTGTGTTAGTTTCTGCTGTACAGCAAAGTGAATCATTTATATTATATATATATTCTCTTTTTAGGATTTCCTTCCCATTTAGGTCATCACAGAGCACTGAACAGAGTTCCTTGAGCTAATAGTGGTTCTCAACAGTTATCTATTTTATACATAGTAGTGTGTATCTGTCAATCCCAATCTCCCAGTTCATCCCACCCTTCTCTTCTCCACTTGGTATTCATACATTTGTTCTCTACATCTGTGTCTCTATTTCTGTTTTGCAAGTAAGTTCATTTGTACCATTTTTCTAGATTCTACATATAAGCATTACTACATGATATTTGTTTTTCTCTTTCTGACTTACTTTACATTGTGTGACAGTCTCTTGGTCCATCCATGTCTCTGAAAATGGCATTATTTCGTCCCTTTTTATGGCTGAGTAATAGTCCATTGTATATATGCACTACGTCTTCTTTATTCATTCCACTGTTGATGGACATTTAGGTTGCTTCCATATCCTGCCTATTGTAAATAGTGCTGTAATGAACATTGGGGTGCATGTATCTTTTTGAATTATGGTTTTCTTCTACATATATACCCAGAAGTGGAGCTGCTGGGCTATATGGTAGTTCTATTTTTAGTTTGTTTTTTTTTTCAGGAACTAAAGTGAGAAGAGAACTTAAGAGATGCACCAGGCTAGTGGTTTTTCAAATGTATTTGGGTAGCACAATTCATTAGCAAATAACATCTTTGAGTGAGTGCCCATGTACAGAAGAGGAAAAGCAAAATGCTTTTGAAGGAGAGTTCAGGGTCCAGGGCCTAGGAGGCAACAGGAGAACACTCAAGGGAAAACCCAGGTCTGCTCGAAGTGCAATTTGGAAAACTCATCAGAGATGCTGTTACTGTAGTCAGGAAATGGGGTCCCAGCAAAAAACCTCATGATCTGTGATGCCATTTCCCTCTCCTGCCAGGCAGTGCTCCACACAGACTGAGCCACAGACTCAGAAGGGTTGCTAGCAAAGAGCAGCGACCTTCTTGGTCAGAGAGCAATTCAGTTCATCCTCAGCCCTGAGTTCTCTCATACATACAGAATGGGGTCCCCATTGGGAGGATACAACATACCCACCACCCAGCACAGCTTGCATAGCCCCTCAGAAAGACACCTTAACCTTACCACCTGCCCAGCCTTCCAGCTGTGAGCCACCAAGAGGGCACACATCCAGCCCGTGCTACAAATTCTGTGGCGAATTTATAAGCAGGTCTCACCTTCCCAAGGCTTCCCTGGTGGCTCAGTGATAAAACTCCACCAGGCAGTTCAGGACAGGCAGGAGACTTGGGTTTGATTCCTGCATCAGGAAGATCCCCTGGAGGACGAAATAGCAACCTACTCCAGTATTCTTTCTGGAAAATCCCACAGACAGAGGAGCCTGGCAGGCTACAGTTCATGGGGTCGGTCGCAAAAGAGTCAGACACGACTAAGCCACGAAGCACATTCACTTGCCTTCCTAAGGAAGAGGAATTGAGGAGGCAAGCGTTTGAGCTCGATCAATTCTGACAGACCGTCTGTAAAAATCTGCTGCCTCCATCCCTTCCCACCTTCCCCTCAACAGGACTTTGAGGCCCCAGTTATCTATATAATTGCACTTTGCCTGACCTTCCATAGACTCAGCCGAAAAAATCATTCCTATTCATGAACAGACATCTCCTCTGATTCTTCTCTGTCTTCTGTTCATTTTAAAGTCTTGTAACAAAACTTGCACCATTCTTTAAAAGTGCCAGCTATCCAGAAAACCTATCTTAATCTTGGAGTACAAGGTTGATCCATATTCCTGGGCAATCATGACTGAGATACCAAACCCCATTTATTTAATGGTTCACAGAAGGCCCCTCGCTCAGCACAGTCGCCATGCATCTTTCCACCAGTCAAGTCAACATCAGTGTCTTTTTAAAAACACAGTAAATCTCTTTGATTGGGACTCATCCAATTTGTGTTCAGCTAAACTGTCTTATCTCCTCGTGTACCAGTCTGTCCCTGGCATGTCTGAAACTGCATCCCGCCATGCCCTGGGATGCCAGTGCATAGAAGCAGCAAACAGGAGCATTCAAGCAAGACAGACAGGCGCACTCTGGCTTTCCCATTCCTGGAATCCCAGCGATGACAGACAGGCAAAGGTCACGTGATCATTACTCTAAAAATAAGAAGGCTGTTTCCCCCTATGCAGAGACAGACAGCAGCCTGAGCACAGACCTATTAATTTCAAAAAGGAAGAGACAGCTGCACATATGTTGCCTGTGAGTGATCTTAGGCAGAGCCTCCCAAATACCGGGGAAAATATATCTGTTGAAAACTTCTTTTTTAAGAAGAGCAATTTTCCTGCCTTCGTAACGGTCTTTTTTTTTTTTTCCTTTTTTTTATCCATTCAGTCCATCACCTGACATCTATTGAACACCACCTATATGCAAGCATCATTGTGCTCCTGTGTGCCTTTACTCATTCCTTCATTCACTCATTTAATGACCAAGTGTATGTGTACTCATTTGCTCAGCCATGTCCTAGTCTTTTGCAACCACATGGAATGCAGCCCTCCAGGCTCCTCTGTCCATGGGGTTTCCCAGGCAAGAATACTGGAGTGGGTTGCCATTTCCTACTCCAGGGGATCTTCCTGAAACCAGGAGTCAAACCCTAGTTTTCTGCACTGCAGGCAAATTACCCCTGCACCACCTGGGAAGACTAACATCCAAGTACCAAACAAATACTACTGTCAGGAACCTTGCCAGGTGCTGGGTACCGAGAGCAGAGACATTGTGCCTCTCCTAGACAAAGTCAAGGGCATTAGTGCAGAGCCAGTGTCTGCTCAGTGCCAACCTTTTGCCAAAAGTTCTATGATCGTTGTTTCATTCCTGGTTCACCATTTTACAGATGAGAAAACTAAGGACCCAGAAAATTGAAGGCACCATCTGTGGACTTTCTAACTTCAAAGCTGAAATTCCTTCCAGCTCACTGATGGCTAGAGCACAAAAGGAAAAGGAGCATACTCTAAGAGAGATATATAAAGAAAAGCATTATAGCACTGTTTTTTCCATCCAAAGACTGCATGTGGTTATCACATGATATCATTCATATCTGAAATCCAACTCTAAAAAGTGATACAAATGAACTTATATATAAACAGACTCACAGATATAAAAAAAACACAAAAAGGAGGCATGACAAAGGGGGATAAATCAGGAACTTGGGATTAACAGATAGATACTCAGTTAAGTTCAGTTCAGTCACTCAGTCATGTCCGACTGTTTGCAACCCCATGAATTGCAGCATGCCAGGCCTCTCTGTCCATCACCATCTCCGGGAGTTCACCCAAACTCATGTGCATCGAGTCACTGACGCCATCCAACCATCTCATCCTCGGTCGTCCCCTTCTCCTCCTGTTCCCAATCCCTCCCAGCATCAGAGTCTTTTCCAATGATTCAGTTCTTCCCATGAGGTGGCCAAAGTATTGGAGTTTCAGCCTCAGCATCAGTCCTTCAAATGAACACCCAGGACTGATCTCCTTTAGGATGGACTGGTTGGATCTCCTTGCAGTCCAAGGGGCTCTCAAGAGTCTTCTCCAACACCACAGTTCAAACACATCAATTCTTCGGCGCTCAGCCTTCTTCACAGTCCAACTCTCACATTCAT
Organism: Capricornis sumatraensis; assembly: GCF_032405125.1. NCBI lineage: Eukaryota > Metazoa > Chordata > Mammalia > Artiodactyla > Bovidae > Capricornis > Capricornis sumatraensis. Next base: position 32,871,282 of record NC_091089.1, read on the forward strand.
ACATGACCACTGGAAAAACCATAGCCAGGACTAGATGGACTTTGCTGGCAAAGTAATATCTCTGCTTTTTAATATGCTATCGAGGTTGGTCATAACTTTTCTTCCAAGGAGTAAGCGTCTTTTAATTTCATGGCTGCAATCACCATCTGCAGTGATTTTGGAGCCCCCAAAAATAAAGTCTGACACTGTTTCCACTATTTCCCCATCTATTCCCCATGAAGTGATGGGACCAGATGCCATGATCTTTGTTTTCTGTATGTTGAGCTTTAAGCCAACTTTTTCACTCTCCTCTTTCACTTTCATCAAGAGCCTTTTTAGTTCCTCTTCACTTTCTGCCATAAGGGTGGTATCGTCTGCATATCTGAGGTTATTGATATTTCTCCCAGTAATCTTGGTTACAGCTTGTGCTTCTTCCAGCCCAGTGTTTCTCATGATGTACTCTGCATATAAGTTAAATAAGCAGGGTGACAATATACAGCCTTGACGTACTCCTTTTCCTATTTGGAACCAGTCTGTTGTTCCATGTCCAGTTCTAACTGTTGCTTCCTGACCTGCATATAGGTTTCTCAAGAGGCAGGTCAGGTGGTCTGGTATTCCCATCTCTTTCAGAATTTCCCAGAGTTTACTGTGATCCACACAGTCAAAGGCTTTGGCATAGTCAATAAAGCAGAAATAAATGTTTTTCTGGAACTCTCTTGCTTTTTCCATGATCCAGCAGATGTTGGCAATTTGATCTCTGGTTCCTCTGCCTTTTCTAAAACCAGCTTGAACATCTGGAAGTTCACGGTTCACATATTGCTGAAGCCTGGCTTGGAGAATTTTGAGCATTACTTTACTAGCGTGTGAGATGAGTGCAATTGTGCAGTAGTTTGAGCATTCTTTGGCATTGCTTTTCTTTGGGACTAGAATGAAAACTGACCTTTTCCAGTCCTGTGGACACTGCTGAGTTTTCCAAATTTGCTGGCATATTGAGTGCAGCACTTTGACAGAATCATCTTTCAGGATTTCATGTAGCTCAACTGGAATTCCATCACCTCCACTAGCTTTGTTCGTAGTGATGCTTTCTAAGGCCCACTTGACTTCACATTCCAGGATGTCTGGCTCTAGGTGAGTGATCACACCATCGTGATTATCTTGCTCATGAAGATCTTTTTTGTACAGTTCTGTGTATTCTTGCCACCTCTTCTTAATATCTTCTGCTTCTGTTAGGTCCATACCATTTCTGTCCATTATCGAGCCCATCTTTGCATGAAATGTTCTCTTGGTATCTCTAATTTTCTTGAAGAGATCTCTAGTCTTTCCTGTTCTGTTGTTTTCCTCTGTTTCTTTGCATTGATGTCTGAGGAACGCTTTCTTATCTCTCCTTGCTATTCTTTGGAAATCTGCATTCAAACAGGAGTATCTTTCCTTTTCTCCTTTGCTTTTCACTTCTCTTCTTTTCACAGCTATTTGTAAGGCCAAAGGTTAATAGAGTTTTGCCAAGAAAACGCACTGGTCATAGCAAACATCCTCTTCCAACCCAAGAGAAGACTCTACACATGAGCATCACCAGATGGTCAACACTGAAATCAGATTGATTATATTCTTTGCAGCCAAAGATGGAGAAGCTCTATACAGTCAGCAAAAACAAAACCAGGAGCTGACTGTGGCTCAGATCATGAACTCCTCATTGCCAAATTCAGACTTAAATTGAAGACAGTAGGAAAAACCACTAGACCATTCAGGTATGACCTAAATCAAATCCCTTACGATTATACAGTGGAAGTGAGAAATAGATTTAAGGGCCTAGATCTGATCGACAGAGTGCCTGATGAACTATGGATGGAGGTTCATGACATTGTACAGGAGACAGGGATCAAGACCATCCCCAAGAAAAAGGAATGTGAAAAAGCAAAATGGCTGTCTGAGGAGGCCTTACAAATAGATAGATACTAGATACTACTATGGATAAAATAGATAACCAACAAGGAGCTACTAGATAGCAGCGGGAATTCTACTCAATATTCTGTAATAATCTATATGGAGAAAAATCTGAAAAAGATAAATATTTGTATACGTATAACTGAATCGCTTTGTTGTACACTTGACACTAACACAACATTGTAGATCAACTATACTCCAATAAAACTAAAAATAAGTAAATATGTGTGTATGATATATACACACACACACACATATATATAAGGAAAGGACAAACCCAGCCAAAAAAAAAAGATGACATGTGGTTACAAGGAGATAAATTATGTGGGAAAAGATTTGGAATTTATCAAAAAGGTAAACATAATTCTCAAATGACCCAGCAACCCCACTCCTAGAAGTATGTCCAGAATGTATTTCTTTATATAAAGAAGTGCCCGTGAATATCCATAGCAGGACTATTCATAACAGCCCCAAAGTAAAAACAACCCAAACGTTCACTGAATGCTGAACAGATATAAAATGTGATATGTTTATCCAGTGGAATATTTTTTCATCCATAAAAAAGAATGAAGGGACTTCCTTGGTGGTACAGTGGATAGGACCCCACCTGCTGATGCAGGATTGGATCCCTGGTCCGGAAAGATTCCACATGTCATGGTCAACTAAAGTCCATGCGCCCCATCTACAGAAGCCTGTGCACCCTAGAGGCCACGCTCTGCAAGAAGAGAAGCCACTGCAATGAGAAGCCCGTGCACCGCAGCTAGAGAGTAGCCCCCGCTCACCGCAACTAGAGAAACGCCCTCTCAGCAATGAAGACCCAGAGCAACCAAAAATAAATAAATATTAAAAAAAAAAGAATGAAGTACTGATACATCCCACAAGAAAGATGAATATTGAAAACACTGTGCTGGGTGAAAGAAGCCAGATACAAAAGGCCAGGGAATGTATGATTCTATTTACATGAAATATCCAGAGTAGGGCAAATCATCGGTAAAGACAGAAAGTAGATTAGTGGTTCCCAGGGGCTGGGAGGAGGGAGCAGAGAAGCGTGACTGCCGTTGGGTATAGGGTTTCTTTGGAGGTCATGAAAGTGTTCTAAAATTCATGGTTTTGGTTGCACAATCTCAGGAATACACTGAAAGCCAATGAATTGTACACTTTTAAATGGTGGCGTCTATGATACATAAATGACATCTCAACTGAAAGATAGCAAGAGACAGAGGAGAGAGAGAGTGAGTAGTCAAGTAAGGAGTCAAGATGCTGGTGAGGATTCTGATTCCTCCTCCCCTCTCGGCCCAAGAACTTTGCTAAAAGGCCCCTCTGCCAGCTCTTGCTGCTTCAGCTGCTCACAGCGGGGGACAGAAGTCACTTTGGGGGGGAACCTCCCCATTCCCAATGCAGAGACTGTGGTGGGAGAGGGGGCAATGTCTGGGAAGGCTCCAAAGCAGGAGATATTTATCTCGGGCTCTCAGCTGTCCTTTTTCTGAGCCGGCTCTCAACCGAGTATCAGCAGACTCTGGTCCTGGTCTCAGCCCAGCCACCAACTTGCTTTTGACTTGAGACAAGTCTTAGTGCCTATTTGAATCAGCTCATCCTTCCAATTTTTTGCTTTAAATAAATGAATGGGAAGGTAGATGGATTATCTTTATCCATGGTTTTTCTCCTTTCATACAATGGCAGCTGCAAATGTGACCTTGGCTAAGACTAAAAATCAAGCAGTCACTGGATGTGTTCATTGGCACTCAGCGTGCCAGTTCTAAGATGGGACAGCCACAGACCTAGAAATCTCCTGCCAAGGAAATGCATCTTCATCAGGGTACTCCTGGAAGAAACTCACACCCTCCCAGAAGGGCCGGTTGGGTGCTTCAATTCATTAAGTCATAGATCTTCTGAGCTGCCGTGGCCTTCCAGATCATTTAGTTTAGGCCCCTCATTTTACAAATGAGAAAGCTGAGCCTTGGGCACTTCAAGTCCTCACCCCTAAGCCACAAGCTAATAGAGGCACAACCCCATTCTCTCCTGCCTCCTGCCTGGGGCTCTTCTTACCCAACACACTGCTTATCTAGAGTCATCTCTTATTTGTAGAAATTCTGAGCCCAAGATGGCCAAAATACATCCATCCTAACACCTGCATCAAACCCAACCCTCCCTCAGCCGCAGTACCCCAGACATGAAATTTCATTCACTTAGAGCTTGTTTGCAGGTTCAAACAGAGTAGGACTCTGATTATATGAAAGTCAAGAAAAAACAAGTCTCATCACTTAAGAGAAAATAAAGTGAAAGTGAAGTCGCTCAGTCGTGTCCAACTCTAAGCAACCCCATGGACTACAGCCTACCAGGCTCCTCCATCCATGGGATTTTCCAGGCAAGAGTACTGGAGTGGGGTGCCATTGCCTTCTCCAAAAATAGCCTCTGGGTATATTAAAAAAAATTTTTTTTCACTGTCATATCGTAAATGCTGCCCCTAAAATCTTAATTTCGAGAGTCTTAATCCTTGAAAGTATTCCTCTCATCATAGCATCTGTTTCATGGGTTAAGCCTGTTCTAAAAAAATAAATAAATACTGTGAGTGGGACTTCCCTAAGGGTCCGGTGCTAAGGCTCTGTGCTTCCAATGCAGGAGGCCCCAGGTTCAATCTCTGGTCAGGAAACTAGATCCTGCATGCCACAAAAAAGATCCTGCATGTTGCAACTAAGATTGAGGATCCCACATGCCACAAGTAAGACCCAGTGCAGCTGAATAAATGAATAAATATTTCTTAAAATGCTATGACTATTAGAAGTCTTAACTAAATGTGAAAAAAACCCACCTCAAACTTGCTTATGAAAAAAAGAAAACTTATTAGTGCACAGAGGTAGCCTTTAGGCAAGGGTTGATCCAGGCTTCCAAAATGTCACCAAAGATTCCACATCCCTTTCTCTAGTTCCTGACTCTGCCTTCTTCCATCTTGGCTCCATCCTCATGGAAACTCATCCCATTCCAGAACTTATTCACTCTATGTTCAAGACCAGTCTGCTTAGTGGGGCTTCCCCTATGGCTGCAATGCAGGAGACACAGGTTTGATCCCTGAGTTGGGAAGATCCCCTGGAGGGTATTCACACTACATTCAAGACCAGTATGGAAGAGTAGACATTCATTTCCCCGAGTGCTCCAGCAAAATTAGTCTCACTGCCTCCAAATGGCCCAAAAGATGATTTTTCTGCTTCCATAGAAATATTGCCTTATTTTCTCTCTCTGTGATTGTTGTTGTTGTTTAGTAGCTAAGTCATGTCCAACTCTTTTGCAACCCCATGGACTGTAGCCTGCCAGGCTCTTCTGTCCTTGGGATTCTCCAGGCAGAAATACTGAAGTAGGTTGCGATTTTCCTTCTCCAGGGGCTCTTCCCTCTCATACAATGAGAGGGCTCAAACCTGCGTCTCCTGCCCTGGTAGATGAGTTCTTTACCATCTGAGCCATCAGGGAAGCCCCATCTCTGTAATACTGCAGACTAATTAATAAAGGACCATTAAACAGGGAAAAGAATTCTGCTACCATTTAGCCTATATTTGTTGATAATTCTTCAGACTGAAGCTTCTCAAGTGTGACTTCCTCACTCACCTTGGACACCAAAAAACTAGTTAAAGAAAAAAGGAGAAGAAGAAGCTCACGAAAATCCTTTATAAGGTCCACGCAATATTTTCTTTAGACTCAGAGGTGATTCTCTGGAGGTTTGCGTCGCTAATTATAATACACAGTTTGAGACCTTGGAACTGATCTAGTATGATAGCAAACTAAAGTCTCCTGCTATCTGGATGATTCATCAAAGCCAGAGAGTGTGCTGTGTCACCCCTGACAAGAGGAAATTGCTGGAAAACACATTATTTTTATAGAGTCATTTGGCTCAGCAAATACATTCATGTTAGTCAGGGTCAGCCCCAGGGAAAATGAAGTGGGATCTTCACTATTAGCAAAACTTTTTACCCCAGTCTCCTTTTGAGCAAATTTTCTCACCTTTCAATAGCCTTGACCATTCCATACCCAAACTGGTGACCCCATGTTGCCCCCTGGATGCCCAGAATTCTCCTCCTTGGAGCCCATGTATCCCATCTCCTGGAAACATTTCATCATCGTAGTCAACAGACATTGGTAGAATACCCATCATGTGAACATACTTATGTGGTGAGCTGGACAACTGTTACTTTTTTGGCTACCCTGCATCAGTTTCTTCGGGGACTAGGTCTTGGACTGGTTGAGTAGCTAGACTTGCCATCCACAAATTGGCTCATTCTCCACTGATCTGATTCTCTCAGAGTCTCAATCAGGCCAGAACCTGATACCTTGTGTTCTGACAGAACCTGATACCTTGTGTTCTGACAGAACCAGAACCTATCTTTTTATGACCAAGGAACAGAGCTATAGTGACTCCCAGAGTGGTACCTTTATCTGTTGCACAGACCTGCCTATCAGAACAAAGGCACAATGACCCCGCCTGCCAGAATGGCCCAGCAATGATTCAGGGCTTGATGGATAACAAGTTATATGGCTTGTTATCTCTCAATCGAGAGATTGAAGACTATCTGGACAATAAAAGCAAAACCAAAGCCAGGGAATCATCATACTAAAGGGGAGAAGCAAAGGACAGAATCCAGAGAATCCATGTAAAAGTGTCACAGCAGAAGCTGGGGTGCTGCGTGGACCGGTAGCACCTGCTGCTTCTCACCCACCCCCAGCCAAAATAGCCTCTCTCTTCCTCTGGGTCACTAACCTGGCGTCTGAGCACAGCTGACACCAAAGTTGGTAAATGAGATGTGTATAAATACACTTCCCTGGTGGTCCAGTGGTTAAGAATCTGCCTGCTAAGGCAGGGGACACGGGTTCAGTCCCTGGACCAGGAAGATCCCACATGCCACAGGGCATCTACTGAGCCTGCGTGCCTAGAACCTGTGCCCTGGTAACAAGAGAAGCCACCACAGTGAGAAGCCCACACACCACCACGAGAGTAGCTCCTGCTCGCCACAACTAGAGAAAGCAACAAAGACCCATTGCAGCCATAAATAAATTTAAAATGTTTTATTTTAGAAAAAAAAAAAAAGATGTGCATAGATGAGAAAAAATAATTACAACAGAGGCAAGACTAGATAAATAAATGATATAGGTCATGAATGTTGGGAATTCAGATAGGAAGAGTTCACCTCTTCCCAGGTAGCCCAGAAAGTCCTGCAGGAAAACGATAAGCATTGAAGTGGACAGTGAGATAGAGTTGAATGTTAATGGTAGTGAGGGCACATTTAAAGCAATAGAACATACCTTCACAAGGTCACACGGTCAAGACAGCAGAGGGCCTATTGAAAATACTTTCCTCTAGCCCCCTTTTCAATCAAACTAGGCCTCCTATCTCCCATTCCTTGGGGCCTTAATCTCTTTCTTCTGATCTGATAAGCTAATCCTTGCTAAGGTACAAATGGATTGATGAGTTGCATATTTGCATTTTAATAAGGACCTTCTGGACACAGGGCCTTAAACCAGAGAAATGGCTACAAAGACTGGCCATTTCTGGTGCTATGATGAATTGGTAGGGAAGAAAATATAGGGCAGGTAAGTAATTTTCCTTCAAATCACTCTTTTACATGTACAGTGGGTACTCATTTCAGCATTTAGAGTTTAATAAAATCCACTTTGACTGGTAAGTCACATTTCTCATGGGAATAGCAGTGTTCATGTACCAAGCACCTGAAGTATAGCTATGTAAGTAGAGTTCACTCACAAACCCCTGGTATTTTCCTGAACATTCCATAGGATGAATGAAAACTTTGTAACAGCCAGAATTGTGCTTTGTGCCATGGACTTGTCATCCTTGTGACAAGATGGGAAAGTCCCTTGATTACTTGGGAACGCTATAAATATAACATGTTGCTTTGAAAGTTCTTGATTCTAAATCCTCTTAAGTTTGGGAAATCTTGTGGAGCAGTGACTAAGTAATAAATATAAATCACAAAGGAAATCTTTTTAATAATTAAATGTATAAATGGCTAAAAGTTGTTTACTTTAACTTTCTTTTTCTTTCTGTTTTTTTTTTTTTTTGAAGTAATAGTAGTAACATCTCTCTGAAAAGACTGTTTTATCCAGAAGATAAAATGAAAGGTAACTATGATTGTAATTTTCTTACTAGCTCACATTTGCTTCTTTTAAAACACAGGTCCTTGTCATCAAACCAGAATTAAACATTAAGATATCACTGAGACTAAACTAAATACACTGATGACCCACAAAACACACAGGACTCTCAGAGTTCATGACAGAAGAACGCATGAATTGATTTTTAAGACAAGAGAAAACAGTTGGTTTGGACTCTGTCTCAACTTCTTTTGTGACATAAGTAAGTTCTTAACGGTTCTGGACTTTACTATTTCCCTTAGCAATACGGAAAATGTAGATAGGTCTTGGTCAACCACAGAGTACTATTATAATGACTTCTTTTTTGAAAACCAAACTAAACACAGTGTTGAAAGTATTAATTATTTCATATTATTTCACTCATTACAATTCAGCTTTAAAATATAAGGGACTATATACAAGGTTACTTTTGTAGGCACTCTATAAGGACTTCAAAACCAGAGGATATACTTAAGTATATAATTAACTTTTACCACATCCATAGGATAGAAAAATTAGCCTGCTCCAGTGACCTTTACTGGGACATTGATTAAAGTCAAGCCCCAAATGGCTATTGTTGGTTACAGAGCATCACCTGACATTTTATCAAGGGTCCCTGGTTCTCAACACAGTGATGCCTTTAAAGAATTTTCTTGTTTTGTTTTTTTTTAGTTCCCAGAAGAGCCAGTGTCAGCTTCTTACTTCCTCTAGTGTTTAACATATGTACGATTTCAGACCAAACACATTTCTTCTAAAACCCCACACATCAAAATTGTGCACTGCATCTTAATGCCGTCTGTGCCCCAGTATGTAATTTGTTTGGGGTTTGCCGTTGCTTTTTTGTTCTTGTTGCCTTACTTTGAATAAAGAAATTAACCAATGGATGCCTGAGGACACGCAGCACATGTTCAGGGTTTGTGACACAGGAGGGCATAAAAGCGAGGATGGTAATATCGGCTAATAGAACTCCCCATCCCATCGGGGGTTTTCATTTCTTTTGTTTGCACAATTTAAGTCAGCAAAGCTACCCCTTTAAATGACAGGAACCTTTTGTCCCGATGAGATTTCAGTTATCTGGCCACAGTCTGTCAGTTTGAAACCATTTCCTTCCCAATTAGCTTGCAGTTGGGTGGTGTGTCCTGCTGTTTTGTGGTTTCTCTACCTTCAGTTGACCTTCAGCATCAGCTGCGGTGCTCTCTGCTACAGTACCAAAAATCTCAACCAATGCACAGAGACACCTGGCGTGTTTGCTCAAGAATTGGGGGCTTTGAAACCTTACAGCAAGAGAGAATTGGGGGACTGCGGTGTGTCTGTAGTTGAAGTTTCCCTCGGTGACCAGGATCCTTTCTCTTCCTGAGCCTCTAGGGAATGAACACCCAGGAAAACCTCCCAGCCCTTTCAGGCAGTAACAGCAGCCAAGAAAAAACACCTTTATCGGCAGATTCTATCTCTTCGACCCTTATCTTGTTTAAACTGAAATTCAGGCTGCCAATTTCCCCTGAAGCCAATCCTCTCTAGATATTCTCCTCTCTCTTCCTTCCTGTTCCAAAATGATTGCCTGCAGACAGAACATGACCCAAACATCCTCCTCACACTCTCTTCACCACCACCACCACCACCCAATTCCAAAATACAACTGAGAAAGTTGCTGAGAGTCAATCTTAAAAGTTCTCATAAGAAAAAAAATTTTTTTATAACTTTGGTGACAGACAGGTGGGAACTAGACTTATTATGGTGATCATTTTGCAGTGGTTCCCTGGTGGCTCAGTGGTAAAAAATCTGCCTGCAGTGCAGGAGCTGCAAGAGACACGAGTTCGATTCCTGGGTTGAGAAGATTCCCGTGGAGGAGAGCATGGAAACCCACTTCAGAATTCTTGCCTGGAGAATCCCATGGACAGAGAGGAGCCTGGCAGGCAGGTTACAGTCCATGGGGTCACACAGAGTCAGACACAATTAGAGTGACTTAGCAGGCACGCACAGATATATTGAATCATTAAGTTGCACACTTGAAACTAACATAATGTTGTATGTCAATTGTACTTTGATAAAATAGAATAAAACTAGACAGGGACCTCCCTGGTGGTGCAGTGCTTCCAGTGCAGAGAGTGTGGGTTTAATCCCTGGACCGGGAACTAAGATCCCACATGCAGCCCGGTCAGAAAATTAAAATTTAAAAATTTAAAAAAGAATAATACTGAACAGTATAGAATAACAAAAGTTGGGGGAAATCAACAAATCCACCTCAAACACCCCCTCTGTTGGAAAAGATCCCAGAGCCAATATTAAATAAATACCAGCTCACCCAGCACTTGTATAGTTTTAGGTAGAATCCTTCTAGCAGTGTCAGCTGCTACATCTGGTAAGAGTCCACGGAATCATTAAGGAAATCTTTAAGCCAAAATATAAAAGAGAGACCTGCTTCCATGAATGTATATGGGTATCATTAAGGTGCAGGAAGGGATGTAGGAAATAGTATTCGGTCTCTTAAAAAACTTTTTAAGCGGCATCTTTACCTTAAAATTTTAACATTTCTTAATGTTTAAATAAAAGAGAAATTTGTTCAGAACCAATTTGTCTTTTTGAAATTTCAAAAAGAAGTAAGATCTTCAATATCATTTGTTTCAGCCAGGTCCTTCTACACGGGAGGAAATCAAGCCCCTCCCCCAAAAGTCCAGGAAACCAAAGGCCCCCAGAAGTCCAGGCAGCCAATCAAGATGAATGAAATGACCCCCCACAGCCCAGCCCCGAAGCTGAGCGCAAAGGGCAGCTCTCCTCATGCCTGGCTTGTTTTTTGCTCTTTTTGTTGTTTTTGCTTCTTTTGTTTGTTTTTTTTCCGTATTGTTCTGAGAGATTCAGAAGAGGTTGGAGACGTAACCATAACGGAAAAGAGAGGTCTAGGTCTTCAAAACTGTTTTTTCTGCATTTTATTGAAAGCCTGCCTCTTTTGACATTCAAACCATCAACTTTTCTCTGAGTGAAAACTCTGTAAAGGAAGAGAAATTGCAATCCAGCCTGAGAAGTTTGACAAAGAAATAAAGCTAAGAAATGTCACATGGGTTAAAGCTGAGCATCCAGATTATACAAAGAAGCCTTAAGTGAGCTTATTGTCCTGGGAGCACGACCCTAAAATCGGTACTGCCCCAGCTCTTCCACCTGTCAATCAGAAAACAGGCTGGCGGGAACTTAGAGAGCTGAAGCGATGAGTTTCTAAGTGAACCCTAAGGAGATTCTACTGTTATTTGTGCTAGCGTGTGATCCATCACTCCATCATAACCATCATCCTTGCTTCAAAGTCACTGTTCTCCCCAACACCCACCAGAATGAATGGCTACATTTAAAAAGACAGATAACACCAAACACTAGAAAGAAAATGGAGCAACCAGAATTATCATGCATTGTTGGTGAAATGACCAAAATCATCGTGCATTGTTGGTGAAATAGTAAAAAGAGGCAACCACTTTGAAAAAAGATCTTATGAACATCAACCCTGTGGCCCAGGAACGCCTCTCCCAAGCATTTACCTGAGAGCAACAAAAATATTTATTAAAAGACCTGTACAAGAATCTTCAGAGCAGGTTTCTTCATGAAATCTGGAAACTGAGAAAAAGCCACCCATGGAAAAATGGATAAACAATAGTCATACAAGGAATACCACTCAACTATAAAAAAGAACAGACTACTGACATGCATGACAACATGCACGTGTGCTAAGTCTTTTCAGTCATTTCCGACTCTTTGCGATATTTTGGACTGTAGCCTGCCAAACTCCTCTGTCCATGGGATTCTCCAGGCAAGAATGCTGGAATGGGTTGCCATGCCCTCCTCCCTTCCCAACCCAGGGATCGAATCCGTGTCTCCTGTGGATCCTGTATTGTAGCCAGATTCTTTACCGCTGATCCACTGGGAAAGCCCCAAGACAACATGGATGAATGACTTTCAAATACATTATACTAAGTGGAAAAAGCCTCACACAAGAGTACACTGGTGGGAAAATCTAAATAGGGGTTGTCTCTGGGGGTGGGGGTGAGGAGGACAGGAAATGGTATGAAGGAACTTTTTGAGGCGGTGGTAATATTTCATATCTTGAGGGGAGGTTGAATTACACAGATATCCCTATTTATCAAAATGCAGCAAATGGATACTTAGGATCCAGGCAATTAATGGCATGTAAAACTTACATCAAAAGAAAGAGATGTAAACAAACACTAAACTTTAGTTAAATATGAAGTGTCATGAAGTATTTAAGGAGGAGTATACTGATGTCTGGGCTTCCTGGGTGGCGCTAGTGGTAAAGAAGCCGCCTGCCAATGCAGGAGATGTAAGAGGCACAGGTTCAATCCCTGGGTGGGGAAGATCCCCTGAGGAGGACATGGAAACCCACTCCAGCATTCTTGCCTGGAGAATCCCATGGATAGAGGAGCCTGGTGGGTTACAGCCCATAGAGTCGCACAGAGTCGGACACGACTGAAGGGACTTAGCGTGCGCGCGCGCACACACACACACACACACACACACACGCTTACTGAGGTCTACAGTTTACTTTGAAATGCCTCGTTTCAGATACTCATAGACAACAGAAGGATGGACAGATGATAGATAGATAGGTAATAAAACAAATATAATAAAATACTAATAGCAGGATGTAGGTAATAAGTATACAAGTGATTGCTATAAAATTCTTTCAAGTTCCCTGTAATAAAGAAAACCTCATAATAAAACATGGGAGGCAAATCCTTTGAGAATGCCCAATCTGTATTAGCAAATCTTGCCTTCTCTTTCACACACAAAGTATCTTGTGTTTTAGGATTCTCCAAACCCAGGGGTAAAAGTCACTAATCTGGAACTCCGAGGATCCTGTGAGCTTGCACAGGAGGAAGTAGGGTGGCCCCAGCAACAGGGTGGTGCCATCTGACCAGCTTGATCTTGTGTCCTGGAAATACTACTTTGAAGAAGTCATCAAAGTTCTCTTCCTGTCTATAAAATGGCTCATCATCACCCAGCTGTGCAAGTTGGGAGAAGGGTCAAAGAGGACCATGTACAGTATCAACCGGCCCCTAGCCCCTACAAAGTGCTCAGCATATGGACCTCTCATGTGGCTGGCTGCTTAACAGCAATGTTCAAGTTAGTTTGATGACAGGTTCAGTTCAGTTCAGTTCAGTCGCTCAGTCGTGTCCAACTCTTTGCGACCCCATGGACTGCAACACACCAGGCTTCCCTGTCCTTCATCAACTCCCAGATCTTGCTCAAACTCATGTCCATCGAGTCAGTGATATCATCCAACCATCTCTTCCAGTCTTCCCCTTCTCCTCCTGCCTTCAACCTTTCCCAGCATCAGAGTCTTTTCCAAAGAGTCAGTTCTTCACATCAGGTGGCCAAAGTATTGGAGCTTCAGCTTCAGCCTCAGTCCTTCCACTGAATATTCAGGACTGATTTCCTTTAGGATGGACTGGTTGGATCTCCTTGCAGTCCAAGGGACTCTCAAGAGCCTTCTCCAACACCAGAGTTCAAAAGCATTAATTCTTCAGCGTTCAGCTTTCTTTATGGTCCAACACTCACATCCATACATGACTACTGGAAAAACTATAGATTTGACTAGATGGACCTTTGTTGACAAAGTAATGTCTCTGCTTTTTAATATGCTGTCTAGGTTGGTCATAGTTTTTCTTCCAAGGAGCAAGTGTCTTTTAATTTCATGGCTGCAGTCACTATCTGCAGTGATTTGGGAGCCCAAGAAAATAAAGTCTATCATTGTTTTCATTGTTTCCTACTTATTTGCCATGAAGTGATGGGATCAGATGCCATGATCTTCATTTTTTGAATGCTGAGTTTTAAGCCAGCTTTTTCAGTCTCCTCTTTCACTTTCATCAAGAGGCTCTTTAGTTCCTCTTCACTTTCTACCATAAGGGTGGTGTCATATGTATATCTGAGGTTATTGATATTTCTCCTGGCAATCTTGATTCTAGCTTGTGCTTCATCCAGCCCAGCATTTTGCATGATATACTCTGCATATAAGTTAAATAAGCAGGGTGACAGTATACAGCCTTGTCGTACTCCTTTTCCAATGGAACCAGTCCATTGCCTTCAGTATATTAGATAGGACATCACTGGCGGTCCAGTGGTTGGGAATCCACCTGCCAATGCTCTGTGAATTCACCAATTCCCTGCTCTGTGAAGATTCCACATAGCTCAGGGCAACTAAGCCTGTGTGCCACAGCTAATGAAGCCCGCACGCTCTGGGGCCTGTGCTCTGCAACATGAGAAGGCACCGCAAGGAGAAGCCTGTGCACTGCATCTAAAGAAAGACCAAGTGCCGCAACGAAGACCCAGCACAGCCAAAAAATAATACATTAATTAATTTTTAAAAAACATGCTAGAGAGATCTTCAGGTAGAGAGAACTATTCTTGAGAAATACCCTATCTGGAAGCACACTGTTTTAACATCTGAACTTCCTTCAGAGCATTCCAGGTGTAGCAGTCTGGCAGCGGTGTGGGACTCAGATGAGAAGGAATGTCCATGTGCCTTGTACATAGCACAGCACTATAGAAATCAAAGCAGATAGAACAATACCATCAAGCCGGGAGCGGTTGGGGCACTAGTGTTCCTTGTTGGTTTTGCAGTGTTTCCAATTTTAAGCACACACACAGGCACATGCATGCCATTGCCTTCAACTGTTGGAAGGATGTCTTGAAGGGCAGGCTAAGCACAGCACGGTTATCCATTCGCTCTCTTCTTTTCATCTGAAGACCCTCCACCCCTCACCCCTCCAGAGTAACTACTTCATCAGCATTTCCTTGGCCGACACACGGCCCTGACTGGCTAAACAATAAGTGCTCTGTTTCTTACAACTGTGCTCCTGCCAAAAGAAAAAAAAAAAAAAAAAAGCCCTTTATACCATGCCAAGGTTAAACCTTCTTCTCGTTTTACTCGAATGCCTATGTTTCAACATAATGAATTCTTGGAGGAAACCATAATCAAGGTAGTCCAAACTGTATATAGTCATCATATATATATTACATTTTTTGAGGAACTATATTGAGAAAAATGCTGTCCCTGGAGACTCTGTTGCCATCCTTCCTTCTGCAGAGCCCCACCTCCCCCAACGCCCCCACCCCCGCCAAGCAAGAAATTCTGTCATATACTGGCAATCGTACATAAAGCCACCAGCAAGCTCTGATTAATCCTCCTTGCCTGGTAGGAACATTCCCTTGGCAGTTTCATAAATAGTACACATTGCTTTCAGACCACTGCCTCTGATTGAAGGATTCTGATTATGGTTTCAAAGGACAGCCCATAATAAGGGAGTCTGAGAACTGAGAATGAGGTAGCTTGAGGTTGCCAACCAGATAGGTGACTTGCAGGCTGAACATAATGCTGCATGTTAATGATGGTGTCACGGGCCCTCTCTAGTGGAGACCCTGTATATTATGGGCCAAGTTCAATGGTTGGAGAAGGCAATGGCACCCCACTCCAGTACTCCTGCCTCGAAAATCCCATGGACAGAGGAGCCTGGTAGGCTGCAGTCCACGGGGTTGCTAAGAGTCGGACACGACTGAGCGACTTCCCTTTCACTTTTCACTTTCATGCATTGGAGAGGGAAATGGCAACCCACTCCAGTGTTCTTGTCTGGAGAATCCCAGGGACGGGGGAGCCTGGTGGGCTGCCATCTATGGGGTCACACACAGTCGGACACGACTGAAGCAGCAACAGCAGCAGTTCAATGGTGGGCCTGAGTGATCCTCTCTGAACTGTAAGCAGACACCGTACTTGACTCCACTGTACCCAACCCACTTCCCAGCACCTGGAAAGCCCTTGATAAAAGAGGATTCAATGAAATGATGAGGCTTCAGGGTGAAGGCAGGATGGTGCCCTGTTTGCATGCACAGAATCTGGGCTCCTAGGCTCAAATCTTGACTGCTACTTACCAGCTATGGAAACTGAGACAGGCTAATTAACCTTTTGGTTCCTACAAGTATGTAGCCAGGGGGCAAGCCCAATATCTGGACCACTGTTTAGAACACTGAGGCGCTGATCTATTGACCTGACTCTGAACTATGGCTCTGTAAGCTGGATCTTGATGTCAGCCTTCACCCTTCCTGCTTCCCAGGTGGCGCTAATGCTAAAGACCCCACCTGCCAATGCAAGAGATGAAAGAGGCACAGGTTCGATCCCTGGGTCAGGAAGATCCCCTGGAGGAGGGCATGATAACTCACTCTACTATTTTTGCTTGGAGAAGCCCACGGACAGAGGAGCTACAGTCCATACAGTCGCACAGAGTAGGACATGGCTGAAGCGGCTTAGCTCTCACACCTGTGTGTCATCCTTGTGTAGCAGGCCTTAGATTTCTCTAGACTGCACATGAACTGGCTCTTTATCTTTCAGCTCCTCCACTGCCCAATAGAAATTCCCTGATTATGGCTGATCTCTCAGAAGCAGCAACTAGTACACAAGTAGCACGGTAGCGAGCCGTCACAGAGAAGGCACTCAGTATCTCTGGAGGGAACGTGTTTGGGAGTAACACTTAGACCTGTATCCTGAGCTTCCACCCATGCAGAGAGGGCTACACGGGCACTAACACACTTCACCTTCCTGCCTGTGCACTCTCATCCTCACCAGGAAAAGTGAAAATATTAGTGACTATCGTGTCTGACTCTTTGTGACCTCATGGATGGCGGCCCACCAGGGCTCATTCCAGGCAAGAATACTGGAGTGGGCAGCCATTCCCTTTTCCAGGGGGGTCTTGCCGGCCCAGGGATCAAACTCGGGTCTCCTGCATTGCAGGCAGATTCTTTACCATCTGAGCCACCAGGGAAGTCCCCATCTTCACTGGGAAATAATGACTAAAGCATCTCACTGGGAAACTCAGGGGAAATCGCTTGGCGATGGTGACTCAGCCCCTCACTCTCTGGCATCTGGTGAAACAGTCTACCCATGGAAGCAGGGCCTGCTTTCTTCTGGAGATGCCTGTGCTGAGTATGTACATTTGGAAAACCGTGGGTTTCAGGATTTGCAAGCCCATTTGCCCGTAGAGTAAGGCCATGCCCTCCAAAGTCAGCTTCGTCTGCATCCCAACGTACTCAGCAGTCAAGAGAAGGAGGAATTCACCAGCTTCACACTGAAAACTATAGTGGCCAGGAATGCAAAGACATACAAAGGGAGCTCTTTTTCTTTATATTAATAACGTCATGGCAGAATGACTACTGTTATTCATTTTTAAGGGATGACTTCATCTGCTAATTACATTAGCTACGTTCTTCCCGAAGTCAGTTGGAGGTCCAAAACATGAGTCTCTCAGCTTTCATTTCTTGATTAAGCCTCTGGACCAAGCACATGGCCTCCCTGTTTATACAGTACAATGGAATGGAGCGCTTCATGTAGATGGCAAGAGGGGAAGGAAGACAAGAGGAAAGTAGTGCCACTGTGTTCAAGTCAATAAGGAAGAATGTGATGGGATCAAACAGGGCTGCAAAACCTGGAAAGTAAACTACTTGTAACAAGTTTTTGTTGTTCAGTCGCTAAATCGAGTCCGACTCTTTGCAACCCACATGGACTGCGGCACTTCAGGCTTCCCTGTCCTCCACTATCTCCCAGAGTTTGCTCAAACTCATGTCCATTGAGTTGGTGATGCTATCTAACCATCTCATCCTCTGTCGCCCCCTTCTCCTCCTGCCCTCAGTGTTTACCAGCATCAGGGTCTTTTCTTATGAGTCGGCTCTTCACATCAGGTGGCCAAAGTATTGGAGCTTCAGTATTGAAAAAAGTATTGGAGGTACCTGTAACAAGTACCTCTTGCAGTTTACCTGGGACACTTGTGTTTGGCAGTAAAATCATGGTGTTGGTTTAGAAAAGGACTGATCTTTCTATTAATAAACTTAATATGTCCCTGACATGTATTTGCCATCTCTAAGGATCACTGCCCCTGCAGTAATCCCACTTCCTGGAAAAGTAGTTCTCAGACTCTTTGGTCTTAGAGCTCCTTTCCATTCTTACAATAAGAACTCCAAAGACCTTTGGCTTCTGTAAGTGATATCCAGCTATTCAGACTATATTAGAAATTAAGACAGAAAATTTATAAATATTCATGTAGTCATTTATTTAAAAAAAACAATAAGCCCACGACATGTTAATATAAACTAAACTAAATAAAATGTTATTTTAAAGAATATATTTTCCAAAACAAAAACTAATAAGAAGAATACTTCTGTTTTACATTTTTACAAATCTGTTTAATGTCTGTCTGAAGAAAAGCAAACTAGATTCTGGTATCTGTTTCAGCATTCAATTTGTTGCGTGCATATTCAGTCTTCCAGTCCTGTCCACCCCTTTGTGACCCTATGGACTGTAGCCTGCCAGGATCCTCTGTCCATGGGCTATTCCAGGCAAGAATAACTGGGACGGGGTGCCATTTCCTACTCCAGGGGATCTTCCCAATCCGGGGATTGAACTTGCATCTCCTGCATTGGTGGCAGATTTTTTTAAGCCACTGCAACACCCAGTTTGATGCAATATGTTGTTTTAATGTATTTGAAGAAAATCCATCCTCACACAGGTCGATGTAAAAGGTAGGTCCCTCATAGATCCCTTGGGGACCTTCAGAGTCTCCAGACCACACTTGAGAACCCTGAAACCAGCAGACTTTTGAAGTCATGAAGAGAGGACTGAGGCAGGGTTTTCTCTCTCTCATTATCTCTCCTCTGCACTATACTCTTTGAGCTCCATCCTCTTCTCCTTTGCCTTCTTCCTTCTCAAATGTAGGTCATGAGGTAAAGTCACATCTGACAGTGTTTTCCACTTTGAGATCCTCCTAACCCACCCACTGCTGGACTGCCAAGCAGAGCATGGGTAAAACTGTACCAGGACTTTGCCTGAAATTTTTTCTGCCTTGAACATCTCCTGGGAACCAATGAGATGTTATTGCATATCCACTCACAGTCTTTGTCTTTCCATCAAAAATGCCATTTCTAGGACTTCCTTGGTGATCCAGTGGTTAAGACTCCGCACTTCCACCACAAGGGACATGGGTTCAATCCCTGGTCAGGGAACTAAGATCCCACATGCTGCTCTGTGTGGCTAAAAAGAAAAATGTCATTTCTTTCCTCATTTGCTTTTCAGTTCTTAGTATCACCCAACAGTCTACCTAGATGTGCCCATGGAACATGTGATTTTACAACATCTAAGAACCTCTGGAGGAGACTCATCTGAAGAGGTCCAGAAAGAGATACAGAAATCATCCTACGAGATGTTAAGCAGAGGCAAAAATCAAGGATCCAGGAGAAGTAATAAAGGAAAGAAGCCCTTTGTGTGTGTGTAAATTTTTCATGTATTCCATTATAATTTCAAAGGAGTTGTTTTGAAAATATTAATTCTATAAAAGGAAACATATTGGGCCCAGAATAGGAATAAGATTTCACTTAAGAATTATATTTTCCACAGCAGTGGCCATTTCGTCTTATAAATAAGCAATCTGTATTTGCTTTCCAGATAACAGTTACCAAAAGTGAGCCAATGGACAACCAAGTCATGTGGCTTCTTTGCAGGCATCTCCTTACACTAGAGTGGGTGTCTATGTCTGTGGGAAGTTATTACTAATTTCCATAGACCTGAAAAAATGTTAATCACTTAGTCTTGTCTGACTATTTGCAACCCCATGGACTGTATCCCGCCAGGCTCCTCTGTCCTTGGGATTCTCCAGGCAAGAATACTGGAATGGGTTGCCATGCCCTTACCCAGGGGATCTTCCCAACCCAGGGATCGAACCTAGAATCTCCAGCATTGCCAGCAGATTCTTTACCATCTGAGCCACCAGGGAAGCTTCCAAACACCTGAGGATACTTGGTTTCCCCTTTTCATTGAATGACTAAAAGATGCTTTTTCATATGTCTCGAACAAAGCCATCAGCCCTTGCCTCAAATTCTCAAGTTCCCTATACAGTACTGATACGATGTAGAACTAGCAGAAGGACACGTGCACCAGCCTGTAGTGATGGTTTTAATGATGCAGCCTCTCACCGCAATCAAACTTTGAAGTATGTGTGCCCACCTAGACTTCCAGCCCCGCATACCCTTGCTCTCTCCAAAGAAGAGGAAGAAGTAGCTTTTCCCCGCCTGCACCCATTCATCCCAATCTGCTCAGATGTCTCGCATTTGCTTCCTTTTTTTTAGAACCAGGAAACTTGAATCTTACAAGGAATTGCTTAGGGACAGCTTTCCCAGTGTCTGCCCCAGAAAGAAGCGTCTAAACTTTCAGTAAATTGTGAAGAGGCCATGCATAGGGGATTGGAGCTAATTCTGTCACTTTTCTCCTTTCACCACTGGCCAAGCGCAATCACTAAAGAGAACATTATTAACCCCACTTCCTCCCTCTCTCTCTCCCTCTCTCTTTCGTCCCCTCCCTTTTCAGCTCTGGCTGGAAGTCATCAGAATTAAACCCTTCTTCATCCTGGTTTGTGGGTGAGGGATGTACATTCCCCAAACCTGGGTGCAGGTATAAGTATACAAGTCTTTTTTCTATTACATCCTACTCAAATGCCGGGAGCCCCAGAGTCTCTATGCCTCTAAAAAGCTCTCAATAGCCAGCCCCATAACCTCCAGGAGAGAATGGCCCCTTCTGCAACCCTGCCCCACCCCATCCCACCCCACCCCCCACATCAGTAGGGCACTCAAAGAAGAGCATTAGCTGACAGGGTTCTTGGAAGAGTGTTTTCCATTCCCATAAGAGCATCTTCCCAAAGGGAGATTCCGATCACTACTCTGGTTTACGCTTTCACTTTAGTTTGCATCTACCCCTCTGCAGGAAATCAATCAACAAATATTTAATCAGCACCTACTATGTATCTATCACTTAGAGAGGCTCCAGAGTGAGAAACTAGAAGGGCAAAAGCATAATCTTTGCCCCCAAGGAGATCGTGACCTCCTTTTTTTTTAGGAAGAAAAAGCTAACAGAACAATTAAATGCTACACCACATGGGTCTAAATAAGGGAGAGAGTAGTAGGAAACTATATCTTAGAGGAGATAAAATTTGTTTTAGGACTTGAAAGATATCCAGGATTTAAACAAGGAGAGGAGAGAGATCACCAAAAGCAAGAAGAGATGGTATAATTAGGGGTGCTAAGGAGCTTGCACCAATTAGGAACAAGATAACACCCCAGGAAGTCCTGGGAAATAGAGTGATTAGAGACTAGAGTGCGGAAAGTCAGAGACTTCAGTCCAACTGAACACAAACTTGGTGCTTTCGGCACTTCATAATTTTAAATTTTCCCTTAGATTCTTTCCCTGGGAAACCAGGGATATTATCACTGCACTGCCGTGGCTGAGATTTCTGAAACGATGTGATAAACACTTTACCTGAGATTCCATTTAGAACTATAAACACAGCCCTTTAAAAAAAGAAAAGCATTATTAAAACAATCAAACTGAAAAGCATAAAGACATTCATTTTGATGATTCTTTAGGGCAATTTTTTTCACCCTGGCTCCTCTGAGTCCTGGATTCCACAGGGAGGCCCCCTCTAGGACAGCCCTGGGAGATGAGACAGAGATAAGGCAATTGGGGCCTGGGGGCCTGAGAGCAATCGGGCTTTGATCTACTTGTTATCTGGTTTCTATTTAGGATTTTCAAACAAACACATAAATAAATCCCTGCAAAGAAATCTTTGATTACCAGACATTTGTGTGTCATCAGAAGTACTTATCAATGTATTGGGGTTAAGTTATTTTAAGAAAACTCACACTGTAATTATGATACTACTGATGGATTTATTATCTTGTTTCTCAAGAACTTGAGTATCTACTGTGTACTTGGCACCTACGACTGGTCAACAACACACAAGGGATGAAGCCAGATCAGTGGAATAAAAGGATAAGGACACGGATATGAGAAGGCTTATGGGGCTTCCCTTATAGCTCAGTTGGTAAAGAATCTCCTGCAATGCAGGATACCCAGGTTCTATTCCTGGGTCTGGAAGATCCCCTGGAGAGGGATAGGCTACTCTCTCTAATATTCTTGGGCTTCCCTTGGGGCACATCTGGTAAAGAATCCCTGCAATGCAGGAGACCTGAGTTTGATCCCTGGGTCAGGAAGATCCCCTGGAGAAGGGAGAGGCTGCCCAATCCAGTATTCTGACTTGGAGAATTCCGTGGAATATATAGTCCATGGGGTCCCAAAGAGTTGGACTCAACTGAGCGACTTTCACTTTCACTTTCACTTTCTAGAGTAGTCTGATTCATGAAAATAATGGTGACGCCAATGACAATGATGATGACGCCACTAAGCACTTTCTATATCCCAAGCACTGTGTAATTGCTGCTGCTACTGCTGCTGCTGCTGCTAAGTCGCTTCTGTCATGTCCGACTCTGTGCAACCCCAGAGATGGCAGCCTACCAGGCTCTTCTGTCAGTCCTCATCAAAGTGAAAGTGAAAGTAAAGTGACCCAGTCGTGTCCGACTATTTGCAACCCATGGACTGTAGCCCACCAAGCCTCTCCGTCCATGGGATTCTCTAGGCAAGAATACTGGAGTGGGTTGCCATTTCCTTCTCCAGGGGATCTTCTCGACCCAGGGATTGAACCCAGGTCTCCCGCATTCTAGGCAGACGCTGTAACCTGAGCTCCACCAGGGAAGCCCTTAAATACAATACAGTCTCTCAGAAAACCTCCTATAGAGACACAGAACTTCAGATCTAAGTTCAGTTCAGTTCAATTCAATTCAGTCGCTCAGTCATGTCCAACTCTTTGCGACCCCATGAATCGTAGCACACCAGGCCTCCCGGTCCATCACCAACTCCCAGAGTTCACTCAGACTTACATCCATCGAGTCAGTGATGCCATCCAGCCATCTCATCCTCGGTCGTCCCCTTCTCCTCCTGCCCCCAATCCCTCCCACCATCAGAGTCTTTTACAATGAGTCAACTCTTCACATGAGGTGGCCAAAGTACTGGAGTTTCAGCTTTAGCATCATTCCTTCCAAAGAGCACCCAGGGCTGATCTCCTTCAGAATGGACTGGTTGGATCTCCTTGCAGTCCAAGGGGCTCTCAAGAGTCTTCTCCAACACCACAGTTCAAACGCATCAATTCTTTGGCGCTCAGCCTTCTTCACAGTCCAACTCTCACATCCATACATGACCACAGGAAAAACCATTGCCTTGACTAGACGGACCTTAGTCGGCAAAGTAATGTCTCTGCTTTCGAATATACTATCTAGGTTGGTCATAACTTTTCTTCCAAGGAGTAAGCGTCTTTTAATTTCATGGCTGCAATCACCATCAGCAGTGATTTTGGAGCCCCCCAAAATAAAGTCTGACACTGTTTCCACTGTTTCCCCATCTATTTCCCATGAAGTGATGGGACTGGATGCCATGATCTTCGTTTTCTGAATGTTGAGCTTTAAGCCAACTTTTTCACTCTCCACTTTCACTTTCATCAAGAGGCTTTTTAGTTCCTCTTCACTTTCTGCCATGAGGGTGGTGTCATCTGCATATCTGAGGTTATTGATATTTCTCCTGGCAATCTTGATTCTAGCTTGTATTTCTTCCAGTCCAGCGTTTCTCATGATGTACTCTGCATATAAGTTAAATAAGCAGGGTGACAATATACAGCCTTGTCGTACTCCTTTTCCTATTTGGAACCAGTCTGTTGTTCCATGTCCAGTTCTAACTGCTGCTTCCTGACCTGCATACAGATTTCTCAAGAGGCAGGTCAGGTGGTCTGGTATTCCCTTCTCTTGAAGAATTTTCCACAGTTTATTGTGATCCACACAGTCAAAGGCTTTGGCATACTCAATAAAGCAGAAATAGATGTTTTTCTGGAAACCTTAGATCTTAGTTTTCAAGGGAGGAAAGAAAGCCAGGTTGAAAGAAAAAAGGGGAGGAGGCGGGAGAGGGGGGCGAAAGGGGTGGCCTTACAGACGTCTCCTGCCACCTACAGATACCCAGGCATTATGGGATTTTTCCCTGGGCCTCCAGAGAAGGGAGGACTGGAACTCGGCCCTATCAGAAATCAGACCAGACCAGAACTAGAATTCGAGTTATCTGCCAAGATGAGGTGATCAGTCTCCAATCCTCAGCTCAGGCTGAGGGCCCTTCGACCAGATTCCTGCGTCCAGGACTGGGGGACTAGAAAAACAGGGAAGGATAGGAAGGGTTAAGGAGAGGAAAGAGAGAGGGAAGGGGAGAGAGGTCAATAAAGTCTCTTGTTCCTTGCCAGTCGGGGCACTCTGGCCAGTTGTCCACGTCAGGAGGAGACCAGCGACAAAAGGGTCCCAGTTGCAGCTGCTGGGTCTGGTCCATTGGCAGACGAGCTGGCCTCTGAGTACCCTGAGTGGTCAGGATGTCAGTCTCAGTGAAGAAGAGTCCCCTCCAGAGTCGCCATTTGTTGCAGGAAGAGGGACCCCTTCCAGGGCCCGAAACTGGGCTCTTGTCTAATACTCGGAAATGAATTGTCTGAGGAGACACATGTGCTGACAAAGCAAGAGATTTTATTGGGAAAGGGCACCAGGGTGGAGAGCAGTAGGGTAAGGAAACCCAGGAGTCACAATGTTATGAGATACTATTAAACTAAGCCTGATAGAGGTATAAGATATCTGCCCACAGTCATCCAGCTAGAGAGAGGCAGAAACTAATCTCAAAAGTAACGTCATGAGTCACAAGGATTAATTGACAAGTGTGTGCTCAGTTGTTCAGTCGAGTCTGACTCTTTGTGACCCCATGGACTAGAGCCTCTGTCCATGGGATTCTGTAGGCAAGAATACTGGAGTGGGTTGCCATGCCCTCCACCAGGGGATTTTCCCTAACCCAGGGATGGAACCCAGGTCTCCCACATTGCAGGCCAATTCTTTACCCTATGAGCCACCAGCAAAGCCCAAGAATACTGGAGTGGGTAGCCTATCACTTCTCCAGGGGATCTTCCCAACTCAGGAATTGAACTGGGGTCTCCTGCATTGGAGGTGGATTCTTTATCAGCTGAGCTACCAGGGAAGCCCTACACACTGTCTTATACTTATAGGTTTAAATAACCAACCTCTGGGTCCCTAAGTCTCTTTGCCTTGGCTTCTCCTCCTACTCAAGCTCGAGATGACAAATTCAAATAAGAAAATGAGGGCAAGATTGAAGACTACTTTTAAAGAAAAAAGAAACTACTAGACCTGAATACTGGATATGTTTTAAAATATGTGACTATTAACTTCATCTCTGGTGGCACATACCCTGTAACATTGTTAGTCCAGAAGCCAAGTTCAGAAATCACATTATTGGCTAACAAGATTTGGATACTGGCTGTTGTCACACTGCAATAAAAAAAGAGGGGGGTGCGTGGAGGAGAGAAAAGAAGCAACTCTAAATTGCTCTTGGAAGAGGGGTATCTCACAAAATTACCCAGTTGCACCATACAGAACCATTACTCTTACAATCACTAGGAACAAAATCAGGCATACTCTGCAGAAGTCAGCAAAATTAACTGGGCCCTAAGCAACTGCTTATTTGTTCATTTCAGAAATACATTGTCAACTGAGGAAAGAGGAGGAAAATGAGATTGTAGAATGCCACTAAAATGTTCTCTTGCTGGAGTTATCTCAGTTCACTGTCAATTCCATCAAAGAGTTTTCAGAACATCTGCCTTTCTTCTCTTAATCAGGTGGTGGTGGTTAATGTTTTGTCACTCAGCCACCTCTGATTCTTTTGCGACCCTATGGACTGCAGCCCACCAGGCTCCTCTGTCCAAGGGATTTTCCAGGCAAGAGTACTGGAGTGGGTTGCCATTTCCTTCTCCAGGGCATCTTCCCCACCCCAGGACTGAACTTGAGTCTCCAACATTGCAGGCAGATTCCTTATCACTGAGACATCAAGTTGTGTAGCATTGAAACAGCACCAACCAAAAGTACATCATTAGCATAAAACAATATTAGCATAAATATGAAAGCAGGAGGACTGGAATTTTTAAGGGTGGGAGAAAGCAGCTCATGTAAGTGGCCTCCTCATTTCACTGTAGCCGATAAACTGTGAAATTTCCATAATAACAGAGAGTACAGAAAACAAACAGCAATTTTATTTGATAGGGAAATTGCATCCTGTTACTGGATATAAAATTCTACAGCATGTTCAGTGGTATTTTCAAAGCACTGAAAATGTAGAAATATGTTTTCATTTTTAAGTTCAGTTGTAATGTAAATAATATATCCACCACAATTTGGCTGGTCCAGAGACTGCTGGCATTGTTAACTCAGAAACTCAGAGATACCAACGCTCTGCTTGTCTTGCTAGGCCCTCAGCCAGAAGACCCCTATAACTCTGCAGAAGTTAAGATATGCCCTTTGCATCATCTACGTTTCTGTCTTGCTTAAATTTCCTCTGGCATTCCCTGTTGTTATTTGTATCACGTTTTAACCATTCATCGTTCTTTGATGCCCTTCTTTCTTTCTTACATGTATCCTTTTTAATTTCTTCCTACTTCTCTGCTCACTGGCTCAACAACAAATCAAGTCTATCTTCCCTCAGCTCCTCAGTACACTCCATTCTGGTAAGTTGATTGAGAAGGGGCCATGCTCCTTCCTCCCCTGTATTCTTGCATTTTGAAATGTGACCTTTGCAGCCTCTGCCATCAAACAGGCTAGCCTTGTCATCGACTAGAGCCAACAGCATCCAGTGCATGTAACAGAGGACTAGACCAAGATGGACCCACAGGAGGCCCAGTGTGTTTCCACTTGCTCCTGAAACGCTGCCATTGTTGCAGGAATCAGCTCACAATAACCTTCGAGGGGATGAGAGACCACATGGAAGAAGGAGAGTCATCCAACCTCCAGAAGACCAGCCTGGTCAACCCAGGGGTTGCAATAGACACACAAGGAAGAGTATATCAAGACAACGAACACTTCAGTCAGTTCAGTTCAGGTGCTCAGGCGTGTCTGACTTTTTGCACCCCATGGACTGCAGCACGCCAGGCCTCCCTGTCCATCATCATCTTCCAGAGTCTACCCAAACTCATGCTCACTGAGTCAGCGATGCCATCCAAACATCTCATCCACTGTCATCCCCTTCTTTTCCTGCCTTCAGTCTTTCCCAGCATCAGGGTCTTTTCAAATGAGTCAGCTCTTCACATCAGGTGGCCAAAGTAATAGAGTTTCAGCTTCAACATCAGTCCTTTCAGTGAACACTCAGGATCGATCTCTTTGCAGTCCAAGGGACTCTAGAGAGTCTTCTCTACCACTACAGCTCAAAAGCCTCAATTCTTTGGTGCTCAGGTTTCTTTATAGTCCAACCCTCACATCCATACATAACCAAAGGAAAAACCATAGCCTTGACTAGAAGGACCTTTGTTGGCAAAGTAATGACTCTGCTTTTTAATATGCTGTCTAGGTTGGTCATAACTTTCTTTCCAAGGAGTAAGCGTCTTTTAATTTCATGGCTGCAATCACCATCAGCAGTGATTTTGGAGCCCCAAAAAATAAAGTCTGACACTGTTTCCACTGTTTCCCCATCTATTTCCCATGAAGTGATGGGACTGGATGCCATGATATTCGTTTTCTGAATGTTGAGCTTTAAGCCAACTTTTTCACTCTCCACTTTCACTTTCGTCAAGAGGCTTTTTAGTTCCTCTTCACTTTCTGCCATGAGGGTGGTGTCATCTGCATATCTGAGGTTATTGATATTTCTCCCAGCAATCTTGATTCCAGCTTGTGCTTCCTCCAGCCCAATATTTCGCATGATGTACTCTGCATATAAGTTAGATAAGCAGGGGGACAATATACAGCCTTGACATACTCCTTTCCTTATTTGGAACCAGTCTGTTGTTCCATGTCCAGTTCTTTATTTTTTTTTTTTTTCATGTCCAGTTCTAACAGTTGCTTCTTGACATACAGATTTCTCAAGAGGCAGGTCAAGTGGTCTGGTATTCCCATCTCTCTCAGAATTTTCCACAGTTTATTGTGATCCACACAGTCAAAGGCTTTGGCATAGTCAATAAAGCAGAAATAGATGTTTTTCTGGAACTCTCTTGCTTTTTCCATGATCCAGCAGATGTTGGCAATTTGATCTCTGATTCCTCTGCCTTTTCTAAAACCAGCTTGAACATCTGGAAGTTCACAGTTCACATATTGTTGAAGCCTGGCTTGGAGAATTTTGAGCATTACTTTACTAGTGTGTGAGATGAGTGCAATTGTGTGGTAGTTTGAACATTCTTTAGCATTGCCTTTCTTAGGGACTGGAATGAAAACTGACTTTTCCAGTCCTATGGCCACTGCTGAGTTTTCCAAATGTGCTGGCATATTGAGTGCAGCACTTTCACAGCATCATCTTTCAGGATTTGAAATAGCTCAACTGGAATGCCATCACCCTCCACTAGCTTTGTTCCTAAGGCCCACTTGACTTCGCATTCCAGGATGTCTGGCTCTAGGTAAGTGATCACACCATTGTGATTATCTGGGTCGTGAAGATCTTTTTTGTACAGTTCTTCTGTGTATTCTTGCCACCTCTTCTTAATATCTTCTGTTTTTGTTAGGTCCATACCATTTCTGTCCTTTATTGAGCCCATCTTTGCATGAAATGGTCCCTTGGTATCTCTAATTTTCTTGAAAAGATCTTTACTCTTTCCCATTCTATTGCTTTCCTCTATTTCTTTGCACTGATCACTGAGGAAGTCTTTCTTATCTCTCCTCTGCATTCAAATAGGAATATCTTTCCTTTCCTCCTTTGCTTTTCACTTCTCTTCTTTTCACAGCTATTTGTAAGGCCTCCTCAGACAGCCATTTTGCTTTTTTGCATTTCCTTTTCTTGGGGATCGTCTTGATCTCTGTCTCCTGTACAATGTCACAAACCTCTGTCCATAATTCATCAGGCACTCTGTCAGATCTAATCCCTTAAATCTATTTGTCACTTCCACTGTGTAATCGTAAGGGATTTGATTTAGGTCATACTGAATGATCTAGTGGTTTTCCCTACTTTCTTCAATTTACGTCTGAATTTGGCAATAAGTGGTTCATGATCTGAGCCACAGTCAGCTCCCTGTCTTGATTTTGCTGACTGTATACAGCTTCTCCATCTTTGGCCGCAAAGAGTATAATCAATCTGATTTCGGTGTTGACCATCTGGTGATGTCCATGTGTAGAGTCTTCTCTTGTGTTGTTGGAAGAGTGTTTGTTATGACCAGTGCATTCTATTGGCAAAACTCTATTAGCCTTTGCCCTGTTACATTCTGTACTGAGGTTAAATATGCCTATTACTCCAGGTATTTCTTGACTTCCTATTTTTTCATTCCAGTCCCCTATAAAGAAAAGGACATCTTTTTTGGATGTTAGTCCTAAAAGTTCTTGTAGGTCCATAGAACTGTTCAACTTCAGCTTCTTCAGCATTACTGGCTGGGGCATAGACTTCGATTATCGTGGTATTGAATGGTTTGCCTTGGAAACGAACAGATCATTCTGTCGTTTTTGAGACTGCATCTAAATACTGCATTTCGGACTCTTGTTGACTATGAGAGCTACTCCATTTCTTCTAAGGGATTCTTACCCGCAGTAGTAGATATTATGGTCATCTGAATTAAATTCACCCATTCCAGTCCATTTTAGTTTGCTGATTCCTAAAATGTCAACGTTCACTCTTGCCATCTCCTGAATGACCACTTCCAATTTGCCTTGAATCATGGACCTAACATTCCAGGTTCCTATGCAATATTGTTCTTTACTGCATCGGACCTTGCTTCCATCACCAGTGTTTCATAACAAACACACTCCAGCCTAAATTACCAACTCCCAGAATCATATGCTAAATGGATGGTCATTGTTTTAACCCTCTGAGTTTTAGGCTGGTTTGTTATACAGCAATGGCAAATGGATATATCTATATTATGTTGTTTTCCTCTTATGTCTCTGCATTACTCACACCTGACAGTATACATACCTAACACTTCCAGAAATTCCAACACACCTTGAAAAATGACACTCACCAATCAAACAAATCATACCCACCACTAACTCCCATTTATGAAGGTGATGTTGTTGTTCATTGCTCAGTTGCCCAGGCATATGCAACTCTTCGAGACCCTGTGGGCTGCAGCACTCCAGGCCTCCCTGTCCCTCACCATGTTCCAAAGGTTGCCTAAGTTCAGGTCCATTGCATCAGTGATGCCATCCAGCCATCTCGTCCTCTGACACCCTCTTCTCCTCCTGCCCTCAATCTTTCCCAGCACCAGGGACTTTTCCAGTGAGTTAGCTGTTTGCTCAGCAGATGACCAAAATACTGGAGTTTCAACTTCAGATTCAGTCCTTCCAAAGAGTATTCATGGTTGATTTTCCTTAAGATTGACTGGTTTGATCTCCTTGAAGGTGTAGTAGTCACCAATATGGTGGTCTCCAAGTTAAAAGGATACAGATGACATTCCCAAAGTCTCCCACCACAAACCCCCATGGTCTTTTTCAATTTCCTTTTCTCCCTCAGTATCCTTCAACATGGGACTTGAGATGTTATGTACCTATTATGGAGAGATTACTAAAAAAAAAAAAAAGATTCTTCATAGATTACATGACATCCATTGAGCTTCCCAATTTCAAAGCCAAAAAATATTTCAGTTCAGTTCAGTTCAGTTCAGTCGCTCAGTCATGTCCGACTCTTTGTGACCCCATGAATCGCAGCATGCCAGGCCTCCCTGTCCATCACCAACTCCTGGAGTTCACTCAGACTCACGTCCATCGAGTCCGTGATGCCATCCAGCCATCTCATCCTCTGTCGTCCCCTTCTCCTCCTTCCCTCAATCCCTCCCAGCATCAGAGTCTTTTCCAGTGAGTCAAAATACTTACTTTTGTTCAAATTCACCCAGCAATGTAAAGTGCCTCTGTGAGGCAAATAGAATTGAATCCATAGAATTGATTTCTACGTAATATATTAATTTCAGCCCTGACAAATACCTGCAGAATCTGAATCACAGCTATTATGAGGCAGGGGTTCTGAGACAGTGTTTATACCAATATAAGCAACATTTATCCAAACTACAACGTGCATAACATTTTGCTTCTAACTCCCTTCCTAAAATACTCCAAAATTTATCTTCAAACGTGATTTAATTGGTTTGTGACTCTAAATTAAATGTGTGTGTTACATTCACAACTTTGTCATTGACAAATCCCATTAGCCTAGCATAGCACTGGGCAGGTAGGAAGAACTGAACCCTTTCAGCTTACATTGAACTTAACCTAAATATTATTATAATTGTTTACATAATCTGTATTGAAAGACTATACCAACATCTTGTGAACTTTTCATACCTTGACTGTACTCATTTTCAGTTTCATGGATAATCAAAAAGAGATCGAAAA
Source organism: Capricornis sumatraensis (assembly GCF_032405125.1). Lineage (NCBI taxonomy): Eukaryota > Metazoa > Chordata > Mammalia > Artiodactyla > Bovidae > Capricornis > Capricornis sumatraensis. Next base: position 32,902,623 of record NC_091089.1, read on the forward strand.
GGTAATTTACTTTCTTATAAAACACATTCTTAGAACTACCATCAGGGACTAATAGTTAAGAGTAGGCTTGACACTAATGGTAACTCAAATAAAACAGGTTTAGTTCTTTCTCAAATGAAAATTCAGGTGTAGGCTAATGAGTTCTGTAAAATAACTTGCTTCCTGAAGGCATTAGAGACTCAGGCTCTTTTCAGCTCATAGCTCTGCTACTTGAGCCCTGACTTCATGGTACAAAGATGGTAGAGTTCCAGCTATCACATCACATTCCAGGCAGTAGGATGAATATAGAAGAAAGAAAGGCAGAGGATACTTGCCAACTATCTTTTAAGAAAATTACCAGGAGGAGCTGCTGAAATTAAAACCCGTTGGCCGGAACTTAGCCCCATTGGCCGGAACATAGCCACACTGAATCCCAAAGGCATCTCACAAAGTCTCTCTTAAAAAAATTGGTCATGTGCCAGCTACAGTCAGGATTTTAAGTGGCAAGAACAAATATCAGAGTAGGTGACTAGCAACTTCTCCAGAATGTGCTCGTTGGAGAAAGAGTCTTTAAATTTTCTCAAAGTATAAAATGGCCCATTATGTGCCAGTTTCTATTTTTGTCCTTGTTTTGCATAAAATCCTCTTAATGGACAAGTTCTGTCTATAATTCCCCTGGCATAGAAGGGTAGATAGAGATCCTTGCCTCATTAGGATGCTTTTCTGTTGAACATGAAAAAACACTCCATGAAAACTGGCTTAAGTGATAAGGGAATTTATAGGCTCACTTAAGTAAGAAGTCCAGAATGGGACCCTCTTCCAGAATGTTTTGCTTTAGGCTCCATTGAGGTCATCAAGATCCATTTTTGCCCATCTCTCAACTGGACTCTGCATTCTTCCATTTCACTGGACTAATTCTTGATCTGCAAGTCATAGCAAGGTGGCAGCAATAGCACCAGGCCAGATGTTTCCAGGTTCAAGTCCCTTAGGAAAGAACAGTCTCACTGTGCCTTGCTGTGACTGGGTCACACAGACAATGGCTGAACCAATCAGTATAACCAAGAAGAAAGAAGCAGGTGGATCTCTTTAGACCAATCAACACTCATTTCTGCTGCTAGGGGTGGATTTGACACCTTTTAAAAGTGTGTAAGGATTTGAGAGTTGGACCATAAAGAAGACTGAGCGCCAAAGAGTTGATGCTCTGTGGTGCTGGAGAAGACTCTTGAGGGTCCCTTGAACTGAAAGGAGATCAAACCAGTTAATCCTAAAGGCAATCAATCCTGAATATTCATTGGAAGGACTGGTGCTAAAGCTGAAGCTTCAATACTTTGGCCACCTAATGCTAAGAACAGACTCATTGGATGAGACCCTGATGCTGGAAAAGATTGAAGGCAGGAGGAGAAAGGGACAATAGAGGATGAGATGGTTGGATGGCGTCACCAACTCAATGGAAATGAGTTTGAGCAAACTCTGGAAGATAGTGAAGGACAGGGAGGCCTGGCATGCTGCTGCAGTCCATGAGGTCACAAAGAGTAGGATACAACTTAGTGACTGAACAACAAAAATATGTGACCTGAGAATGGTGGTTTCCCAAAGGGAATTTGGGATATCATTTTGCCATAAAAATAGTAAGTGGAGGGATGTCCCTGTAGTCCAGTGGCTAAGACTCCAAACTCCCAGTGTAGGGGCCTAGTTTCTATCCCTAGTCAGGAGACTAGATTTCACATGCTGCACCTAAGACCTGGCACTGTCAAATAAATAAATAAATACAATTTTTTTTTAAAAGTGGATACTGGGCAAACAACAAATCTTTGTTGTGGAAACTCACTTCACACACAAAGAAGCATTCAACTGATGTTGTCCATGTGTCAAGATATAAAGAATCTGCCTGCAAAGCGGAAGACCTGGGTTCAAGCCCTGGGTCAGGAAGATCCCCTGGGGAAGGGAATGGCTACCCACTCCAGTATTCTTGCCTGGAGAATTCCATGGCAGAGGAGCCTGTCGGGCTACAGTCCATGGGGTTGCACAGAGTCAGACAACGCTGAGAGACTAACACTTTTACTTCTTTCAAGATATTCCTAAGGCCATGAGGCTAAAAATAAAACCAACTTCACAGGCATATGATAGTTAAATGATATAACACACTTGAAAATATATAATATAACATCTCTAAGCAGCAATAAAGACACTATTTTGTGAGCATGCTTATTACTTGGTCTGCCAGATTGGGCCACTAGAAAGTTGTCATCACCATTATTGTTACTGGTATTCAGTGGTGCTCAATAAGAGAATTAGTGAAACCCTAAACCAAGTTATTTTCAGCTTTCCCTGTATTCTATTCTGACTTCATCCTTCAAAGTCTATTACATCTGCTGAGTCTTTTCTGTATCCTATTCTGTTACATCTCTTTTATGGAGACTTTATACTAAATATGGGAGAATTATCAGCCCCTCTGTCTTCATTGGCCCTAAGTTCTCATTTTGTCTACAAAATTTTCATTACATGACTTTCTAGGTAAATTTGCTGTCTTCTAGCACATCCTCTGGGACAGTACTAGCTGTGGCAGTCATCTGGAATGGCTATGCATTCTTTCTTTGTCTTCATCCCGAAGGAACTCTGGGACTTTATAGGGCCCAGGTTTGAGCAGAAAGTGAGGAGTTTTCAGCAGTTTCCTGTGCACCCCAGGAATTCCCTAGTATTTCGTCAGCAGCCTCATCCCTTCTCTCCACTGCTGCTCCTTTTCATGTCTACCTTTTGTTAAATCAACAGCTATTTGTAAATGGTGAATGATAATTACTATTATCTACCCCAAACACTTCTTGCAGGTTGTTCATTTTTCTCTCCAACCCGGACTGTTTACAATCTAAGATTCCCACATCACAAGCAAAGAAAGAGTTCAGAGACATTCAAGTTTTGCCAAACATCCTATGAGGGTGAGCCATGAAACTGATTTGAAGCCAGAGTTGCCTGATTCCAAAGTCTCTGCTTTCTCCACTCTGACATGATACTATCAAAAAGCTATTTCTTCAGCAGACTCACAAATACAGAGAACAAAGTAGAGAGGCAGGAGGGGTAACGTAGGAGTGGGAGAGTAAGAGGTACAGACAGTTGGGTGTAAGACAGGCTACACGGATGTATTGTACAAAGGGGGGATATAGCCAATAATGGAGTACAACCTTTAAAAACTGCATTAAATTGGTTTTTTTTTTTAATGTTTGGGGCTTCCCTAGTGGTTCAGTTGGTAAAGAACCTGCCTGTAATGCAGGAGACCCCAGTTCAGTCCCTGGGTCGGGAAGATCCCCTGGAGAAGGAAATGGCAACCCACTCCAGTACTCTTGCCTGGAGAATTCCATGGACAGAGGACCGGGGCAGGCTACAATTTGTGGGACTCACAGAGTCGGACGAGACTGTGTGACTTTCACTTTCAAAGCAAGTCTTAAAAAATACCAGTTGAGTGGAAAGCAATTTAGTTTTACACCTAATAAATTATTTCAAATAGAACTATAGTTAGGTGTGGTGATTTTTCATAGGCTTGCTGTCTCAGTACCAATTAGAATTTACCATGGAGTGAATAAGTATCCTCCAAAGATGCCCTTGACCAAGCAAAGCAGGGCAGGGACTAGGAGGTCTTATGACTGGGAGCGTGCTTTAATTTGGGCTGAGCTCCAGGGCACCATGAAATGTCGATGATGAAAGCATGTGAAGTAAAAGTGTAGACAGAACAATATGGTTGGCTTCCACATTAGACCCAGGAAAAAAAAGTTCTCAAATGTTAGTTGATGTGCATCCCAATCATGTGGACATTTATTACACAGTAGATTTGTCAGGAGAAGCACACTCTCTGAAACCGCCCATCCTGGCCAGGCCCTTTAGTAGCCATTTTCAGGAGCTGTTTTACGACAGGAGGTCCTGGTAAGGAACACAGAACTAATAAGCCACCACCAACCAGAAGAGTTCAGGAAAGGTCAAAAGGAGACACCACATATCCGACCACCTCCCAGAATCCTTCTCTCTGGCATCCATCTTGGCTGAACAAGGCGTGCACCACCAGGAAGGACTCTGAGTCAGAATGATTGGCTAAAGACAACCTAGAAACTAATCCCATCACCATAAAACCTGAGACTGTGAGCCAAGTAGCAGGGCAGTTCTCCTGGGTTCCCTTACCCTACTGCTCTCCACCTGGTGCCCTTTCCCAATAAAATCTCTTGTTTTGTCAGCATTTGTGTATCCTCAGACAATTCATTTCTGATGTTAGACATGACCCCAGTTTCAGGCCCTGATAGGGGCCTTCCTGCAACAGATTCTTGGGCTCCACAGCTGGGTGATACTATGGATGTGGATGACGGCCCACTGACCATATTTGGAAAACCACAGTCCAAGATCTCAAAGCACCATTTAAGATGCAAACAAAAGAACTGGGAGTTGGCTGAATGTGAAATTGATTCTCCTCTTGAACACACCGTTCATTCAAATCATTTATTGAAAAAGATCTTTCTATATTAAAATCTTCTGACCTGCAGTGTTTCTAGAAGGAATTTTGAGAAAGAAACACACACATTCTTGGAAAAGACTGAATTTAATCATTTCAATTTAATCAAATTCAATTTACAATTTTTGTAAATAAATTTATCACTGCAGAAATGGTCAAAATTCACAAGAAGCCTACTATGGATGATCGTAACACAAAGAAGAACCTTTGGTACAGCAAAAGTTGCCTCCAATTTGTCTATTCTGAACCCTTGATATTCATTTAGATTGAATGTTCTCAAAGCAGAACACATCTGAAATCTGGTTTGTCTAAATACTTAGAAAGTCAAATTGTCTAATTATTAAGCTCTATCCTTATTTCCCAAACATGTATGAATGAGCTTTCAGGAAGGCATTCACAGTGATGTGCAGAGACAAAAAAAAAGAAAAATAAAAAACCACAATCCTCCCCTCTCCAAAAAAAAAGAAAAAAACTTCCATTGTTCTTAAATGCATTTTCCAAAGGGTCTATGTTTAAACTTTTTTTTTCTAATAAAGGCAATAAAAATGTTTGGGACCAATATTGCCATATAACTTGAAATTCCTTGTCTACTGAAACCCTAGCCAAAAGGCTTTCTTTAGTTTTATATTAAATTATCCCATTTGGTTGGCTGCCTTAATCAACTTAACTGATTATTTACCAGATCACCATTTCACAGCGTGCAGACACCCCATAAGGACTCTTGTGAACAATTTCTTGGGCTTCTTTTTCCTTTTTGTCTAAACATTAATACCATCTCCCACTATATTTAAAATGGATCACCAACAAGGACCTACCATATAGCACATGGAACTCTGCTCAATGTTATGAGGCAATATGGATGGGAGAGGGGTTTGGGGGAGAATGGATACATGTGTATGTATGGCTGAGTCCCTGCACTGTTCACCTGAAACTATCACAACATTGCTAATTGGTTATACTCCAATACAAAATAAAAAGTGGAAAAAAAAAAAAAAACCCAAAAGAGACTGTCTTCCATCTTACCTTCAGGTCCCTGCCCACAACCTCAGGTTCACAAGGCTTTGCAGCTCTGTTATTGGGTTCGTCTGAAAAAAACTTAGGAATTTCAGATTTTTCTTTCCTATTTGGGGGACAGATGACTGGGGGGGTAGTGGGGAGAATTGGTGAGGTGACTGAACAAAATGAGTTGAACAGTTAATGTTTTAACCTTGCGTATAATTTATACAATAAACAAAGTCACATGCTCCCCTAATAATTTAGATGTAAGCAAATGTTGATTTATTCAGGAAGGCTACTGCCTGAAGCCAAGCCTGCAGCACTAAAATTTGAATTAAACTAGGACAGAAGCAGGCTAGTCTATAATAACATTTGTATAATTTTATTTTTGCCCTTGGCTCAGTTCATTTCCTCGTACAGTAGATGCATGAAATTGGTTCTTCAGCCACCTTTAGCTGATGTTCACTGATACCCGGGCAGGCAGGGAGGCAGGAGAATGCACCTTTCTTAGCTTTGTGTTTTCAATCATAAGGCCTTGAATTCCTAGGTCATTTCTGACAATGATTATCTTTCTCTGAATTGTGTTTTCGGCAAAGATCTCTGAAGAGCCTCGTTTCACCTAGAGATACGGTTTTCCCCTCCTCTCCCTGTGAGGGGGCTCTTAGAACTGAGATGGTTAAATAGATGCAAATGTTGTGCTGTTTTTATTCCTTTATTCAAGCCTGGGGGCATGAAATCTGAGTTCTCTTACTCTGCTTTCAGCAGTGAAATAAGGGCCATAGGAAAGTCTTTAAATGACGGTGAAAAAAATAAATATTAACTTGAAACACTGAAGGACCAAACCCCCTCATACTATTAACCTTTGACTTAAATAAAAATTAGGAACTGCATCTTACCACTTAGCACTTTTGTGAGGGACCGAGGCTCCTCTGGAGGAATCAGGTTTAAGCCAGTAAATAATTTGTGAGAGCTTCTGAAAAGTAGGCGAAGTTTTCCATCCAAACCAGGAGAAAACTTGTTTTTCTCATAGTATTTCCCTGCAGACCAACAGCCCAACAAGCACAGTGCACAAAAGAAAGCACTCGCAAAACCCACAATCGCTTTACACGTCTAACCATTTTTATTCAGGCTTTCAAGCAAAAGTAAGAGCTCTTTGGGGGTCAAAAGTTCTGAAATAAAGAATTTCTTCCCTTAGGTCAGGAAATCAAATATGCTAAAAACTCTCCCTAACCTTTTGTTTAGAGGGAGCTCAGAGGGGGGGAAAAATCCCCCAAATTAGAAATGAAAGAATTGGTATTTGCGCTTTATATGAAATCTGCATTTATCTCTCACTTCTTCCAGCTGAGAAGGTAAATAGCAGCCGTGGTGTTTTGGAGGCAAATATTGTTGTGTCCTATTCTTGGTAACGAAATCTGCTCCCAGGCCTGCTCCATCCCTGTCTGATTGTGCCCTGGGGCTGTCGCAGGCAGCCAAAGGAGCCTTTCAGAAAATCCAGGCCATGTTTTGACTTCATTACAAATTCCAAATAGAACAAGTTTTCGCCTGGCCTAGGCTTTGGTTATGAAAGTTTCCCAGACCTCTCGAAAATATACAGAATAATAAGTGGCCGGGCAGAGAGAGAGAGGAGGCAGTAATTCCATCAAAGGTTTTTGGTCACCTCCTAGAGCACAATCACAGAGCTCAGAGAGCTTATGTCACTAGGACCCAGAGATAAAATGTTTTGCCTTGGGCCCGAGGTCACACATTGGGTCAAGAACTCTGAGGTTCTGTCCTTTGTTCCCCTGTGAAGGGGAGAAAGCCTCCTCTCTACCCAAACCTGGCCCCCTAGCCTTCCCTGGAGACACATTGTGAAACGTTCTCACCCCCAAGGGGTGGCTGGGAAGCTTCAAATGTTTTTTGGGCATTTCCAGCATAATAGCAAAAATTGATGCATTTCAGTGGGATAAGCCATGAGGCACAAAGGAAAAACCCCCACGGCGGTGGGTGTGAAGAGGAAACTTTTTATTGTCCTGCTGCGGATTTTCGTCTTTCATTTTTCTTCTCTTTTCCTTTTGCTAGTCTCTTTATTAAGTCAAGATGTTATAGGAAGGCACCAGTTAAATACGACATGCAAGCTTCTGAAGGTAAGCCTTTACTCCTAGTTACAAATGAGAACCCAGGTTAGCCATGTTCCTCATCTCCATCCTTCTTCCTCCCTTCTCCCTTGTTCCAGGTTCTTCTTCTCTCATCCTTTTTTTCTAGAAAAAACATGATGAAACACTTTAATGATAAATTCTAGAAGGCTATATATACCCTATCCTCCAAGAACCCCAACTATTGATCTCATCATCTTCACAGACATGCCCTTTCTTCCTGCACATCTCTATTTCAGAAAACACGAACAAAATACTTCAAATAAAGGGACCTCCTTTGTGGGCCAGTGGTTGAGACTCCATGCTTTCGATGCAAGGGGTGCAGGTCTGATCCGTGGTCAGGGAACTATGATCCCACATACTGTGTGACCAGAAAAACACATTTTTCAAGTGCAAAATACTTCATATAAGTCCAACAGTGGGGCACTTACATTAGATTTTTTGTTTTTCTTTTTTTTCCAAAAGAGCCCGTTCACGTCCCTCCCTAGAAGAAGAGTTCATTAGCTCCTTTTAAAAAAATAATTTTGTTTATTTGTTTTTGGCTGTGCTGGGTCTTCATCACTGAGAGGGCTTTTCTCTAGCTGCAGAGAGCTGGGGCTACTCTCTAGTTGTGGTGGGCGGGCTTCTCATTGCAGAGGCTTCTCTTGTTTCAGAGCACGGCCTCCAGGGCAGGCAGGCTCCAGTAGTTGCGGCTCAGGGGCTCTAGAGCTTAGGCACAACAGCTATGAAGCTTCTCTAAAGCATGTGAGATTCTCCCAGACCAGGGATCTGCACCTGTCTCCTGCAGTGGCTGGAAGACTCTTTACCACTGAGCCACCAGGAAACCCTCATTACTAGCTCCTTATTTTTGAAAAGCCAATAACAATAGCCTGACAATTCCTCACCCATCATGCTGACATCATTGGATTGGTGGGCTGTGGCTTCTTGACATCAAAGCCATGGGTTATGGCTTTTCCATACGTGGTTCACAATCCAGTCATTGCCCATCATCCACATACCATCCACTGTCCTCTTGAAAGCCCTGAAGTGATGAAAGAGTCAGGCAGTGGTTGGTGACTAAAGGCTGGACCCTAAATTGCCCCCAAACTCATTTTTGAAGAGTCTTTGAACATGAACAAAACTTGATCAATGAGTTTTCACCGGGAAGAGCAAGCACTATTGTGTCTCTGTTTCCCACATTTAGTCAGACTTATAAACTCATCCTTCTGATGGCTTCTGTTGGTAGCTGGACCCAACAGAAGCATTTGATAGATTCCATAAGAAAATGATAATTCTGGTAGACAATATATATATCTTAAATATAAAAAAAGGCATTAGTAAGTATTTGTGATTTAACCAGACTGGAATTATAGTACGAAGAGAAACTGTTACTGGGAAATCTACCATTGGCAGGGGGCAGCAGGCCAGCAAGAGTGCCTTGGTGTGTGAAAGTGAAAGTGTAAGTTACTTAGTTGTGTGTTATTTTTTGAGACCCCATGGACTATACTCCATCAACTTCTCTGTCCATGGAACTCTCCAGGCAAGAATACTGGAGTGGGTAGCCATTCCCTTCTCCAAGGGATCATCCTGACCCAAGGATTGAACCTGTGTTTCCTGTATTGCAGATTCTTTACTGTCTGAGCCACCAGGAAAGCTCCAGGAATACTGGAATAGGCAGCCATTTCCTTCTCCAGGAGATCTGCCTGACCCAGGGGTTGAACCCAGGTCTCCTACATTGCAGGCATATTCTTTACATCTGAGCCACCAGGAAAGCCACCAGGAAGGCTTATGTGTCTATATTAAGATCAAGGAAGAAACACAGCTAAGAACAAGGTGAAAAGAAGTTCATTCATTGTCTCAAGGAAATAAAGACCTCAGACTTTTTAAGTGAAAATATACCACTGGCATCAGATACTAATCACAAGGTAATTATTTTTTAAAGAGTTTCCTGAGTAAGACACAGACACCCATGACACCCTTAGGCTAATATATGCACCTAGAGACTAATTCTGCCCTTGGTTGTATGTGCGTTAGTTGTCCTTGGAGTGAATAAAAGCTGCTTTCCATGTTACTCTAGCCTCCTTTTTTTTTTTTTTAATGCCACTTCAGAAGATAGGGATAAAAATGCATCAGATTAAAAAACACTCCTCAAGGGCAATTTGTATGAGAAGTGAAGCTGGGCAACATCAAACTAGGCCCCTTCCTGTAAAATAGATCAAATTCAAAGAAGTACTTTTCTTTAAGTTACTAATCTTTCTAATGAATATCAGACTCCATCAGCCAAACTGCTTTTTTGGCAACAACAGTTTTTACCAATTTAAAAGACTGCAAGATGTATTAACAGAAAGTACCCAAAATATTGATCAATTGCTAAAATACTTTCCTATCCTTTGTCCAAGGAAAAATGCTTTGTTCAAGGAATTTCAAACTTTGTTCAAGGAATCCTGACACTGGAAAGGATGGTCCCTGTCAATCACGGTAATTTGGTATTGCAGGTCTTATTCCTGGGACACCCAGTCAGTGGGCACTCTGAGAGAACCCCCTCCCTGCACATTCCCTATAACAGCCCTGGAATGAATGTAATACCAGCTTATCTCCCCAACACCTCTGCATTAATCCAATTGCTTAAAATATCAGATGCCATGCCTGATGCTGTAGGAATTTTTTTCAAGTATAAAGAAAATTCCTAAGAATTCCCTGGTAGTCCAGTGGTTAGGACTCAGTGCTTTCACTGTAGTGACCCAGGTTCAGTCCCTAGTCTGAGAACTAAGATTCTGCAAGCCATGTGGTGTGGGATAAAAAAAAAAAAAAAAAACAGGAAAAAAGAAAATTCCTGACCTCATTAGACTACATTTCAGATGTCATAAACGGCCATATCTTGCACCCAGCTCATGAGCCATCCAATGTTCTATAACTCTTTTTGGAGTTATATTGTAGTCAGAATTCTGCTTTCATCCATGCATTCATTCATTATTTATTGAAAACCTACAATGTACCAGTCACTGTTTCTAGGAGCTAGGGTAAAGTGATAAAGGAGACGGTTAACAACACCCCACTCTCAATGAGTTGATTTTCTACCAGGCAGAGGCATCAACAAACCAGCCAACAAATGAAGTCAATCATTTCAAACAACGATAAAAATAAAGGAAGATGATGACACAGAGCGGGCTCACAAGGATAGGAAGGTTTCCTGGGGGAGGGGAAAACATTGAGCTGAAATCTGAATCCCAAGAAAGACTCAGCTGTTGTGAATCTAAAAAAATAAGATGAATTCTGTCTCTTTCAGAACATTTACTCATATAATTCTGCAGATTGTGTACCCTCACAACCCGAATACCTACATGATTCCAAGCAGAAATCGTAAAACCCAAGTATAAAGGCATACCTTTCACTTACCAGCAGGACAACTCCAGGCATTATTTCTCAGGTGAGGGCATATTTAATTACCAAACGTTCTGCAGATGTCTCCCAAGTTGTATAGATTGCTGACTTTCAAGAACATAGATGTCTTCCTTTATCACAGAAATACCACTGTCCTTGATGAATTTGCATCTGCAATGATTCATCATTTTGTACTTTACAATTATTTAAGTTCTTCTAAACGATCAGGTACATGCAAAGCACGCTTGCTTTTATTTCATTAGATAACTAACCTCAGAGCTCCGCGAGCAATTTTAAACTTGAGGGAAAAAAAAAAAAAAATCAGCTGTGCTGCTATTTCACTGTTCAGGCAACACACTCACCACGCCAGTCAGATTGAGAAATGATTGCCTTTGCTAGTGGCTTACAAGAAAAGACTTCAGGTCACATATTAATTTTTAAAACGTTTTTCTTAAGCCCCTTTTAGCCTTCATGGCACATTCAGAGGCCAGGTATAAAGGATTCTTAAAATATGGTTTTATTCAATAGCATGCAAGTTTACCCCACCATGTCACATCTGGACACCTCCATTCTGGTTGCTTAGGTGTCTGATGGTTTGTCAGAAGGCTAGCCATAACTTAGGCGGAAAACTGGACTCCATTAAAAAAACATTAAAAGCTGAGAAGGAGGCAAGTTGATGTGGCATGGCTCCCAGCAATAAGGAAGCAAGAGTGCACACTGAAGCTTAGAAATAGAAAGTGATGTCCTCATAAAAACATGGCTCCAGGCTGGTGTGCCACTAGAAATTCTTCTGTCAGTTTAGAATATTTAGCTTGAAGGGATTTCGACTTTCAAATGTATCTCTGGATGCAAAATAGGCTGCACAGGAGGAGATAGCATTGAAGAAGGGAAAGACGAACTGCTCCCAATTACGATCGGTTTACGTGAAGCCGAAGATTCCTTTTTTTTCAGATAGCATATTTGATCAGAAAGCATGCAAGTGGAATGGATGAGCTATCTCGCTGACACCGAGTGATCCGCTGGCCTTCATAACTAGAAAATCGTGCTAAGAACTGATAGGCCAAAACAATATTAAAAGCTTCAGCACTACTGGTTATCAAGGGAAACTTTCAGCCTAATTGGAAAGCTCACAGCTTCAGGCATCTGAAAAGTTTTGGTTTGGGGCTCTTCCGCGGCATTCCAATGCAGTATTTCCAATCAATAATGGGATGCTATTCAGAGCTCCATCATGAGGCTTATGAAGTCCCCTGAGTTTTGTATTTGACTTGTTAAACTGTAAAAAGAGTTGGAGAAACAAACAGAAAAGAAATATCTCAGTCCCCAGCTGCCCAAATATAAAACAATCGAATAAACAAACTCCGGTGCTCAAAGAAAACGGGAAATGGCAAAATGGAAAAGACAGACTGACGCATTTTCATGCATAAACAGCGAGCATCTTGGGTGACCTTCCTGAGTGCGATCTGTCCTGCTGGGTGTTAGGCAAAGAGCTCATCTCTCCAGGCAGTTTGAATTATGTGTTAAGATTACGGTGATGCAGATTGTTCCCTAAAACCCACAGACACGAGACTTTTCCTTCGCAGCAGATGTGGCCTTCTCAGCCCCATTTAGCTATAAGCAGTAGGTTATGATTGGAGAAGGAAATGGCAACCCACTCCAGTGTTCTTGCCTGAAGAATCCCAGGGACGGGGGAGCCTGGTGGGCTGCTGTCTATGGGGTAGCACAGAGTCGGACACGACTGAAGTGACTTAGCAGCAGTAGCAGCAGTAGGTTATGAAAGCCAATAAAAGCATATCGCCAAAAGACTCAGAACAGTGCTTTCCTCAGAGCGATTGTCATCTGTACCTGGAAAACGTCACAATTTTCTTAGCCAACTGCCTTTCACAGAATGGAGCAACAGAATCTTCATCCCTTGGAGATGCCCATGTTTACGGAATGATGTGCTCCAGAGAACTTTCGCTGACATCTCCAAAGAGTGTTAAAAGGGAACAGGTCCAGAAAAAGTTCTGTACTGGGTTTTGATTTTTCTTTTCCCCCAAAGCTTCACCCAGTTGCCTTCATCAGAGGTTTGAAAGGGAACACAGGAGATCTGAACTGTTGAGTGAGAGGTGAGGAGCTGAAAATACCAATTAATATAAATACCGATAAATACCAATAAATTAATATAAATACCAATTTAAATACCGACTCAACCCAGCACTTGCCCCTGCCCTTTGGTGTGAAATGGCAACTTCTGGAACCAAAGGACAAAAGCCTCCTTTGTGTCCAGGGTAAGAGAGAGACAGACCTCAGCGTGAACCTAAAGAGACATTTTGGGACTTCCCTGGTGGATCAGTGGTGGAGACTCCACCTGCAGCAGATATGTGTTCGATCCCTGGTCTGGGAAGATCCCACAGACCTCAAAGCAACTAAGCCCGTGTGCCAAAACTACCGTACCTGTGCTCTTGAGCCTGGAAGATGAGAGTACTGAAACCCGGGCACCCTAGAGCCTGTGCTCGGCAACAAGAGAAGCCACCACAACGAGAAGCCCGCTCACCACAGTGAAGAGCAGCTGCCATTCGCCGCAACTAGAGAAGGCCCGTGCAGCAACAAAGACCCAGCACAGCCACAATTAAATAAAATTACTTTTCAAAGAGACACATCTTTATCCACATTTTAATATTTCTGAAATCAAAATACATCTTACCATCACCGTTAGCCACCAGTGGTTGGCCACAGCTATCACTGCCTTTAGACCGGCATAAAACATGTGAAGTGACTCAGAAGGGAATCCTGGAGACAGTGGCAGAAGAACATTTTAGGAAATGCTCCATCACCAATGCTTTTGATGGCACAGAGGACAAGCCTGCACAGCAAAAGGTGAAGATTACAGACTCCAAGTAGGAAACTAATTCATAAGAATCACATTCTGAAAATGAAGTTTTGTAAGTTCCTCAGCCGATGTATTTCATTCTTAGTTTGCCTTTTACATATGCACAAGAGATATATAGGGGCAAAATCAATGCCAAAACAAGTACAGGAACCTTTCCAGGGACTTCCCCTTCCCTTCCCTGGGGGTCCAGTGGTTAAGACTTCACCTTCCAATGCATGAGATGCTGGTTCAACCCCTGGTTGGAGAGCTAAGATCCCACATGCCTTGGGGTCAAAAAAAGAAAAACAAAAACCCATAAAACAGAAGTAATATTGTAAGAAATTCACTAAAGACTTTTAAAAATGGTGCACATCAAAGAAAACTTTAAAAAAAATCATTTCCAATAAAAATTCTAAGGCATTAAAAAAAAATCATGGTGCTACAGTTGTGGGAGTAATTTTTGTTTTCTTGGTGGAACATAAAACCATAGTGGGTCTTACAACCTATGATACCTGAACTTCACTTCACTGAAACACAATAGTTTACTTAACAGCCCAGAACTTCACATCTCTCTTCTGAAAAAGATTCTAAGAGAGATGGAGGCTGACCCCAGTAGCTGGCCCCCAGATGAATTCACAGAGGTCTATGTGACACACGGTCTATTCCCAGTCAATGGCAATATTACTCTCTAGCCATTTATCTGCTTCAACCACAATACAAATACCACAAACAAACTCATTTGCTCAGCCCAGCATGCTTTCCTTTTTCCGTTTAGCTTGTCAACTTTGCACCATGTGGACAAAACCCCATAGACATCAATAAATCCTTGATGACAAGAGTACTTTTTGGTGATCATCTGTGAAGCAAATGAAATGAAATGATTACCTGATTCAGTGTTTTAATGATAGAATGACTGTAACATGAAATCCAATTGTTCTAAATGCCACTCCAGAAAAAACAGAAAAAGATACATTAATCTCAAGGTGGGTTGTGTGTGTATTCAGGTGCTCAGTTGCTCGGCCATGCCTCACTCTTCGTGACCCCATGGTCTGTAGCCCACCAGTCTCCTCTGTCCATGGGATTTTCCAGGCAAGAATACTAGAGCGGGTGGCCTTTTCTTTCTCCAGAGGATCTTTCCTGACCCAGGGATTGAACCCTGGTCTCTTGCATTGGCAGGAAGATTCTTTACCACTGTGCTATCTGGGAAGCCCAAGGTGGGTAGAGGAAATTGCTTTAAACTATTTTTCACTAAAATAATTTTTTAAACTTTGACCATCAGATTATAAGCCAACTAAAACACTTAAATATATTTAAGTTGAATGGCTGAGCAACTGTTATTTTTCTGATTCTAAATGTCTCTCAAGAAAAAAAAAGATCAGCAATCTTCAACAGAAACTACACTTTTTAAAATTAAACTTTTATTTTGACTTGATTCTTTTTTCCTTCTTGAAAATCCATTTCTAAATAGCCACTTCTTTCTCAGCGAATAAACAAAGAACCTACTGGCTTCCCCACTATTTTCTTTCTTTCCTTATTCATATTTTCCTGCCCAAATCCTCAAAATGATACTGTGGATATCTGCTTTCTGCTTTGTTGAGGCCACCATTAATGGAGTCAGAATACAGAGGCAAAAAAAAAAAAAACTAGCCAATTTAAGCCTTAACAAATGTGCAGCTTGCACTTTTAAATGGGTAAGTGGCTATTGAGAAAGAGAGAGAAACATCAAAATAGAGCATGTCAAGATAAATCAGCAACAGTTAATGCAGTCTAAGATGCATGGCGATTATAATACTTTTAAAAGAGGCTTCTCAGGCGGCTCAGTGGTAAAGATTCAGTCAGTTCAGTTCCTCAATCGTGTCCAACTCTTTGTGACCCCATGGACTGCAGCATGCCAGGCTTCCCTGTCCATCACTAACTTTCGGAGCTTGCTCAAACTCATGTCCATCGGGTCGTTGATGCCATCCAACCATCTCATCCTCTGTTGTCCCCTTCTCCTCCTGCCTCCACCAATGGTAAAGAATCTGTCTGCAAATACAGAAGGTACAAGAGACCTGAGTTCAATCCCTGGATGGGGAAGATCCCCTGAAGGAAGAAATGGTAACCCACTTTAGTATTCTTGCCTGGAAAACGTGACAGACAGACAAGCCTAGTGGGCTACAGTCCATAGGATGGCAGAGTCAAACATGACTTAGCGACTGAGAATGCACACACACATACTCTTTATCAGCATTCAGATAAAAGGTGTTGACACTTATTGAGCCTTTACTATACCCAGCTACTAAGTTGTTGTGTATGTAGACACTTATTTAATCCTTACCTATCCTTCTAAGTAGATACTATTATGATCATCCCAACAGGTGAGGAAACTGAGGCAAGGAGAAGTTAAGTGGCTTGCCCCAGGTTAGACATTAAACAGAGCTGAGATTCAGACCCTGTCAGGTTGACAGTGTGCTACATATTGTATGATTCTAAGTTGTATATTTTTTTTCCACATGATGGTCTTCCAATCAATGATTGTCATAGTTTAATTGGCTACATTCTTTTTTTGTGGGGGGGACATAAAATATGTCTTAAAATTGATGTCATCTTGGTTTCTATGAAATGGTGTATTGCTTCATTACAAGAGTGGAGAAGCTCTGGTTTCTACTGAAAGGTCGCAAACAAAAGGCCCTTCACAATCCAGAAGACTGATGCCAACAATAGGGACCAGAGTATGAAACTTTGCAAGGCCTGGAAACTTTCTTGTGTTGTCAGGAGGAAGGCGGCAGTAGGAAGCTAACCCTCCTGTATGCTGGGTAGCAAGGCAGCCTTGAGGGGTTGGGACTAGATCAAGGCAGCCCTGGAGGGCTGTTTGCCTTCCTTCTCACCTAGAAGGTGTGGATGTGTGAGATTCCTGAAATGCATTCTCACTGATAAAGCTGAAAGACTGGCCAACGTTCACAAAACAAAGGCTCAGAAGCAAATTAAAAGTCAGAATCCAGGTATATCCCTCAGAGAAAGTGTGTTAGTTGCTCATTTGTGTCAGACTCTTTGTGACCCCATGGACTGTAGTCTGCCAGGCTCCTCTGTCCATGGAATTTTCCAGGCAATTATATTGGAGCGGGTTGCCATGCCCTTCTCCATGGGATCTTCCTGACCCAAGGAATCAAACCCTCGTCTCCTGCATTGGCAGGCAGATTCTTTACCATCTGAGCCACCAGGGAAGCTGGGGGCTTTGACAATTAATATTGTTGAAGACGATGGTAGTTCAGTTCTCTTTGGGGCACTGATCACATTATAGGATGATAAGAACATGCTAACTCGGCACAGGGACTCCTCTGCACCGGGGCAGAGGCTGTCTAATAGGCCCGGCTGCAGGCAGCCACATCCCCACCAGAGACAAGTTTGATGCTGTCATTGAGGGTGACTCCCAAGAGAAAGTCTCGAACGGTGAACTTGAGGGAAAAGGGCAAAACCCAGGAATAAGAAGAAAATGGTGAATGGCAAGCTGAAGGGCAAAGAGAACCTCAACGTTCAGAATCGGCTGGAGGTGAGTTAAGACGCCGCTGAGCACAAAACCGGAGTCTGCAAGAAAGACGGAGAGGGGAGGGCTGTCAGACGGAAAACTGTATGGATTTATGAAAGCAGCCTGGCCAAACCACGGGCTTCATCAGGAACTAATGAAATAGAAGAATTCCTCTCCCCCGCACCTGCCATCCCTCCTGCCCTGCTCCGTTACCGTCCCTAATCAAAAGAACTGACGAATAAAATCAGAGATCGTGACAGTTTGAAGGAGAAAAACAGAAGACAGACGGGGAGGGTCTGGCAAGGGGAGAAACAGGATCGCACGTTTGAAGACAGACTCCTACAGGTAAGACTGGGGGCGAGAGTTTCCAATTACAGACAAGGGCGAAAATGGCAGAGAAGATATGAAATATCGTATTTGTGTTTGTTCTGTACAGAAAATCAGGCTCTTCCCACCTCAAGGACAATTTTCACAGAAAGCAAGATGGGCTGTGAGCAAGGATAGGGGTTCTCGCCACGTGGTGGTGCGACCCCTACCAGGCGGATCCGCTCGCGGTCATAGCGCCCCCGGGAGGCCGGACCCCGCACTGCAGCCACAAGGAGGCCCAGCCCTGATGCCCGCGGGTCCCTCACAGACTAACACATGCACCCAGGACCCACACACAGTGCGCGCGTGCGCGCACACACACACACACACACACACAAGTCTCCTCTTCTGTCAGAAACTACTCTAGAGTTCTCTGATTTTTCCCCCCTGCTCATTCCAGTCCATGCTACATTCTGATACATCTGAAAAATTCCATTTTTTCGGCCCTTCGTACCACCCCAAGGTGGCCTCAGATTGCGTTGCAAGCTAGCACTGAACGTGATCTTCACCGACCTACCTTGACACCCCATCCCCTCCCACAGTTCTCTCAAATCCTCGGTTCAGCTGCCTGGATCCCAAGGTCCCTGTCTGCTCTGCTCTGCTGGCTTGCTTCTCTCCACTTGTCCAAATACCTCATGTCTTTTAACTCTGCTCTATGTTATGTGGCATATGGGATGGGAGAGGAGTATGGGGGAGAATGGATACATGTATATGTATGGCTGAGTCCCTTTGCTGTTCACCTGAAACCATCACAACATTGTTAATCAGCTATATGTATGTGTGTTTGTGCTAAGTCGCTTCAGTTGTGTCTGACTCTTTGTGACCCTATGGACCATGGCCTGCCAGGCTCCTCTGTCCATGGGATTCTCCAGCAAGAATACTGGAGTGGGTTGCCATGCCCTCCTCCAGGGATCTTCCCGACCTAGAGATCGAACCCATGTCTCTTAAACTGCTGCATTGGCAGACGGGTTCTTTACCACTAGCACCACCTGGGAAGCCCCAGTTGGCTATATCCAATACAAAATAAAAAGAAAAAAAAATTCACTTTTTTTTTTTTTTTTACTGCCTTATTGAGATTTAGTTCACATACTATCTACTTCGCTAGTTTAAAGCATTCAGTCATTTGGTACATTCACAATGTTGGGCAACTACCACCACTAATTCCAGGGTATTTTCATCACCCCCAAAAGGAAACTCAGATCCATTAGCAATTATTCTTTTTTTCATCACCACCCACACTGTCCCCTGGTAGCCACAAATCTACTTTGACTTCTATGGATGATCCACCTGTTCTGGACATTTCACACAAATAAAATCATAAATCACATAAATGGATCTTTTGTGCCTGGCTTCTTTCATCTGGATTTCAAGGTTCACCCATATTTTAGTGTGTATTAGTGCTTCATTTTTTTCCATTACTGAATAATTTTTCATTGTGTGGATACACGACATTATCTTCATCCATTCATCATTGATGGACATTTCGTTGTTTCTAATTTGAAGCTGTTAAGAATAATGCTGTTCTGAATATTTGTGTATGTGTTTGTGCGTATATATGTTTTCATTTCTCTTGGAGTGGAATAGCTTGGTCCTATGGTAATTCTGTGCTTAATATTTTGGAAACCTGCCAGACTGTTTTCCAAAGTGGCTGCACCATTTTACATCCCCATGGGGCTTCCTGGTAGCTCAGCTGGTAAAGAATCTGCCTGCAATGCAGGAGACCATGGTTCAATTCCTGAGTCGGGAACATCTGCTGGACAGGGGATAGGCTACCCACTCCAGTATTCTTGGCTTCCCTGGTGGATCAGCTGGTAAAGAATCCACCTGCAATGCAGGAGACCTGGGTTCAATCCCTGGGTTGTGAGTTGAGAAGGGAATGGCTACCCACTCCAGTATTCTGGCCTGGAGAATTCCATAGACTGTATACACGACTGAGTGACTTTCACTCACTCATGAGCAGTGTATGAAGGTTCCAATTTCCCCACACCCTTGACAACACTTGTGATTATTTGAGATTCACCTTTAACGAGAAATATATTATGACCAGTTTGCTGATATTTCTCACTATGTGGCAGAGTCTATGCTTAGTGATCTATATATATTATCTGCTTAATCTTCAAAATACCTGAGAAGCAAATATTTTCTTCTTTTTGAAAATGAGGTGATCAAGGATTAAAATTTAGTGACCAGACAAAACTATGGTAGTGGTTCAAGGACTCATGCCTCCAAAGCTCACTTTCAAATACAACTCCAGATAACCCCCCAAGATGCCTTTACAAGTCAACTCCAGCCCCCTGAGACCCATTCTTCTGAACACAGAGCAAGTTGGTAATGGTTTGCATACCACCTTGAATGGTTCTCTGGTTGTCTGCTGTATAAAATATTATTTTCCCAATTAGACAGTAAACACTGTTGGCTGGAATTACTTTCCCGCCATTTTGTGCTGGGGAAATAAAATGTTTAATAAACACTCTACGAGTTGACAGAATTTTTTGAGAATTTTTTGTTTGCTTTCTTTTTTTCTGAGAGGTGGGGGATACATTGAAGTCATACCGTTTCCCTTTTGGCTTGTTTCCATGATGTCTGAGTGAAGCAAGAAGGAATAGATGGTGACGATGCTCACACTCATATCTCACACACTGCTAGAAACTGTAGAAATGTGTGTTATAGAGAGCATCACCTGTTTTCTTTAAAAAAAAAAAAAAAGAAACAACACTTTTTAATAGAAAAACCTCAACTTTTCCTTTGGAATCCAATACACACACACATACACACACAAAAACACTCACCCCACTCCCTATATACAAATATACCATGCACACATATATATCATATGTACATACATGTGAACATTTTTTGCATGTGTTGTGCATACCAGGGACTTTATCTATGTCATCTTTTATCCATCTAACACAACCACAAGGTAAGTATTAATTACTCTCATTTTATACATAAACAAACTGATGTACACAAGTTCATTTGCCCAAGGTTACTGTTGTTTAGTCACTAAAACATGTCCAACTTTTTGTGACCCCATGGACTGTAGCCCGGCAGGCTCCTCTGTCCAAAGCATTTCCCAGGCAAGAATACTGGAGTGGGTTGCCATTTCCTTCTTCAGGGGATCTTTCCAACCCAGGGATCAAACCCATATCTCTTGCTTCGTAAGTGGATTCTTCATCACTGAGCCATCTGGGAAGCCCAAGGTAACACAGGTAGTAAATGACAGAACCGACTTTGACCATTAAACCGATAGTCTTTGCACCACACCACACTCCTCTCTCAGGTGTTCCAGGAGGCATGTAGCTTGGTCATGGAGCTTCACTAATTCGTCCCCTTATCTTCTCTTAGCACCTATCCTGTGGCCGCCACAACCTGTCCCACACAGTCCAGCTCAGTATAATCTCATCTGTGTTCCCGTCCCTGCACCCTCCACAACCAAACATCCTCATCAAACTCCGGAGATTTACATAAAAACACTCCAGGACAAGAAGCAGGTGCAGTTTGGGTTTATGGACCTGGGGCTTATGGTTTTGAAACGATGCACTGGGACTCGATGATGTTCAACTCTTCACATCATGCCCAGCTTCAGTGGATTCCAAACTGTTATCCAATAGACTCTGAAAGAAAAATAGTAAATTCCACATGTTAAAATGGGGTCCACCTGATCAAGATCTCATGAGTTACATCTAGACAAACGTGAATGAGGACCATCAAAAGAGCCTACAACTAATCCTAGATAGGTTGGTTTTAATCCAGCGAGACATTAATCACTTAATCTCCCTGAGCTTAAGTTTCTTCGACTATTAAAAAAAAAACTGATTGAATTACATGAACCTGAAGGTCCTCTTTAAATATGAAATTATGTGATTTTTTAATAATGAGGAAAGGCCTCTCGGGAGTAGGAGGGGAAGAGAATGGAGAACAGGGTAATTTACCTGGAATCAACAGATGTGCTTCAAGGGGACAAGAACTCCCCAAAGGAAATGAGGATTATTTTGTGAATTCACATTGGAAGAGAGAAGATTCATGGTTTCACTAGATTCACGATGGACTCAGCAACCTCCCATGTCTGCCAACTACCTGGTTGTAGGTTGGAGTTCAGAAGTGGTTGTGGAAAATTGTTTCCCCCAGAAGACTGAATTCACGTTGAAGGCAACTTCAAAGTCCTTTTCTTACCGCTTACAAATAGTTTAAGACACAATATTTAGACAGGGCATTCCCTGGTGGTCCAGCGGTTAGGACTCAGTGCCTCCACAGCTGTGAAAAGGGCTCAATCCCTGGTTGGGGAACTAAGATCCTGCAAACCATACAATGAAGCAAAAAAAAAAAAGAAAAAGAACACACCCTTAGCTGAGCTCTCTAAATGTTCTACCTCTAAGGTGGCGAGTTAGACCAGTGATGCTTATGTGTGATGACAAGTAAATACGTCACAGGGTATAATATTCCTATAGGAAATATAGTCAATTGTATTGTAACAGCTTTTTATGGTGACCGGTCTTACTGCTGTGATCATTTCATAATGCATAAAAATGCTGAAAAAAATACTGAATATGTTGTATACCTGAAACAAATATAATACTGTCTGATAATTATAACTCATTTTTTAAATGTCCAGAGATGGTGGTTTTGGACACAGATTTTCATCATCACTTGCCAAATTTTCTGGGTAAGCCTTTTCAGGACTGGGATTCTGGAAATCTACAGGGGGGTTTTATCCACATTGGAGAGAATCTTTCTTCATTCACTACAATGTTAGAGATTAATATACCAGCTGTACTCTTTTGTGCGTGATCCTAATGAAAGTCTAAATTCAGCTTTAAACTCTCCGTATTTCAGATTATCTCTATAGATAAATAACGGATTGGATCTGAGAGCCAATCAAATTTACAAATTCAGAGAGAGGATACAACTAAGGGCTGTATTGGTCTCTCCTAGAGATGTTTCTAATTGGTAAGCAGAGTGAAATGAAAGTTTGCATGTGGGCATGTTCAGTCATGTCCAACTCTTTGGGATTCCATGAACTGTAGCCCACCAGGCTCCTGCCTGTGTCCATGGAATTTTCCAGGCAAGAATACTGGAGTGGGCTGCCATCTCCAACTCCAGGGGATCTTCCAAACCCAGGGATCAAACCTGCGTCTTTTGCGTCTCCTCCTGCACTGGCAAGTAGCTTCTTTATCACTGTGCCACCTTCAAGACTGATGTCTTGTGGAGGTACTCTATGTCTGTGTAACTCTACCATCAGAGGAGAAGGTACCTCTGTAGAAAAAGGCACGGATGCCCACACTGCGTGACTACTGCTCCTACCCACCACTCAACGTGAGGGCAAAGAGGAAGATCTGGACATTTTAAAAACAGAAATTACAAAACGAAGCGTAATAAACAGGTGCGGTTTAAACAGGATTATATACCTACAATGAATGGGCCTTCACTTTAAGCAAATGGGTCTGAACTTGAGGGAATCTTAAGGGTATGTGTTTGTGTTTTCAACATTTCGTTGCTTTTTGTTTTAACTATGGTAAAATATACATAGGCTCAAATGGTAAAGAATCTGGTAGAAATCCAGGAGACCTGGGTTGGATCCCTGGGTCAGGAAGATCTCCTGGAGAAGGGAAGGGCTACCCACTCCATTGTTCTTGCCTGGAGAATCCCATGGACAGGGGAGCCAGGGGGAGGCCTCCATAGGATTGCAAAGAGTCGGACACGACTGAGCGACTAACAAAAAAGAAAAGAAATGCATACCATAGAATGGTTTTAACCATTTCTTAGTGTACAGCTCAGTGGTGTGAAGTATGTTCAAATTGCTATGCACCCATCACCACCATCCATGTCTGGAACACCTTCATCTTCCAAACTGAAACTCCACACCCCTTAAACATTAACTCCTCCTTCCTTCCTTTTTCTTCTCCCACCCTCCATCAGCCCCTGGAAAGCACCATTTAACTTCCTATGTTCTCTGTGAATTTGACAACTCTAGATTCTTCATGTAAGTGGAAGTATACAATATGTATGCTTTTGTTTCCAGTTTATCTCACTTGGCATCTTCAAGCTTTATCCATGTTATAGCATGTGTCAGAATTTCATTTTTCTAAAGATGGAATAATATTCCATTCTGTACAGAGACCACATTTCGTGTATCTGTTCATCCATCAGTAGACATTTGGGCTGCATCCTCCTTTCTTTTGGCTACTGTGAATAATGCTGCCATGATCCTTGGAATACATATACTTGTGTCCCTGCTCTCAATTCTTTTGGGCAGGGGTGTTCGATTTTTAGGAAAAATTCTCTAGGACTTCAGAAACCTGTGTCAAAAAAACATTAATTCCAAACTGATAAAATCACCAAATCCTGGGGGCAGTAATTCCCCTCCTTGTGTATTTACTCATTAACTCCCGTTTGACTCTTTGCAAAGAGTCATGGACACAGGCAGGAGCCTGGTGGGCTACAGTTCATGGAATCCCAAAGAGCTGGACATGACTGAACATGGCCACACACCATAGCCTGCCAGACCACTCCGTCCATGGGATTTTCCCTTACCTACTTGTTAACCATCTTGGTCTCTTTTTTTTTTCCGTTTCAATTGTTTTTCTAATGTGTTCTTTCCTTTATATTCATTTGCTCACTCATTAACAAGTATTATTGGGCACAAATTGTATGCCAAGCCTTACATCAGGCCCTGAAGACACTAGTGAGAAAAGGCAGATACAGTTCTTATGTTGTAGAAGCAGATGGTAATCAAATAATAAACACAAAATTGCAAACTGGTTAGTATTCTAAAGGAAAAGGCCAATGAACTATGAGTGCTTTCCAGTTTGGAAACACCCTAACTACTGATCAAACTTCAGGACTGAGCTGTTCTAAGGGGAAGGCTTCCCTGAAGAAATATTTGAGCTAATGGATGAGCAAGAGTTCCTAGGCTAGAGGAGAGAAAGAGCCTCCTACATAAAGGAGGTTCCTCTTGTGCCATAAAGAAGGCTGAGCGCCGAAGAATTGATGCTCTCGAACTGTGGTGCTTGAGAAGACTCTTGAGAGTCCCCTGAACAGCAAGGAGACCAAACCAGTCAATCCTAAAAGAAATCAACCCTGAATATCCATTGGAAAGACTATGCTGAAGCTGAAGCTCCAAGACTTTGGCCACCTGATGCGAAGAGCCGATTCACTGGAAAAGACCCTGATTCTGAGAAAGACTGAAGGCAGGAGGAGAAGGGGGTGACAGAGGATGAGATGGTTGGATGACATCATCAACTCAATGGACATGAGTCAGAGTAAACTCCAGGAGATGGTGAAGGACAGGGAAGCCTGGCGTGCTGCAGTCCATGGGATCGCAGAGTCAGACACAAATTAGTGACTGAACAGCAACAAGTTGTGCAAAGGTCCAGGGGCAGAGAGCTGGGTGGAAGGAGCTAAATGGGACCCTAAGTACTCGGGGCAATCCAGAGTCGGGAAAGAGAAGGCTCCATGCAGAGGGAGCTGGGCCAGAGCAATCGGGGCCTTGATAAAATCTGGAGAGCAGGGAGAAACCATTGAAAAGATCTGCCTGCATATTGACAGCCTCCTGAGGGTTAGGTTCCTTCTATCAACAAAAGAAGTCTGTAAACAGAAAGCATAAGAAGAGGAGGGTCTCTGTCCTGAGGCTGCATCTTTCTGGAATGTGAAGGGGGAACCAGCCCTCTACTTAACATGAAGGCTGTGGGGGCAGCGGTTAACTGGCTGGTTATCAGTATTAGGAGCTGGTGGCTTGGAGAAATATACTTTTTTTTTTTTTTTTTTTAACTGGGGTATAATTGCTTTGGGCTTCCCTGGTGGTTCAGTGGTAAAGAATCCACCTGCCAACGTAGGAGACGCATTCGATCCCTGGGTCAGGAAGACTCCCTGGAGAAGGAAATGGCAACCCACTCCAGTATTCTTCTCTGGAAAATTCTATGGACAGAGGAGCCTGGTGGCCTACAGTCCATGGGGTCACAAAGAGTCAGACACGTCTTGGCAACTAAAAACAACATAATTGCCTTACAACGCTGTGTGAGTTTCTGCTGTACAACAGAATGAATCAGCTATATGTATGCATATACCCCCTCCCTCTCGGATCTCTCTCCCATCCCCCCTACCCCTGCCCCATCCCACCCCTCTAGATCATCACAGAGCACCAAGCTGAGCTCTCTGCATGACACAGCAGCTTCCCACTGGCTATCTATTGTCCACATGGCAGTGTTGAAACTCCTGTTGTTACTGTCCAGACAACTCCTGCTATAGCTATAGACATGGAGTTTAGAATTCCACAGGAGCCAGGCCTTGTGTTGATTACCAAGGACACTTGAAATCAAGGCAGCCAAAGGTAGTCAATTCTGATGCTTAGGCTATTAGATCACCATGGGGCTTGAGAGCAATATTCCCGCTCTATAGGAAATGCTTCCGCTGGCTTTGCGTATGAGGGCCCCCTTTCTTCCTTGCACTTTGTCAGTATCTCACCCTCTGTCTCGTACCTCTGCTGGAGACAAGGTACCTGACCGCCCAGATCAGGGTCCTATTCCGTTTGCAAAATTTTAGGTTCATTAAAAAAAAAAAAAGTTATCTGTTTTTATGTGCATGAACAATTTCCTTTTCCTCCTTCAAGAGGAAATGTGAGGACCTCTGCCTATAATTCATATGAAACTGCACAAGGAGACACAGTCCAAGCAAAGAAAAGAAAACGGCAGGAATCTTACAACATTTAAGTGTTAAACTTGGACTGCTGCAAGACTGCTTTGTGATTTGATACACAACATAATAGCTGAGTAGAGGGTTCAAGCCTTCATCTGAGAAAAGGTTCAACTGCAGCCGAAGTTGGGTAAAGTAATTACAAAGAGAAAAAGGCATAGCTCCCTCGGATGGTAGCTGTTCTGTGTACACGGCTTGCCTGGGGGAGGCGGTGTCAGTGTTCCCATTTGGGTTTCCTAATTAGGAAACATACACAGTCATGTTTCTCCAAAATTAAGAGCCTAAGAGCTAATTAGGCTGTGAAGATGTTCCTCTAGAACTTGATTTGGTTGGAAAACACCTTCCCCCCGCCCCCCCTTTTTTTTTGTCACCAACAGAGGATTAGGGGAGGTGCTAAGAAGAAGAAGAAAGACATGATGCAAATTGAAACGAAGTGGGTAGAATACAAGTGGGGTACCTAAAGAATGGAGAGTGGGCTTCCCTGCTGGCTCAGATAGTAAAGAATATGCCTGCAATGCAGGAGACCCAGGTTCCATCCCTAGGTCGGAAAGATCCCCTGGAGAAGGGAATGGAAACCCACTCCAGTATTCTTGCCTGGAGAATTCCATGAACAGAGGAGCCTGGTGAGCTACGGTCAGGAATGCAGAACTTATGTTCTACCATTTCAAGTCCATCTATGCCCATTTAGCTTCCAGGCATCCCTGAGTTGAACTCTGTGACCTAAGAAGCCAAGTTATAAGAATTATGACCCGGCACAGAGTTGCAGGGGTATTTACCAGCTTAGAAACATGAGGAAGAGATTTTCTGTTACTTGCCTGCCTGCCTCCTTTCTTGTTTCCAAAATTGAAGGTGGCATTGGCATTTCAGGGATTCCCTGTGTGGCTCGGATGGTAAAGAATCCACCTACAATGCGGGAGACCTGGGTTTGATCCCTGGGTTGGGAAGATCCCCTGGAGAAGGGAACAGCCACCCACTCTAGTAGAACTGCCTGGAGAATTCCATGAACAGAAGAGATTGGCAGGCTATAGTCCATGGGATATGATTGAAAGACTTTCATTTTGGCATTACAAAGACTCAACCACCCTAGTAATAGTTACTCTTTACTCTAGACAAAGCCACCCCTTTCCTGCTCACTCCCAGGAGAGGAAGGTCTTACTGAGGTTTCCAAAGCCAGCTGCATCTCATTCAATGTCTCTGAATTGTGGGTTTGGCTCCCCACCCACCAGCACATCAGGAAGCAGGCTCTGTCTATAGAGAAATCATCGCAGAACCTCAGGAGACCTTAGAAGAGCAATGACAGCAGAGTAACCACAAGAGCCAAAGTCTTCATAGAAAAGAGAGAAAGAAGGGGGATGGAGAAGGGGAAGAAGTCACTTTCCTATTTCATCGTACAGACTAGGAGCTTAGCCTATGGATAAAGAAACTGGTTGACTTTTTTTTCACTTGTTTTATTTACTGAATACTGTGGCATAGAACTGGAGAAGGCAATGGCACCCCACTCCAGTACTCTTGCCTGGAAAATTCCATGGACGGAGGAGCCTGGTAGGCTGCAGTCCATGGGGTCTCGAAGAGTCGGACACGACTGAGCGACTTCACTTTCACTTTTCACTTTCATGCATTGGAGAAGGAAATGGCAACCCACTCCAGTGTTCTTGCCTGGAGTATCCAAGGGATGGGGGAGCCTGGTGGGCTGCCGTCTATGGGGTTGCACAGAGTCGGACACGACTGAAGCGACTTAGCAGCAGCAGCAGCAGCAGTAGCATAGAATGAATTATTTGAAAGGCTCATTCACTATTTCACTTTATATATGTTTCCTGCAAGAGCCAGTTTTGGGTCTAAGATGCCAAAGATGAGTACAAAATAGATGAGATTGAGAGCAAAATGCCTGGTTATGACTAAGACAAATGCGAGTTCTCATCTGATGGAGAGAGTCTAGTCTTGGAGTCAGAGAAGGCTCTTCCTCTTACTACATGTCTTTCTCTTTCTTCATCTTCAGTACAACTGGGTTAACACTCCTGATTGACAGGACCAAACGAAGTAATGGAGGTGAAAGTGTTTGGTTAACTGTATAAACAAAACTTCTTATTGTCTCAGTTTGAATGAAGAAGGTTAGAAAGAAAGGAAAGGGAAACCAACAGGCTTAAGCGGAATAGTGGCAGAGTTAGTTAAGGCTAAATTTGTGGTCTATTAAAATATAGACTCAAAGTCAGACAGAGAAAAACAAAATCTATCCATGCATATATATGTAATCTATAAAAATGGTACTGATGTACCTAGTTGCAGGGAAGGAATGGAGATGCAGATATAGAAAATGGGCTTCACAGTGCAGGAAGGAAAGGGTGGGACGAATTGAGAAGTAGCCTTGACATATATACACGATCATGTGTAAAACAGCTAGCTAGAGGGAAGCTGCTATATAACACAGGAAGCCCGCCTGGTGCTCTGTGATGACCTAGAAGGGGTGGGATGGGGGAGAGGAGAGAGGCTCAAGAGGGAGGGGATATATATATAAAGTGATGACTGTTTCACTTTCTTGTACAGCAGAAACCAACACAACATTGTAAAGCAATTTTCCTCCAAAAAAAAAAAATACTAAAATATAGACTAAAATCTGTATCAAGATGCTTTCAAATTCAACACGTCTTAAAATGGAGATCCATATTTGTTTTTGTTGTTATTGTTCGGTCACTAAGTTATGTCCAACTCTTTTCGACACCATGGACTGCAACACGCCAGGATTGCCTGTCCTTCACTCTCTCCCTGAGTTTGTTCAAACTCATGTTCATTGAGTCAGTGAGTCTATTTAACTATCTCATCCTCTTCTGTCCTCTTCCCCTTTGCCCTCAATCTTTCTCAGCATCAGGGTCTTTTCCAATGAGTTAGCGCTTTGCATGAGGTGGTCAAAGTATTGGAGATTCACATTAACATCTTAATTTACTCCTTCTAGTTCTTCAGGGAATGGAAATGGGAACTTGTGACTTCTAAGAGATGAAAGAAGGGAAAGGAGAAGTAGGTTTATTCATTTTCCACCACCTAACCCCAGTCCTGCTCCCATAAATCTGCAGAGACATGGGCTCCTTGAGTTGGGTCTGTCCCTTAATTTCTTCATTATCAATTAAATTTTTTTTTCTAGCATCTCTACCATAGGCTTCCTTCCTTTTGGATCAGACATGAGGAAGAATCTTATCTTCTGTTTAAGAGTCTCCCTTTTACTTCTGGAAGACATTTTTCTGGGAAACGCACAGCACGGCTCTGGGAGAAAGAGTTGAATAATACCAATATCTCAAAAAGGCACTTCTCTAAATGTGATTTTGATAAGCCCTCTCTGCCATCAGCAACAGCATTCCTTACCAAGAAACCATAGGAAAGAGGAAAAGATGAACCACAGATGAAGATCAGTTTTTAGGTGGAGTAGATTTAAAAAACCAGTGAGTGACATACCTATATGAAGAAGGAAAAGAAGAAAACCAGAGAAAGCTGTGTTCTTACTCTTCAACATCTAACGAATTCTCTTGCTGCTGTTTCCAGAAACAAACAAACAAAAAATCCATTTCTGGGAAATAGAAGGGCACCAATAAAACTAATAACAAATTACCATGAGGCTAAAGGAAGTGGGTGTTTAAGCCGAGTGGACAGATCCACCAAGCATCTGTGGATGGCCACAAAGAATGAAGCAAGAAGACTAAGCCTGCAGTCTATGTGGTCGATCCAAACCAACCCAAACCCCAAGAGAAATGAAAAAGTAAAAACATGGACTTTTAGTTTCATAACTTCCCAAAACAAAACAAGGCATCCAGTTCCAGTTCCCTCAACTAGTGTTACATCCATGACACGAGGCAAAGGATTCCATTTAGTTAATTATTTCACTGATCTACAAACTGCTTTAGATTTTGCATTTTCAAGGTGCAAAGTACAAGGTCATGTCTACAGAATGACAGTCATAGAGGACACAGCTAAAATATTGTCAAGGGATTTCTGTGGTGGTCCAGAGGCTAAGTAAGACTCCATGCTCCCAATGCAGGGCACTTTGGTTTAATCCCTGGTGGGGGAACTAGATCCCATATGCTGCAACTAAGATCTGGCACAGCCAAATAAATTAAAATATTGTTGAACAGAAGGCTGTTTTGCCTATGTAATTCCAAGGATCTAGACAGATGCCTTCTCCTTGATATTTCTCTTTACCACATAAAGATAAGTTTTAAATTATGTATTTGTTGCAGACCAAAGACTGAGCCCTTCCTACCTCCCCCCAAATCTCTAACTAGAATTTGTCAAAGGGAAAAAACCCAGGGAAGCTCAGTTATTTCCAGGGATTTGATCTGACTCAGATTATACAAATTTTTATAACACAATGAAGGACTCTGCAATAAACTTGAGCTGAGTACAGAAGTGGTCTGAGCTCACATGTGAGTTGGTAAAGAGACATTTACAGTTTTTCTTTCTTGTTGAGGTGGTGGTGGTAAAACATAGGTAAGTTCCCATTTTAGTCTTTTTTAAGTGTACATTTCAGTAGCTTTAAGCATATTCATGTTGTTAACTCACCACTGTCCATCTTCAGATATTTTTCATCTTCCCAAATTGAAGCTCTGTACCCATTAAACAATAACCATAAACAATAACTCCTCTCTCCTCTTCCCCAGCACCTAGTAACTACTGATGTAGTCCTGTCTTTATGAATTTGATACTCTATCTAGGTACCCAATGTAGGTGAAATCAGACAATATTTTGTCCTTTTATTCCCACGATATTTTGACATGACAGAACATCAGAAAACTTTTAAACAACTAACCCTACGTGTAATAAATAAAAGGAAAAATATCTACTAATATTGCCATACCATTACTAACAATCCCAACCATGCTCCAGGTTCCGAGTTAGATGCCTCCTCTTTCTTGTTATTTCTCATTCCCACATAACATTGTTTTAAATCATGTATTGGTGGCAGACCAAAAATTTCATCCTTCCCCCCCAAATTTATTTCTGAAAGCTTTTTACTGTAGAAGGAAAACCTGGGGAAATTCTCACCCCCTACTTTGGGGAAATGAAAAGTCACAGGATGATCAGAACAATTACCAATCAAAAATCTTCGGAGGCAGACAAATAACATAAAATGATGTTACTGATGAGTTACTATCATTATCTTCTAAGGTCTTTCACAGAGCCTTTGTCTTTTGGGGACAACAACGATTAGGAAAGAAAGAGACACAGAGGCTTTGTTTTCTCAGCAGGAGCTGCTGTACATTTGGTACAATGGATATGAGAGTGTTTATTTTTTTTTCTTTTAAAAAAATTAAGATATCCATTATCTACAAAGCAACCTTAGAGGGACAGATTGAGGATTTTAGAATTTCATGTCTGACTCTCATAGCCAGATGGTCTTTACACAATTGAAGTTCCCTTCCATCATTCATAATTATTTCTTATCACTACTATCATTAATGTTATTAAGAATATTGAAATCATTTAAACCCCCATGCTGAATAGTCCTGTCAACTTGTTCCCCCACCTCCCAGCACCCAGTTTAACTGTTCAGGCTTATGCTCAGTAAGACTCTAGAACTGCTTTCTCTCTTGATAACTTTAAAGAAAGTACAAAATTCTTGCTTCCCATAGCAATTTATTTCTAGAGGCTCCTATACATCTTGAACAGTAATACATTTGTTTCTTGTTTAATTATTATTTTTTCACCAGATACTTTTTGTTGCTGTTCTTAGGTTTATTTTAAACTAAAGCCTATTCACGATTCTTTTTTCTGTTAAATAAATGTTATACTTTTCATCATAGGATGATGGCCATTGGATAAGTTTTATAGGGTCATTTTCAGGAGTGGAATAGGGCAAGTGTTTTATTTTATTTTCTAGAACCAATCATTTGAGTAGACCTTCTTAACTAGGTTCTCATTGTCCTGAAATAGAACAAAGTCTGAGCATTTGTTTGGGCTTTTTTAAAGAAAATATTTATTTCACTGTGCCAGGTCTTGGTTGCAGCATGCAAGATCTAGTTACCTCACCAGGGATCGAACCCTGGCCCCCTGCATTGGGAGCGTGGAGTTTTAGCCACTGGACCACCAGGGAAGTCCCAGGGAAAGATTTTTTAAAAATTGAAATATGACATCCAAATCATTATAGTTTTAAAGTTAGTAATGTGCTTAAGGCAGATTTTTTATGGTTAGCAAAGCTGAGAGGTTCTGACACCCAGAGGATGCATGAGAAGATAACTTTACATAAATGTATATGGTGCCCCTGAGGGGCCTCAGTTGTATTATGGGGTTTCTCATGAACAGTCTTGGCTCAGACAGAAGAATAGTGAAGCAGAGCTAAGTAGTCCTCCACCAGATGACCTGTGCATGAGACGTATCATGCTGCAAATAGAGGTACCTTTCAATGCCAGCCAGTTTACCATGGGATGCGAAAAGATGAAATGGAACAAAACAGCTAATGAAATGTTTATCTTCTTTAAAATGTTTCCTTAAAAGAACCACTGCATAGCTTTGTACAGACTGTGGAACAGTCTGAAAATGATACTGTTTAAAGCTTGGGAAAGAAGAATATACGTAAACTGGAAGGTGTAGAAAATTGGGTAATATGATGCGATCTCCTGACTGGACTATTTCTTAAAGATGTGAATCAAGCCCCGAAGTTCATCTCTTCTGATTTTTCAAATGCTATTTTCTTTTCTTAAACTTTTGTTTTTAAAGCACTTGTTTGCGCTAATCCTATAATTCCTGAAAGGCGAAAAAGCAAATAATTAGGAAGAAAGTGGTTCATGGCAGAATTCTAGTTGAGTCCTGTTTTTTATATGAATACAAGCAATTATACAAAATGCTTAATTAATTGTTTTCTATGCATGAGACAGTCTTGTCAAAATCAAGGCTCCTCAAAGGAACAAAAAGAGCCTTCCCTCGTGAGGAACACCATTCATATAGGATGTTTCCTTGCTAATTTCCCCTGGAGACAATCTCATTTCCCCCATTACTTTACATGAAAAAGGGAGGTGTCTGTGCGGTTTCTAGATGAAATAACAAAATGAAATTTAATAACCTTTAAAGATCAGCTGCTGAAATTCCAATAAATGAGATACCTCTCATTGCAAAAATGTCATTCTTCCTGTGCTACTCATGGAATATGTTATTTACTCGACAATAATACTACATATTCAACAGACACTACTATAAACCATAATGATCATAATTCATAATTGCTATCACTCGAGAACTCACTGTTCTCCAAGCACAGTTATAAATACTTTCTATGTATTAGCCCATTCAACCTCAACATAAGGTTTCAAGTTGGGAATGTTCGTTCGAATTTTATGCCTAAAGAAACTAAGGATCAGGTTATACTGAAAGTTACAGAGCTGTGAGTGTAACTCCATTAATTAGGTTGGTAACAGTAGCATTTATTTATTTGAAATATAGAATGTGACGGTCCAGCAAAGGATTTAAATGCCAGGAAGAAATATAGGTGCTACCCAAGTCTTTTCTCTACACATCAACTTCTTGCCAGCGAAGGTGTTTCTCTATCAAATAAGACTATTTAAAGGGTGGTAAGGGTATTCCATGACACATAAGTTTTGTTTCTGCATTCATCTTCTGTATTGCTTCATAATGTGCGATTATAAGCAATGAGCTTTGATAAAAGATCAGACTGATTTAAGGGCCTCAGTACAAGGATTTGATACCTGTTTCTATTCAAAATCATGGTTGAGATGAAACTGATGCCCATTAGCAGGTCTGCCACGGTTATAAGGTCTGCCTTTTCAGAAAGTGAGATATACAAACTCTTAACATGGACAGTGATACAGAAAACTAGTCTATTTTCCAGAGGCTAATTATAAACAGGTGGTGGTGGAGCCAAACCTCCAGGAATCACAAACCCATTCTGTCTGAGCTCATTAATGCTTCTATTCAACTCTAGGAAAATGTACACATTCCACAGAGTTATGGGGAGTTTCAGGTTGGCTGATAAAAAACAGGTGGTTTCCTCCCCAAAACTGACTGGAAGATAAAAATAACACAACCTAATTTGCTTCCTGGGTTAAAGGGCCTGTCAGTGTAGTTTTAGGTAGATCTCTCTGGAGCAATGATAGAAAATTGTCATTTCATTATATAAAGAAAAGGGTGATGATACCCAGGTCTGTTCAGGCTGAACCCAAGCACTGAAGTTCCTTCCTTCTTCTTAATGGAAAGTGCAATGGAATTTTTAGCTTTGGTTTGGGTGTCTGGCTGCTTCAGTGGAGGGCTCTTCAATTTCACATTTCATCTCAGCAACTAATGTCCACGTCTTGTCAAATTGCCACCAAGACTGTCCCGCAGGGCTTCCCCTGGACAAAACCACGATTTCTGTGCAAACTTGTGATTTGAGGGTTCGGTGACTCAGAAACGGCCAAATGAGCTCTCTCCACGTTCATATTAGAAGCGGCTGCTGCTCCCCTTAAACAAGATCTCTTTTTCTCTTCCTCAAAGG
Source organism: Capricornis sumatraensis (assembly GCF_032405125.1). NCBI lineage: Eukaryota > Metazoa > Chordata > Mammalia > Artiodactyla > Bovidae > Capricornis > Capricornis sumatraensis. The sequence continues at coordinate 32,937,453 of NC_091089.1, forward strand.
TCCCAGTGCTAAACTTTTTTCCACAAAGCTCCTGGCTTCAACTCAAAAAATTCTATCATTCTTTCTCTGCCTTTAAAAATTGGTGGAACTCATTTGGAGAGAGAGAGACACCGGAAGATGGAAACAGAGGCCTGTGTATTCTTTTTGATTGTTTTCTTGCTGACAATTTTATTGCCGTCTTTTTCCATGTTGCTGGTGGTTTTTAGGCTGCTGGTCTCACTTCAACTATTTATTGAAAAAGAAGGTTGGAAGGATTTTTAATATACTTTTTCCCAGTTCCTTAATGATTGGGGTTGGGGGGGAGCACTGCAGAAACCACAAAATATAGAAATTCACTTGTGCAGGTATTAATTAGATAAAAAGCACTTTAGTTATGATTACAAGATTGACTGAAATAAAATCAGTAAGTTCATATCTTGTACTTAGCAAGATATGGACCCTGCTTTTTACATGACATTTCATTAAATATCTATTTTAAAATTTGAAATAAGTTTACATAGTCCTACATTTGAAGGTTGTGACATTGGTTCATCTCTTTAAATTGCACAGGACAAAATAACTTTTCAATCTCTATCCCCACCATCTGAATTTTGAGTCTCCTTCAAAATATGAGAACATTAAGGTCCTCACCACAGTAAAATAAGGCCTTATCCGCAGTCTATTTGCCACTGGATTGCCACAAATTCAGGGATCAACTGAACAGGTTGGATCACTTAAAAATGTCACTGACCTAATGTCCAAGAAGTGCCTCTTTTTGTAAGTGATGTCATTCTGAAGTAAGAAAACATCTTAAAAATGAATGCTTCAGAACTTAATTTGCTCTAATGAATATTATTCCTTTCCAAGTAGCTATCCTGGAAAACAAAGCCCCAGTAATTCCACTGCTGAAAACATTTTGAGAATTGTCTTTAATCCATTTAAGTGCTAATAAGAAAACTGGCCTCATTGTTTACTGTTTTGGGTCATTCTTTTTTGACTAAATAGCATAAACCGTCTTTCATCATTCACTTATTCCCCAGACCTGGTACTAATTTTTCTTTTTTTTGGTGGGGTGTGGGGAGGGGGGGATTGTTTCCAAAAGTTAAACATCAAAGAACAAAGATTTGTGGACCTCAGAGATGTTAAAAAGAATGTGCTAATAGGCTTTCCCCTATGGCTCAGCCAGGGAAGAATCCACCTGCAGTGCAGGAGACACAGGAGGCGTGGGTTTGATCCTTGGGTGAGGAGGATCCCCTGGAGGAGGAAATGGCAACCCACTCCAGTGTTCTTGTCTGGAAAACCCCAAGGACAGAGGCGCCTGATGGGCTACCATCCACAGCGTCACAGAGAGTCAGACACGACTGAAGTGACTAAGCTCAACAGGCTTTTAGGTCAATTCCAGAAAGGGAATTCCAAAAATACAGTTTAAGCCATGCCACCGGAATTTGGAATGCTGTATGGCTTCTCCAGGTGGGTGCCTTTGAGGAGTGAGGGGGTACCATTCACCTTTCTTTTGGCCTGGCTCTGTGGCCTAGCCTTGGCCCTGTTGTAATGCCGGACCCCCAGGGCCATGATGGGCTGCCTCTCCTCTCCCTCCCTCCGGCAGGGGAGGTCTCTAACGAAAGGAGCCTCCCAGATCCCGGGGACCAAGGACAGCACACTTCACCAGCTAAAGCCGCCCCACCCCAGGCACGTAGAAGGACCTGTCAGCCCGCGACGCCTCGGCCTGGCAACCTATCCAAACCCCCGTCCATCTAGCCTGACCATCCCTGGCAATGAACGTATAAAAGCCACCCCCAACACGGTCCCGGCGTGGACTTCCTCGACCTGCCTCGTTCAGGTCCGGGAACCCTGCCCGGGAGCGCTTCGCCATTAAAAAGCCTGTTAAGACACTTTTTTGGTGTCCTGGTCTTTTACCTAACACCTGTCACTGGCTGGCTTATGACCTTGGGCCAGCAGCTTTCGCCTCAGCTGGAAAATAATGGGAAGAACGAGATGCTCTCCCACAAATGGTATTCCTGGCTCTCACATTCCATGATGATGATGATGCACAGTTCTCCAGACTTGGATGAAGTCACTTTAAGACCACAACTTTAATGTATTAAGTCATTTCAATGAATTGAGGCTGGTTCTTCCATGGTGTCTTTTCTGCTCATGTTCTCCTATACTAACATTTAGTGCCATTTAGGGGCAAGAATGGGGCTTCCCAGGTGGTGCTACTGGTAAAGAAACCATCTGCCAATGCAAGGGACATAAGAGATGAGGGATCAATCTCTGAGTAGGGAAGATCCCCTGGAGAAGGAAATGGCAACCCACTCCAGTATTCTTGCCTGGAGAATCCCCATGGGTAGAAGAGCCTGGCAAGCTACAGTCCATGGGGTTGCAAAGTCAGATACAATTGAAGTGACTCAGCACACACACACATGGGGACAAGAACAAAGTTTTTACTCAAGTGTATTTGGGGTTTTGTAGACATTAAAAGTTTTTTTTAATAGCAGATTAGAGACTATATCATACCTTGTGTGTATGTGTGTGTTTAGGGGGAGATTGAAAGAGAACAAGCACAGAATTTTGAGTTGTTTTGGAAGCTACTCTTTTCTTTTTATAGGGTCCTGATATTCTCAAACCAGATTTCTATGTCATAGAAAATTATGTTTTAAAAAAATCTACCAACATCTCTGATTTTCATGATGACATTCATCTCATGTCACAGTAGAACCGATCTAATCAACTATGTATTTTTTTTAAAGCTTGGACCTTCCCTTTTTTGCTGGTATTTCGGGAGGGGGTTGCTTACCTTCTAGGTAAAATGATGGTGAAAAAATACTTCCGGTGAAATGCTGCCAATTGCAGGTATTCAGGACATGTCTGGTTCTATTTAGTGCTCCCCCCTTTCTTTTTTTAGTATCCTTGGCCTTACAGCCTGGTCTTTTTCATAAGAAATGTCAGCAAAGTCTTTGAATTAATGAACTGTGAAGAGCTCAAAAAAAAAAAAAAAAAAAACCATTTCAAAAAGTATCCTGCATGGCTCTTACACTAATGGGAGGTGATCCTTGAGTTACAACCAAATATCCCAAGTTAACTAAAAAGAATTAAGGTAAGGAAGGGCTTGAGCACAGTCTCTTTGAACAAAGACTCAGAGAGGAAGGAGAAGTGATGGGGAGTGGGGGAGGTCAGAATCAGAGTAGCAATCTGGGCAAATGTGTTTATGCTAAGAGTCTCTTTAGCTCTGGTGAGCAAATAATGGAATTATACAAACCCCCCTATAAAAGACACCAGGTGGAGGGAAGGAAAGAGAAGGGAGCAGGGGAGGTATGTTTACAAGGTTGATCAAATAAACCTTAATGGTAGGTCCCTGGCTACACCTAATGTAGGTTTTGTTTTCTTTTAATTTTGCTATTAAAAAAAAAATGCGGTGTAACTCCTTCAATCTTTTTGCAATTCTGCATGGTTGAACATTTGAAATGAGTTTGTGTATCACCCCCAGGCGCTGATTCAGACTTGATTGGGGCAAAGCACACTGCATGTGCTTATTTTTATCCACGTCATTTGGGACGTTTTGTCGCCAAAGGAACCAAAAATGCGCTGCTCGATTGCCAAATTATCACCTATCCTTTGATCAGACAGGGCGGTGATCTTCATCAACAAGTTGCGCGACCTTAGTGTAACAGCGGTGTCAGGTCAACTTGAGAAAGTGAAGAGAAAGCCCTAAACACAAATAAAAAGAAACAACCAACAATCCTTGTAATTATCATCATCTGCTGCTTTTCCCTCTTTTGGCAAAGAAACACTCCATCCATTTGCAGAAATCGCCCGCGGAAACGTTACATCAAAACTAATCACAACGATTAAAATCAGCTTTTCTGTGCAAGAGGAGGGTAAAAAGCAAGTTGGAGGCTGGAATAAGACTGTTTTTCCACCAAAAAAAAAAAAATCTGGAAAAAAATTTTCCTATATGTATATTTTTCTATACGTCTATGTAGAGCTTTATTTTTTGAAGGAGATCAATTGTCTGCCCTGTGATGTTAATTTGATTTAAGTTTTATTTTGGAGATTGATTTAGACTGGAGGTAGAGGCATGAGCTAATTGTATCCTGATCCTTGCCTTGAGGGGTTTCAAAGCCCTGGAGCAACTCTTCTCTGTATTTTGTTCTGTCTACCTTAGCCAAGCTATTGCATTTCTCTCTGGTGTGGCGAGCCGAGCAGATCGCTGGGAGAGAAATCGGAAAAGGGGGGAGAGGAAAAGGAAAAGGGGACTTGGAGAGAGACTTTGTGCTTCAATGTTTCAGGTAAGATCTGACGGTTTGGGTTTGTTATTATTTGCTAAGGAGGGTATGGCTGGGACTTTGGGCGCAACTCGCTTTTACGCATGTGCCAGGCATGGGGCGAGAGCGCGGCACACTCGCACACACACAGCCCGCCGCTGCGGCTCGGGAGCCGCTCGGACCGGCTGCGGGGCAGCGGCCGCCCCCTCCTCCGGGGCTGCTACCGCCGCTCCTCGGCGTGCCTCCCCGAGAGGGAGCGGGGCGGAGCGGACGCGGCCTCGGGGACCGGGGCGGCCGGGGGCCGGCGCGCCAGGGCCGGGCTTCCGGATCTGGGGGCCCGGTTCCGGCTCTCGGATCGGAGCGGCCGTGGCTCTCGGAGCCGGTGCCAGCGCCGCCCGCCCGCCGGCAGCTCGCGCGCCAGCCTCCCCGGCGGCCACTCGGCCGCCGCGCTGCCCCCGCCCTCCGTCCCCCGCCCTCCCCGGCGAACCGCGCGCGTCTCTTTCTTCCCGGGCGCCGAGCTCCGCGAACCGGCCCCGCCGAGAGCTTCCCAGCGCCGCGGGCCCCCTACCCGCCGCCGCGGGCAGGAGCGTCCTCGGCCGAGAGAACGGCGCCGCGGGGCGCGCGGGGGGCGACGGCGCCCGGGGCTCCGCTCCCGTCCGGGGGTGGGGGGAGCACCGCCGCCCCCTCTGCCCGCAGCAGCCTCGGCGGGACGCCCCGCGAACGACGCCATTGTGGCGGCCGAGCGGAGAGGGCCCCGGGGCGATTTTTTCCTTCCCCTCCCCGGTGCCCGGGCGGGACCGCCCCGCTCCTCTTTGTGAGCGGCGCCGGGTGCCCAGCGCTGTCCGCCGTCTGTCTCGGGCCGGGCTGATCCGGATCCGCCGCCTCCGCCCACCCGGGTGCCTTTAAAGCCCCCTCCCACCACCACCACCACCCCCACCCTCCTCCAGCCTCCCCCCCCCCCACCACCCGGCGCTTTGGATGCAAACGTTTCATTTATTTTTAAAAAGCTGTCATTCCGCTTCCTCCCCACCGCCTCCCCTGATAAAGGGCACGGCACGTGCTCTGGATTAGAAGTCTCCCCGGGAGGCGGGGACCGAGGAGGGGGCTCCGGGTGGGGGAAGGACGGGAGCGCGGCAGGTAATGGCTGGGGCTCTGCGGCGCCCGCCTCGACCCGCGGTGCCTGCGGCCGGAGCCCCGCATCCTTCCCTCCACTGCTGGCGGCCGGGGCTCCCTTAAAGGGACAGGGTTTCCCGGCCGCCTCCGCCGTCTGAACCGGCGCTGGGGGCGCCGAGGTGGGGGGCGGGGGGAGGGATGCAGTTTGGCTCCTTTTTGACCTCTTTCCACTTCTCCCCCCGCCCCCTCCCTCGCCGCCCCTCTTTATGGAAATACGATGTGTGCTTCCTCTCCCGCCCCCGAGAGGGACTGGGCTGGAAAATAAGAGTCCGCGCTTCCTGGAGGGGAAAAAAAAAAAAAAAGAGCCAGGGTGGGGTAGCGGGGGCGCATCCTGGTGAATTCGCGTGAAAAGTGAGGTCGGACCCGCAGAACACCCAGGAAGAGGAGACGGGAGCCGCGATGCAGGAATCCCTTACCTGGACGCGGGCCCCGCGCCGCCGCCCCGGAGTATCGCAACTTGCTAGCCAGCGCGCGGGTCGACAGTGTGTCTGCCTTTGTGCTTTCGAACCCTTGCACCGCCTTGGAAATTGAGTTTCTGGTATCAACATGTTTTCACCGTGACGGTGCTGCGGGGGCCGGCTGGGCGGGAGCCGACTAAGTTAGCAAAGTTGGATGTCGGCTTTGTGCGTGGAGAGAGGCACGCGGGAACGGCCCCGTGTCCCCGCGCCACCGGCTTCCTCGCTAAGAGGTGCACCGCAGTGGGCAGAAGTAATTTAGTACAAATGCTGCGTTACCTCTCTGATCGTAGAACTAACAGGCTGCTTTCAAGCAAATCCTTGATGGATATGTGTGTGTGTATGTCTCCCGGTGTGTGTGTGTGTCCCCGTGGTGGAGCTGGGAGAGACGTAACAGTTTAACATACTCATTCTTTAAGAAACGTTTGCCTTCTGTTTTCAATCAACGAAGCTGGCAGCTAGAGATACAAGTTTATTTGAGAATACCCTCTGGGTACCAAGCATGCTTGGATTGTTTTAGCAAATTAAAAATGAGCAAAATGCTTTTACCTTCTCAGCAGTAGACTCCTTAAGAGACCTCCTGTTTTGTGTGTATGTGTGTGTTTTAGAGAAACATTTCCTGTGTCTCACAAATGTGTTTTTAATGTGAAAAAGGGGGGAATAAAAGTTTGAAAGGCTGAGGCTGATGCCATCGAATGCTGTATTAAATCCGATCTTACAATAAGGAATTTACCTGCCTAGATGGGAATCCGTGGAAACTAATCGCTAATCTACTTGGTGAATTTGAAATAGAAGTGGGTCTATTTGTCTCCCGGATAATGGGCAATATGCCGATCGCTTCCTCGTGTTTATATTTGTGTGGCAGTTGGCTTACCATGAGGGGCTGGTGTTCAGAAGGCTGCCCACTGACTACAACAATTTGGCTCAGGAGTCCTGCTGCTGCTGCTCATTGGAAAGAATTGTTAGCAATTGTTTCGATAACAGTAGGTTTCGTGTTTACTAATTAGGTTGCAAAGGTGATCATTGAATTTTAAAACTTTGCATCCCAGAGAAAACTTCACAAGTTTAGGCAATGTGCTTATGAAAAGAAAGCCACTCATTAGACAAAAATGTCATACAACGGCTGGGAAGAAATTTTGAAATGAATCCGGCATGAATGAGAGTTGGCAAAAAAATCTCCCACCACAGTATTCAAAATGACTGCAGTGATTTTGCTGTATTAATTATGCCCGAAGCCCAATATAAGGTTCTCCAACACACACTAGAGGTCTCTCTTCTAGCTGTAAGATTTTCGTGTTTGTAATTCTTTGCCAGGGCGTGCATCCTGGAGTGGGAAATGACAGGTTGATTCAGACTTACTTAGTAATAGTGATTTACTGGCCATTTATATTTCTCTAATGTGAGGTATTTATTTTGGAGAATATTCAGTAATTATTGTACAAATTATACTACCTAACTACTAAGAAAGAAACTGTAAAAGACTTCTACTACATGATGATGAAAACAGATTATTCAGTTTGTTGAATAGCATTATGGACCTTTTGGCAGACAATTATTTATCCAGAGCAATTTGGTTTTAAAATGTAAAAGTAATTAGTGAAAGATGTATCATATCAGAGAACTTTCTGAAAATTAAACTTTATGTCTGAGTTCAACACTAAAGTTGATTGCATAAATGCTTTCTTGTCTTGCTATTTCTAAAATCAGAATGATTATTTTCTAATCCTGAAATGTGATGTTTTCTGCTATTTTCCCATTTACATTGCTTTTGAGTCATTTAAAGGATGTTTGTGAATCGTCAGTTCACCAAAGCTTTTATTTAGTTGAATCTGAAGCTGCATTTCTGAACTTTCTTTGGAAGTGCAATTTATAATTTCCCAAACAAGTGAAACTTTTATTTTCTTTATCTTTAGGATAAAGCATCTTGGGGGAAAAAAAGGAAATTTTTGGATGCAAGCATATATGCTTATTTTAATAGCTCATGAAAGAAGTGAGAAAAAATGTTTTAAAAAATTAATACAGAAGTGTGAAATACTTCAATTTTCCTAGGCACTATAATAGTACTGTGGCTTTTCTTAAAAACATACTGTTAATTGCATTTTACTTGATGATTTTCGTTTAAGATCATTCACTGCAGAGACTGAAACAGAGATTATCCTTTAAGAACAACAAGCCAGGATTCATTCATTAAGTTCATTCATTGAACAAATATTTATTTGCGGCTTCTGTACACGAGACCCTGTGCTAGATGCCAGAGACATGATGGTGAAAAAAATTATGCAGAGTCCCCAGTCCCCTGGAATTTGTGTTTCAGATAGACAGACGTTAATCAAACAGTTGAACAATGGACAGAGAATAGTGCTTTTGAAAGAAAACAAACTAACCGAAAGGGCAAAGTGGCCAAGACTGGGTTTTGGAGGAAGTGTTACAAACAGATCTAAGCAGGTAATGAAGAGGCAGGAGAAGCAGAGTGAGAACAGGAAGTAAGTTCCAGGCAAAGGGAAGAGGGAATGGCATTTGCCAAGCAGGGAAAGGCATGGCTAAGGGAGAGGAGCTCAAGGATGCACGAGCTGGAGCTGAGAGAGAGAGGAGGCACTGATGAGAGAGCAGGTTGTGGGGACAAGCCTCTAGTCCTAACTCTAAGAGCAGAGTGAAAGGGCTTGGCCAGGAGGATTGGCAGGAGGGCAGCAGTAACATAATCAGGTTCGTGTTTTGCAAGGATAATTCTGATGTCACTGTGGGCAGTGAATAGAGGAGCCCAGAGTAGATGAAGTAGAGCCCTTGGAAGGCTATTAAAGTCATCCAAGCAGGAGAAGATGCAGCTGGGGTTAGGGCAGTGGCAGGGGAACAGAAGGATGGAAGATCTAGTCACAAGGTGAAATTGACAGAATGTAGTAAGGACTGGTGATGGGTAATCAAGGACAGAAAGGGATATCAAGTGGACTCCTAGGTTTCGGACACTAAGTGGACACTGGGATTCTGAAGACTGTAGATTTTGTGCTTTTCACTTCAATTTGTAGTAGCCAGAAGGAGGAGCAATGACAAGCCTCATTCACATCCTGTGTAAGTGAATTCAGGCAGGAATTTGTTCCCCAATCTCATGGAGTACCTAGTGTGTCAGGCACTGATTTCTCTGCTCTTGTCTTTTATCCAAGATGTCTTTTCCTTTATAAACTGCACCTTGAAGTTTCTTTCCTCCAACTCCAAGTTGGAATTGTCATTTGAATAGGCCTGTGTTTAACCTTCTGAAACAAAAATCAAGTCTGTGCCTTATAGTGCAAATTAATTGTGCTTAAAAATATTATGAACTTGAATTAAATGACTATAAAAATGAGCTGCTCAATCATGCTTTCTAAAAGCCCATTTACATACAAATAACTGGCACAATTCTTGTGAATCACTCATTGAAAAAAACTTTTAAGGACCTTATTAACATGGTAAAATTTGGTCTGATTTGAGTTTGCTCTGCTCTGCTTTCTCCCAATTAGTTAGATTCTAGTATGTTTGACTTTCCTGTGTCTCTGACTTTTTGTACTGATCCTTGGCTAATCTTGTTTCAATGCAACATTTTCATACTTTTCTTAAGTGAACACTGTTTTTGGTATTTCTAATATCCTATCCATCCTTTCCATGTGTTCTTATTTCTCTAAAACTCCCTCACATCTGGCTTCACAAGCATGCATAACAATAGGGGAGTGGTCTTTGGGTGGTTATTCAACACTAAAAGAGCATCAGTTGATGAACAATTAATTTTAAAATCTAAAATGAGGCATTCAGTTTTTCTTTCAACATCAAAACTCATCAGAAAAATTTCAGGAAAAAAAAAAAATCTGCCATGAATGTTTTATAATTGCTTTTCCCCTTTCTGGCTGTCCTCCTTTTAGACAAGTCCAGGTAGAATCTCCTTCCAAGAGATTTGGTACTTAGTATTTCCAGGAAACAATTTGAATGATCACTCTGTTCACTGGGGCTCGAGATACATCTGCAGTTCTATAAGATACTTTTCTTGGTGGTTATCTATCCTGTGGGTGGCTTGGAGGGTAGGCCCTGGTTGGAAACACAATGTCATTTTAGCCAAGTCACCTGGGGATCCATTTCTTCTGTGTACACAGGAATGATTAATATCTCGCCAACCTGCTGTATAGGATTGTTGAGAGGAAAAATGAGTATGTACGGTGGGATTTCCCTGGTGGTCCAATGCAATGGCTAAGACTTCACGCTCCCAACGCAGGGGACCCATGTTCGATCCTTTGTTGGGGAACAGAATCCCATATGCCTCAACTAAGAGTTTCCTTTCCGCATGGAAAATATCCCACGTGCCACAAATAAGACCCCTTGGCGCACCCAAATAAGTAAATAAATATGAAAAAAAAGATACTGCGTAGAACAATGCATTCAGGTTCATTCATTCTTTTAAAAAAAGTGGGTAGATATGGCAAACTGATATGCAATAAATAGCCTCAAGCAACCCTAATAGGCAGTTTTTCCGGAAGGACCCTCCCACCTTGGTTCCCCAGATTCTGGCCCCTTACTGCAAGTAGCAAAGGCCAGTCTGGACCACCTCACTGAACCCCTAAAACAACACTGTGGGGCAATTGCATCTCACAGGTGAAAGAACTAAGGATTTGAAAGACCACATGACTTGGCTTGCCTGGGGTCAAAGTCTGTGCGTGCTAAGTTGCCTCAGTGGTGTCTGACTCTTTGCGACCCTATGGGCTGTAGCCTGCCAGACTCTTCTGTCCATGCGATTCTCCAGGCAAGAATACTGGAGTGGGTTGCCATGCCCTCCTCCAGGAGATCTTCCCAGCCCAGGGACTGAACCCACGTCTCTTGTCTTCTGCATTAGCAGGAGGGTTCTTTACCACTAGCACCCCCTGGGAAGCCTGGTCAAAGTCTAGGCTGGTGGCAAAGAGCAGAAATTCTAGTCCAGCATGCTGACTACAAACCTCTACCCTGCCATTAGGCACTTTTCTGGCCCCTGTCAGACTCCTGGTTCTTTCTGTCCAGTAAATGGCGTCAGAGTACTGTCACAGGCGCTTTCTTTTCTGCCATCGGCTTCTATTCATCACCATTCACCTCCCCAACAGCACCCCTCCTCTTACACCAAGAGAGGAAAAAATAAAAAGCAGTTTGAGATTGGTACTGTCAGACACCTGAATTGCTCCCTAGCTCACGCAGACCAAGTCCAGCACTCTGACATCCTCTGTCATGCTGACCAAAATACAGATTTGTTTTCAATCCAATGAGAAGTGACGACAATGCACGTCTTGCTGCCAAGACCAAGGCTGCTCTTAAGAAGAAGAGTTATGAACTGAAAAGAATGTTAACTAGATAGATTTCAAATGCTTGCTAGAGGAAGGGATATTCTTCCTGATAAATCTTCCCAAAGCATCTATTGCTATCGTCACTTACTGTTTTGTAGCACTTTCACTTCGCTGGAAATCTGTAGCTAATAGAATAGAACAGAAAATGTGTGTGAAACTAAAGATCCAAACTGGTCCATGTTAGGAACATTTGTCTCTACCTACATGCGTGCGTGCGTGCGTGCTTAGTTGCTTCAGTCGTGTCCGACTCTCTGCGACCCCATGGACCGTGCTCCAGTATTCAAATTCCACTCAAACTCTTCTCAACTCTGTTGTCTTGAGTAAACTAATTAAATCTCTCTAAGTTTCAGTTTCTTGAACTGTAACTGAGACATCAGTAGTCATTATCAATGAGACAATAATATGAGATGGTTACAAGTGAGATAATAATGGATTCTAAGGTTGTTCTGAGGGTTGAATGTGATTTTATGGAACGTACATGCCTGGCACATAGTAAGCACTCAGAAAGTATCCATATCATATTGTTAACATCAGGGACTATGTTTATTTGTCTTTGCTTCCTCAATTCCTGATACAGTGCCTGGCACACAGGGTAAGTGCTCAATAAATAATTGTTGGGTACATGAACACAGAATTTCAGAGAATACAAGAATAAAGCCAGCTGTGATTTCACTTCCCTGTAATTTTTGCCCCTGACAAGAGGGTCCAAGTTCTGCCAGATGTCCTCGCCTGAGAGTTATGGGCTTTTCTTAACTAATTGGATCAACCATTTGGGAACAGATCAAATTTGACCTGGAGAAGTATTCATGCTAAATAGGGTGTTGCCTTAGAGATGCCATAATTTACCTTTTAATGACTCATGTGAAGGTCCTTCTCTGTGCAGTTGTCATGAGATTTCCACAATATGCAGACATTTAGGAATGATGCTATGAAATAATGAAAGTTCTGAACCCACGAAAGTTTATCAGTGACTTCGTTTATTACGCAGCAAAGAAACATCAGAACTGGTCTGATACCCATTCCATCCAGCAGATGGCATTGCTACGCATTTACAAGCCATTTTTCGGAATAGCCTCTGGTTGCTCTCCTGGTTTCTCACCATTGCCCCACCCTCAGTGGAAAAGGAGGTCTGAACCAACTCTGAAAACCTCCGTTGACTCCTTTGCAGAAATAACTGAGGCTCAAGAGGGAGCTGGAAGAATTTCTCACCTCGGAGTCACACATTTCCCCCTGTGCTGTGGGCCAGGCAAGGGGGAGCAAGCAGGTACCGTGGGCTGTTAGAATCCACTCACTCCCAGACATAAGTAGGGAGTCTGTTTTGTTTGCTTAAAGCAAATCAACAGAAGAAAGTGCTGTCAACCTCCAGTGTCTATGATGCTACCACATGCTGTGGGTTGAGAGCGTCTGGGATGCCTGTTAGTAATCTGGAATACTAGGAAAGATGATAGTCCATTTTAGGTAGGCTTGTGCCTCCAGGGAATGGAAGTATTGTATGCAAGTCAAAACCCACCTGTAACCCTCTTATGTAGGGTCGTGAAATGAGCTTTGGTCTCCAAGTCACTTAAAACTGTGGACCCACTGTTAGCTGTGTGACCCTAAACCTTGGCTTTATTACGTGTACAAGTAAGGATGCTGACAACCACCTCAGAGGATTGTAAGAATTAAATATGTAGCACTAATACAATCCTATGTGGTAGGCTTCTTTCCAAGGACTTTACAATGTATTATCCCATTGGATCCTCATCCATCATTCTAGAGGGGATACTCTCAGTATCCCCATTTTTGAGATGAGAAAATCAAGGCACAGAGAGATTAACTTGCCCAGGGTCACATATTGGTGAGTGGAAGAGCTAGAATTTGAATGAGGCATTCAGGCTTCAGGGTCTATATGCTCTTAGCTCCCTGGCACTGTCTCTTAATAATTATTAAGCACTTTCCTTGTGCTAGGAACTTCATGTATATTAACTCATCTCAGCCACCCTAGAAGCTGGATGCTATTCTATTACTTTCTTTATCTTAGCAAATGAAGGCAAAATGTGCCCCACTCTGTAAGACACAGGAAGACAAATTAATGGAGAGGCTGTACTATATTAAAGCTCTAAATGGTGAGTCCCATTGTAACTGCCACAGTGATTTAGAGATAAGAGAAATTAACAATGAAAGTATATGGGGTTATGTTCTTATTGTATAAGATTAGGCAGGTGGAAAAATGTTAAATGCCTTATCCTTTAAATTTTCCATCGGGATCCTTGGATATTTATAGCCTCAGAACCATTTTCAGAAATGGTGGGTGGCCAGCGAAGATTGCGGTTGGTCCCACTCATGAAAGACGTGGCTCATTATTTTATGAGGGAGTAGGTAGATCCCCTGGAGTAGGAAATGACAGTTTGCTCCAGTGTTCTTGCCTGGAAAATCCCATGGACAGAGGAGCCTGGTGGGCCGCAGCACAGGGAGGCTCAAAGAGTTGGACACGACTGAGCAACAGAGCACGCACGCACGCACATACGGGAAGATCCAGGTGCTTTGCTAAATGACCGTCGCCTTCCTCCCATACATGAGGGTCAGCTCTTAGCACAGCTCTTTTGCCAGTGAGTTCCAAGAACTCACAACAGTGAAAGAAAATCACCTGTGATATGAACTGTGTTTCACAAATCTAAAGTGTCTGAGAAGTGGGCCATTCTAAGTTTGCACAAGTCAAATCAGCTATATAAGAACTGCCAGGGGACTTCCCTGGTGGTCCAGGGGTTAAGAATCCGCCTTGCAGTGCAAGGGAGGTGGGTTAGATCCCTGGTCAGAGAACTAAGATCCCACACACCCTGGAGCAACTAAGCCCATGCCGCTGCAAGGAAGACCCTGAATGAAGCAGTGAAGATCCCGAATGCCGCAACTAAGACCAGACACAGCCAAATAAATACATATTTAAAAAAAGAAGAAGAATTACAGGTACTAGACCTGCCTCCAGGGGCGGTCATGCATAAAAACAGTCACAGAGTTCATGATCATTGAAGTCACAGGGACCCCACCAGTGATGTATTTGTTGTTCATTTGCTAAGACATGTCTGACTCTGCAACCCCATGCATTGCAGCATACCAGGTTTCCCTGTCCTTCACCATCTCCCAGAGTTTGCTCAAACTCGTGTCCATTGAGTCATCCAACCATCTCATTCTCTGTCACCCACTTCTTCTCCTGCCTTCTGTCTTCCCCAGTATGAGTTGGCTCTTTGCATCAGATGGGCAAAGTATTGGAGCTTCAGCATCAGTCCTTCAAATGAATATTCAGGGTTGATTTCCTTTAGGGCTGACTGGTTTGATCTTGCAGTCCAAGGCAATGAACCAGGGCTGAGTAAGTGAGACAGAATAGGAGTTCTACAGACTTCCACCTTAAGAAATCAGGGACATTTCTCATCACTCTTTTTCTTCCAAATAACTCTTTGTGCTCATGCAAATCTTTGCACAATTTATCCTTTCATTTCTGATTTGTCTTTATGTCTACATGCATCAGAAATAAGATTTCTAGCTAAAGCATTCTTAAAAGCTCAGTCATTCAAGTCTGCATAATTGTTCAAGGGGGTCTTCTTTGTTTCTTTTTCTCGCTTAAAAAATTGAGTCAGATGCACTTTTAGACTTTGCAAATTTTTCTTTTGAATAAATACCCCAAATTCCTTTTATAGTCAAAGTTTTTTTTTTTCATTGTACAGTTAAGCATTCATATATCTGAGTTATTTTTGACAGCCCTTCTGCAAGCTTGAAGTGTATGGTAAACACAGTTCCAAATTATTCTGCTAAGGAATAGGGCTGATACATGTTTTAATCACTTGAAAATTATACCTTTTGATAAATTTCTGGGTTAACACGATAACCATTTATTATGGAAGTGCACAGTTCTTCTGAGCTGATTGATTTTCTAAAGCTCTTTGAAAATAATTGCTTTTAAAATTAGTTTTCTTTTTTTCAATTAAAAAAATTTTTAATTGAAGGATAATTGCTTTACAATGTTGTGTTGGTGTCTGTCATATAACAACGTGAATTAGCCATAAGTGTATATATATTCTCTCCTTCTTGAGCCTCCTTCGCCCCCCACGCCTCATCCTACCCCTCTAGGTTGTCACAGAGCGCCGGGCTGAGCTCGCTCTGTTTTATGGCAGCTTCCCACTAGCTATCTGTTTTATACATAGTAATGTACATACGTCAATGCTACTCTCAATTTGTCCCACCTTCTCCTTCCCCCGCTGTGTCCACAAGTCCACTCTCTACTAAAATAAGTTTTAAATTGAGTTTATATAGCCACACATACTTGAGCTCACTTTTGGAGTGATTTAATAGTTGATGACCTAGTTTCCATGATCTATCTTCTCTTTTTCCTTTCCATTGCTGTCTACCTTTTGGCCTCATAATTACTTTTTTCAGTATCTCTGGAGAAGAGGGGAAAAGGGAAATAAATTTCAAATTTGTTTCCCTTTCTTTCCCTCTGCCCCTCACCGACTGACAATTTGACAAAGCGTGTTGGAGCGGAATCGGCTCTTGATTCCTGCTAACAGAAAGACATAACAGAACAAATAATTCAAAGGAATAGGTGATCCAAAGTCATTTTTATTACCATTTTATTTTGTTGTGACTTAGGCTAGGATTAAATTCTGCAATCTTTGTATGCACATTTTCTTCTCCATTGCAACTTCTGCACTCTTATTATATAATTTCAGCACTAATGCAGATGACTGAAAGCACCCCGAACAAGGAGTCTTCCCCAATTATGAACATGAATCAGTCTTTTCCAAAGTATTTTCTAGGTCTGTGGTTCTGGACTTCAGTTTGCATTAGAAGCGCCTGGAGAACTTGTTAACACACAGATTCCTGGCTCCACCCTGAGTTACTGATTAGGCAGGTGATGTGGAGCCTGCGTAGTTGCATTCCTAACAGGTTCCCAAAGGATGTTGATGCTGCTGTTCTAGGGACCACACTCTTGATGATCTGATCTCCTTGCACTCCAAGGGACTCTCAGCACCACAGTTCGAAAGCATCAATTCGTCTGCACTCAGCCTTCTTTATGGTCCAGCTCTCACATCCATACATGGCTACTGGAAAAACCATAGCTTTAATTGTATGGACCTTTGTTGGCAAAGTGATGTCTGCTTTGACCATAGAACCTTTCCTTCTACGGGTACCAATCAGCTCAGATTTACTATCCCGGAACACGGTGGAAGACGCTACCCTTCCTCCTGGTGCCTTGATGGCTAAACTTCAGCATCTCCCACCTTCCACTTCCTGTTGACAACCACCTGCCTTGGACACAGACTGGACAGTTCCACCACTCGGCACCTCTTCAGCTCGGCAGTCTCCCACTCAGCTTTCTTCTTTTGACCAGAGCATCTCATTCTCCTACTCACACCCACTCAGCCTGCTTCATGACGCTCCCCTGCTTCCTCTTTCTTCTCCGCCTGTCTGATCTCTCTTTGATCATCCCTGCCTGTCTTCCTTGTCATCTCTCCCTCCTTCTCCAGCCAAGGCTCAATGACACCCTTAATTTCTCCCACGTCTTGCCCTCTTCTGTCCTTCCTGCGTTGCCAATACTCAGTCCTGGAAAACCTTTCTTTCCCCACACTTTTGACCCTGGGAGCCTGAGTGATGATGATAGGATGGCAAATAATAATTCTCAGTGTTTCCAAAATCATTCAGCCAGCAGAGGCTTCTTTGGGTTTTACTGTGCCAGGCACTACCCTAAGTTTTAGAAATGAAACAACAGGCAAAACTGAAAGTTTCAGGGTCTTAAAGGAGTTCACATCCTATTAGGGTGGAGTAAGAACTGAATCAGATACAATTAAGTGCTATGCATAAAATTACTAATAAAACAGGGTAGTCAGGGGAAACCTCCATAAGGGTGACATTAGAGCTGATATCTGATGACAGTTGTGTTATCACAGTGTGGCTGGCCCTTTCATATTGCATGTCAGTCCCCAGTTCACTTTTTTGGCGGGGAGGGACTATGCTGGGTCTTCCTTGCAATGCCCAGACTTTCTCTAGTTTCACCCCAACAGCTTAGTTGCTCCTCGACAAGTGGGATCTTAGTTCCCCAAGCAGGGATCAAACCTGTGTCCCCTGCATTGGAAGGCAGCTTCTTACTCACTGGACCACCAGGGAAGTCCCTTCCAGTTCACTTCTTATCTCATTTCCCATGGAGGCTCTTCTGGGTCTCTTTTACTCTTTTTAAATTACAAACCCATCCCTACCTATCAGATAAACTCGCCTCATGATTTTCTGAGAAGTTGCCCACTCCCTGACACCACAAACCCCATCCCTGGCTCCATGAATCCTCTCTTCCATTCTTGCTGTCCTTTCCTTGGTGTTTGATTTTTCCTCTATCCATTGGCCTTTAGCCTTTAATCATTAAACATCTGTCTGTGTCCCCCTCAAAATTCACATGTTCAAGCCTAACTCCCAGTGTGACTGTATGTGGAGGTAGGGCCATCATGGAAGTAATTAAGGTCAGGGAGATCAGAAGGGAGGTCCCTGATTGATAAGATTAGTTTCCTGGGACTTTCTTGGTGGTCCAGTGGTTGAGAATCCGTCTACCAATGCAGGAGAAGTGGGTTTGATCCCTGGTCCAGGAACTAAGATCCCACATGCCCCAGAGCAGCCAAGCCCACAGGACACAACCGCTGAGCTCCTGCACCGCAACTAGAGAATCCGTGCGCCGCCATGAAAGATCCCATATGACTCAGACCTGACGCAGCCAAATAAATTTAAAAGAAGAAAGATTAGTTTCCTTATAAGAAGAGACACTGGAGAGCTCACTCTTTCCTTTAGAGCACAAAGTCACGTGACCAACAGCTAGAAGGTGGCTGTCTACCAGCCGGTAAGAGAGCCCTCTTCAAAAGCCACATCAGTCAGCACCTTGATCTTGGGCTTCCAGCCTCCAGAACTAAGAGAGATAAATTTCTGCTGTTTAAGCCACCCTGTCTATACAGTGTTTTGTTATAGCAGCCTGAGCTGACTAAGACACCACCCTTCACCACAAAACAGAGACCTCCCGGCTTTGCACTCCTTCCCTCGCCTCCCCTCACAGCCAGCACACAGCCTCTTCTGTGCACACCCCGCCCACCACAATCTGGCTGCTCACACTTCCTTCCTTCCTCTCCTCCCTCGCAGGTTGTACTTTTCAAACCACCTTTTATTTTAGTGTGTGCGCCTGTTTCTTTTCAAAATGGAACAGCGTTGCAAAGCTTAGGCTGTTCTAAAAGACTTTATTTTTAACCTCTGTTGAGATCAGAACCTCTGTAGTCATCCAGTGCTTCTTGCCACTTGTTTTTTTTTTTTTTTCCCCCTCAAGAATCACATCTTATTGAAAGATATATATTTATTTATTTGTCTGTGCTGGGTCTTAGTTGTGGCATGTGGGATGTGGGATCTCGTTCCCTGACCAGGGATCGAACCCAGGTCTCCTACATTTGGGAGTGCAGAGTTTTAGCCACTGGACTACCAGGGAAGTACCGCCACTTAACTCTTCTTAAACACCGGATTTAATCTCTGCTTGTCTCCCAGATCTAATTGTATTTCTCAGTGAAGTTCCCTTTTTAGAAATTCTTCACCTGAACGTTGTCACAATTTAAGGAAATAGGGAGTTGTTATTGCTCGACTTTGTGTTTTTCTACATCGAGACTATTGGTTTTCTGCCACTTTCCAACTGAAATGGTAATAGCCCTAAGCAAGACTGGAAGTTTAAAAGTCAAGATTGGGAAGATGGTTTCTTCTTTTTAAGGAAACTTTCCCTGAACGCCGTCTTCGCTTTTAAATTTAATTAGAATTCCATCACGCGTTGCTTATCTAGTGGAATACTGTCACCGCCACATGCCCCACGGCACTGGGTCTCTGGGGGAAGGTCAAATGTCACTGCTTCCCCAAGTCGATCTGTGGCTTCCAGGCCCTGGTCACTGTCTCCGAGGGAGGGGTGATAAGAGGCAGAGATGAGGCAGGATCAGGTTATCTTACTTCGCAGCTGCCATGGATTTCTTCCAAAGCCTCCGCACTGGTCTTCTCCCATCACACCCCCAAAGGGAAAGCCAAAAATTCGTATCTCACATTGCAGTGACTAAGAGCCCCCCCGAGATTCCACAGGGCATGGAAGAGCAGCAGGGAAGGAGGATTAAGTGAAACAATTTCTATTAGGCACTTTGCACAGTGCCCGCCATGTGGTAAGTGCTCAGAAAATGGTAGTTATTATTATCAATGCCATTGTCATCCTCAGGATCACTGCTGCTCATCATATACACATCCGCACCAATAGACATATACACATGTGTATATGAGTGAGGAGTCTGTCTGGCTTCACATGGAACCTACAAGTCTTTTTTTAAAATTAATTTTTATTGGAGTTTAATTGCTTTACAATGTGGTGTTAGTTTCTACTGTACAACAAAAAGAATCAGCCATACATATCCATATATCCTCTCCCTTTTTGGACTTCCTTCCCAGTCAGGTCACCACAGAGCATTAAACAGAGTTCCCTGGGAACCCAGAAGTCTGGAAGGAACGCAAGAAGTTTGAAGGCCTTGGTGGAGATCTGTTACCTGCCACCCGTTATAGTTTTAGAGGACTGGTGAAGTATTGCAGTTCTGTGCCAAAAGAAGGGGCACAGAGCAGACAGACCCCTTCTTAACCTCATGAGAGTGATGAGGTTACAAAGAGTCCAGGGGTTAGGCAAACATGGCTCACGGGAGAGGATACACTGTGAGTTCTAGGATGAGGGGAATGTCAGAAGTTGGGGGTGAGGAAGATTGAAGTGTGACTGTGATCCAGATCAACGGGGGAATGGGAAAAGGACCGTGAACAGAAGTTATCTCAAGGTCATGTAGATACTACCCTGTTTAAAATGGATGAGCAACAAAAACCTACTGTATAGCCCAGGGAACGCTGCTCAATGTTATGTGCCAGCCTGGATGGGAAGGGGGTTTGGAGGAGAATGGATACATGTGTATGTGTGGCTGAGTCCCTTCACTGTTCACCTGAAACTATCACGACATTGTTCATCAGCTATACCCCAATACAAAATGGTTTCGGTGTTTAAAAAAATAATAATTTTTTTTTAAAGTTGTCTCAGCTCCAAGACTGCCTGTGAACGTTTGAGTAGCAAAATGGCAAACCGGTGGGGGAGAATATGCCATGGGAAGAATCCACAGAGCTAGGACTGATCTAAAAAGGGTAGAGGAGCTTCTGGTGCAGAGAAAGTGTATTTTCAAAAATCCAAAGCTATACAAGTAAAATAATATGCTCTCTGCTGTGGATTATAAACAGCCGGCTAATCAGCACTTTGTTGTCAGGCACCATGAGCCGCTGAGGAAGAAAGAGCTCCTGCCCCAGCTGCTTAGAATCGGGGGGGGGGGGGGGTGGGTAAACAGGATCTGTGGCAGTGAGGGGGGATGTTGTGGGAGGGCATGTGAACCGAGAGCCAGAGGCTCTGGTGCGGGCTGGGAGGGCTTGCTGGAGGAGGTGAGAGTGTAATTAGGCCTTAGAGATGCAGAGGCATGGCATGGCAAGCTGGGAGAGTAAAGTGAACTGGAGATGGATATGCAAAAATCATTTTGAAAGCTAAGGAGGGATTAACCCAAACCTGGGGTTTGGGGAGGAAATCGCTGACTCCATCAGCCTCTTCCTGTTGCCCTCCCACCCTGCTCTGTGGTCTCTGCGTGTTGGCCGCTCTAGGATCTGAGCATCCGACTCCACTGTCCTCTCTGGCCCTGTCCACAAGCTTCCTCTGCAGATGTCTCCTTTATATTCTGTCCTTCCCAGCGACCCTCACGTCCCTTGACTTTGGTACAAAAGTGCGGCGACTCCCCTCTGTTTTGCCACATGTAGGTCTCTGTGTGTGTTAGTTGCTCAGTCGTGTTCAACTCTTTGCGACCCCATGGGCTGTAACCCACCAGGCTCCTCTGTCCATGGGATTCTCCAGGCAAGAATACTGGAGTGGGTTGCCATGCCCTCCTCCAGGGGATCTTCCTGACCCAGGCGTTGAACCCCGGTCTCTCGCAATGGCAGGTGGATTCTTTACCATCTGAGCCACTAGGGAAGCCCTGCCAGTGAACACATCTGCCTGGTGGCCAGCACCCTCTCAGGGGGTCTCACGGAACTCAACAGCTTCCTGGTCTTCCAAACACTCTTCCCTCTCACTCAGGTGCTCAGTAAAGAATCTTCATGATTTTTCTTCATGTCTTCCTTTTCCTCAACTCCCACTTAGACACACACACCATGAATCATCCATTTCTGTTATTTCTACTCTTACAGTCTCTGTGGACTTCCTTCGTGGTCCAGTGGTTCGGAATCTGCCTGCTAATGCAGGGGACACAGGTTTAATCCCTGGTCTGGGAAGATTCCACATGCTGTGGGGCAGCTAAGCCCAGTGCTGCAACTACTGACCCTATGCTCTAGAGCCTGTGAACTGCAACTGCTGAGCCCACGTGCCGCAACTCCTGAAGACCTAGCACCCTAGAGCCGGTGCTCTGCAGTAAGAGAGGCCAGCACAGCGCAACTAGAGAGTAGCCCCAGCTCGCCACACCTAGAGAAAGCCCACATGCAGCAACAAAGACCCAGCACAGCCAGAAATCTGCAAAAACAGAAGTCTCCAGGTGCATCCTCTCCCCTGCCCCCACCCTGGCTGCATCACCACCCCCTTCGTCATCTTTCACATGACCTTTGCAGCCCCATCCAACCATCACCCTCCCACACCACACGTTCTGAACCGCTCCCCACCTACACAGCTCCTTCAGGATCTCATCTAAATTACTTTTAAAACCCCAATCCACAAAATTAGGGTGCCAAGCTGTGTTTTAAAGAAAGCGTTACATCTCTCTATGTATATTATGTATGTGTATACATGTTGATTGTATGATCACCGAAAAGCCTAGGGGTTCAGAACTCAGAGGCTGGAGCCCCATTATTGGTCTGAAACCCAAGTCTGCTACTTACTGAGTTAATAAGTTTGCCTACAGTATAGAGTTTTTATGAGAGTTACATAATGCCTGGTAAAAATACCTGGCACGTCGTAAGCACTCCTTACGTAGTAGCCACAATGAGAGAAAGGAATAGCAAGAAGATGATAATGTTATCAATGTTTATCATTGGATTTTTATTAATTAATTTTTTTCTATATTTTTCCAACTCTCTGATAACCATGAAATCCTTTTATGACCGTTAATCTGATCTTTTCTTTGGTAATTACACAATGTTACACCCTTGCTTAAGATTGTTCAGTGTCCTCCCACCTCCCACAGGTTACAACCCAAAGCCCCCGGGTGGCCTGTGGAGCCTGTGCCGCCTGTCATGGTTCCATTTGCCAGCGTCACCTCCTACCACCCCCATCACCCTGCTTCAGCTTCTCCAGGCTTCTGTGCCTCCAAATGTGGTGTCCTGCCATCAGCCTCTTTTTATTGTCCTTTCTTCCCAGGGACTCTCATCTCTGACTCAGACACGACCAACTAGCCCCCTGTTCACAGGCAGAGACCCAGTTCAGACCTCAGCTCACCTGGGGGTGTCCGTCCCTCCCTCTGGGCTCCCCTGGGACTCTGGGCCAGCCTCACACCCTGTCTCCTGGATGGAGTGCTCCCTAAGTCCGAGGACTGGGTCTCAGTTGGCACCTCTAGATTTTTTGCAGAATCCCCAGATGTTGGAAAACAGGTGGAGGGAGGCAATTGTGAGGCAACTCCAGGCAGGACTCTCCATGCAACACTAATCAAGAGGGAATTTTTGAAGATTTTTTGAGTCAAAGGATACCATGCTAAAAGTCCCATTTTAGGAAAAGAAGTTGGCAATAGTATGCACGGAGGGTCATGTGGGGCAGCCAGAAAGATGAGGCTTTGCTCTCAGGTGGACTGGTCATGCAGCTCCTGGTCCTGGGCTCCTTCTGTGGGCGCCCCTCAGCCTTGCCCTTCCTCCACGGGCACATGGACCCCACCAGCCTCGGGCAGGTACTAACATCAAGCCACCTTAGAAACAGGATTTGGTCACAAGGCTGACTGCTAAGAAGGAGAAATATGATTCAAACCTAGATACATCTGATGCCCAAATGAGAGCTACAAACTAAGCTTCTCAGACACTAAGCAGCCCACAAAACACTTTCAGAACAGAAACACCAAGAGTGAGAAAGAAAATTGGAAGGTGTGCTCAGCCCCAAAATATTCTTGCAGGTATACTTTAAGGAAGTCTTAAAGTCACCAGAACAAGTGAAGTGAGAGATAAATAAAATATTTAAAGAGGGAAAGAAGATGTTTAAGTGTCTAGGAAATGATCAAGGTTAGGAAGACAGGGGCTTCCCAGGTGACACTAGTGGTAAAGGACCTGCCTGCAAATGCAGGAGACATTGAGTTCCATCCCTGGGTCAGGACGCTGCCCTGGAGGAGGGCACGGCAACCTGCTCCAGTATTCTTGCCTGGAGAATCCCATGGACAGAGGAGCCTGGTGGGCTACAGTCCATAGGATCCGGAAGAGTCAGACATGACTGAAGCAACTTAGCAGGAAGACAATGAACTTGGACCCATTCACCGTTGAGCTGTGAGAGTGAGAGCTTTTGGGAAGTAAAACAAGCCTCTGTTTTACACAGCAGGCTGCAGAGCTTTTAAACTTCATTATCACAGGGGTGATAAAGATTGGAAATAGAAAATGAGTGCAAAAGGTTTGGCTCTATCAATGGATGATTGATTTGCGACTGGTTTTTCAAAACTGACGACATATATACACATATACATGGGAGGTATTCCCCCAGCTTTTTGAAATGACACCATGGAGAGCCAGTCCACGACCTCAGATTGTCCTCTATGAGACCACATAAGACTGGACTTCCCTAGTGGTTCAGTGGCTAAGATTCCAAGCTTCCAATGCAGGGAGTGCGAGTTCAATCCCTGGTTGGGGAACTAAGATCCCACATACTGAAGGGTAGCTAAAGCCAGCACACTGGAAGGAATACCCAGTGTAGCCACATTAAATAAATAAAAGAAAATTAAAATAAAGTGTTGGTGGATATCTTAAAAATTTTTTTTAATTAAAAAAGAATAAAAACAAAGATAAAACAACTCAACAACAATAATAATAGCTTCAGTGTCCCTTGTACTAGACAGTCCCAGCATCATCTTATTATTTTTTTTATTTTAAAGTTGCTCAGTCGTGTCCAACTTTTTGAGACCCCGTGGACTATACAGTCCATGGAATTCTCCAGGCCAGAATGCTGGAGTGGGTAACCTTTCCCTTCTCCAGGGGATCTTCCAAACTCAGGGATCGAACCCAGGTCTCTCGCATTGCAGGCGGATTCTCTACCAGCTGAGCCACAAGGGAAGCCCCCAGCATCATCTTATGTAATCCTTACAACAATCATTTGACGAAGGAATTTTATCCCCACTTTTCAGATGAGAAGACTGAGGCACAGAAGGTTTGTGTAACTTCACAGGGTCACACAGCAGGTATACTAGCAAAGCTGGAGTTCTGGGGGAGCCTTCCTAATATTCTTGTGTTCTGGAATCTTCCCATGGCAGAAGACAAGCCTGACCCCACAGAAGTGACAGGACTCCCTCCTTCTGCTGGAAGAACACAGAGCCTCTTAGTCATGCATCACCTCCCCTCTGCTTCTGGTTGTTGAAACCAGCAGTGGGGAGTGTGACCATCCTAGATGGGCCCAACCCCATAATAGAAGACAACGCGCCTCTCTTTCCTTCCCACTCGCAGGCACCTCCTCCTCACAGCCAACCTCAGCACCACCCCCAGCAATCTGGATAGTCCCCGTGCCATTTGAGGGAACATCCTGAGTTTTTCACAGTCTCTGCTGTTCACAGGAAGCCCAAGTTAATGCGCTTAAGTGTTTCCATCGTCCTGGGACGAACCTGGACTGGGGCTCAGAAGGAGCAAGTGGGGCCCCTTAACAGTAACAGTCCAAAGATATGGGCTGGGGAGGAGAAAGGAGCAAAAGAACCAGATGTGGAGGATGCAAGGAGATTTCCAAGTACCATGCGGAAGAAAAAAATTTTGTAAGCTATTTAAGCAATTTTAAAAGCAGAAATTACAATTACTTTGTGTGATTTCCAAAGGAAAGATCAGATTAATGGTCTAAAAAGAATTTCATAGTTATCATAGAGAGTTGGAAAAATACAGAAAATATAGAAAAGTAAAAATTAATTAGATAATAAAAAGTCAATGATAACATTGATAACATTATTGTATTTACTTCTCACTCTTTCTCCTTCTCTCATGATGGCCATGTGGCTACCACGTAATGAGTGCCTCCGGATCTGTTTATTTTTGTTTTTATTTTCATCACTCTCACAGGTGGATCCAAAAAGATCTTGCTGTGATTTATTTCAGAGAGTGTTCTGTCTGTTTTCCTCTGAGTTTTATAGTAGAAGGCGATGGCACCCCGCTCCAGTACTCTTGCCTGGAAAATCCCATGGGTGGAGGAACCTGGTGGGCTGCAGTCCATGGGGTCGCTAGGAGTCAGACACGACTGGGCGACTTCATTTTCACTTTTCACTTTCATGCACTGGAGAAGGAAATGGCAACCCACTCCAGTGTTCTTGCCTGGAGAATCCCAGGACCCGGGAAGCCTGGTGGGCTGCCGTCTATGGGGTCGCACAGAGTCGGACACAACTGAAGCGACTTAGCAGCAGCAGCAGCAGCAGTCTTACATTTAGGTCTTTAATTCCTTTTGAGTTTGTTTTGTGTATGGTATTAGAGAGTGTTCTCATTTCATTCTTTTCCATGGAGCTGACCAGTTTTCCTAGCACCACTTTTTAGAGTATCTTTTCTCCACTGTATATTCTTGCCTCCTTTGTCACAGATTAGGTGACCACAGGTGTGTGGGAGTGTTCTAGACGTCAGCACAGTCACTGGGGTGGAACATATCCAAGGCATCCTTAGTTAGTTGATGGGTGGGCAAGGGAGAGTGTGGATTTGAGCAGCTGCTAAGAGCAGGCTCACCAGAGTCCACTGCCCCATCACCAGCTGGGGATTCACCAGGGAGTTGATATGAACCTCAGTTTCCTCTTCTTTGTAAGGGGGATGATAACAATTGAAACAGTGAAAAATGGCCTTAGGCAACTGCCACCTAGGCTGTGACGGGTCCAATACTTAGATGTGTGGGACCCCAGGCAAATATATTTTGTGGGACTCTGTCTATATAAGCAATTTGAGTGGAATCTAAAAAAAAAAAAAGTCAAACTCAGAGAAATAGAGTAGAAAAGTGGTTTTGGAGGTGGCAGGCTAGGGGGATAGAGTGCGGAAAATACCTAAAGTTTGGTAAAAGGGCATAACATTTCAGCTACAAGATAAATACGGTCTGAAGATCTGATATATATCATGGTGACTGTCATTGATAACACTTACTGTGTGATGACATTTGCTGAGAGAGTAGAACTTAAACGTTCTCACACACAAGGAGATAAATATGTGAGCTGATAAATATGTTAATTAACTAGGTAGGGGAGGGCACCCTTGGTCACGGGCGGCGGCCGGGAGGAGCTACCCCACACCGGAGGTCACAGTGGCTACATGTGTCAAACCATCGCAGTGTACGTTTTAAATATCTTCTGTCAGTTTTAGCTCAGTAGAACTGAAAAATTTTGAATTAAAATATGCATTAAAAATAAAGAAAGCACCGAGTGTTAAAAAGGTTACTCCAAATCAGCACCAATCTGACAGTTCAGTTTCACGTGCTTGAGTGCTGAATCATGTCCGACTCTTTGCGACCCTGTGGACTGCAGCCCACCAGTCTGCTCTGTCCATGGGATTCTCCAGGCTAGAATACTGGAGTGGGTTGCCATGCCCCCCTCCAGGGAATCTTCCTGACCCAGGGATCAAACCTGCGTCTCTTACCTTTCCTGAATAGGCAGGCAGGTTCTTTACCACTGGCGCCACCCAGGAAGCCCAGTGTAGCTCCACACATTTCTGCTGAAGGAATGTTCTACCTAGTCCCTGGGGATCATCTGCTCGCCAGGCTGCCCCCCTGAGACAGGTGGCCACACACAGGCCACAGATGACCACATGGGCACGAGTCCTCAAGCATCTCAGGGCCTCAGGATGACCCCTGAGCAAGGTCCATTCACAGGGTAGTCCTCTGAAGGAGAGAGACATGAGTACCAGGCCAGGCTTAGGGCAGCCCGGCGTGATGGCACTGCAGCCCTGGCTGGGGTCAGGCGCCGTGAGGGCCTCAGAAAATCTCAAGGAGATTGCCCTCTGTGGCTTGGAGCCCGAGTCACTGACCCAGCTCAGATAGGCCTGGACAGCAGTAGCTGCAATGTTCCTAAAGAAACATAAACATCACGCAGAAGAGACACAATAGTCACGACAGGTCTCTCCATGGCTGTGTCGGAACAAACCAGCAACAAGGTCATTTGTGACACAGAGAGAAGGACACTCTGCAGCCACAAACAGAATTAACATCCACCCCTTCTGACCAACGGCTCCTCTCGAATGGCAGTTCTACCCAAGTTAACCCTCCATCTTCCTGGGCTGGAAAAAAACGTATAAGGATCCCAGTCATCAAGCTGCCCTGTGCCTGGAGGGCACCCACGCCACTGGCCCCCCAGCCCTTAACCCTCCCAAGACGCCCCCAGCTTAAGACCAAATCCCATACTAAACCCCTCCAACTCCCTTGTCCAGTCCCTGGGGGTGTGTCCAGCCTGCAGCAAGCTGAATAAATCTTTCTGCAACTAGCAATGTGTTTGTGGTGGTCTTTGGCTGGTGGGTGTCAACATAACAGAATCTACTTTACAGGGCTGCCGTGAGGATTAAAATGTTCACAACGATGCCGATGTGTGGTGCCCTTTCATTGATTGTTGTTCAGTCCCTTAGTCATGTTGGACTCTGCGACCCCGTGGACTGCAGCATACCAGGCTTCCCTGTCCTTCATCGTCTCCCAGAATTTGCTCAAACTCATGTCCATTGAATCAATGATACCGTTCAACCATCTCATCCTCTGTCACCTCCTTCTCCTCCTGCCCTCAGTCTTTCCTAGCATCAGGGTCTTTTCCAATGAGTCGGCTCTTCACATCAGGTGGTCAAGGTATTGGAGCTTCAGCTTCAGCATCAGTCAATGAATATTTACAGTTGATTTCCTTTAGGACTGACTGGTTTGATCTTGTTCTCCAAGGGACTGTCATGAGTCTTCTCCAGCACCACAGTTCGAAAGCATCAATTCTTTGGTGCTCAGCCTTCTTTATGGTTCAACTCTCATTATTCTGGTGCATTTTCATCTTTCTGACCCACTCACCACATGCCCTGACCAACATCTCCTTACACCCAGCAGGTAAGAGCCACGTACCAGTAACACAGCCATCACCTGGGGGCTCATTAAAAATTCAGCATCTTGTGCCCACCCCAGACTGACCGGAGTCCAAATATGGTTTTGAACAAGTTAGGAAAGTGCTGCTCCAGCTTAAAAGATACGTATGCAGACTGGGGGCAGCATGATTGAGACACTTACCTCTGGTGTAACATTTAAGGAGTCACCAAGATCCTTTCAGGCACCAGAAACTAACACAACATTGTAAGTCAACTCTACTCCAATGTAATCGCTCAGTCGTGTCCAACTCTTTGCAACCCCATGGACAGAGAAGCCTGACAGGCAAGGCTTCTCTAGGCAAGAATACTGGAGTGGGTTGCTATTCCCTTCTCCAGGGAATCTTCCCGACCCAGGGATTGACCCAGGTCTCCTGCATTACAGGCAGATTCTTTACTGTCTGAGCCGCCAGGAAACCCAAAATTAAAAATTGAAAAAATAATAAATATTTTAAAAGTTTTAAAAAATAATAAACAAGTACCAAGAAAACCCTCAATAATTGAGATTTTCCTGGTGGTCCAGTGGCCAAGACTCTGCCCTCCCAATGCAGGAGGCCTAGGTTCGATCCCTGGTCAGGGAACTAGATCTCAAATACTGCAACTCAAGATTCTGCATGCTGCAGCTAAGACCCAGAGCAACCAAATAAATAAATATTTTTTAAAAACCTTAATAATCAAGATAAATAATATCCTAATGCAATACTACAAGAGAAGAGTCTACACAGGGACATCACCAGATGGTCAATCAGGTTGATTACATTCTTTGTAGCCAAAGGTGGAAAAGTTCTGTACAGTCAGCAAAAACAAGACCAGGAGCTGACTGTGGCACAGACCATGAACTCCTTATTGCCAAATTCAGACTTAAATTGAAGAAAGTAGGGGAAAACCACTAGACCATTCAGGTATGACCTAAATCAAATCCCTTACGATTATACAGTGGAAGTAACAAATAGATTCAAGGGATTAGATCTGAAAGAGTGCCTGAAGAACTACAGATAGAGGTTTGTGATATTGTACAAGAGGCAGGGATCAAGACCATCTCCAAGGAAAAGAAATGCAAAAAGGCAAAATGGTTGTGTGAGGAGGCCTTACAAATAGCTGTGAACAGAAGAGAAGTGAAAGGCGAAGGAGAAAAGAAAAGATATACCCATTTGAATTCAGAGTTCCAAAGAACAGCAAGGAGAGATAAGATTGTTAAGATTGATCTTCCTCCAGGATCAATGCAAAGAAATAGAGGAAAGCAATAGAATGGGAAAGCCTAGAGATCTCTTCAGGAAAATTAGAAAGACCAAGGGAACACTTCATGCAAAGATGGACACAATAAAGGACAGAAACGGTATGGACCTAACAGAAGCAGAATATATTAAAAAGAGGTGGCAAGAATACACAGAAGAACTGTACAAAAAAGATCTTCACGACCTGGATAATCACGATGGTGTGATCATCAACCTAGAGCCAGACATCCTGGAATGTGAAGTCAAGTGGGCCTTAGAAAGTATCACTACGAACTAAGCTAGTGGAGGTGATGGAATTCCAGTTGAGCTAAAATCCTACAAGATGATGCTGTGAAAGTGCTGCAGTCAGTATGCCAGCAAATTTGGAAAACTCAGCCGTGGCCTCAGGACTGGAAAAGGTCAGTTTTCATTCCAATCCCAAAGAAAGGCAATGCCAAAGAATGCTCTAACTACCACACAATTGCATTCATCTCACACACCAGTAAAGTAATGCTCAAAATTCTCCAAGCCAGGCTTCAATAGTACATGAACAGTGAACTTCCAGATGTTCAAGCTGGATTTAAAAAAGGCAGAGGAACCAGAGTCAAATTCCCAACATCCACTGAATCATTGAAAAAGCAAGAGAGTTCTAGAAAAACATCTACTTCTGTTTTATTGACTATGCCAAAGCCTTTGACTGTGTGGATCACAATAAACTGTGGAAAAGTCTGAAAGAGATGGGAATACCAGACCACCTGACCTGCCTCTTGAGAAATCTGTATGCACAACAGGAAGCAACTGTTAGAACTGGGCATGGAACAACAGACTGGTTCCAAACTGGGAAAGGAGTACGTCAAGGCTGTATATTGTCACCCTGCATATTTAACTTATATGCAGAGTACATCATGAGAAACGCTGAGCTGGATGAAGCACAAGGTGGAATCAAGACTGCCTGGAGAAATATCAGTAACCTCAGATATGGAGATGACACCACCCTTATGGCAGAAAGTGCAGAAGAACTAAAGAGCCTCTTGATGAAAGTGCAAGAGGAGAGTGAAAAAGTTGGCTTAAAGCTCAACATTCAGGAAACTAAGATCATGGCATCTGTTCCCATCACTTCATGGCAAATAGATGGGGAAACTGTGGAAACAGTGAGAGACTATTTTGGGGGGCTCCCAAATCACTGCAGATATTGACTGCAGCCATGAAATGAAAAGATGCTTGCTTCTTGGAAGAAAAGTTATGACCAACCTTGACAGCTTATTAAAAAGCAGAGACATTACTTTGCCAACAAAAGTCCATCTAGGCAAAGCTATGGTTTTTCCAGTGGTCATGTATGGATGTGAGAGTTGGACTATAAAGGAAGCTGAGTGCTGAAGATTTGATGCTTTTGAACTGTGGTGTTGGAGAAGACTCTTGAGAGCCCCTTGGACAGCAAGGAGATTCAACCAGTCAATCCCTAAGGGAATCAGTCCTGAATATTCATTGGAAGGACTGATGCTGAAGCTGAAACTTCAATACTTTGGCCACCTGATGGGAAGAATTGACTCATTTGAAAAGACCCTGATGCTGGGAAAGATTGAAGGCAGGAGAAGGGGATGACAGAGGATGAGATGGTTGGGTGGCATCTCTGACTCAATGGACATGAGCTTGAGTAAACTCTAGGAGTTAGTGATGGACAGGGAGGCTTGGCGTGCTGCAGTCCGTGGGGTCGCAAAGAGTTGGACACGACTGAGCAACTGAACTGAACCGAAAGCAATACTAATGTAATTGGCCCAAATCACTGTAAGAATAAAGCAAAGTATCAAATTTTTCAATAAGGGCAAGATCCCAATGTAACTGGGAGTAGAGTGAGGTGAGCAAAGCTGTGAGAGGCAAGTGAAGGGTGGGATCCTGTCTTTACATAAAATTTTGATATTTTTGTTCAGTGTGAATTATTTTTCAAATATTATTTCTCTTGCTTCCTGAATTTCTCAGCATCTCTTTAAATTGTTCCCCAAGACATGTGCCTCACTCACTTCTGCTAAACTCTCAGAAAACAATGAACAGGTGCTGAGAACTGTGCGTGTGGCTTGTGGAGTTAGTCTGCAGGGGTTCAAACACACTGTTGCCACTTTCTCCCTGTGTTCATTTGGTCAAGTCAGTGAAACTTCACAGCTTTATTTTCTTCCCTGTAAAGTAGAGAGGACTAAAGTTCAATTTACTTTATTTTGAAGTGAAAATAAAGAAGGACCAGTATGATGTAGTTCAAATATATAGTTCCAAAGGTCTAGTTCAATCCAGTGATCAAATTTAAAACATCAATATGTACAAAACGGGCAGCATTTTCTTTGAGTAGTCCTCTATGAATATAAATTTTAAATACACAAGTGCACAACTTTAGACATATCATTAGCTTCCCTGGTGACTCACCGGTAAAGAATCCACTTGTACTGTAGGAGACTCAGGTTCGACCCTTGGGTCAGGAAGATCCCCTGGAGAAGAAAATGGCAACGTACTCCCGCATTCTTGCCTGGGAAATCCCATGGACAGAGGAGTCTGGCAGGCTACTGTCCATGGGGTTGCAGATAGTCGAACACAATTGAACACCATACACAAATATGGTAAATTCAAGCAGCTTTTTGTACATTTGTTACCTATCTGGATTTGTGCTTCTATAAATTGCTTTTTCATATTTTTTGACCAGTTTTCTATTGAGTTGCCAATTTATAAAATATTTCCATATTATATAAATTAAATTAATCCCTATATAATTTCTGTCATTAATTTCCACACAATTAGTTTCTATACTATATGAAGTAATAAAAATATAAATTGATTTGTCATTACAAGTATTTTTTTCACAAATCAGTCATTTGAGTTTTGAGTTTGTTTATGTCTTTTACCATAAACATTTTTAATGTGGTCAGCTAGATCTTTTCTTTTATGATCTCTTGGTTTTCCAATCTTGTTACAGTTTCCTTCTCCCTAGACTGCACACAAAGCCGCCTAGATATTAAGGTAATATTTTGTTCTGTTTTGCTGTTTACTATGAAGATTAATCTCTGGGGAATGTATTTTAGTATATGGTGTACAGTAATAATTTATTTTATTTCTGATAGACAGCAGTTATAGTGGTATCCTTTTAAAAATAATTTATTTTCCCAATAAATTGAGCTACCACATTTGATGTATAATATGTATTAAATTCTCATATTCAAGATTATTTCTGGATTCTCTTTTCCACTGAACTATGTCTCATTTCACACCAATACCATGTTTATTTCATAATAACTTAATAATATACTCTGATATCTGGTAAGGCAATTCCCTTGTCACTGTTCTTTTTTATACACTTGAACATTTATTCTTTCATATAAAGTTTTAAACTGTTTATCCTGTCTCTTCCTCAACTCAAACAAACAAACAAAAACCATGCAACTGTAATGATAATGGCATTATATACATGGGGGAGAATTAATTTTGTGATATTTCACCTTCTCATTAAGAAGGCAGTATATATTTCCATTTGTTCAGCTTTATTTTATAACCCTTAACGAGATTAGTACTTTTATTATTAACTGTATTCCTTGATATTTTTACTTACTATTTAATGAATAAAATATTTTCCCTTTTCCATTTCTACATGTTTATTGTTAGAATAAATAAAAGCTAATGTTTTGTGTGTATTTATTTAATATCCTCTCTTTCTTAAATTCTCTTATTAATTTTAGTGCTTTAAAAAATAGGATGTGTTGGAAATTCATATTGTCAGCAAAAATATCTAGGATTCATTTCCTTTCAAGTATTTACTTGTAATTCACTTTTAAAATTTTCACTCACTAGATCTCCCAAGACAAACTGTCATAACAGACTTTCCTGTCTAGATCTTGATTTTAAATGAAATAATTTTAATGTTGCCATTAAGATATTTGGAGGAGAGTTTTTTGGAGATTTTTTTTTTTATTATAGTTAAGCAGCTTCCTGTAATCATATTTTAGTTAGAATTTTATTAGGAATATCTTCTATGTTGAATCAAATGCCTCTTAAGTATATGTTGAGAAAGTTATATTAAATTTTCCCTTGATTTTTAAAGGAAAGATATGTTAACCAATTTTGTGATATTAAAATACTTTTTCCATTCCTGGAATAAATGCTAACTGACTTATTGACATAGTGTTTGCTTCTATTCTAATTAGAATTTTTGTATCTGTGTTTATAAACATAATACGTTTTCCACAGAGGAGGTTTTGATAAATCTGAGGAGGAATTAAAGATTATATTGTCTGAGACCTACCTGAAATATTATCACCATCCATCTTATCAGAAAGTATTTATGGGGAATTCTCAGTGGTTGGGACTTCACGCTTCCACTTCAAGGAGCAAGGTTTCCCTCCTTGGTGGAGGAACTAAGATCCCACATGCCACAACACAGCCAAAAAGTAGAAAGAAAAAATAAGAAAAGAAAGTAATTATGAGTATTGAGAAGATATCAAGATCACAGTAGCAGATAGGAGTCTTCCGAAATTCTACACTTTTCACATGAAAGCTTGAATTTTATCACTGGCAACAAGTACGTATGTTGCTTTCTGTGAAGTGACAGGCATCCTTCATTCACTTTTAAGCAAATGGCTGCCGGTTCCCACGTCTTTCCATACCATGGTTGGCCTGCCAGTTGTTTTTTCAACTGAAAGTGCTTTTCCTTGAAAAAGTCACAAGTGCATCTCACAGCTCGATTGCACAGGTGCTTTGTCTTGAGACAACCTTCATACTTGGGTCCTCAGCAAGAGTGCTCTCTGTGCCTTTTCCAGTTGACCACACAGAATAATAAAAAGATTTGTATTCAAGGGTCAAGATTTAATACAAGTAATGATTTTTATTGCCGCACCAAGGACATTCTTAAGCAAACGGTGATGTTTTTAAACCGAATGTGTGACAGTGAAACCCAGTGATTGTGGGTACTGTTTGCTGTCCTTTATTATTGAAAAGGGAAAGTGTTAGTCCCTCAGTTGTGTCTGACCCTTTGCAACCTCATGGACTGTAGCCCACCAGGCTCCTCTGTCCGTGGAATTCTTCAGGCAAAATTACTGAAATGGGTAGCCATTCCCTTCTCCACATTATCTTCCCAACCCAGGGATCGAACCTGGGTCTCCTGCCTTGCAGGCAGATTCTTTACCATCTGAGCCACCAGGGAAGCCCTGTAACTGCTAAGGCACCAGCAATTTGACCCACCTTTTCTTTCGCATCATTCCTGTAAATGTCAACACAGTGAAAGAAAGCAAATAGCAAATATCTCAGTGTCATGATGAACACAATTTTGACCTTGCCGACTTCCTGATGCTTCTCAGGAACCCCATGGACCTCCCTTTGGGCACCACAGCTCTTAGACACCATGGGCTCATTTTGGTTCCTTGCAAGGGTCAAGCTCTTCCTCACCCCAGGAACTTTGCCCACACCATGCTGTTTCCTCTAATTGGAATGCTAATCTCATGACACTTCGCCTGGTCAACTTTCCTCCTCATCCTTGAGATGTCTGTTTAAATTACTCTTTCAAAAGACAGGTTTCCTTGGGCCCAGCTAGACTGCTCAGCTAGACTCAGTCCCCACGTTCTGTTCTCTCAAGAAACCTTGAGATTTCTATCATAGTTCTTACTACACTTTTAATTAACATATTACTTGTAATAGTAGAAAGGTTTGTACTCAAGGGTCAAAATTTAATACAACTAATGATTTTTATTGCCTCATCAAGGGCATTCTTAAGCAAACAGGCATTTTTTTAAACCAAGTCTATCGCAGTGAAAAACAGTGACTGTGGGTACTGTTTGGTGCCCTTGATTATTAGTAAGTGAAAGTGCTGCACTCAATATGCCAGCAAATTTGGAAAACTCAGCCGTGGCCACAGGACTGGAAAAGGTCAGTTTTCATTCCAATCCCAAAGAAAGGCAATGCCAAAGAATGCTCAAACTACCACACAATTGCACTCATCTCGCACGTTAGCAAACTAATGCTCAAAATTCTCCAAGCCAGGCTTCAACAGTACGTGAACCGTGAACTTCCAGATGTTCAAGCTGGATTTAGAAGAGGCAAAGGAAACAGAGATCAAATTGCCAACATCCATTGGATCGTTGAAAAAGTGAGAGAGTTCCAGGAAAACATCTACTTCTGCTTTATTGATTACACCAGAGCATTTGATTGTGTGGACCATAACAAACTGTGGAAAATTCTTCAAAAGATGGGAATACCAGACCACTTTACTTGCCTCCTGAGAAATCTATGCAGGTTAAGAAGCAACAGTTAGACATGGAACAAGAGACTGGCTCCAAATTGGGAAAGGAGTACATTGAGGCTGTATATTGTTACCCTGCTTATTTAACTTATATGCAGAGTACATCATGTGAAATGCCGGACTGGATGAAGCACAAGATGGAATCAAGATTGCTGGGAGAAATATCAATAACCTCAGAAATGCAGATGACACCACCCTTATGGCAGAAAGTGAAGAAGAACTAAAGAGCCTCTTGATAAAAGTGAAAGAGGAGAGTGAAAAAATTGGCTTAAAACTAAACATTCAGAAAACTGAGATCATGGCATCTGGTCCCATCACTTCATGGCAAATAGATGGGGAAACAGTGAGAGACTATTTTCTGGGCTCCAAAATCACTGCAGATGGTGACTGCAGCCATGCAATTAAAAGACACTTGCTTCTTGGAAGAAAAGCTGTGACCAACCTGCTGCTGCTAAGTTGCTTCAGTCATGTCCGACTCTGTGCAACCCCATAGACGGCAGCCCACCAGGCTCCCCCATCCCTGGGATTCTCCAGGCAAGAACACTGGAGTGGATTGCCATTTCCTTCTCCAATGCATGACAGTGAAAAGTGAAAGTGAAGCCACTCAGTTGTTTGCGACCCTTAATGACCCCATGGACTGCAGCCCACCAGGCTCCTCCATCCATGGGATTTTCCAGGCAAGAGTACTGGAGTGGGGTGCCATTGCCTTCTCCATGACCAACTTGGACAGCATATTAAAAATCAGACAAACTTTGCTGACAAAGTCTGTCTAGGCAAAACTATGGTTTTTCCAGTTGTCATATATGGATATGAGAGTTGAACTATAAAGAAAGCTGAGTGCTGAAGATTTGATGCTTTTGAACTGTGGTATTGGAGAAGACTCTTGAGAGTCCCTTGGACTGCAAGGAGATCCAACCAGTCAATCCTCAAGGAAATCAGTCCTGAATATTCATTGGAAGGACTGATGCTGAAGCTGAAACTCCAATACTTTGGCCACTTGATGGGAAGAACTGACTCATTGGAAAAGACCCTGATGCTGGGAAAGATTGAAGGCGGGAGGAGAAGGGGATGACAGGGATGAGACAGTTGGATGTCATCACCAACTCTATAGACATGAATTTGAGCAAGCTCCAGGAGTTGGTGATGGACAGGGAGGCCTGGCATGCTGTAGTCCATGGGGTTGCAAAGAGTCAGACACGACTGAGCTACTGAACGGAACTGAAAGTTTAGTCGCTCATTTGTGTCGGACTCTTTGCAACCCATGAGCTGTAGTCTGCCAGGCTCCTCTGTCCATGGAATTCTCCAGCAAGAATACTGGAGTGGGTTGCCATTTCCTTCTCCAGGGGATCCTGTATTGCAGATGAATTCTTTAACTGAGCCACCAGGGAAGTCCTATTACTTGTATGTTTATCCATTAATGTCTGCTTGCCAAGAATGTAAGCCTTTTGATCCTGTGCACCTCTTCTGCCTCAGTACCCCGTTCATCTAGTTACAATCAATCAAGATAGGTGAATGTATGATATTTTTTGCTGGTGACTGCTCAGCTCAGTGGGTTCAGCTGAAAGCCTGAGGCCAGTGTTGTGGGTTGAACCTACCTTATCCTTTTCCCCTTTACCTCTCCAGTAATCAGCTTTTACTTCCCAAGCCCACACTGAAGATGAACTGGGATGAAGGATGCAGGTGAATAAGGGCAAATCCATCACCATTAGTAGGAAAAGGACTCAAAACTTCCTCACTAATAATGTGTTGCGGATTTGTTGTCATCTGCAAAGCCAGAAAGACAAGGACAGCACTTCCTGATCATCTTCCTGATCTCATCTCATCTGAGACCTACTTAAACTTCCTGAGACTGAAATCTAGCTTATTTATTTGTTTGCTGCAAGTACCCTGGTCCCCCAGCAAATACACATGCCTTGCAGAACCGTGGAAAGTCATCGGAAACTCTCCAGCAGTTATGAACCATAGTCTTAAAAAACCTCTGAACTAACAAAATTATCATTCCGTCCCAGATTTAAACTGAATTGTGGTGATTATAGCGTATACTCTGCAGTTCTGGTTGAGAGGGCAATTTAATTAGAAGCCTCTATCTTGAGGCTCTTATAACTTCACCCTTTCCCTCCCCCTTCCAAAAAAAAAAATAATTCTTTAGGATGAAATTTCTTATGCTGTCTCTCAGCCTAAAGGTATGTTTTCTTGTAGAAAGTTGAGTAAGATTCCATTTAGGCTATTTTTAAAACTCAAGAAAAAGGGCAAAAAGGGAGATTTTACCACTTAAGAAATCACTCCAGTACTTTTTTATGATTTTTTTTCCTCAAATGCAAACTGCTTCCTTTAGAACTTTTAAGTTGCCCCTCTTAGTGCCTTTGGCATGTTTGAAGAAATTTGGTTGATCTGTAATGAAGTTGTTCACAGAACGTGTGTTGCTCATATGAAGATTTATTTCCACTCTTTGAAAGAAACTTGCAAGGAGATGCCACATGGGGAATTGTGATTCAAACCAGGTCTGTGAATAAATGTGTGTGTGTGTGTGTGTGTGTGTGTGTATAAAACAGGTGTATTCACACTTAACCAATAAAACGTTACTGGTCGACCGAAGAGTATTTGCTAAAAATAAACTTTGAATCAGAGTGTGATGAAGCTGTTCAAAAAATATATATGAAGATTTATTTCCACTCTTCAAAAGAAACTTCATGGAGAGGTCTCATAGAGATTTACAGTCAAAATCAGGTCTAGGATTAAATGTGAAAGGATGTAAGAGATAGGAAAGATGTAAAAAAACCAAGATTAACCAGACTTGATGACTGATTGGACGTAGACGATGAATAAGAGCATTAAATGAAAGATGACCTGCCATGTCCTTTAGAACAAAGCTGTCCGTGGTTGGCCTGGAGGGTTCTGTGGGCCTCTTCCACCTAGTTCTCACCCCTTTCTTGCTCACTCACTACGCCATATCACCCAGGCTCTCTTTTGACTCTGAATGCTCCTTGTGCATCTTCTCTCTAGCCCCAGGGCCTGTGCAGCCCTCGTCCAGCTGCTTCAGGTCTCATATTAAATATCCTCTTCTCAGAGAAACCTCTCCTAGCCATCCAAAGTTGGTACCTCTCTCTCACAGGCACACTTGTGTGTGCACACGCACACACAGACACACACACATGCTGGCGTTGTTTTCAATTAAGAATCTACGACTCTTTATAATGGCCTGTGTATTTGTTTGGAGAAGGAAATGGCAACTCACTCCAGTGTTCTTGCCTGGGAAATCCCATGGACAGAGGAGCCTGGTGGGCTACAGTCCATGGGGTCGCAAGGTCGGACACGACTGAGCGACTAAACCACCACCACCCCCATCACGTATTTGTTAACTCCGTGCCCTCCCTCACCAGACTTTAGTTCTAGGATTAGTAGCTGGCAAGGATGCCTGGGTTTGGGTCTAGGTGAGGAGTAGGGAACTTAAGAGAGAGATCGCCAAGCAAGGATGATGGGAATGACAGATGGTTTATGGGAGAAGATGGTGGCTTTGATGTGAGGCTGTTGAGTCTCTGGCAGAGATTTAAGTGAAAGTATAAGGTAGGAAGTAGTAGAACCTCAGAAGGAGAGCTTGAAGAGACTTCGGTCCAAGGTTTTCCCCAAATGCACAGCTTTCTCAGCCCAGGTCCGCTCACCTCCTCTGCCCTTCCCAATAGCTCATTGTGACTTGGCTTCTCTTCCCTTCCTCACCTCTTTCTCCTTACTTCTGTGGGCTTGGTAGAGAATTTAGATAGCTTACTACCCAGAGTTTTATTGGATTGGGAATTGTTGGCCCTACTGAGTCCTTTTATTTTGCAAATAAGAAAAATATGCCCCAGAAATGCTAGATGCCTTACTCAAAGCCACACAGCTAGTTAGAGAACCTGGACTAGAATCCTTTTTTTTTTTTTTTTTTTTAATTACAGTTCACTGCCCTGTCATTAGCCCACGCTCAGTACAGAAGTTCAGGTCAAGCCTTGGTAACCGATTGCCTGAAAAAAATCCATGAACTTCTTGGTTCCTTTCTGGAACTAATTTATTTCTCCTACGATGAACCACAGAAAGCAAATGAGGAACCCTAAATGCGTATTTTGTTCCTATTTAACATAGATTAAATGTGCTTTCTGGAATGCACGATGACACTATTAAAGAAAGATTTGGCTGTTCCACTGGCTTTTAATAAAAGAAGGTGTATTTGCAACCACCTGTATATTAACAGATATTATTAAAAAGTAAGATTACCAAGGATCACACTGTTCAACAAGTTGGCCTTCACCACAGCTCGGAGCTGCCCTCTTGTGCATAGCTCATATTAGTGCATTTCATTAGAACAGCTGAGTGGGTGGGGGTGAAAGTGGAATTCCTTCTTTGCCTAGACGTCCCCCTCTTTTCTCCCAGCATCCCTCCAACTCCTGTTTCTCCATCTATAGTCTGAATTACAGAATCAGTTCATGGACAGCTTGGATTTCTGTGTGATCCTGACTTCCCGCCTCACTTTTTAGCCATCATTCAACAAATTGTGGGAAAATTTTGAAGTGCTGAGTTCAGGGGTTGAGGGCAAACGCGGTCCCTGACTTCACAGAACGTGCAGTCAGTCTTACAGGGGAAATACGCATGGAGTAAGAGGTCACTGGCAAGGTCACATTGCTGCTCAGAGAGGAAAAGGAGAAAGGGCGAGGAGAAGGGTTATTAGGGGGCCCTTCCACATTCATCCAAACTAGTAGTCAGCACCCTTATATTTTTTTAAAAAATGAATTCTTAGACACAGCTTTGTGAAGAATTCTTTTTTCGATGAGGCATGGGTATACGGATGAGTGCCATCCAACCCGGGGTTATACCACAACCTTTTTCTCTTCTTTTAACATTGCTAAATATCCCATTTTCAGTTTTGAGCCCAATCGTCAGTTTTCAGGTTAAAATGTTATAGTTTTTCCCTAAGATTTACCTTCAGCAAACACAGGCTCAGGGCGACTTTGGTAAGTCCAGCTTTCTATAGAATGACTAAGTCCTGTATGTTTATGCTCAATAATTGTCACCTATAGTCTGGTGGCTTTTTGGTCATCAGTTTCCTCATTCCACCAATTTCACCAGTTTCAGTGGCTGCATTGTGCCAGATATTGTACTAGGGTCTGAGTATGAGGGCAAATGGAGTAGGAAATGGCAACCCACTCCAGGATTCTTGCCTGGAGAATGCCAGGGACAGAGGAGCCTGGCCGCCTACAGTCCATGGGCTCTCAAAGAGTCAGACACAACTGAAGTGAGTTAGCATGCGTGCAAGAGGGCAAAAACCAAAAATCTCACAAAACAAAAAACAACAAAACCTCCAATCTTTGCACTCAAAAAGCTCAAAGTCCTGTGAAAAAGAAGCCAACCAGTCATCCCAATTTTGCAGTGTCTGCTTTTGAAGACTGTTTCACGACAAGGAAAGTGCACACAATACACTATTGAGAGAGTGAATGCATGATGAATAGGATTGCTTCGGCTATCAGTAACAGAAGCACAACTGAAAGGGACTTAAACAAGGCAGCCACTTGTTATCTCACAAAACAGGAAGTCCAGCAGTGTCATTCAGGAGCCCGTGAATTCGGTGGCCCATCAAGAAGGGAAGTGTCCTTCCTTCCTCTGCTCTGCCATTGGCAGGGCTGGCATTGTCCTCCCTGATGATCCAAAGATGCAGAGAATGCCCGGGTCAGTGCCGAAGGGGCATCCCTCCTGTGCTTCCATTTCCAAGCCCCCATACATCCCCTGCCGTCTCCTCTCATCTTAAGGCATCATTGGCCCAGCAACAGGAGACTCGAGAGTGACTCCAGCCAGCCTCCCTCAAGCATGTGGCTCTAAAAAGCTGAACACAACTAGGTTCCAATCAATGAAAATGGGGAGAAATGGCTGTCCTTGGACAACCTGTAGTGTCAACCACAGCACATCTGCATCACCCCGACCAACAGGCAGATAGCATGAACCAAAATGTTGTCAG
Organism: Capricornis sumatraensis; assembly: GCF_032405125.1. NCBI lineage: Eukaryota > Metazoa > Chordata > Mammalia > Artiodactyla > Bovidae > Capricornis > Capricornis sumatraensis. Next base: position 32,979,406 of record NC_091089.1, read on the forward strand.
AGGCATTGCTGGGAGGTTATTACTCTGGCAGCTTTTCATTTTCTTTTTTTTTACTTTCCTATTTCTAAATTTCCAAAAGCAAGCATATACTTTTTTTTTATAATCAGAAGTAAAATCTATTTTTAAAATCAAGTAAAGAAATAAGCAATGCTAAGTCGCTTCAGTCGTGTCCGACTCTGTGCGACCCCAGAGACGGCAGCCCACCAGGCTCCCCCGTCCCTGGGATTCTCCAGACAAGAACACTGGAGTGGGTTGCCATTTCCTTCTACAATGCATGAAAGTGAAAAGAGAAAGTGAAGTCGCTCAGTCGTGTCTGACTGTTCGCGACCCCATGGACTGCAGCCTACCAGGCTCCTCTGCCCATGGGATTTTCCAGGCAAGAATACTGGAGTGGGATGCCATTGCCTTCTCCAAAAGAAATAAGCAATACCTTGGGACAATTGTTAAGGAAACAGTCTTAACAGGAAGAATGGAGCAGGGACACAAGTAGCATAGGATATATTTCTTATCCTAAAGGAATGTGGTTGTTTGTAAACAGCTAGAAGGTTCTGCACTCAAGTCCAGTGTAGGGAGTTTGGGGGTTTCCTGACACCAACAAGCAACTCTCAGACACCAGCTAAGTGTCCTGTAATTCAACTCAGCTCTACTGGGATACAGCATCGGATCCCACAGGTAACAGGCTCCATCCTGCAAGATTGTCCCCCACTCCCACCCGTGTTCAGATGCCAGTCACAATCTAGATTGTCAGCCTCCTCCTGGGGTTGGAGTAATTTGTTAGAGTGGCTCACAGAACTCAGATAAGCATTATACTCACCAGGTCATCAATTTATTTTAAAAGGATATAACTCAGGAAGGTCTTCCCCAGATGGCTCGGTGGTAAAGAACCTGCCTGCCAATGCAGGAGATGCAAGTTTGATCCCTGGAAACAGAAATGGCAACCCACTCCAGTATTCTTGCCTGAGAAATTCCATAGACAGAGGAGCCTGATGGACTACAGTCCTTGAGGTTGCAAAGAGTCAAACAAGACTTAGCAACTAAACAACAATAGCCAGGATGGAGTGAGAGGTGGTAGGTGGAACGAACGCAGTGTCTGGAGCACGAACTCCAGTCCACCAGGCAGTGTCCTCTGAAATCACGTAGACATCGTGATTTATCATAAAGGAGTACTGACCAAGTAGGCGCTTCATCTCCCTAATCCATTCAGTTAACTTCCTTGAAGGTATATCTCCTTTTGAACCTGGGAGAATCCCTCACACTTGTATAACACTTAAAAATTTCCCAGCGTACCCTCTTGATCTGCACAATCCCTTGTAAGATAGCTGTCCCACCGATTATACCAATGAGAAAAAAAAATACGACTTTGTAAAAAAAATAATTTGCTGAGCATCACATGGCTTTGCGTGCAGAGCCTGTTTTTCTTTGTATTTATTTATTTGATTTTGGCTGCTCTGGGTCCTCAGTGCTGCACAGCTTTTCTCTAGTTGCAGCGAGTGTAGTTGCAGTGCGGTGGCTTCTCTTGTTGCAGAACATGAGCTCTGGACCACACAGGCGTCGGTAGTTACGGCTCCTGGGCTCTAGAGCACAGGCTCAGTAGCTGTGGCACACAGGCTCAGTTGCTCCCAGGCATGTGCAATCTTCCACGACCAGGGATCGAACCTACCTCTCCTGCATTGGTGGGAGGATTCTTTACCTCTGAGCCATCAGGGAAGCCCAAGTATGTTTTTCTTAACTGCGGTCTTCTTGTTCATCCGCGTTTCAGGGTTTGTTCCCTCATTAACACAGTCTTGATACTCAGACCTAGGGAATCAGTCCACAAGGAAGCACTTGGTACTTGGATCATGTGAAGATTATACTTCAAAAGTTCACATAGATTTTCTTCCTTTCTACCTTTTATTGTTTCTTTCTTTTTTCTTTTTTCTTCTATCCCTTCCTCCTAGTCTGTCTGTCGTTGTTTGATTCCAAGCTCACAGCCTCAGTGTTTGGGATAAAAGAAAATACATTAAGCTAAGTTGTCTTTTCCACCCACTCCTTATTGCCTCTTCCAACTTTTTTTTTAAATTGATTTATTTAATCTTTGGCTGTCCTGGGTCTTCATTGCTGCACACAGGCTTTCTCTAGTTGCTGCAAGCAGGGGCAACTGTCTAGCTGTGGTTTGTGGGCTTCTCATTGTGGTGGCTTCTCTTGTTGCAGAGCACAGACTCTAGGGAGCACGGGCTCAGTAGTTGCCGCTTAGTAGTTGCCGCTTAGTAGTTGCCGCTCAGCGTCTGGAGCTGTGGCACATGGGCTTAGTTGCCCCAAGGCACATAGAATCTTCCTGGACCAGGGATTGAACCCATGTGTCCTGCATTAGCTGGTGGATTCTTAACCACTGAACCACCAGGGAAGGCCACCTCATCCAACTTTTGATTCAATTACAACCAACACATGGGAGACTTGGACACCACATTCTAAAGGCCAAAACCATTCTCTACCACATGGAGACTGTGGCATAGTTTGAAAAATTAAATGCATTAAAATTATATTGTTGGTTCCTTAAAATACCTCTCATCATTTATAAAACATTATCCCCTTTGGTTTCTCATATTTTTAGCTCTGTAAGTATCCAGTGGACCAAAAGACACTTACTTATTTATCCTGAATTTCCCATATTGTATTTCAAAAACTAAATTGTCAGTTACCCTGACTATTGCAACACTTTCCTCCCTGGACAAAGCATGGGAGGGAATTATGTCGAGAAGCTTCAGCTATGATAGGCATCTCTGTACAGTGGCTGACAACGTACATTCCTCCTGGCTAATATAACTAGCTCTGTGGGTTATCGCAATGCCTGTTCCTTGACCCTGAATTAACAGTACTCCAGACATAATCTGTGTCTTGAGCAGTGGTTTTGAATGGACTCAGCCTGGAGAAATGACCTTGAAAGATTATCATGGAATGGCCAGTTTGTTTAAAATGTATGGGTCTACCACTCAAAGGTGTTAAGTGAGCAGAGAAGGACAAACTCAGCAATTCCCATCTTTTTTCCTTTCCTTCCTGCACCAAGTCAAGGTCAGACAAGGTACACATAACAGTCTAATAATAGCATGACAAGTTTTGGTTGTTTTCCACATTGGCGAAATACAAAGAATTGAATTTCTATAAAACCCTACTGGACTGGATTGAGCTCTCTCACCAGGCAATCTCTAGCTCATGACTGGGAGAATGGATAAGGAAAACTCCGTGGAGTTCTAGGTTGTTTTAGAAGTAATGGGTTACAGGTAGACGTCTGGCAAGAGGTGTACAATAACAACACAAAAACTCATCTTAAATCCCCTGGGGAAGGTGGTGTGTGGTGGGAGGAGGGATGAAGTGGGAGGATGGAAATAAAAGTGCTTGATCACTCAATTGAGAGAGGGCTTGGCACAGACCCATGAGGATGAGTCAAGAGCGGAAGAGCATGATCAACTTCAGCTCAGCCCCTGAGGTCCAAGTAGGAGAAGAAGAGGAAGAAAGAAAGAAAAAATTGTTAAATTATTGTCTTCCATGACAATTAAAAACATGTGGTAAGTCACTTCAGTCGTGTCCATCTCGTGGATGATTTCAATTTCTACTGCTATAGGCTACACTGTAATGTTTTCTTTTCTTTTTTGGCTTGAGGGATCTTAGTTCCCTCATCAGGGATCGAATCTGGGCCTCCGGCAGTGAAAGCATGGAGTCCTAACCTCTGGGCTGCCAGGAAAGTCCCTGTAAGGTTTTCTTTAGAGTCCAGGGGGTATCCTTGGAATTTCCTTTTGTTTCCATCTAGCAAAAACACTTCCATTTAAAAATAGGAAGATGAATGGTTGCCAGGGGGAAAGGGACAGTTTAGGACTTTGGGAACATCATGAACACACTGGTATGTTTAAAATGGATAACCAACAAAAACCTATTCTGTAGCACAGGGGACTCTGCTCAGTGTTGTGTGCCAGCCTGGATGGGAGTGGGGTTCGGGGGAGAATGGTTGCATGTATATGTATGGCTGAGTCCCTTCATTGTTCACCTGAAACTATCATAATTAGCTATACCCCCAATACAAAAGGTTTTTGATGTTTAAAAATAAATAAATAAATAAATAATAGGAAGATGAGTACTCAATTCCAATCACAGTGGGGTAAGATACTGTATCTCAAACTTTTTCAGTAACTAGTACCTGTACCAGGGGACAGAGTAACCAGCCTGGAAAAACCCACCTAATGCGATTTTCTGTGACATTTCGTGTTTCAGATTTAAAACCTAAGTAGATTTTGCACTCCTCAGTCGTGTCCAACTCTTTGCAATCCCATGGACTGTAGCCTGTTAGGCTCTTCCATCCTTGGAATTTTCCAGCCAGGGATACTTGAATGGGTAGCCATTTCCTCTCCAGGAGATCTTCCTGACTGAGGTATTGAACCTGGGTCTCCCACACTGCAGGCAGACTCTTTACTGTCTGAGCCACCAGGGAAGCCTCCAATAGGTCCTCATTTGAACATTAAAATGTGCAATACTACTAATTTCTGAAATTATTTAACTCTTCTCTCTCCTCCTCCTCTAACTACCCCTTTCCTAAAACTGTTAAGTAAAGCTGACAGACTAGAAAAGTGTTCGCATTGATGCTATGGTTTCCAGTAGCCCTGACATAACCCGCTTCAGCCGCAGAGATGAGGTTAGAAAGAGTTCTGACCTGACTCAGGTTTGAGTCAGACGCTGAGCAGCTAGGAGCCATTGGCTCTGCCATTCCAACTGGCTGAAGCTTAGGTTCTTGGTGGGATTGGTTTGAGCTGGATGGAGTGGGAAGGGCTGGGAAGTTGTTTACAAAGTTCTCATAGTCTGTAAGTTTTCCATCAGCCGGTAACACTTCCCTGCTCAGGTGGGGAGGGTATAATGATTTAGGTCCCCCTTCAGTGTTCTGTCCTTCCTGCACTGATTGCACTGAATTCACTGGGGACATGCAACCAGATCCGGTAGCTTCTTCAAGAAAATGCTGGGTTCATTTTTATACCAAAACATAAATGAAGAGCCCATGTAAGGTAAGTATATTATTTTAAAAAAAAAATAAATAAATCAATGAGCAAAGTGATGTGAAAGCCCTTAATTATGCTTACAGTGGGGCCACATTTTCATGGTACATTGTTGCTGAGGAAAAATCTATAAGTTTAGGGGGTCAAGATAAGCATAATCACCAAATCAGTGAGCTCAGGTTCAGTGGTACCCTGATAAACACCCAGGTTTCCTGGACAGGAGATAGACCAGCTAAAGATAGTTTTAAAATCCTGTCTTACTTAATGATGCCTTTAAGATAAAATTCAAAAGCCTTTGCTGGCTTTCCCTGATCAAGCCTCCAAACCTCCATTCTCACCTCATCTCCTGCTACATCTTCCCAAACTCAACCAAAACAGGCCTGCCATGGCCAGGACTCCAAATGCCACTTGCTTTCAGGGTGGACTTCTCAACCCTCCCCTCTGCCTATCACACTGTGCTGAAGGGTCATCTCAAAAGCCACTCTCCCTCCTTCCTTTGTGCTTCCAAAATATGCTATTTAATCCGTTCTCCTGCTTTGTAGCATCGTCCTGGATTTTTGTGCTTGTCTTCCTTTTCTGCGAAAATAGGGGTTGGGGCAATTCATACCATAGTCCCTCCAGTGCTTTTGCACAAAGTATGTGTGTGAGTCTCTCAGTGGTGTCTGACTCTTTGCGACTTCCTGGACCATAGCCCACCAGGCTCCTCTGTCCATGGGATTCTCCAGGCAAGAATATTGGAGTGGGTTGTCATGCCCTTCTCCAGGGGATCTTTCCGACCCAGTGATCAAACCCAGATCTCCTACATTGACAGGCGGATTCTGTACTGTCTGAGCCACACGGGGAGCGCAGAGTAGGAAAGCAGCAAATATTTGTTCATTTATTCAACAAATATTTATTGATTGCACACTGTGCACAGGACACTGTTCTAAACGCTAAGACGATAGCAGAAGAAACTTCTATTCTTATGGAGTCTACCCAGGGAGGGGGTAGTCAATAAACAGATGCATATGGTGGAATAAACATATATGTGTATTCAGATATACTTTTGCCTGTCAGATGGTGAGTGAGAAATGGAATGAAGAAAATAAAGCCATGTAGGTGGGCAGGAGGGAATGTCACATGGCATAGGAGTGAGGGGGTGAAGTGCTCTTTTTGAAAAAATTATTTGATTAATTCATTGTTTGTTGGCTGTGGGGAGTCTTCACTGCCCCTCTCGGGCTTTCTCCAGTTACAATGAGCAGGGGCTTCTCATTGCGGTGGCTCCTCTGGTTGCCAAGCAACAGGCTCTAGAGTCTGAGAGCTTCCACAGGTGCGGCACATGGGCTCAGCAGTTGTGGCGTGCAGGTTCAGTTGCTTTGCAGCACGTAGGATCTTCCTGGATCAAACCCATGTCCCCTGCATTGACAGATGGATTCTCAACCACTGGACCACCAAGAATGTCCCTGAAATGCTCTTTTGGATAGAGTCATCAAGGAAGGGCTTGCTGAGAACACAGGCTCAAATGAAGTAAGTGGAGGAGGGAGCCTTGCAGATAGATATCTGGGAGAAGAGCAATCCAGAGGGAACAGTAAGTGCAAAGGCCCTGAGGTTGGGACCTAATTGCTGATTCTTAAATAAGTGTATAAAGTGAAAGTCAGTCAGTCGTGTCTGACTCTTCTGCAACCCCATGGACTGTAGCCTCCCAGGCTCCTCTGTCCATGGGATTCTCCAGGCAAGAATACTGGAGTGGGGTGTCATGTCCTCCTTCAGGGGATATTCTCTCCCAGTTCGAACCCAAGTTGCCCACACTGCAGGCAGATTCTTTACATCTGAGCTACCACAGAGAACTAAATGTATAAAATTATGTTATTAGCACATTCTGTCAGCAGTCCGGTCATGTAAAAGTGGCTCTTTTCTCTGTTGAAAGTGAAACAAAAATTCCTGCCTGCCTTGTAAATATATGAAAGCCGTGAATCTAAAGCTATGGGATTCAAACAGCTTATACTTGGAAAATCTAGGACTGGAGTTTCTTGCATATCTTTAGCTCTCAGTGGACCCCTTCTTTGAGCATTACAACAAAAGCTGAGTAATTTTGAATCTCCAGAATGAAACCAAAAAATCTAATTCTCTGTTCTTCCTTTCATGGCTTTGTCAACAAAAGCCTGGATATGTGTGTTCTATCCTTCTCTGAAAAAAGCTGAGAGACAAACAGAAATGACAGACTGGAAATCCAGATGAGCAGTGACAGGCTGTTCATTTCGCTTCACAGTCTGTGTGGTTTGGGCCCAAGCATTTCTCCCACAGCTCTGTGCTGTAACGTATGTGGCTGTTAATTTTTAAAAGAAATAGTCAAAGCGTCAGTTCTTTGAAGACAAGATAGGAACAAAGATGTTTTCGTTTCAGGCTATTTTTTCACATGCTGAAAGTAGCAAGTTGAATAAGAAATGTCACATCCATTGGTTTTCCATCATGAGTCAAACCTCAGCATGCTGAGTTCAGGAACTGAAAATGTAATGGTCAACTCAGAGGTGTGTTGCACCCTTAACTGTGTGCACAATCCTAGCCCAGGCGTTGTGGTCAGTTCAAAGAAGTGTTAGAAATGGCCTCTCCCCTCAAAGGTTATAATCCCGTTGGCAGGGATAGGATCACAAGAATATTAAAAGTGATAGAGGGCACGATGCAATCAATCTAATAAGGGAAGTCCCTGGTGGGCTAGTGGTTAAGAATCCATCCTTCTGCAGGCATGGGTTTAATCCCTGGTCAGAGAACTAAGATCCTGCATGACCTCTAGAATGGCCAAAAAAAAAAAAAGAATCAAATGACTGAGGACTCTGCTTTCCATGAAGCAATAGCAGGGACCAGAGTTCCCCTTCTATTTGGAAAAAAAATCACAGATGCTAGTTTTTAAGACACTGGCTATCAGACCAACAAGGACTGTGATCCCTGAGGTGGGAAATTTACCCTGTGATTGTTTCGGCATCCTGACTTGAAACAGTTCTGAAAGCAGAGTGCAGGGAGAAGGGCTGCCTTAGCAAAGTATCACAGACAGCTGCCTTCACCCACACAAACGTATGCGCCTCAGTTCTAAAGGCGAAAAGTCATGAGGCAGAGTTGCGAGGACCATCCAAGATGGCTCCCTCGCATGGCAGAAACCTCTGCTAGGGCTGGCTACTGGCGTGAGCTTCTTACAGCATGGCAGCTGAGTTCTGAGAAGGAGCATTCTCCCCGCAAAAAAAAAAAAAAAATCAAGAAATGCAGGTGGAAACAGTAAGACTTCTTGATCTAGCTTCAGAAGTCCTACAGTTTCTGCAGCAGCATACTTTTGGCTGAAGCAGGTTAGAGGCTAAGACCAGCTTCAAAGGAAGGAAAACATATCCCACCTCTCACTGGGAAGAATACTCAGAACTCCTCATCATCTCTGATCCACCACACCCTCCCTTCCCACTATACACTCACCCATGTGTATTTATATTTATCTGTGGTGTTGGAGAAGACTCTTGAGAGTCCCTTGGACTGCAAGAAGATCCAACCAGTCCATTCTGAAGGAGATCAACCCTGGGATTTCTTTGGAAGGAATGATGCTAAAGCTGAAACTCCAGTACTTTGGCCACCTCATGAGAAGAGTTGAGTCATTGGAAAAGACTCTGATGCTGGGAGGGATTGGGGGCAGGAGGAGAAGGGGACGACTGAGGGTGAGATGGCTGGATGGCATCACGGACTCGATGGACGCGAGTCTGAGTGAACTCCCGGAGTTGGTGATGGACAGGGAGGCCTGGCGTGCTGCTGTTCATGGGGTCGCAAAGAGTCGGACACGACTGAGCAACTGAACTGAACTGAACTGAACTGATAAGGAAATGGCAACCCACTCCATCATTCCTGCCTGGGAAATCCCATGGACAGAGGAGCCTGGCAGGCTACCATCCATGGGGTCGAAAAAGAGATGGACATGACTGAGCGACAGACTAAATGACAACAATACGCAGAGTTACAGGCAGATATAGACAGGGACCATACACGTCTTACGCCATGCCTCATTCACTTGGCTTCTCAAAATAAATTTTTCAGTGAAGCCCTTTTAATGAGTTGTTTGACATTTAGTATTATAGATAAAATACTCATGAGCTGTGTATAATGCAGATATCCCCATTTTGCAGATTACAGACCAAAGTCAGCAAGTTGACCCACTATATGTATTTTAGTGAGAAAATTTAACTCACTTTTAGCAACACCATTTTATAAGTTTTATCATTTTATCACTTTACCATTTTATCATTTTACAAGTTTCTATCATTGGAGCCTCTGGAATTTGAATGAACTATCCCAAATGAAATACAACTGGTTTTATGCTTGTAAAAGTCACATTTTGAAGGCTTTTTTTTCCTAGAATTTGAACATTTTCATTTCAACCACTGAGAGAACAGAAACTCCTGTTGGTGGTTAAATTGGCAGGCATGCCAAGTTTAAGCCCTGGAGTTGATCCAAACTACTCCATTTATAGCTCAAAAACAAGGCTTCCTTACCACTCTTAGAAATAATCTTAATGAAAAGAAAATCAGTCCATGGGGACTTCTCTGGTGGTCCTGTGGCTAAGACTCTGAGCTCTGAATGCAGAGGGCCTGGGTTTGATCCCTGGCCAGGGAACTAGATTCCACATGCCACAACTAAAAAGAACCAGCCTGCCACAACTAAGACCATTGCAGCCAGAATAAATAAATAAATACTTTTTTGAAAAGTCACTCAGTCATGTCAAACTCTTTGTGATCCCATGGACTGCCCACCAGGCTTCTCTATCCATGAAATCCTCCAGGCAAGAATACTGGAGTGGCTTGCCATTCCATTCTCCAGGGGATCTTCCTGATCCAGGGATTGAACCTGGGTCTCCTGCATTGCAGGCAGATTCTTTACCATCTGAGCCACTGGGGAAGCCCCTTTTAAGAAAAGAAAAAAAGTCAGCCCATGATTTTAAAAGTAAATTTTATCCAGAATTTTAACGAGCCAAGAATTTTATGTACAGTGAGGCATCACCATTCCTTTCAACTGTTGGTGAGATCACATCTTTAGATCAGGCAGTCTATCACCAGGAAATATGGCCCCATAACCTCCTGAGGATGGGCTTCTCTGATGGCTCAGATGGTAAAGAATCTGCCTGCAATGCAGGAGATCCAGGTTCAATCCTTGGATTAGGAAGATCCTCTGGAGAAGGGAATGGCAACCCACTCCAATTCTTGCCTGGAGAATTTCATGGACAGAGGGGCCTGGCGGGCTACAGTCCACAGGGTAACAAAGAGTTGGACATGGCTGAGTGACTAACACAACCTCTTGGTTGAAAGTGAAAGTTGCTCAGTTGTGTGTGACTCTTTGCAACCCCACGGACTATACAGTCCCTGGAATTCTCCAGGCCAGAATACTGGAGTGGGTAGCCTTTCCCTTCTCCAGGGGATCTTCTCAACCCAGGGATCGAACCCAGGTCTCCCACATTGCAGACAGGTTCTTTATTGAAAGACGCTTACTCCTTGGAAGGAAAGCTTTTAATATGATAAGCCTAGACAGCAATTCAAAAGCAGAGCCAGCACTTTGCCGACAAAGGTCCATGTAGTCAAAGCTATGGTTTTTCCAGTAGTCATGTACAGATGTGAGAGTTGGATCATAAAGTCTGAGAGCTGGAGAAATGATGCTTTCAAAATGTGGTGCTGAAGAAGACTCTTGAGAGTCCTTTGGACTGCAAAGAGATCAAACCAGTCAATCCTAAAGGAAATCAACCCTGAATACTCATTGAAAGGATTGTTGCTGAAGTTGAAGCTCCAATACTTTGGCCACCTGATTGAAAGAGCCAGCTCATTGGAAAAGACCCTGATACTGGGAAGGATTGATGGCAAAAGGAGAGGGAAGTGGCAGAGAAGGAGATGGTTAGATAGCATCACTGACATAATGGACATGAATTTGAGCAAACTCTAGGAGATAGTGGAGGACAGAGGAGCCTGGCATGCTGTAATCTATGGGATCCCAAAGAGTCAGACATGACTTAACGACTGAACAACAACCTTCTGAGGGCTGAACTTGTGCTTGAGCAAGAAGCCTTTTGCCTTAATGCAGTTGACTTGGTCTGCCCAGCATGGTGATGTACTGTGCCAGGGATGCAAGAGCTGAATTCATTTTGAACTCACAGCTCTTTAGGGAGAATGAGGCTATGATGTACTAGTGTCAGGCACTTGAGATGTTTCCTCTTGTCATTAAGTTTTTATCTTCTTAAATATTTAATGCTTAGAATTTTTTATTTAAATGTATCAGACAAAAATGCAGCAGCTGATATGGCAGGACTTTTTCATTGCATTAGATGAGATCTTGGTACTATTTTAAAAATTTATGCTCTGAGTCCAGAGATGTCTAGTGGACAGGGCACAAGGGTGATCACCTCAATTTTGACATTGTCTTCTCAGCCTTCGGCAAGGCACTTGTTTCTTGTCTGTGCTTCAGTATCAATAAAACAAGCATCATTACTGCACCCCACCAGAATGCAATAGAGTATAACTAATTAGTGTTTCCAATCTGGTTTGATGAAAGGCGTTAAATGCTATTGTTGTATTATCATGTAAATGAGAGTTCACTTTGACATCGGAAATGATTGGCTGTGACAGCAAAGCTTTCTGGTGAAATCAGATCTTACAAGAGGCACACAGCACACTTCTGGCCAGTAGGTTTCCTTCTTCAAAATAATTAAATATACTATATTCAATATAAAATCGATGAGGCTTTTCTGCATAATAAGACATAGTGAAATTGTTAAGTTGCTCAGTTGTGTCCAACACTTTGCAATCCTATGGACTGTAGCCCACCGGGTTCCTCTGTCCATGGGATTTCCTGGGAAAGGATAGAGTGGGTTGGCATTCCCTTCTCCAGAGGATCTTCCCGACCCAGGGATCAGACCCCTGTTTCCCACATTGCAGGTGGAGTCTTCTCAACCTGAGTCACCAGGGAAGCACTAATAAGACATAGAGTGAAATTAATTATAGTTTCAGACATCTGGGGACTGACACATAAAATAGAGTCAAGAATAATGAAGGGTGCTGTTGTTTGGACTGGCAGTACAGAGGATGGAGAACAGCCCAGGAAAGTCTTTAATGAGCGTGGACTGGTATCTTCTCCCAGGCTCCTTCCAGGAAGCTGACAGAGATGAGCAGGATCATTGTCATGCCTTTCTTCAGGTCCATCCTGTCACAGCTTGATCATTTTGCACTGAGGACTGACAACTAAGTCATATCCAACTGGCATATAACAAGTGAAGCTCTGAATGAATGGGGTGAAATCTAAAGAACTGAAAAACCACAGGTCACAAAATCCTATCTCCTTGCCTGTATATCTGTGGCTAGAACAATTTACTCAGTTATCTCTACTCTCACTTAGAAACAGAAAATTAGTGAGGCAAAAAGATGACAAAGCACACAGGGTGACTTTTAATCACATTTTGGAAAAGGCTCACGATAGCATGTTATTAGTGCATGCATCGGAGAAGGCAATGGCACCCCACTCCAGTACTCTTGCCTGGAAAATCCCATGGACAGAGGAGCCTGGTAGGCTGCAGTCCATGTGGTCTTGAAGAGTCGGACACAACTGAGCGACTTCACTTTCACTTTTCACTTTCATGCATTGGAGACGGAAATGGCAACCCACTCCAGTGTTCTTGCCTGGAGAATCCCAGGGATGGGGGAGCCTGGTGGGCTGCCGTCTATGGGGTTGCAGAGTTGGACATGACTGAAGCGACTTAGCAGCAACAGCAGCAGCAGCACATGCATACATTTTTAGTCTGTTTATGAGGATTGTGGTGCATATGATTGACAATTGAATCAAATAGTTGAGAGACTTTAAGGATTTGAAGCCACCAGCAATGCAGTAGACCCAGGTTCCCTCCCTGGGTCGGGAAGATCCCCTGGAGGAGGGAATGGCAACCCACTCCAGTATTCTTGCCTGGAGAAGCCAATGGACAGAGAAGCCTGGTTGACTACAGTCCATGGGGTTGCAAGAGTCGGACTTGACTGAGCAACTAAACTACCCCCACCAAGGATCTGACATTTTCAGAGAGTATTTCAATTAACATGACTGTCCAATTTAGGAAATTACCAATCAAGGAAAATATGGCACTGCATAGTCTTTAAAGCCACACATGGACAGGAAAAAAGGTATGAACATACCAGCCAGCCTGTGATAAATGACTGAAATTTGGGGAAAGCACAGAAGAAAGGACCTGGGTGGAAAAGAAGGATGGAGAAAGGGAGAAAGGGAGAGAAAGAGAGGCTGAGAAATCGGCTCATGTGATCATGAGGGTCTGGCAGACAGACTGGAATTTCTAACAAGAACTGACATTGCAGTCTTGAGTACAAAGGCAGTCTGGAGGTTGAATGCCTCCTTCTAGTCTTTACATTTAAGGAACTAATTGAAGACTCACCCAGGTTATGGAGGATAAGTGGCTTTACTGAAAGTTCACTGATTTAAATGTTCAGCTCAGTTCAGTTCAGTCCCTCAGTTGTGTCCGACTCTTTTGACCCCATGAATTGTAGCACCCCAGGCCTCCCTGTCCATCAACAACTCTTGGAGTCCACTCAAACTCATGTCCATCGAGTCGGTGATGCCATCCAGCCATCTCATCCTCGGGAGTCCCAGTCTCCTGCTGCCCCCAATCCTCCCTGCATCAGGGTCTTACCAATGAGTCAACTCTTCGCATGAGGTGGCCAAAGTATTGAAGTTTCAGCTTCAGCATCAGTCCTTCCAATGAACACCCAGGACTGATCTCCTTTAGGATGGACTGCTTGGATCTCCAACACCACAGTTCAAAAACATCAATTCTTTGGCACTCAGCTTTCTTCACAGTCCAACTCTCACATCCATACATGACCACTGGAAAAACCATAGCCTTGACTAGATGGACGTTTGTTGGCAAAGTAATGTCTCTGCTTTTTAATATGCTGTCTATGTTGGTCATAACTTTCTTTCCAAGCAGTAAGTGTCTTTTAATTTCACGGCTGAAATCACCATCTGCAGTGATTTTGGAGCCCAAAAAAATAAAGTCTGACACTGTTTCCACTGTTTCCCCATCTATTTCCCATGAAGTGATGGGACCAGATGCCATGATCTTCGTTTTCTGAATGTTGAGCTTTAAGCCAACTTTTTCACTCTCCTCTTGCACTTTCATCCAGAGGCTTTTTAGTTCTTCTTCACTTTCTGCCATAAGGGTGGTGTCATCTGCATATCTGAGGTTACTGATATTTCTCCCGGCAATCTTGATTCCAGCGTGTGCTTCTTCCAGCCCAGCGTTTCTCATGATGTACTCTGCATATAAGTTAAATAAGCAGGGTGACAATATACAGCCTTGACGTACTCCTTTTCCTATTTGGAACCAGTCTGTTGTTCCATGTTCAGTTCTAACTGTTGCTTCCTGACCTGCATATAGGTTTCTCAAGAGGCAGGTCAGGTGATCTGGTATTCCCTTCTCTTTCAGAATTTTCCACAGTTTATTGTGATCCACACAGTCAAAGGCTTTGGCATGCTCAATAAAGCAGAAATAGATCTTTTTCTGGAACTCTCTTGCTTTCTCGATGATCCAGCTGATATTGGCAATTTGATATCTGGGTCCTCTCCCTTTTCTAAAACCACCAGCTTGAACATCTGGAAGTTCATAGTTCATGTACTATTGAAGCCTGGCTTGGAGAATTTTGAGCATTACTTTACTAGCGTGTGAGATGAGTGCAATTGTGCAGTAGTTTGAGCATTCTTTGGCATTGCCTTTCTTTGGGACTGGAATGAAAACTGACCTTTTCCAGTCCTGTGGACACTACTGCGTCTTCCAAATTTTCTGGCATGAGTGCAGCACTTTCACAGCATCATCTTTCAAGATTTGAAATAGCACAACTGGAATTCCATCACCTCCACTAGCTTTGTTCATAGTGATGCTTCCTAAGGCCCACTTGACTTCACATTCCAGGATTCTGGCTCTAGGTGAGTGATCACACCATCGTGATTATCTGGGTTGTGAAGCTCTTTTTTATACAGTTCTGTGTATTCTTGCCACCTCTTCTTAATATCTTCTGCTTCTGTTGCTGCTGCTGCTAAGTCACTTCAGTCGTGTCCGACTCTGTGCGACCCCATAGATAGCAGCCCACCAGGCTCCCCCGTCCCTGGGATTCTCCAAGCAAGAATACTAGAGTGGGCTGCCATTTCCTTCTCCAATGTATGAAAGTGAAAAGCGAAAGTGAAGTCGCTCAGTCGTGTCTGACTCTTGGCAACCCCATGGACTGCAGCCTTCCAGGCTCCTCCGTCCGTGGGATTTTCCAGGCAAGAGTACTGGAGTGGGGTGCCACTGCTTCTGTTAGGTCCATATAATTTCTGTCCTTTATTGAGCCCATCTTTACATGAAATGTTCGCTTTGTATCTCTAATTTTCTTGAAGAGATCTCTAGTCTTTCCCATTCTGTTGTTTTCCTCTATTTCTTTGCATTGATCACTGAGGAAAGCTTTCTTATCTTTTCTTGTTATTCTTTGGAACTTTGCATAATCTTTCCGTTTCTCCTTTGCTTTTCACTTCCCTTCTTTTCACAGCTATTTGTAAGGCCTCCTCAGAGAGCCATTTTGCTTTTTTGTATTTCTTTTCCATGGAGATGGTCTTGATTTAAATGTTAATCACATCTTAAAAATATCTTCACAGTATCTAGATTAGTGTTTGACCAAACAGGTGAGCACCACACCCCAACCAAGTGACCAAAACAATGAATCACCCCCAGGTCAAACTGTTATCCTGACAGGATTAAAATACTCACTGGACAGTGTTTTGTGCAGCAGTCTTCAAGATCAGACTACCTAGAGAACCTAGAGTACACAGCGATTTTTGTTTCAATTTCTCTAGCACATGGATAGCACAGTCATAATGCACTATATGTATATATTTGAGAGGGTGCCAGTGTTTTGTATTTTTTTCCCCTTCCAGTTTTATTGAGATATAATTGGCTCACCAGTAAAGAACCCACCTCCCAATGCGGGAGATGCAGGTTGGATCCCTGGGTGGGGAAGATCCCCTGGAGAAGGGAATGGCAACCCACCCCAGTATTCTTGCCTGGAGAATCCCATGGACAGAGGAGTCTAATGGGCTATAGTCCATGCAGTCACAAGAGAGTCGGACACGACTGAGTGACTAAGCAACAACTGACATACAGCAGGATATCTGAGTAATATATGTCATGAAATGATTACCAAAAGTTTAGTGAACATCAACCATCTCATATACATAAACTTTTTTAAAAAGAGAAAAAAATGTTTTTTCTGCAGATGAGAAATCCTGGAAAACCTGGAGAAAACATGGTTTTTCCAGGAGTTATGTATGGATGTGAGAGTCGGACTGCAAAGAAAGCTGAATGGTGAAGAATTAATGCTTTTGACCTGTGGTGTTGGAGAAGACTCTTGAGAGTCCCTTGGACTGCAAGGAGATCCAACCAGTCCATCCTAAAGGAAGTCAGTCCTGAATATTCATTGAAAAGACTGATTCTGAAGCTGAAGCTCCAATAGTTCGGCCACCTGATGCGAAGAACTGACTCATTTGAAAAGACCCTGATGCTAGGAAAGACTGAGGGCAGGAGGAGAAGAGGGCAAGAGAGGATGAGATGGTTGGATGATATCACTGACTCAATGGACATGGGTTTGAGCAAGCTTCAGGAGTTGGTGATGGACAGGGAAGCCTGGTGTGCTGAGCGATTGAACTGAACTGAGAAATCCTGGTATTTACTCTCTTAACTACTTTGATATATAACTTATAACGTATGGGTATGTGCTTAGCTGCCCAGCCATGTCCGGCTCTTTGCGACCCCATGGACTGTAGCTCACCGGGCTCCCAGGCAAGAATACCGGAATGGGTTGCCACTTTCCAGTGTCAATTATATTAGTCATGTTGTACAATACTTGTTTATTGTGTAACTGGGAGGTTGTATGTACCTTCATTCAATTCCCCCACCCCCTTCTTATAAGTTTGTTTGACATATAATTGACGCACAACACTATGCTAGTTCCTAGCGCACAGCTTAGTGATTTGCTATTTCTATCCATTACAAAATGATCACCACATAATGCACTGTTTGTGCTATTAAAAAGTTAATTTGTTATAATAAATACAAACTTTAGAATTTTTAAGGGAAGCGAGAAGACTTCACCTGCTGTCGAAGCATCAGTTAAGACATGAGTCAGCATATGGATGCTAAAATGATACCTTTACCTCTAAATAAGCTTCTATAGAGGCTTCCCTCATAGCTCAGTTGGTAAAGAATCTGCCTGCAATGGAGGAGACCCGGATTCAATTCCTGGGTGGGGAAGATCCTCTGGAGAAGGAAATGGCAACCCACTCCAGTATTCTTGCCTGGAGAATCCCATGGACAGAGGAGCCTGGTGGGCTACAGTCCATGGGATTGCAAGAGTCAGACATGACATAGCAACTAAACGACCACAAGCTTCTATCAGGGAATGCAGCAGACAGCCTCAGCCTCCTGAAGTCTTTTAGACAAAGTTACTCGCTCTGTCACTGGCAGCACTTGACCTAGAGCCCAGGGAAATGCCCGGAAGACAGAAAAGGAGGAACTGCTTCCAAACTCTCCTAGGCGATAACTGGCCACTTACTATGTTAATGGAGTTTCTGGAGGAAGTATTTCCCCCAAATGCAAACCTTTAAATAGTCCACAATTAGAACTTTTTGGTCTCCTCCTCCTATTCCCCTTTCCTCCTCCCCTCCCCCTCCTTCTCCCCCCTCCCGCTTCCTTGATAAATACACTGCCAAGTCGCTTCAGTCATGTCTGACTCTGTGCGACACCATGGACGGCAGCCCACCAGGCTCCCCCGTCCCTGGGAGTCTGCAGGCAAGAACACTGGAGTGGGTTGCCATTTCCTTCTCCAATGCATGAAAGTGAAGTTGCTCAGTTGTGTTCGACTCTTCGCAAACCCATGGACTGCAGCCCACCAGGCCCCTCCATCCATGGGATTTTCCAGGCAAGAGTACTGGAATGGGGTGCCATTGCCTGCTGCTGCTGCTGCTGCTAAGTTGCTTCAGTCGTGTCCAACTCTGTGCGACCCCATAGATGGCAGCCCACCAGGCTCCGCCGTCCCTGGGATTCTCCAGGCAAGAACGCTGGTGTGGGTTGCCATCGCCTTCTCCAATGCATGAAAGTGAAAAGTGAAAGTGAAGTCGCTAAGTTGTGTCCTAGAAGCTTCAAAAACAGAAATGCCTAGGACTTCCCGGTCAATCTGAAGCCCTAAGCCGCCTGGAAGCAAGAATGAACCACGGAAATGTGGCGTTTCCCCAGGAGTGAGTGCTCACCAGGACCAGGTGGTGAGATGTCAGAGGGAGGAGTTAATAAAGGGACTTGGAAGCCCAGGGAGGGATGAGAGACTGGAAAGGTCCCTGGACCTGCCTTCTCTTTGAGCTCTAAGAACACAGTTGTAGGTGTGAGTACTAAAGAGAATGGAGGAGAGGGGAGAAACCAGCTTTTCTCAGCATCAGCTCAGTGTCTTGCGAGGGCCTTTTAGTCCCAGGATCATAACCCACATTACAATCCTGCAAAATCGGATTTTTCCCCTTTCATACATGAGAAATGTGAGGCTCAGAAATAAAAAGTCATTCGCCTGAGGCTACACAGCTAGCAAGTGGTAGAGCCAATATTTAAACCCAGTTCTCTCTGGTTCCCAAACCTGTGTTTTGTTTGCCCATTATATCAGCTGCCTGCAGGGATAGGAGACAACTAGAGAGTAGAAAGTTGCAGAGAAAAGAGGATTAGAATGTTTAAGCTCCCGAAACTGGAGTAGTTCTGAGAAAAGACCAATTCAAGGATATGGCCTTGGGTTAGGTTGCTGAAGTCGACTGGAGGTCAAGGTCAAGTTCCTTGGAGTAGAGAAGGTCACCATGGTGGCTTATGTTGAATGGGCTGTTGCAAGTCAAACTAGGAGGTTTGTCCCAGATTGGTAAACAGGAAATGGGACTTTCCTGGTGGCTCAGTAGTAAAAAATCTGCCTGCCAATGCAATAGAAGCCAGTTTGATCCCTGGATCAGGAAGATCCCCTTGAGAAGGAAATGGCAACCCACTCCAGCATTCTTGCCTGGAGAATCCCATGGACAGAGGAGCCTGGTGGGCTGCAGTCCACGAGGTCACAAAGAGTCGGACACAACTTGGAGACCAAACAACAACAAGAAGCACAGAATGATGTGCACAAAACTGTCACAGCTTGGTGATATGGTGGCCATGGGAATGAAAGTGAACACTCCTGAGGTAAACACAGAATTCTGAGTTTTTATCCTTTTCATGGTTTTCTCTGAAGAGGAACTGTTTCAGTCTCATGGGACCATGGACATCTTCATTTACTTCATGGCAGACGAACGAGGTAGTTTTGAAGAATTATTTAAATTATTTTTCTGACCAAGACTGGGGGAGCCCTGTTTCCAAGTGTTTGTTATATGAGAATTTTTTCAGTTCAGTTCAGTCGCTCAGTCATGTCCGACTCTTTGCGACCCCATGGACTGCACCACACCAGGCCTCCCTGTCCATCACCAACTCCTGGAGCTTGCTGAAACTCATGTCCATCGAGTTGGTGATGCCATCCAACCATCTCATCCTCTGTCGTCTGCTTCTCCTCCTGCCTTCAATCTTTCCCAGCATCAGGGTGTTTTCAAATTAGTCAGTTCTTCACATCAATTGGCCAAACTATTGGAGTTTCAGCTTCAACATCAGTCCTTCCAATGAATATTCAGGACTGATTTCCTTTAGGATGGACTGGTTGGATCTCCTTGCAGTCCAAGGGACTCTCAAGAGTCTTCTCCAACACCACAGTTCAAAAGCATCAATTCTTCAGGACTCAGCTTTCTTTATGGTCCAACCCAACATCCATACATGACTACTGGAAAAACCATAACTTTGACTAGACAGACTTTGTTGGCAAAGTAATGTCTCTGCTTTTTAATGTGCTTTCTAGGTTGGTCATAGCTTTTCTTCTGAGGAGCAAGTGTCTTTTAATTTCATCGCTGCAGTCACCATCTGCAATGATTTGGGAACCCAAAAAAATAAAGTCTGTCACTGTTTCCGTTGTTTCCCATCTTTTGCCATGAAGTGATGGGACCAGATGCCATGATCTTAGTTTTCTGAATGTTGAGTTTTAAGCCAGGTTTTCACTCTCCTCTTTCACTTTCATCAAGTGGCTCTTTAGTTCTTCTTTGCTTTCTGCCATAAGGGTGGTGTCATCTGCATATCTGAGGTTATTGATATTTCTCCTAGCAATCTTGATTCCAGCTTGTGCTTTTTTAAAGGATGGTATACTAATGAAGATAACTCTACTCTTAATAGATCGAAACTGAGAGCTTAATCCTTTGCTACTCAAGTAACAGAGTAATCAGTAGTTATGGTTACTGTGTAAGTGTGGGATTTTAGGCTCTCATGTTAAAAATAATCCACTGTCCCAGGATCTTCAGTTGCATTTGATAAGATGTAAGTGTAACTTCCCTGGTAGTTCAGACGGTAAAGAATGTGCAATGCAGGAGACCAGGGTTTGATCCCTGGGTTGGGAGGATCCCCTGGAGAAGGGATGACAACTCACTCCAGTATTCTTGCCTGGGAAATCTGAACCACCAGGGAAGTCCCAGAATGCTTGATCTTTATATTCCCTTAGCACTGATATCAACAGTTAACTTTCTTGGTCTTTCAAATAAACCAGCAATAACCTGGAGTTTACCGTCAGGACAGTTAGATGTAAAAAACAAAAACAAAAAACTTTCAATCATTAGTTAGATGGTTTTCTTTTAAAATTAGTCTCTGTAAAAGGGACAGTGTGAGCCCTGGTCAAAATCGAACACATGATAAAATGCTATGCTTGACGTATGTAATAGATCCAGATTTCTGAAGTTAGAACTACCAAAAATGCATAAAGGCACTTTGCACCCATTAAGGAACATAAATAGTAACTAAATAACTGAATATTTGCAGCTACATCATGTAACCTTTTAATATAGATCTGCAAATAGCTATACATTTTTCTGCAGGTACAAGGGTACCAGATAACCAGAAAAGAAAGCCTAACTAAGTTTATATTTTCTAAGAGAAGCCTTGCTAAAAACAAAAGGATTGTTTTTAAACTATTTTTAAGATATTGCTTGATCAGCTACCATTCTATATAAATAGGGCAATATAACTGACAATGTTGTTTAGGACGCTTTGAGAGGCAAATAATAAAAGATTCAAAAATGATTTAATACACTTCTAAGTAAGAAAAATGTATCATCACTTAAGGACAGAGGTTGGGTTGTTCCAGGGTTCAAAAATTAGGCAGCTCAGTAACAAAAGCTTTGGGACTTCCCTGGTGCCCCCATGCCTAAGACTCCCCGCTCCCAAAGCTCGGGACTCAGGTTCGATCCCTGATCAGGGAACTGGATCCCACAAGCAGCATCTAAGGATTCCTTGTGCTGCAACTAAGACCTGATGCAATAAAAAGTAAAATAGAAATAAAAAGCTTTGCTTTCTTTCAGTTCTGCCACCTCAGATCAGCTCTCCTCATGGTCACAAGATGGCTGCCACAGATCCCAGTATCACATGTAGCGTGACTACATGGAATGGGAAAAAAGGGCTGTTTCTACCCATGCAAGTTACCAGCAGGAGCATATAACAGTCCCCCTCAAAACTTATCATATCTCACTGTTCAGAATTGCCTTGTCCACCAGTGTCTGAACTATCAAGTGGATGGAATCACTCTGCTCGGCTTAAACCCGTTAAGAGTGGCCCTTTATGGTCCCTCGATTCACATGGCCACCAGATATAGGAATAAAATTGGAGTTTTGTTAGCAAGAAATAAACGAAATGGTCAAAACGTAACCCATTAATAGAGACCACTGCAGTGACTAAAGTGCTTTTAAAGCATTGTTGCCATGTCTTTGATAACCTGTTTCAAGTTTATTTAGTCTTTCAGATTTACATGACTAGTTTTCCTTAAGGATTTCAGAAACTTGGTGCTAATAATATGTGAGCATTTTTTTTTAAGAATATACAATACCAGGACAACACTTAAATGGCTTTCCTAGGGCTTTCTTTAATTACTCATCACTTCAGAATTTTTTTTCAGCTTTATTGAGGTATACTTGACAGATAAAATTGTTACATATTCAAAGTGTGATTAATGTGACAGTTTGATATTTTGATGCACATATATGTTATGAAAGAATCTCCACTGTCAAGTTAACACATCTGTCATGTCACATATTTGCCTGTTTGTTTGTTTTTTAATTTTTATTTTGGTGAAAATGTTTTTCTCTCTTCAGTTCAGTTCAGTTCAGTTCAGTCGCTCAGTCGTGTCCGACTCTTTGCGACCCCATGAATCGCAGCACACCAGGCCTCCCTGTCCATCACCAACTCCTGGAGTTCACTCAGACTCGCGTCCATCGAGTCAGTGATGCCATCCAGCCATCTCATCCTCTGTTGTCCCCTTCTCCTCCTGCCCCCAATCCCTCCCAGGATCAGGGTCTTTTCCAGTGAGTCAACTCTTCACATGAGGCGGCCAAAGTACTGGAGTTTCAGCTTTAGCATCATTCCTTCCAAAGAAATCCCGGGGCTGATCTCCTTCAGAATGGACTGGTTGGATCTCCTTGCAGTCCAAGGGACTCTCAAGAGTCTTCTCCAACACCACAGTTCAAAAGCATCAATTCTTCGGCGCTCGGCCTTCTTCACAGTCCAACTCTCACATCCATACATGACCACTGGAAAAACCATAGCCTTGACTAGACGGACCTTAGTCGGCAAAGTAATGTCTCTGCTTTTCAATATACTATCTAGGTTGGTCATAACTTTTCTTCCAAGGAGTAAGTGTCTTTTAATTTCATGGCTGCAGTCACCATCTGCAGTGATTTTGGAGCCCCCCAAAATAAAGTCTGACACTGTTTCCACTGTTTCCCCATCTATTTCCCATGAAGTGATGGGACCAGATGCCATGATCATGAATGTTGAGCTTTAAGCCAACTTTTTCACTCTCCACTTTCACTTTCATCAAGAGGCTCTTAACAGATTTCAATTGTACGATACAGTGTTATCAACTATATCATCATGTTGTAAATTAGATGCTCAGACCTTATTAGATCTTAAAGCTGAAAATTTGTCCTCTTTTACCAACCTGGCACTTGACAACCACTTTTCTATTCTTTGTTTCTATGATTAACTTTTTTAGATTCCACATATAAATAATGTGTGTGTGCTTACCGTGCAGTATTTGTTTTAAAATCATCTTCTACTGTCTGAGCTACAGCCTAGCTACATTTCCAAAGCAGTGTCTCCAGCTCAGACTCTATTCTGCTGTCAGTGCTGACTCAGGACACCTCCAGGGAGATGTCCTGTAAACACTAAAGATTAGATATTGAGAACTAAGCTCCCTGAGGACAGGGACCATGTCCACTGCTCTGTCTCCTGCAAGATATTAGTAGGTGCATCACAAATTGTTGCTTTATTTTTTAAATAATTTTTTAAAATTTTAGCTGTGTTGGGTCTTCATTGCTGAATGGTCTTTTCTCTAGTTGCAGGGAGTGGGGGCCACTCTCTAGTTGTGATGTGCAGGCTTCCCATTGTGGTGGCTTCTTGTTGCGGAGCACAGGCTATAGGCTCTCGGGCTTCAGTAGTTGTGGTGCCTGGGCTCAGTAGTTGCGGTTCCCAGGCTCTAGAGCACAGGCTCAGTAGGTGCAGTGCACGGGCTTAGCTGCTCAACGGCATGTGGGATCTTTCCAGACCAGGGATCAAACCCATGTCCCCCGCACTGGCAGGCGGACTCTCACCATTGAGCCACCAGGGAAGCCCACAAATTATTGCTGAATGGGTGATTGGAGGAATGGTAGAAACAGCAAGCTCATCACTGTTCTTCTTAAACCAGGACAACTTCATTTTAAAGGACAAGGGCTCCAGGATCATATATCCAACTTCGAAGCCTGGCTCCACGGCTCACACCTGTGCCCCCTTTGTGCCAGTTATTTCTTTCGAGCTTCAGTTTCTATAAAACATAGAAGGTAGCAAAACCTCATAAAGGTTTTGTGAGGATTAAACAAAATGTCCTTGAAATGTGCTTAACACAATGCCTGGTATGGGACTTTCTTGGTGGTTCAGTGGCTAAGACTCCACGTTCCCAAAGGAGGGGGGTCCAGGTTCGATCCCTGGTCAGGGAGCTAGATCCCACACGCAACAGCTAAGAGTTTGTGTGCAGCAATTAAGACCTGGCCTAGCCTAAGAAATACATAATCTATTTTTAATGCCTGGTATATAGGGCTGCTTTCAGTGCTGTTATTAACCCTTCACTCTTCATGATGTCCTTATGTGGCCAGTTGCCTGGCCTAGGAGGCAAGATTCAAAACGCTGAACCCGTTGCTCTGTTGCAATCCTCTCCCATCTCTAATCCCACATCCAAGGTTCTAGTCAGAGCCTTTAATTATGACATAGTCTCCTATAGATGTGCCTCCCTTCCAAGCTTTCCTGTCCCTGTCTATCCCCCATGCGTGGGCTCAGGCGAGGGGAGCCTTGGACAGTGTGTTTACTGGTTCTGCTGATGGTTTGCAGTTAGATAGAAGCCTCAACTGTGTTGAGAATATAACACACTTTCTTGCCCCACTCCTTACGTGCTTCAGAGGAAGACAATCCTAGGCCACCTTTCAAGTTTTTAAGTCCTGATGAATTTAAAACAATCAGAGTTATTCCCTTTGTCAGTGATTAGTTTGCAGGTTGACACGTGACTCTGTCCTGGCTAATGAGATGAGAGGGCAGGAAGAGACGGAGTTGACATTCTGAGAAGGCTTTCATTTGAACTCCTTAAAGGGACACTGGAAAAGACAGAATCTCTGGATTTGATGTTTCCTGGGTGTGATCCCTGGAATAACTGCATCATTCTGTGACTGAAACAAGATGGATGGACTGAAGAACCAGGGCTGGTGATGACACGATTGAGCCACTGATTTCACTCACCTCAAAGTTACCCTACCTCCAGACTTGTGTGCTTACTTGCTCAGTTGTGTCCAACGATTTGCAACCTCGTGGACTGTAGCCTGCCAGGCTCCTCTGTCCATGGGATTCTCTAGGCAAGAACACTAGAGTGAGTAGCCATTCCCTTCTCCAGGGGATCTTTCCTGACCCAAGGATTGAACCTGGCTCTTGTGCGTTGCAGGAGGATTCTTTACTCTCTGAAACTCAGATTTCATCCCAGGTCTGGCTCTGAAGCCTGGATTCTTTCCACTTTATTCCACTAACTTTCAGAATTTGAAATTGTGAAAAATAAGAGCTAGAAACTTCTGAGTCCTGTCAGGAACCAGCCAATGGCCATTGTTCTAAACCACTCAGCTGTCTACTCTAGCATATTATTCATACATTTAACATTCATAGATTTAGCCACTGCATAGGCTGCTGTTGTTCAGTCCTTAAGTTGTGTCCGACTCTCTGTGACCTCACGAACTGCAGCATGCCAGGCTTCCCTGTCCTTTTTTATCTCCCGGAGTTTGCTCAAACTCATGAGTTGATGATGCCATCCAACCATCTCATCCTATGTCATCCCCTTCTCCTCCTGCCTTCAGTCTTTCCCAGTATCAGGGTCTTTTCCAGTGAGTCAGTTCTTCTCATCAGGTGGCCAAAGTATTGGAGCTTCAGCTTCAGCATCAGTTCTTCCAATGAATATTCAGGATTGATTTCCTTTAGGATTGTCTTGGTTGATCTTCTTGCTGTCCAGGGGATTCTCAAGAGTCTTCTCCAGCACCACAGTTCGAAAGCATCAATTTTTTGGCACTCGACCTTCTTAATGGTCCAATTCTCACATTCATACATAACTACTAGAAAAACCATAGCTTTGACTATGTGGACCTTTGTCAGCAAAGTGATGTCTCTGCTTTTTTACTACACTGTCTAGGTTTGTTATAGCTTTTCTTCCAAGGAACAAATGTCTTTTAATTTGATGGCTGTGGTCACCATAGACATGCAGTGAGTAAAAGGTAATTCTTAAGTATATTTTGTATTTTCTTCTGTAATTGTCCTTATCTTCCCATATGGATCATAGGTTTTCTGAGGACAGCACCCATGTCTTGTTTTTTCATAAATTTATCTATACTTGTCAATTTTCTTTTCATTGCAAGTGACAGAAACACATAGTGAATTAACTCAAAAAGTGAAAAGTGAAGCTCTGGCTCTGGTAACCAAATCACAGTAATGGTGAAGCTGACCTCATGGATGAATGTGCCCAGGATGGACTGGTGACTCATACACAGTCAGGCTTCTGCAACTCAGAAGGCTTTCCATGGAACTTAATGCCTTCACGTTTCCCTATTTGGGTGGGAACATGGCTGCTGGCCGCTTCCAAGTCACAATTGCTTCTAACAAGTGAGAAGTGATAAGGGTTTCTTCAGCTTCTGCAGAAACATCCTGGAGAAGGCTCCTGATTTGTTGGACTTGGGTCCTGTGCCCATCCCTGAAGCAGTCCCTGTGGGTAGGAGACCATGATTGGCCCATCCCAATGTCTGTGTCCACTTCAAATTTCACAAAGATGAGTATATTAAAGGAAAGAATTCCAGGCGGAGAAGGAAAGGGGATGCCCTCTTCACCACCACCACCCCATCCCATCCCACCCCAAGCTTCTTTTCAAACTATTAACTGAGTGGTGGGTAAAAAATGGTGATTCTGCAAATACCAAGAGAGCTGATGAACACAAGTTTGTCCCTCACTGGTTATTAATTAACACACACAGTGCACCCTCACCAAGTTCTTTCCCAACTTCAGAACTCCACGCAGACACCACGGGAAGAGTCCTAGCTCTTCCCATATGGGTGTATTCATATCAGCTGTGCTTAGTTGCTCAGTCGTGTCTGACTCTTTGTGACCCCATGGACTGTAGCCTACCAGGCTCCTCTGTCCATGGGGATTCTCCAGGCAAGTATATTGGAGTGGGTTGCCATAACTTCCTCCAGAGGATCTTCCCAACCCAGGGATCAAACCCAGGTCTCCCTCGTTGCTGGGATTCTTTACCATCTGTGTCACCAGGGGAGCCCTCCCATATGGGTGCTGGGGTTCTTTTTAAAAAAATTTTTTTTGGTCTTAAGTCTTCAAAATCCCATGTGCATCTTAGAGTTACAGCACAATTCCGTCTCCGCTAGCCATATTTCAAAGCTGCTGCTGATGCTAAGTCGTGTCAGTCGTGTCCAACTCTGTGCGACCCCATAGACGGCAGCCTACCAGGCTCCCCCGTCCCTGAGATTCTCCAGGCAAGAATGCTGGAGTGGGTTGCTGTTTCCTTCTCCAATGCATGAAAGGGAAAAGTGAAAGTGAAGTTGCTCAGTCGTGTCCGACTCTTAGCGACCCCATGGACTGCAGCCCACCAGGCTCCTCCGTCCGTGGGATTTTCCCGGCAAGAGTGCTGGAGTGGGTGCCATTGCCTTCTCCGATTTCAAAGCTAGTGGCTACTTTATTGGACAACATAGGTAGACCCAATAAACTCCAAGAAACTTATTGCCAGGATACTGATGGCCCCTCACAGCTCACACACCAATCCCACTATTGCTCGGAATCCTGGAATGATCTCAACCTTTTGGGTCAGCACCAAACCCACGTGGCATCTGGAAAATACAGAGGCCACTGTGTAGGATTTGCCCCTTGACCTTTGGATTGATGTCCTGGAGGATGTAAGACAACAAGCCAAACTCAGCAGTGAGTAAAGCCTGGCGTTCATTTGGAGGGAAACTGGGTGGCTGGCTGTACTGTGCAGTGAGAAAATGGATACCATACTGAAATTATTGTCATCTTCCCCCAGGGTCCTGAGGAGTTGATTTTGTATTTTAGACTGAAAAGTCTGACACCTTTTCTTAAACAGAAAAGATATTTCTAAATTTTCTAAAACAACTGTTAAGAAAATGTCATGTAATCAGAACGGAAACCGACATGCAGGACGAGTGACCTCACTGTATCTTTGTTGTGCCAAAGATTGAGATGGTAACAGAATCAGATGAAAGAAACTGTTATCCATTTTAATTCAATTTATCTATAGCTGAGTTCTTGTGCATTCCTATAAGGTAAAGTAGACTGCATTAGATAGTACCTACTTGCATAGAATAAAGTCACATGGAACTAAAATACATTTTTAGATAACTTGGTGGTTGTAGTAGCTATCATAGTAAGTCCTATTCTCTCATTAAATAAATAGAAGCTTACGCTCACTTTTGCTTTTCTGTATCTTCATTATGACTTCTAAAATTACTGTCTATCCACTATTAAACATTATAGAAATATATAATTCAAGAATGAAAGTTTCATATGATGTGAATTATATATATTCTTTCAGATTTTCCTGTTGTTTTCAAAATTAAGTTCATACAATTCATATTCCAATGTTAATTACATTCATTAAATATGATATTAAAGAATCAAAAGGTATTAAGTAGGAGTAAGGCTTGCTTCCTTCCTCCCTGTTTCCCATCCAAACAGTTCCCCTTTCCAAAAACAACCACTGTTAACCACTTCTGTATTTGCCTAGAAATAGTCTATGCCAGGAACTCCATATAAATCCTTTTTTTTTTTTTAAAACAAATGGTATCATTCTATCCAGGGACTTCCCAGGTGGCCCAGTGGTAAAAAATCCGATTACCCTGCAGGAGATGAAGGTTCAATCCCTGGGTTGGGAAGATCCCCTAAAGGAGGAAATTGCAACCCACTCCAGTATTCTTCCCTTGATAATCCCATGGACAGAGAAGCCTGGCAGTCTGTAGTCCATAGGGTCACAAAGAGTCAGGCATGAGTGAGTGACTAACAAACACACACAGGAACAATCATTGTAATAATAAAATAGTAACAAATCGCATCCTCAACTGCAGAAAACAAAAGGCCTCTTCCCCGCGACTGCATGTGCTGCAGTGTTCATTATCACAGCGCGTGGAGTCCTTACGAAAATGTTGTTTAGTTGCTAAGTTGTGACAGACTCTTTGCAACCTCATGGACTGTAGCCTTAGCCACCACGCTCCTCTGTCCATGGGATTTTCCAGGCAAGAATACTGGAGTGGGTTGCCATTTCCTTCCCCACGGATCTTCCCCACTCAGGGATTGAACCCATGTCTCCTGGATTGCGAGAGAGATTCTTTACCACTGAGCCACCACGGAGCCATTAATATGTAGATCTGGTTAACTGTGCCAGGTTCATTCTGTAATCACTGCTCGCTGAGACCTGGGGCCACATGCATCCCAGTCTCCTTCCTTTACAGCAGCAAGCCCCGCCCACCCCCAGCCGGTTCCCCTTATCTCTATGCACCAAACTTGCTTTGTTTTTCACTGGTTGTGCTGACTGCAATTGACACCTGACAATACATTATACATTCATGTGTTTCTTGTTCCTCTCCCCCACCAGAAAGGGGGCAGAACTTTGGCCTACTCACTATTGACTTCAAGTACCTAGAACCCGGCTTGGCATAGGGTAGGTGCTCAATACTAATTTGTTGAGTAAATGAATCACCTCTCTCCGCAGTCACCTTCTTAACATTGACCAGGTGGAGCCTGAACTCTCATAAACGATGGAAAGGCTTACTAAAAATGGAACTTGTCTGCTTCAGAGAGAATCGGTAGGGATCAAGTTACTGTTGGCCAGTGTCTCCAGACAGTTGGATAGAGGAGGAAAATGGGGGCAGCTCAGGTTTTCTTCATTGTCCTATACTTCCTCTGTGAATCAGAGGATAAACAATGCTCCTTGGCTTGTCCCAAGACCTAAGCACCAATGATGAAATAGTCCAGAAATGGCCAAACGAGAGCCTGAGAACAATAGACAGGCATCGAAATGCTTTGTTTTTTATTCTTAAGCTGGAAGGGGACGATCAAAAGAATTTCGCTGGTTGGACACTTGCTTATAATAATATCCGAATTATTTAATATATATATGGACTTCCCAGCTGGCACAGTGATAAAGAATCCTCCTGCCAATGCAGGAGACACGGGAGACCCAGGTTCGATCCCTGGGTGAGAAAGGTCTCCTGGAGAAGGGAATGGCTACCCACTCCAGTATTCTTGCCTGGAGAATTCCATGGACAGAGGAGCCTTGTGGGCTACAGTCCAGGGGGTTGCAAAGAGTCAGACACAACCAGGCAAGTAATGCTTTCACTTCTCTGTGCTATACAGTGGGTGCTTGTTGTTTATTTTATATTTAGTAAGAGTTGGACACAACTGAGTGACTAAGCACAGCACAGTGTGTATCTGTTCATCTCAAACTCCTAGTTTATCCCTCTCCCTGCTGCCATTTCCCCTTGGATAAGTTTGTTTTCTCTGTCTGTGAGTCTGCTTCTGAGTGTAAATAAGTTCATTTGTATCATTGAGAATATGAAATTTTGGTGATGGACAATAATTTCTTCAAGTAATCTATGGGAAAATCAGACTTTTTTCCCCAAAGTATTTTAATTATATATATATGTATATATTTTAAGTAGAACACAACTAAATTTGAGGAAGAAAATTTAGCCTTCTAGAGGAAGAAGTACAGAAAACTCTAAATTTTATGCAAATCAGGTTGAACACTCCACACAACAGTTATTAAAAACAAATGTAGGGTTTGGTTTTCTCTATAGTCATTTGAAAATGGTTGTCCAATTTAATTAGTTCCTAAGGTCATGCAAAAAAAAAACAAAGAATAAGTAAAACAATTAACAATTATCAAATTGCTTGTCTGCCAAATGTGTAAGCCATTTTCAGGCACTGTTGGTCGTTCAGTCATACCCAACTCTTTGTCTGGACTTGTGTCTGACTGTAGCCTGCCAGGCTCCTTTGTCCATGGGATTCTCCAGGCAAGAATACTGGAGTGAGTAGCCATTACCTTCTCCAGGGGATCAGACTTGAACCCGGGTCTCCTGCACTGCAGGCAGATTATTTACCATCTAAGCCACCAGGGAACTGGGGAGAGGTTCAGGGCAGATACAAGGGTAATATCTGACGAGCTCTTTGCCTACAGGGTGATTATAGCCAAGTGGAGAGAGTAGAGCATAAACCACAAAAGGGGCTTTTTGATCTTGTGGTAACGTCATCGAATTTAGCCTTATCTGTATCCACTGTGCAACTGATGTTGGAGGGAGAGGGGGGAATAGATTGTTAATCACTGAAGTAATTTCCAGCTCCAAAACTTTTATAAATTGAAATGCCACTTTGGCAACTCAACATTCAGAAAACTAAGATATGGCATATGGTCCCCTCACTTCATGGGAAATAGATGGGGAAACAGTGAAAACAGTGACAGACTTTATTTTGAGGGGCTCCAAAATCACTGCAGATGGTGATTGCAGCCATGAAATTAAAAGGCGCTTGCTCCTTGGAAGAAAGCTATGACCAAACTAGACACCTTATTAAAAAGCAGAGACCTTACTTTGCCAACAAAGGTCCACCTAGTCAAGGCTATGGTTTTGTGGTCATGTATGGATGTGAGAGTTGGACTGTGAAGAAAGCTGAGTGCCGGAGAACTGATGCTTTTCAACTGTGGTGTTGGAGAAGACTCTTGAAGTCCCTTGGACTGTAAGGAGGTCCAAGCAGTTAATCCTCAGGAAAATCAGTCCTGAATACTCATTGGAAGGACTGATAATGAAGCTGAAACCGAAACTGTAGTACTTTAGCCACCTGATTCGAGACTCGATGGACAGGAGTTTGAATAAACTCTGGGAGTTGGTGATGGACAGGGAGGCCGGTGGTGCTGCAGTCCATGGGGTCGCAAAGAGTCAGATATGACTCAGTGACTGACTGAACTGAACTGGCACAGTCAAGCCTTTGGAAGTTTTTGTGTGACTATGTGTGATGGTAAGAAAAAGCTCACACTGTAAAAAATAACTTCCTTTCTACTAAAAGTATTTAAAAGCTCCAGGGACTTCCCTGGTGGTCCAGTGGTTAAGACTTCGCCTTCCAATGCAGGGGGTGCAGGTTTGATCCTTGGTTGGGGAGCAAAGATCCCATAAAAACATAAAACAGAAATAATATTGTAACAAATTCAATAAAGACTTTAAATGGTCCGCATCAAAAAAAAAGAAAAAAAAGCTCCAATAGTACATTCAAAGCACTTATAGCATACATAGCTTGGTGCTGGAGATATATCGGAAGAACACACGCAAGGAGTTTGTGGTCTAGTGTGTTTCCTATTTCTTAAGCCTTTGTCTTCTACATGTATTCAGTATTTAGCGGAGTTTTAAAAAAAGCAGGTAAGAACAGATCCTGCGGTAGCTATATGGGACACATAAAATAAGCCTAGCTTTGTTGAAAAGCATTCTTATTTCCTATGCAATTGGCATGTGGTAATTATATTTGCTTTCTAATTCCTAATGAGCACTTCTTTGAGTAATTGGCACCCTGTTCATGCTCCCCAGTACTATGAATTAGACTGGATAACCTCCACGGAAGTGGTGTGTGTATAATTTGATGAACTGGAAGGGTAAGGCATCCACTATAATTGAAATCAGTTTCCCTGTTGCATTTCATGTTGGTGTGCTAAGAAGGGGAAGAGAAGTCATGTATAATTATGATTAAAAGGGAATTTCTCAGGCATTTTAAGGACTCCTTCGTGCTGTGACCTAAGGAACAAATGGGTGAAGTCTTGCTATTTGTGTGGTATAGAGTCCAGAAGTCTCTGGGGCAGGGAGGAGGGCGCACAGGAATCTACTGGATCAGGGCGCACAGGAATCTACTGGATCAGTTCAATTAAGTTCCACAGACTTAGTTGAACATCAACTATATGCATGCACTTTGCTAGGTTCACATTTAAAAAAAGAAAAAATTGGGAATTCCCTGGCAGTTCAGTGATTAGGATTTTCACTGCTGGGGCCCAGGTTTTACCCCTGGTTGGGGAGCTAAGATCCTGCATGTCCTGTGGCATAGCCCCCTATTCCCCCGGAAATTAATAAGATGCAGTTTCAGAAGTTTTTGAAGGGATCAGAGGAGAGATAAATTAGGAAGCTGAGATCAATATATACACACTGCTGCTGCTGCTAAGTTGCTTTAGTCATGTCCAACTCTGTGCGACCCCATAGATGACAGCCCAGCAAGCTCTGCCGTCCCTGGGATTCTCCAGGCAAGAACACTGGAGTTGCTTGCCATTGCCAGTCAGTCAGTTCAGTTGCTCAGTCATGTCGAACTCTTTGCAACCCCAGAAACTGCAGCACACCAGGCCTCCCTGTCCATCACCAACTCCCGGAGTTTACCCAAACTCATGTCCAGCGAGTCGGTGATGCCATCCAGCCATCTCATCCTCTGTCATCCCCTTCTCCTCCTGCTCCCAATCCCTCCTACCATCAGGGTCTTTTCCAATGAGTCAACTCTTCGCATCAGGTGGCCAAAGTACTGGAGTTTCAGCTTCAGCATCAGTCCTTCCAATGAACACCCAGGACTGATCTGCCTTAGAATGGACTGGTTGGATCTCCTTGCAGTCCAAGGGACTCTTAAGAGTCTTCTCCAACACCACAGTTCAAAAGCATCAATTCTTCGGTGCTCAGCTTTCTTCACAGTCCAACTCTCACATCCATACATGACCACTGGAAAAACCATAGCCTTGACTAGATGGACCTTTGTTGGCAAAGTAATCTTTCTGCTTTTGAATATGCTATCTAGGTTGGTCATAACTTTCCTTCCAAGGAGTAAGCGTCTTTTAATTTCATGGCTGCAGTCACCATCTGCAGTGATTTTAGAGCCCCCCCCCAAAATAAAGTCTGACTCTGTTTCTACTGTTTCCCCATCTATTTCCCATGAAGTGATGGGACCAGATGCCATTTCCAGCACTATGCATCAAATGGGCTTCCCTGGTGGCTCAGTAGTAAAGAATCTGCCTGCAATGCAGGAGACAAAGTAGACTCAGGTTTGATCCCTGGGTCCGGAAGATCCCCTGGAAAAGGGAATGTCCAGTATTCTTTCCTGGAGAAGCCCATGGACAGAGGAGCCCGGTGGGCTACAGCCCATAGGTTCACAAGGAGTTGGTCACAACTAAAGTGACTTAGCACACATATATCAAATAGTTAACCAACAAGGACCTATTTTTTCACACAGGGAACTATACTCAGTATTTTACAGTAACTTATGAGGGAAAAGGGAGAAGGCAGTGGCACCCCACTCCAGTACTCTTGCCTGGAAAATCCCTTGGACGGAGGAGCCTGGTGGGCTGCAGTCCATGGGGGTCGCTAACAGTTGGGCACGACTGAGCGACTTCACTTTCACTTTTCACTTTCATGCATTGGAGAAGGAAATGGCAACCCACTCCAGTGTTCTTGCCTGGAGAATCCCAGGGACGGGGGAGCCTGGTGGGCTGCCATCTATGGGGTGGCACAGAGTTGGACACGACTGAAGTGACTTAGCAGCAGAAGCATGAGGGAAAAGAATCTGAAAAGAGATAGACCCACACACATATATTGTATAACTGAATCACTGTGCTGTACACTTGAAACTAACACAATAGTAGATCAACTATGCTTCAATTAAAAAATAAAGCAACAGCAGTTAAAAAAAAAAGAAGTTCTTTGTGATTCTTCAGAGTTTACTACCTACTTGGGAAGATAGGCCATAACAAATGGTGACAGTGGTTTGTGACATAAGCCATTTCAATTCTTTGATAGAACTTGTTTTCTGTTTGTTTTGGTTTTTGGCTGTGCCAGGTGGCATGCGGGATCTTAACTCCCCAACCAGGGATTGAACCTGTGCCCCACGCAGTGGAAGACTGGAGTCTTAACCACTGGACAGTCTGGAAATTCTCAATAGAGTTTTTGGGTTTTTTTTCTGTCCTATTGGTTTCTGCCATACGTCGACATGAATCAGTCATAGGTGTACGTATGTCCCCTCCCTCTTGAAACTCTCCTTTCTCCCACCCCATCCCTCAATAGATTTTAATTTTAGTGTAACTATACTTTCATTAAAGTCAGTTCAGGTCTTTTATAAACAGCATGAAGCTACCAAAGTTTGTTAAAGTGATTTACAGAAGAGCAAAAATGTATCATTATTTATAGAAGAACATTGCTATTATTGTTTATTAGGAAGCGAAGTAGGGATTCCCAGGTGGTGCTAGTAGGAAAGAACCCACTTGCTAATATAAGACACATAAGAGATGTAGGTTTGATCCCTGGATCGGGAAGATTCCCTGGAGGAGAGCATGGCAACACACTCCAGTATTCTTGCCTGGAGAATCCCATGAACAGAGGAGCCTGATGGGCTCCATAGGATTGCAAAGAGTCGGACACAACTGAAGTGACTTAGCACACATGCAGAAAGCAGAGATAGATCAACAGAAAAAACTGTGGTGAGCACAGTGATGGTATGTAAATGATACATGACATCTTTTATTGACATCTTTCCAAATCCTTTGGAAATGATACATGACATCTTTTACTGACATCTTTCCAAATCCTTTGATTCTTTCTAACACAATTCAAGTCACATACACAATTGTACTTGTGGGCAATTAGAGTTAAGATATGCTAATGAATTTACCTGAAAGAAATAACATTCAGCAGAAGATCCGAGTTCAAGATGGCAGGCTAAGTATTTACCTCTACCACCTCCCTCAGTTCAGTTCAGTTCAGTTCAGTCGCTCAGTCGTGTCCGACGCTTTGCGACCCCGTGAACCACAGCACACCAGGCCTCCCTGTCCATCACCAGCTCCCAGAGTCTACCCAAACCCATGTCCATCGAGTCGGTGATGCCATCCAACCATCTCATCCTCTGTCGTCCACTTCTCCTCCTGCCCTCAATCTTTCCCACCATCAGGGTCTTTTCAAATGAGTCAGCTCTTCACATCAGGTGGCCAAAGTATTGGAGTTTCAGCTTCAACATTCATCCTTCCAATGAACACCCAGGACTGATCTTTAGGATGGACTGGTTGGATCTTCTTGCAGTCCGAGACTCTCAGGAGTCTTCTCCAACACCACAGTTCAAAAGTATCAATTCTTCAGTGCTCAGCTTTCTTTATAGTCCAACTGTCACATCCATACATGACCACTGGAAAAACCATAGCCTTGACTAGATGGACCTTTGTTGGCAAGTAAGGTCTCTGCTTTTTAATATGCTGTCTAGGTTGGTCATAACTTTCCTTCCAAGGAGTAAGCGTCTTTTAATTTCATGGCTGCAATCACCATCTGCAGCAGTCTTGGAGCCCAGAAAAATAAAGTCAACCACTGTTTCACCATCTATTTGCCATGAAGTGATGGGACTAGATGCCATGATCTTAGTTTTCTGAATCTTGAGCTTTAAGCCAACTTTTTCACTCTCCTCTTTCACTTTCATCCAGAGGCTTTTTAGTTCTTCACTTTCTGCCATAAGGGTGGTGTCATCTGCATATTTGAAGTCATTGATATTTCTCCCAGCAATCTTGATTCCACCTTGTGCTTCTTCCAGCCCAGCGTTTCTCATGATGTACTCTGCATAGAAGTTAAATAAGCAGGGTGACAATATACAGCCTTGACGTACTCCTTTTCCTATTTGGAACCAGTCTGTTGTTCCATGTCCAATTCTAACTGTTGCTTCCTGACCTGTATACAGGTTTCTCAAGAGGCAGGTCAGGTGGTCTGGTATTCCCATCTCTTTCAGAATTTTCCACAGTTTATTGTGATCCACAGTAAAAGGCTTTGGCATAGTCAATAAAGCAGAAATAGATGTTTTTCTGGAACTCTCTTGCTTTTTCCATGATCCAGAGGATGTTGGCAATTTGGTTTCTGGTTCCTCTGCCTTTTCTAAAACCAGCTTGAACGTCTGGAAGTTCACGGTTCATGTATTGCTGAAGCCTGGGTTGGAGAATTTTGAGCATTACTTTACTAGCGTGTGAGATGAGTGCAATTGTGCAGTAGTTTGAACATTCTTTGGCATTGCCTTTCTTTGGGATTGGAATGAAAACTGACCTTTTCCAGTCCTGTGGCCACTGCTGAGTTTTCCAAATTTGCTGGCATATTGAGTGTAGCACTTTCACAGTGTCATCTTTCAGGATTTGAAATAGCTCAACTGGAATTCCATCACCTCCATTAGCTTAGTTCGTAGTGATGCTTTCTAAGGCCCACTTGATTCACATTCCAGGATGTCTGGCTCTAGGTGAGTGATCACATCATTGTGATTATCTTGGTTGTGAAGCTCTTTTTGTACAGTTCTTCTGTGTATTCTTGCCACCTCTTCTTAATATCTTCTGTTTCTGTTAGGTCCCTACCATTTCTGTCCTTTATCGAGCCCATCTTTGCAGGAAATGTTCCCTTGGTATCTCTAATTTTCTTGAAGAGATCTCTAGTCTTTCCCATTCTGTTGTTTTCCTCTATTTCTTTGCATTGATCGCTGAGGAAGGCTTTCTTATCTCTCCTTGCTATTCTTTGGAACTCTGCATTCAAATGGATATGTGTTTCCTTTTCTCCTTTGCTTTTCACTTCCCTTCTTTCTACAGCTATTTGTAAGGCCTCCTCAGACAGCCATTTTGCTTTTTTGCATTTCTTTTTCTTAGGGATAGTCTTAATTCCTGTCTCCTGTACAATGTCACGTACCTCCATCCATAGTTCATCAGGCACTCTGTCTGTCAGATCTAGTCCCTTAAATCTATTTCTCACTTCCACTGTATAGTCATAAGGGATTTGATTTAGGTCATACCTGAATGGGCTAGTGGTTTTCTCCACTTTCTTCAATTTAAGTCTGAATTTGGCAGTAAGGAGTTCATGATCCGAGCCACAGTCAGCTCCCAGTCTTATTTTTGCTGACTGTATAGAGCTTATCCATCTTTGGCTGGAAAGAATATAATCAATCTGATTTTGGTGTTGACCATCTGGTGATGTCCATGGGTAGAGTCTTCTCTTGTATTGTTGGAAGAGGGTGTTTGCTATGACCAGTGCGTTCTCTTGGCAAAACTCTGTTAGCCTTTGCCCTGCTTTCTTCTGTACTCCAAGGCCAAATTTGCCTGTTACTCCTGGTGTTTCTTGACTTCCTACTATTGCATTCCAGTCCCCTATAATGAAAAGGACATCTAAGCCCCATCAAATAATAATAATAAAAGATATCCTAAAAAGAATTGGTATATAACATCTCTAACAACAAGATAGGTGTTATTAACAGACAAGAAATCTCATCTAATTTCTGGATGCCAAAAGCAGAGCACAGGAGAAATGGAAACGTTAAAGCCTGGATATAAACGTCAGAGGCCTTGACAGCAATGGTGTAGAGGAAAGAAATTTGAAGGAGTGGCAGAAGAGGAAAATGCAGAGGATGTAACCTCTGCAAAGCATCAGCAAAATACCAGTACTTTCTGGCTAAAGTTCAAGCGGAAGACAGAATTTTCAGGACTTTATATGAAGTAATCAACATAACCACTAAAATTATTAAACACAGAAAGAAAATCAGGAGGTGGAAGGGTTATGGGAAGGAGAGAAAGCCCTAAATTCCTCAACTTTCTTATCAAGAAGTTGATAGATACTATCTAATGTTGAGACATCAAGAAGTAATTGCAGTTGTTGGGATAACTACCAAAAGTAGTAAAACTAGATATGATTGCAAGTGTTTACCTCTAAGGTATAGAGCTTCCCTGGTGGCTCAGACAGTGAAGAATCTGCCTGCAGTGCAGGGGACCCAGGTTCAATCCCTGGTTTGGGAAGATCTGCTAGAGAAGGGAATGGCTACCCACTCCAGTATTCTTGCCTGAAGAATTCCATGGACACAGAAGCCTGGCAGGCTATCCATCCATGGGGTTGCAAAGAGTCAGGCATGACAAAACACAGTTACTTATGGTGTGTCCAAAAGAGGAGCAATGGACAAAGACGATTTTACTTTACATTTCTCACTTTCTGGACTGTTGGATTTTTCAAGCAAGTGTATGGAACATTTTTATAATGAATGAATACAAAGATAGGTAACTGAACAAAGAAATATTCTGAGTTTAAAAATAAACAAGAATGAGATATTTTATATATTAGGTAGAAAAAGAAACTATACACAAAACAATACCTAAAATATAATCCTGTTGTGTTTCTTAAAAATTTTTGTTGATATATTAAATCTATGTTTATAAATGCAAAGAAAAGGCTTTACCAATGGTTTCCCATCAAAGAATGGAGTGGGATTGATGAGAAGAGTTGAAAGGAGAATCATTTTTGCCTCTTAATGTACTTCTGAATTATTTGAAATGGTTCCAAGGAGCTTCTGTAACTCTTGAAAGCTTATAAAAACAATTTATTAAAATGAATACATTCAGGATTTTCTATGGAACACTAGAGAGGCTGCTATTTATCACAGAAATGTGGGAGATGCATTCAGAGATCTATTTTTAAATAATAGGCAGGAGGAGTTACGTTTTCTGCTGTAACCAGTAAATACCACAATTCTCCACTGCACTGAACTTTTCACTCCCCATTTCTACCTCCTTTTGTTCTTTCATTGTTTCACAAAAAAACAAAACAAAACAAAGAAACAAACAAAAGTAAAACACCATCAAATAATCTCTCCATGTTTCCTCAATGCTCATGTTTCCCCTTTGCTCAGTGGCATATATTCTAGCAGGAGAGCAGAGACAAAACTGAATGGCTTCATATTTATGAACCAACCTTTGGTTTACACAAACTCAATGGTTTTAGTGGAAAAATGTTCAAGAGCTATGTTTGTTTATACAAAAAAGCAAAATGAATACATTAATTAGGAAAATGGCAAAAAAAACATTAAAATCTGCACACATGTATGTCCATTCATCCATTTAACAATTGTAGATTGAATTCCCACCATGGGCTATGCATTGTACTAATCACAGGTGAAAGGAAATAGATCATACTATCTCTTGCCTCCAAGGAATCCATAGTCACGTGGCTCAAAGGACAACAAACACACAATTACAATATGTGGTGATAAGTGCTTTGATTGATAAAGGCGGAATGCTCAAGAAAACTTTATCTACCCTAATTTGTTGATTACACCAAAGCCTTTGACTGTGCGGATCACAACAAACTGTGGAAAATTCTTCAAGAGATGGGAATACCATATCACCTTACCTGCCTCCTGAGAAATCTGTATGCAGGTCAAGAAGCAACGGTTAGACCAGACATAGAACAACAGAATGGTTCCAAATTAGGAAAGGAGTATCTCAAGGCGTACGTCAAGGCTGTATATTGTCACTCTGCTTTTTAACTTATATGCAGAGTGAAAGTGAAAGCAAAGTCGCTCAGTCGTGTCCGACTCTTTGCAACCCCATGGACTATAGCCTTTTAGGCTCCTCCGTCCATGGAATTTTCCAGGCAAGAGTACTGGAGTGGGTTGCCATTTTCCTTCTCCAGGGGATCTTCCTGAACCCGGATCTCCTACATTGCAGCCAGACACTTTACCTTCTGAGCCACCTGGGAAGCCCATATGCAGAATATATCATGTGAAATGCCCAGCTGGATGAAGCACAAGTTGGAATCAAGATTGCCAGGAGAAATATCAATAACCTTAGATATGCAACTGATAACACCCTTATGGCAGAAAGTGAAGAGGAACTAAAGAGCCTCTTGATGAAAGTGAAAGAGGAGACTGAAAAAGCTGGCTTAAAAGTCAACATTCAGAAAACGAAGATCATGGCATCTGGTCCCATCACTTCATGGCAAATAGATGGGGAAACAATGGAAACAGTGAGAGACTTCATTTTCTTGGGTTCCAAAATCACTGCAAATGGTGACTGCAGCCATGAAATGAAAAGGTGCTTGCTCCTTGGAAGAAAAGCTATGACCAACCTGGATAGCATATTAAAAAGCAGAGACATTACTTTGCCAACAAAAGTCCGTCTAGTCAAAGGTATGGTTTTTCCAGTGGTCATGTGAGAGTTGGACTGTGAAGAAGGCTGAGCGCCAAAGAACTGATGCTTTTGAACTGTGGTGTTGGAGAAGGCTCTTGAGAGTCCTTTGGACTGCAAGGAGATCCAATCAGTCAATCCTAAAGGAAATCAGTCCTGAATAGTCATTGGAAGGACTGATGCTGAAGGTGAAACTCCAATACTTTGGCCACCTGATGCGAAGAACTGACTCATTGGAGAAGACCCTGATGCTGGAAAATGTTGAAGACAGGAGGAAAAGAGGATGACAGAGGACGAGATGGTTGGATGGCATCACCGACTCGATGGACATGAGTTTGAGCAAGCTCCAGAAGTTGGTGATGGACAGGAAAGCCTGGCGTGCTGCAGTTCATAGGGTCACAAAGAGTCAGACAAGACTGAGTAACTGAACTGAACTGAGCTGAATGATAGATGGGGAGAGGGGCAGTGTTAGTAAGGCTTCCTGAAATGATGACATCCAAAGGGAGCACAGATGTGTCAGTGTCAAGCACGTGTGGAGGGTGCACTTCTGTAGGTATTTTATGCATGTTTGTATGAAGTGAAAGCAAGCAAGCCATGCGAAGCAATATCATACCTCGCCGTGACTGACATTACAGCCTCCACCTTTGCTCTGTTTCAGGAGCTCCAATGTCCATCCCCACCCCTCACCCTACCCCCGCTCCAAATAGTGGTTACATGAGGCTCTGGGGAGAGTCGAA
The DNA here is from genome assembly GCF_032405125.1 of Capricornis sumatraensis. Taxonomy (NCBI): domain Eukaryota; kingdom Metazoa; phylum Chordata; class Mammalia; order Artiodactyla; family Bovidae; genus Capricornis; species Capricornis sumatraensis. Next base: position 33,020,887 of record NC_091089.1, read on the forward strand.
AGGAGAGAAGATAAATTCTCAAATTTCCAAGTGATCCAAACTCCCTGAGAAATCCAGGGGGTACAATAAGGTATGACCAGCATAACCTAAAAGACCAACAAATATTTGCCTAATGGTTCATCTTCCCTTTGAAGATCCTGAAGCACCTTTGCAAATAAAGACTCTCTTCGCCATCTGGCGAGCCTGAGGCTAAGAACGTCATTTCCCCAAGTCACACAGACAGGCACTTGGAGAAACAGACCACACCATTTCTGGCTTCCCTCTTGGTTCTGCTGTTGAGATCAGGTCTCTCTTCCCACCAGTGAAGACACGAAGTTACAAGTGGTTCTGCTCAGGGGGGTTGACGAATTTGGTGTTAACTGGCACTGTTCCCTAAGCCTGGTTCGCAGGCACACCTAGTTCTTCAGGACACGCTGCGTGTGGTTTCTGAGGAAGGCAGGCCTTGGCAAAACACTTAGCATTTCAAGTCTGCACGCGTATCCAGGGTGCCATGATCGGCAAGGGTTTTCTGGCAGGTTAGTTATGCCCTGAAGTATTTTTGGTTCATTTTTATGGTCTTTAAAGCCACCGAGAAAGTCAGTGGGCTTGGAACTCAAACTTCTGAAATCTTTGACTCTGTTGCTGAGATTTCAGTGTTCAAACCTGTTTCTTTTTGCAATAGAAGTTTCAGCATTTAAGACCAGATAAACGTGATAAGACAATTGCAGAGGAAATTGTGGGTTTATGTCTCCAGGTGGGCTAATTTCCAAATTACACTAGAGAAAATTGCTCAGGATAATTTCACAGGTTTCCTCTATGGTTCGCGGTGGCAGGATTGTTGCACCTGCAAAATTTAATTACACGTTTATTTTTTTTTTCCACAGTGAAGATATCACTATAATTGGGAGTTGCTTGCCTTAGCCAAACGTATTTCTTGTAGGGACCAGGAGAAATAGTTTTATCCTGGGAATGAAAAAGTGATGACGTGAGGCTATCTGACATAATTGCCCTGCAGATTTCAGGTTAGTTCATTTTATCTGCCATAAAATCACTGGAAGAATACCTTCATGAAGAGTTTTGATCTCCATCACTACTGACTCATGTTTGTTTTCACTGATTGTGAGATGATGACATACTTGAAAGTGAATCGTACATTAAAGTTTCATCTGTCAGGAGGGATTGAAGCTAGGGTGTTTTATTAATTTAATATTGATAGTGACTACAAATATCTTATTGTTCAGTCACTCAGCCATGTTCAACTCCTTGAGACCCCATGGACTGTAGCCCACCAGGCTCCTCTGAATACTGGAGTGGGTTGCCATTTCCTCCTCCAGGGGATCTTCCCAACTCAGGGATCAAACCTGTATCTCCTGCACTGCCGGCAGATTCTTTACTGCTGAGCCACCAAGGAAGCCATAAATATCTTACATGGGCAAATTTGAATCATTTTCATGAATATTTATTGAGTGCTTTCTAGGTTCAAGGCCAGAGGGGAGACACTGTGAGAAACAAGATAATGGAGAAGGACTACTCTCGGGGTATTTGCATTCTTGAAAACAATGATTTTTTTTTCCTCCTTAAATTTTTATTTTGTCTTGGGATATAGCCAATTAACAATGTTATGATGGTTTCAGGTGAACAGTGAAGTGACTTGGCCATACATATACATGTATCCATTCTTCCCCAGACTCTTCTCCTGTCCTGGCATTGGACATGACATTGAACAGAGTACCATGTACTAAACAGTAGGTCCTTATTGGTTATCCATTTAAAATATAAAAATGTGGACATGTCCATCCCAAACTCCCTAACTATCCCTTTCCCTAGCCTGCCTCCCTGGCAACCATAAGTTTTTTCTCTAAGTCTGTGATTTTTTTTTTTTTTTTTTTTGAGTCAAGAGACTACAGTAAAAGTATGTGTTAACTCGGATCCATTTCGAATTTCAGTTAGTCTTCTTTAAATCACTGGAAGTATTTCAGGTCACTGCACTTGCTTGAAGGCCAGTGGTGAGGGGTCCCTCGGCAACATACACAAAGAATTAATTTTTAGAACCAATATCTGACATCAGCTTGTTTGTCAGGCTTTATAAAAGTAGAAAGGAGAGCATGTTGATTTAAGATGCTTTGTTATTTGGTTTTCAGCTAAGTGGGCAACACTGTTAAAAGCCATTGTATTATGAATGATCAATAAAAGACAAGCTAACTATGAGTTCCAAGAAGGAGGAAATCATGGTGGAATGAGAAATCTTGATGCAGCATCGGTGAGAGAGTGACTGGATCTGGGGCACTAAGTAGGGTCTGCATTTGTCAATGGCTGTCAAGAAAGGGCATGAATAAATCGTTGGGGGGGACTTTTGGTTGTCACAATGACTGTGGGATACTACAGGTATTTGGTGGGCAAGAGCCAGGGGTGGGAGATGCCCTGCAGTGCTAGGAACAGTCTCAAACCACAAAGACTTATCTTATGTCCTTCTCAACCCAGCATGTAAGTGAAAAATCTGCTCATAATTACCGAAGGATCCAACTTATTTTACATAGGAACACAGTGTATCTTTGCATGATTCTAAATATGTTGAATTTAGCCCAAATGCAATACCATGTGCATCGAGACAAAATGGTGTTTTATTTTGTGAACTTCCCAAGAGTCTTTCACCACTTGGTAAATGCTGTCTTCAGCATCGCTGCTCTGGACACATATGTATTAGACCGAGTCGGTACCACTCACATCATGGCGACTCCATGGAGAGCCAGTTTCTTTTTGTTCTGTTTTGTTTGTTTTTGTTGTTGTGGCTTTGGCTGTATTGCATAGCTTATGGGATCTTAGTTCCCCCACCAAGGATCGAACCTGGGCCCCCCGCAGCTCCGAGTCCTAACTACTGGACCATCAGGCAATTCCGTAACCAGCTTCTAATCAACTCGTGTTTTCATAGTTGTGGCCAGGCATTAACATTTTGTTAACTGAATTATTTCAAAATAAATTATTCTCTTTTACATTACATATAGGGCAATATAATGATTTTTTTTTTAATTGCAGTAAATACATTTAACATTTTGGTATGTTTAACCTGGGTCTCCTGCATTGCAGGCAGATTCTTTACTGTCTGAGCCACCAGGGGAAGTAAACAGTTCAGTGATATTAAATACACTCATGTTGTGCAACCATCACCACCATCCATCCATATAACTCCTTTCATTTGCAAAACTGAAACTCTAGACCCATTAAATAACTCTACCTCCTTCCTCTACCCACTGGCAACTACCATGCTACTTTCTACCTTTATAAATTTGACTACTTCTACTAATGATATGATGATTTTTGAGAATCTGTGTGTAGATAAGTTATAGTATCTATGACTTGTGTTGCAGGACAGTAAGGGAGAGTTATATTTGTTATGAAAAGGAGGCCTTGACTCTAATAGGGTTAAAACTACCAGTATCTATGAATCAGCTAACAGTACATTTGCATGGTCTGTGTCTTAGAAAATCAGCCTTTAACTTAACAACAGTTTAACATTTCCTGGGAATCTGAGCCATTTAGAGGAGGGCCTTTGTTTCTTTGAGCTTTTCCAGCATTGTTTCGATTTCCACACTAGCTTGATCTGATCTGACAACCATCTTGAAATTGAACTTAATCCACAAAAGTAGGAGCTCCTTGTCTAGACCGTAGTCTACCGTACTTGGTATCTCTGGGTTCTCCAGCATGCCTGGCCATTCCTAAATAAACAGTTGCAGTGTGTTTGACTGAAAGACATTTTAAAGGGAAGTATATGTGCATACTAAGTCACTTTGGTCACGTATGACTCTTTTTGACCCCACCAGACTCCTCTGTCCATGGGGATTCTCCAGGAAAGAATACTGGAGTAGATTGCCATGCCCTCCTCCAGGGGATCTTCCCAACCCAGGGATCGACCCTGCATGTCTTGTCTCCTGCATTGGCAGGCAGGTTCTTTACCACTCGCGCCACTTGGGAAGTCCGCACTGGAGTATTTGGCAGCTCCAGCCCAGGAGGCTCATCGATATCCATCTGTATTCTGCTTCGCAAGTCCCACCTTTCCCATCTGTCTCGGGACCCCCAGCGCTGACCAGTTTTACCAGGAGCACTGTACTGTCAGTCACCCTGACGTGACACCCGCTCAGTTCAGTGCAGTCACTCAGCCGGGTCTGACTCTGCGACTCCATGCCGCAGCGTGCCAGGCCTCCCTGTCCATCACCAACTCCCGGAGATGACTCAGACTCATATTCGTTGAGTCGATGATCCCATCCAACCATCTCATCCTCTGTCATCCCCTTCTCCTTCTGCCCTCAGTCTTTCCCAGCATCAGGGTCTTTTCCAATGAGTCAGCTCTTCGAATCAGGTGACCAAAGTATTGGAGTTTCAGCTTCAACTTCAGTCCTTCCAATGAACATTCAGGACTGATTTCCTTTAGGATGGACTGGTTGGATCTCCTTCCAGTCCAAGGGACCCTCAAGAGTCTTCTCCAACACCACAGTTCAAAAGCATCAATTCTTCGGCTCTCAGCTTTCTTTATAGTCCAACTCTCACATCCATACGTGACCACTGGGAAAACCATAGCCTCGACTAGACGGAACTTTGTTGGTAAAGTAATCCACTAGTCCTCTGATAACTCTGGCTCTAATAAATTACCACCCCGAACCGGTGACTCAGTGCAATGCAGGAGGTGCGCAGGAGACATGGGTTTGATCCCAGGGTCGGGAAGATCCTCTGGAGAAGGAAATGGCAACCCACTCCAGTATTCTTGCCTGGGAAATCCCACGGACAGAGGATTCTGGTGGGCTACAGTCCATGGGGTCTCAAAGAGTTGGACGAAATGAAGCGACTGAGCACGAGAACCAATAAAAAGAACTGATAGTCTGACTCATGCACTGGCTTGTAGCATGCCTGTGACTTCACTCTCTTTGAATTACAGGAGGTAATTTTCTCACTTGGAGAGAAATCTCATTTGTCATTCTTTAATAGTGCCATCTAAGAATAAAAAAAACCTTACCACTAGCATGAGGTTCGATTTCTTTAAATGGGTGCAGAATTAAGTACCATCTACTATTTTGCATTCGGTGTAAACTCACTCAGTGAGTTAATTTGTTCTTGGAGACTGCACCAAACACTTCCTGCTCATTAAAAAAAAGAAATGATTTGTTGTTGTTTAGTCACTAAGTTGTGTCTGACTCCTTTGTGACTCCATGGACACAGGCTCCTCTGTCCATGGAATTCTCCAGGCAAGAACACTGGAGTGGGTTGCCATTTCCTTCTCGAGGAGATCTTCTCAACCCAGGGATTGAACCCGAGTCCCATACATTGCAGGCAGTTTCTTTGCCACTGAGCCACCAGAGAAGCCCTTAAAAGACAATATGGCATATTATGGCACCCCACTCCAGTATTCTTGCCTGGAAAATCCCATGGACGGAGGAGCCTGGTAGGCTGCAGTCCATGGGGTCTCACGACTGAGCGACTTCACTTTCACTTTTCCCTTTCATGCATTGGAGAAGGAAATGGCAACCCACTCCAGTGTTCTTGCCTGGAGAATCCCAGGGATGGGGGAGCCTGGTGGGCTGCCTTCTATGGGGTTGCACAGAGTCAGACACGACTGAAGTGACTTAGCAGCAGCAGCAGCAGGGATGTTTTAGCAAAGCTTACATTTGCTACCCTGTGATTTTTTTCCCTAAGAAATGTCTGTTTGAAATGGGTTATATTATGACTGCCAGTTAATATGCAAAATCACGTAAATGATTCCAGAATACCAATAAATACAACACTAACTTTTTCATTCCAATATGGGTATTTTTATGATTTATTTATGTGTTAATTGGAGTATAATTACAATGTTGTGTCAGTTTCTGCTATACAACGACATGAATCAGTTATATGTACACATATGTTCCCTCCCTCTTGAGCCTTCCTCCCACCGCCCCTCCACCATCCCACCCCTCTAGGTCATCAGCACACCAGGCTGAGCTCCCTGTGCTAAACAACAGCTTTCCCCTAGCTATCTATTTTATACATTGTAATATGTGTGTGTGTGTGTGCGTGCATGCGCACGTGTGTGTGTGTGTGTGTCAAGGCTACTCTCTCAGTTTGTCCCTCCCTCCCCTTCCCTGGTGCTAAGTGGTAAAGAATCCGCCTGCCAATGGAGGACATGCAGGTTCAATCCCTGACTTGGGAAGATCCCCCCGGGGGTAGGAAATGACAACTGGCTCTAGTATTCTTGTCTGGGAAATCCCGTGGACAGAGGAGCCTAGCTGGCTGCAGTTCCTGGGGTCACAAAGAGTCAGTCGGACACAACTGAGTGACTAAACGACAACAATGAAATCTACAAAGGCCTTAACAAACACTTCCCAATGGGTACCCAAAACTCCCTCCACCATCTCCCAGAGGCCCTCCTGGGTTGTTCCCAAGTGTATTTAGCTCACTCTATTTGGAACTTAGTTGCTCTACTCCTTAGCACATGAATAGTGCCTGATAGGTATTGTGGGCCAGTGATTTTACTAATAGGTCTTTCCTCAATATTGTTGTCAAGGAGCTTTGGTTTCAGAGAAGTTAAATTCTTACTGCACACAGATCATCTGTTCTTACTCATGGGCTCTTGGCTTCTCCCAGAATTTTAACTTGCATATGACTTTGGCTGGCCTCGGTGCCAAATCCCTGTGATCTTTTCGTTAACTGACTGCCAATGTCTAATTAATTTAGTTTCTCAGTATATTACTCAATTATCTGTGAGTGAATAACTTTATAAGCAATGTGTCTTTCTAAGTTCCAAACTAGGTTCCTAAGTTCCGATCTAAATTCCAAACTAAGTTTCCATCTGTGATATTGGATCTGAGTCAGGAGAGGGTTAAGATCAAGTGAGAGGAATTATTTCATAACCAGAGGTGAGTCGGGAATTTTCTGTTCCTTGTGAATAATCTGTGTGCCAACGTCCCCCTCAACAATGAATGTTAAGAGTTTAGTTGTCATTGCCGTGAGAATCAGGCAAAGTGCCCCCTCCTCCCGATCGGAGTCCCTAATGCTTTGCAAGAGGAATCTGACAGCCTGAATGGAATGGAAGAGTGTTGTTGGGGGCGGGAGAAAGGCGAGAGGGGTAGGAAGTGTTTCTTTTCCCTGACATTTTAGCTGTGAATTGTCAGGAAGGCAGAGATCTTGAGTGGGTTTTATCAGTTACTGAGTGGAGCTCTGCTCCAAGCACTAAGCTTATTTCTCAGAACCCCCAGGATATTGTAATTTTTTAGGTGGCATCTGGAATGGTGAAGAAATACAGGATTTGGGGTCCAAGTACTGGGGTTACTGCATCTTAATACGTGGGTTAAATAATTGGGTGCAAACGATTTAAATGCTCTCTGCCTCCGTTTTCTTCTGTGTCAAGTGGGGAATACCAATAGCACTCCTTCATGCTTTGTTGTGAAGTTGAGATGAGATAAAACATATGAAAGTGCTTTGTAGACACTAGCACATCACACTAAGGTCAATTACACATTATTAAAGGTGCCTGCTCCGTCTGGTCTGAATAATAAAACAATGTTTATGCACTGGAGGTAGGATCCATGAACAGGCTATGCTAATTGACTTTTTAAAATGTTAAATAGTAGTACGTGTCTCTTCCCCTCAACCCAAAGCAAATTTTTATGTTAAAAAGAAAAAAGGAAGAAAAGAAAAATAACCCTGCTTATTGTCACAAAGAAGAAACATTTTAAATGCAACTTCTGATTTTTTAACAGTACCAGCAAAGCACAAGAAGATACTAGGGATATTTGCTGGGCTTTCAGGGTTCAGCTTCCATTCTATAGAGCCCAGTCTCAAAAGTCTATCAGTAGCAGCAAATTAGTTACAAATTAACAGGGAGAAACCCAGCGCTGACCTTGGTTAAGCTCGCAATGAATCCTGTTAATTACCTTATTTTGTACTTGTATTATTCTATGGTGTAATGGTTTTAGATGCAGTCATACAAATGAACTGCCTTTACACCCTACCTACCTCTTTTTTTTCTTTTTTATGTTGAAGAAAAAGAATGTTTAAAATTGCATGAGCTAGTCCCTTTATATTGCTAACTTCTCCACCCTCTCCCCCTTGATAATTCCACTTATATTACTTTTGCTGTTTTGGGGGTTTCATTTAACATCACCTTATGGAATCTGTTAATCATGCATTATTAAGTAGAGAGGAAATTGATAGAGAATGAATTTCCAAGTGGCCAGAGAAGAAAACAATCTAAAATGTCCTAATTTAAAGTCCTACAGATGTTTAAGGAAGTAAGGCCTTGGTTATCTTGATACTAATTTCATAAACAATATTTATCGGAAAAGATATCATTTCACTGACGGTTTTCTTCTCATGGGGTCACACCACACACTCACACACAACCAAAGACATCTATTTCTTTACATAGAAAATCATCATCTTCAGTGTGTATTCAATCCTAATTTGCCATGGATTTTTAAAAATTGCAATCAACAGACAATGTTCTATTTGTTTTAGGTGTACAACATAGTGATTCGGTATTTTCATTTCATACAAAATGATCACCATGAGACGTCGTTACCATCTGTCACCATGCAAAGCTATTACATTATTGACCATATATTCCTTACACTATACAATTACATCCCTGTGACATTTATTTTATAACTGGAGGTTTGTACCTCTTAATCCCCTTCCCCTATGTTGCCCAATATGGCGGGAATTGTAAAAGAAGTACTAGATCTGTGTCTCTATAACAACAGCAGTTCCCTCTCATTACCCCTAAGATGAGTCTTTCCTTGGAGTTATGACAATTCCTCTACCCCCTTACTCTCAAGAAAGCACTTTGGAATTGCAAATAGATTCCAGGGTGGTAGTTATATAATTTGTATGTAAATAATTTTCCAATTTCAACATTTTAGAATTAGTAACACATTTCTTAAAACAATGAGAAATGCCTGGACGTTTCTTATCCTTACATAAAGATTAGCAGAAACCCTCCAACTCTAGAGACACTGATATTTAGATGTTGTTTAGTCGCTCAGTCTAAACAACAGCTTAGACTCTTTGCGATTCCATGGACTGTAGCCTGCCAGGTTCCTCTGTCCGTAGGATTTCCCAGGCAAGAATACTGGAGTGGGTTGCCATTTCTTCCTCCAGGGAATCTTCCGAGAGCATGGATCGAACCTGCATCTCCTGCATTGGCAGGTGGATTCTTTACCACTGAGCCACCAGGGAAGCTGATATTTGGATACATCTTTAAAAAAAAAAAAATAGTGGACAACTAGGCAACTACTGTCAAGGGAAACCTCAGGAGCATTTCAACTCTACTGGGAGAGGGTTTGCAGGAGACCTTCAGAGTCATTTCCCTTCGACCCTGGATCCCAGAGGGTCTCCTGCTGCAGGGAAAATGTTCCCTTGTATTGTCTCAGGAAGTGGCTCCTTGTGGCATCAGCTTCAGAGATGATGCCTAATTAGCCTGAGGACACAGGGGCACAGATTCCTGGGCAGAAAGGAACACATAGCTTCATCACAGCCCTCCCATCTCCCCTTCAACCTTGCTTCCAAAACAGAGCTTGAGTATTATCATCTAAGATTCTCCAAGCCACCAGGGGAAATGCCAGTTGTGTGGGCTGTGACTTTGGGATCAAACCACAGAGCCTGTAGAGTCAAGTCCAACCTCCAAATGCCAGCACACAGGCTGCTCCAGCACAACGTTCCTACAGTCGCTCCACGAACAAGCTCCCTCCCCCAAATGCAAATTCAGATCTCCCCAACAGATTCGTCAAGCTGGAAGTCTCTATATATACCCACTCTCACCCTCTGTAGGCAGGAGCAATTTAAGAGCTGTCTTTCTCGGTGAATTGTTAACCAACTCCGAGTCTGGCAGTGAACCTAGAGTGGCAAGCTTTTGTTGGTTTGTTTTAGGACAGCCAGAAGGAGCTCGGTGGAACTGGTCTGATGCCTCTGCGGTGCAGGTGTGAACCTGGGGGTGGGTAAGAAGTGCAGCCAGGGAAAACAGAGGGTGGGAGCCCAGGCAGACCCAGGTGCCCCAGTGGAATCGGGCTTCCTGTTTCCCTACCCAGGGCACAGACACCTCGCGGGAATCCTCAGACAGACTATGCAGGCTTGCAAATTGGGATTTCAGGAAGAAAAATTGTTTATAATGCCAACATTCTGAGTTGATTTAATGCAAGAGGAAACAATATTTAATGACAGCTGTTTGATGACATTTTGAAATGGCAAGCCATTAGATTCAGTTCAGTTCAACACATGATCGTAGGTGCACCGACTATGTGCTTGGTTTTATGTTAGGCATTCAGGAGGAAAACAAGAAACAGACTATATCCCATGGGATTCATACTCTACTAAGATAAACATCTATTTGGGGTACAAAATGCTAAGAATACTTGTGAAAGAAACACATTTTTCCTAAATAGAACTGAAGATGTCAGAAATCCAGAGAGAAAATTATTCAATAATAAAATAATCTTCTAATGACAAATTCCCACAATAATAACAAAAACAACGACATGTATACTTAGTGCAGATCTAATTCTGCTTTCATCTAATGATTTCAAAGAGTTTAGCAACCACTGCTGAGTTAATCCTCAATGCTAAACCTGACTCTTCCAACTTCTTTTGGAAAAAAAAAGAAATAATTGGCACTAACAGTTAACATCCCACAGGGAAGAAGTTCTGGAAAAACAAAGCATGCTCACCCCCACAGAAGCATCGAGCAGCAAAATAAAGATAGTCTAATTTATTCAAAAAAGTAAGCTGGGACTCAGAAGAATCAACCAATGCCCACAAAATAAAAGTCAACAGGAGGAATGTACATTTATTTCTTGCAGACGGAAATGACAAACTTTAATGTACCTTAGACATTCTTGTAGGGCTTTCTGTATTTCTCAGGGATCTAAGGTCCTGAGTATATCCTGAGAAGTCTTGCTCCATATTCAAAGAGGGAATTGCTTCCTCCTATTTTAAAAACAGAATGGAGGATAAAGATTTCATTTCCATCATATAATATATAGAAGCAAGTTGATTCAGTGATGAACTCCAAACCCTTTGATGGGTCCCCTTAGAACCAACCAACCATATCCATATGAAGGGAAAGGTTATGAATGAAAGAATTCAATTGTTTGCAGGAAAAAAGTGAGTCTGCCAGAGATGGAGGTGATCTGGAACAGATCTGATACCTAATTACAAAGTAATCCAATACTTAGCAGTCTCACCTGGCAGTCTTTGACTTCAAAGGATCAGACCTTTCAATGTTAATAAATTCTTCACCTCCTTTCCTCTCATCTACTCCCCAAACAGCTACTTTTTCAAGAAAAGTTGGTCTAATTTCTTAGCAGACCTCTCATTATCCTACCATTCTAGGATACAGTTACAAGTATCTTTTTCCTTTTGATGTTCAGTGATATCGCCTTTAGGCTTGTTTTGAGTCGAGATTGTATATTGTATGACCCTTAAAAAATACACACAGACAGGCACACTGGAGCTTCTACGTGGAGATACTATTATTATAATAAAATAATATGGAAGTATTAGCATAGGACAAAGATCAGAGATGGCTTGAAAAAGCCTCTAAGACATGAGTTGGGTCAGATAAGTACAGATATGTGGAAACGTGTCAAATATGGAGGTGGATTCCCAGGTGGCTCAGTAGTAAAGAATCCACCTGCAATGCAGGACACTCGAGTTGGATCCCTGGGTCAGGAAGATCCCCTAGAGGAGGAAATGGCAACCCACTCCAGTAATTCTTGCCTGGGAAATCTCATGAACAGAGGAACCTGGTGGGCTATGGTCCACCAGGTCGCAAAGAGTCAGTTCTGATTTGGTGATTCAGCAACAACGGTGGAAGGTACGGTGGGTGTTGGGAAGTGGTGGGTGGCTCACATTTGTTGGTTTTCAAGGATGAAAAGCTTACACAGATGGCCAAACTAAAGGCTATAAAGGCATCCCGTGGACATCCAAGGACAAGACGCTAATCCCAGGCTGGACTCGGGAGGAGGCTGCCCCCTCCTCCGTGCTTGGTATAGCCTCAGTCTTGGCTTTTTCTCTGTTTCCTGAGTCACAGAACAGTGGAGGATGCCTCGATTAGGGCGATGGCATTGGAACTGCAGAGCATGAGCCGAATGAAATAGCTCTGACGCGAACGTGGGGGAACAGTAATGATGTCTGCCAGGTTCCTAGCTTGGGTGCCCTGCAGAGACAGGAGGTATGAGGAAGAGCAGGTTTGGAAGGTGTTATGGACAGAGTTTGTGCCCCCAAATCCATATGCTGAAGACCTAACTCCCAGTGTGGCTGTATTTGGAGATAAGGGCGATAAGGAGGTAATTAAGTTGAATGAGGTCATAAGGTGGGGGAGGGAGGCCCTAACCCAATAGGACTGATGTCCCGATAAGAAGAGATATCAGAGATCTCCACCTCTATCTCTGTCTCCACACATGCAGAGAGACGCAGGCAGGTGAGGATGCAGGGAGAAGACAGCCATCTTCAAGCCAGGAGGAGAGGTCTCACCAGAAACCAGCCCTGATGGCACCTTGATCTTAGACTTCCAGCCTCCAGGACTGTGAGGGACTGCATCTCTGTCTAATCCACACCCGGTCTGTGGTATTTTGTTACAGCAGCTGGAACTGACTGATACAGAGGGAAACACAATTAATCCACATTTGGATGAAGATGGATTTAAAGCAAACGGTGACTTAGAATTGGCAGGTCTTGATGGTTCGATGGAAGTGGAAGGTGAGAAAGAGCAAGAAGGAAGCAGGAGGAAGGGATGCAGTCCAGGTTGCAGTCTTGGGTAGAGGGTGAACCGTGGTAACTTGCCTTGAGTCTGACGTTCCGGAGCCGGACTGGGCAGAGGGTGAATGTGTAGATAAGCTCTTGGTTGTAAGCAAGATAAATTAACTGTACGGAGGTAGTGGGATTGTAACAGAAATGAAACCTCACGGAAACCCAAGGTCAGGATTCCAGTAGCGTCATTGCCCTGGAGTCAAGACACAGAGCAGCCCCAGGGCTCTCAGCAGATGCTCACTCCAGGAGCAGGACCAGGCTGTCTCGATGGCTTGTCTTCTCCCTATTGCCTGACTTACTTTCATCGTAATTCCTAGAGAGAGAGATTGTTTGGTTCAGGAGTTTTGATACAGGCTTCTAGGTAGCTTAGGGGTTGGTTGTGTAAGGACCTATCCTTGATCCAGTCTGTTAAGGTGTTGGTCATGTGATAGAATGACTACCTGGCTTGACAAATCTGTCCCTTCAGTAGTGGCTGTGAGCAAGGCAGCATCCTCTAGAAAGATCTGGGGTGTGCCAACCAGTGTCACTGAAACATCTAGAATGGAAGGTGGGGTTGGTAAGAAGATCTTTTTTGTGTGTGGTTTTAGGCTTGTTAGGTACATTCACAAAATGTTCATATATCACTTTGGTTCCGCTTTTTCAACAAATGAACTCGTGCGCATGTGCTCAGTTGCTTCAGGTGCGTCCGACTCTTTGCAACCCCAGGAACTGTAGCCCGCCAGGCTCCTCTGTCCATGGGATTCTCCAGACAAGAATACTGGAGTCAGTAGCCATGCCTTCTACCAGGGGATCTTCCCAACCCAGGGATCAAACCCACGTCTTCTGTGTCTCCTGCCTTGCAAACATATTCTTTACCACTGAGCCACTGGGGAAGCCCAAAATGAACTCGTACCTTACATTAAAGTGGTGGTGGTAGTGGTAAGTACCAGCCTGCCAATATTGGAGACCTAAGAGAAAAGGGTTTGATCCCTGGTTCAGGAAGATCCCCTAGAGAAGGGCATGGCAGCCCACTCCAGTATTCTTGCCTGGAGAATCCCATGGGCAGAGGAGCCTGGTGGGCTATAGTCCATAGCGTCGAAAAGAGTCAGACACGACTGAAGCGACTTGGCACACACACATGCACTCAAATAATAAAACATCTTGGAAATGCTTCCACTCATCGCCTACAAATCTACCATATTCATTATATCTATGGCTAGATATCTACATCTATTCTGTTGAATAGATGAGATACAAATTTATTTATTCACCATCCACTGCTAGAGTTAGATTATATCTGATGAGCCTTTATACAAACAGTGCTTCAAGAACATCCTTGTACATTTTTCTTTGTGTGCTCCTAGATTCCTAGAAATGAACTGCTGGGTTGAAAGGGATGTGCATTTTGCGTGCTGATAGCTACTGCCAAATTGTCCTCAAAAAACACTGTACCAGTTTATACTTCTAGCAACAGAGCATGCATGTGCTTATTTCTCCACATCCATATGAATGTTTCTTCAACTATTTTGAATCATAAACCCCTTTAGAGTCTGTTAAAAGCTATGAATCCTTGTTGTAGGAAAATACACAGATGTACAAACACAGAACATTTTCCACATAATTTCTACGAGTTCACAGATCACATAAAGACTACCCAAGACTCTCAAGACTTCATATTAAGGGTCCTCCAAACAGACATGTGTGAATGGGTCTCCCAGTCTAGGAAAGTGGATCTCAGTCCTAGCTGAGCATTTGTTATGTATTTAGTTATCTATTTGTGCATTTGTTTGGCTGTGCTGGGTCTTCGTTGCTACTCAGGGGCTTTCTCTAGTTGCGGTAACCAGGGGCTACTCTTCGTCTACTCATTGCAGGTGGCTTCTCTTGTTGTGGAGCACAGGCTCTAGGCTTGGGGGGCTCAGTAGTTGCAGCTCATAGGCTTAGTTGCTCAATGGCATGTACGATCCTCCAGGACCAGGAATGGATCCCATGTCCCCTGTCTTGGCAGGTGGATTCTTAACCACGACCACCAGGGAAGTCCTTAGCTGCATATTGGATCACCTTGGAAAGGTCTGGCCATGCCCAGGCCACTTCCCAAACCAAGTCAGTCAAACTGTCTCGAAAAAGATCTAGGTAGTAGAATGTTTTTGGCAAGTTTTCCATGTGATTCTAAGATGCATTCAATTGCAAGAACCACCTCAGTTTAGCAGAGGCTTAGAGAAGGGTAAAAAGTCATTTGAAGACAGAAAGCCAGAGTGTACAGGGACTCTAAGGACCTCAGCCATGGCTGCAGACTTTTTTATTTTCATGAGTCACTGGGGGGTGGATAGGAGGGACGAGGACCTGGCACTGATACATATGTTTTCACTGAGAAAATGTTTCACAGACACAAAAGTAGAGAACCTGAGCACCCACATGACCTATGAAAAAAGTGAAAGTGTAGTCACTCAGTCGTATCCTACTCCTTGTGACCCCATGGACTGTAGTAACCCCAAGGACTGTAGCGACCCCATGAACTGTAGCCCTCCAGGCTCCTCTGTCCATGGAATTCTCTAGCCAAGAATACTGGAGTGGATTGCCATTTCCTTCTCCAGGGGATCTTCCCAACCCAGGGATCGAACCTGGGTCTCCCGCATTGCAGGCAGATTCTTTACTGTCTGAGCCACAATACTTATTAGAATTTTTGCCACATTTGCTCTGTTCTTGTGAGGGGGGCAACGGGTGAGGGCTGAGATTTCTCCCTCAAATAATTCAGTGGCATTGTTATTTTTTAAAAGTTGCCCCTGGTGATTCTAAGGTATAGCCAACATTGATAATCATTGTGCATTGTGAAGGTTCCCAAAGAGAAGGAACCTCGAGAAATGAGTAGAAGGAAGAAATGACAGGGAATTCCATGGTGGTCCAGTGGTTATGAATCCGCCTTGCAAGGCAGGGAACCTGGGTTCCATCCCAGGTCGAGGAACTAAGATCCTGCATGCCAAGGAGTAACTAAGCCCTTGAGCTGTACCTACTGAAGCCTGGAGGCCACAACCAGAGTCTGTGTTCTGCAATGAAGATCGCATGTGCTACAATCAAGACTTGATGCAGCCAAATAAATCTAAATAAATCTTTTTTAAAAAGAAGAAGGAAGAAAAACCAAATGCAACCCTGAGAGCCTGCAACTGGGACCAATGAGCAGAGCAAGTCCCCAGTGGGTGGCCTGACCAAAGGGCCTGGCCATGAAGGTCAAGAGCAGTGACAGTCTGCTTCAGGCTGCAAGGATGAAAGAAGGCTTCATGGGGAAGTAGAATTTGGAGCTGGGCCTTAAAGAATCCAGACAATTTAGATCAGCAGAAAGAAGGGGAGGAGGGATTTTCCAATCCGAAAGGAAGCTGGTAGTCAGGGCTGGTTCAAGCCTTCTGAATGTTCCTCCCATTATAGACTCAACCACAGGAGTCATAGGAGAGATTTCCTTCCCCCTGGTCCTGCTGAATTAACTCAGGGAGGCTCTCCAGGCTCCACACCCCCTCATCTCTAACCTCATCTTTCCTCCTTCCTGTGCTGATTCTTCCCTTTAGAAATGTTTATCTACCTTCTTCTAGGCCAGCAGTTCTCAAAAGTGGGGTCTGGGAGCTGGCAGCATCTGGGAACCTGGGAGAGAACCTGGACTGCTGCTTTAGACACATGGTGGGTGAGTCCAGCATCTGTTTTGACAGCCCTCCAGGGGATTCGGTGCACACTCAACTCTGAGGATTAATGTCACGGGGACTTCCAGCCACGTCTGATCCCTCCCCAACACTGTTCTGCTGGGGTTCTTCCTCACAGAGAGCTGGACTCCTGGTAGGAGACACAAGGAAAAACCGTTGAGAAATCAGCCTGGGGCAAGGCTATGGGGAGTCTGGACTTGAAACTGAAGTAAGAAAGGAGCCATGAAGATGTTTGATCAGGGGAGTAAAAGTACTCAGATGATATTGGAGACTACGGAACAGCGTGTTAAGAATGCAGGTGGCCCCCAACCTCATGTGTGTGCCTGCTAAGTCCCTTCAGTCCTGTCTCTTTGCAACCCTATGGACTGTAGCCTGCCAGCCTCCTCTGTCCATTGGATTCTCCAGGCAAGAATACTGGAGTGGGCTGCCATGCCCTCCTCTAGGGGATCTTCCCGACCCAGGGATCAAACCTGATTCTCTTATGAGGGTTCTTTACCTCTAGTGCCACCTGGGAGGGAAGCCCCCCAACCACACCACACCCCCTGAAATGGTAGGCAGAGTTCATTGTGAATGTGTGTCTTATGAAGAAGTGGTTTCATAACTTCTATTCAATTTTCAAATGAATTATAGCCTCCAAATGACTTAGTGATCATTGCTATAAAGAGGAAATTATTGTATTACTTGCTAAATTATATTAGTTTTTGAGGTCATGTTTCTCACAGCGTGGTCAGGCTAGTATTAGAATTTATCTGAGCTGTGTGTTAGAAAATGTACCTTCTTAGGCTGTACCCTGGACTTAATGAATCAGAATCTCTGCACTTGGCACCAGGAATCTGCATTTTGAAAGAAGTTCTCTAGGTGATTCTGGTTGGTTCTGACGCATTCTGAGGTTCATGAACTGCTTCAGGCTTTAAATTCAAAAAGCCAATACTTCTAGGAAAGCTAAATTAGTTGTGAGTTTGGAAAGAATGTGGGTCATTAAAGCATGGTGCTAAGGCACACAGTCTTACGATGCGAACTGGGAATAATAGCCAGAGAACAGATTTTCCTGGGCTGTTCAGTGATCATTTAAAGCTAGGTTCTCTTGGGAGTTTGATAATAATATATGCACATGCATGCTAAGTTGCTTCAGTTATGTCCCACTCTTTGTGACCCCATGGATCATAGCCCACCAGGATCCTCTGTCCATGGGATTCTCCAAGCAAGAATACTGGAGTGGGTTGCCATGTTCTCCTCCAGGGGATCTTCCCAATCCAGGGATTGAACGCGGGTCTCTTACGTCTCCTGCATTGGCAGGCAGGTTCTTTACCACTAGGACCACCTGGGAAGCCCCAGGAATGACATATACACATTACTATATTTAAAATAGATAACTAACAAGGACCTACTGTATAGCACAGGGAATTCTGCACAATCCTCTCTAATCACCTAAGTGGGAAAAGAATTTGAAAAAGAATAGATACATGTACATGTATAAGTGAATCATTTTGCTACCCCTGAAACTAACACAACATTGTTAATCATATAAAGTAAAAATTTTAAAAATAAAATAAAAAGATAAAAATTAAAAAAAATGAAATAGAAACAAAAAAAACAACAACAAAACAGGGCTTCCCCGGTGTATCCATCTGTAAGCAACCCACCTGCCAATGCAGGAGACACAGGTTCAATCCCTAGTCTGGGAAGATTCCACAAGCCACAGAGCAGCTAAGCCGGTGCACCACAACTACTGAACTTGAGCTCTCGAGCCCACGCGCTGCAACTGCTGAAGCGCACGTGCCCTGGAGCCCACGCTCTGAAACGAGAAGCCACCGCGGTGATAAGCCTGTGCACTGCAACCACAGAAGAGCCTGCACAGCACTGAAGACCCAGCACAGCCAAAAATAAACAAATGAAATCTAAAAACATAAAAATAAAATAAAGCTCGTTCCTATGTGTATTACCATCTGGATGGCAAAAACAGACTTGAAATGAGTTCATCCTCAAGTTTTGATAGTCCACCTCAACTTCCCAGAGTTGGATAAAGAATAAGTTGACCTGTTTTCCTACGTCGGATGGAAATAAGATAACTAATAGAAAGGCAGAAGTAAAAGTCCTGACCACATGAACCTACTGAAGGTTCACCCCTCCCTGGAGTCAGGCCAGTTGTGTTCCTGGAGAGAATCTTCTGTTTTATTTGCCTCGTAGCATATACTTGGCACTTTGCCCAAAATCCACTGACTACATACTTTGAATTACAGATTTTGAAATATATAGGATTTAAACAGCAAATCACCTGAGATCAAATTCATGGAAATATACTCAAATCAAAGAGTAGTTTTGTTTTTTTTTTGGTGGGGGGGCAGTGCTGTGGAAAACAGAACCAAAGGACCTGTTTTGGTGGATTAAGTGTGTGTGTGCCCAAGTTTCACCCTCATTAGCTGTGTGATGCTGACAAGTTATTTAAGCTCTCTGGGTTTCTACTCATCTGGAAATTAGGAACAATGCTCACATATATTTTAGAGAACAACTTGAGAGTGTTAATATAAAAAACAAGACTCACAGCAAGCACTCTCTAAACCTTAATAAGAACGAAATATGGTACATATATGTTTTTCCAGATTTCTACACTTTCTGAATCTGAAAAACCACTGGTTTTATAATCAGAAAAGAATGATAAACCAGCTTTGCTTTGTTGCTGTTTTTTACTTTAAAGTAAAAATGAGCTGAAAAGATAGCGAAACAAACAGATGTCATCTGTTTTTAGAGGAGCCTGTTTTTATTTGGAGTAGCAACAACGTGTAACCCCTGGGGTATCCTGATCTAACCACAGACTGTAGGAACACATAGAATGGTGAGTTCTGTACTGGTATCTCCCGGTACCCTGGCTCTACAAACTTAGATCCCAAAATAGAGGAGTTAGGTCACACTGCTTCCAGTTTTCCCGCCCCTCTCCAAAGCAGTCTTCTTCATCAAGTGCAAATGCCTGGATCTCCAGCAACAAATTAAAGAAATAGAACAAGCCCATCCCAGGGCTTCTTTAAATATTCAGATAAACCCATGTGCCCCTATCAGTTAAATTAAGCTTTCCTAAGAAAAAGTAAGTCAATTAGTTCAAAATGTGGGTTAGTGCTTCTGGGTATTTAAAAGGGGATTTTTTTTTTCTTTCTTTCTTTTTTAGTTCATTTAGAAACAGCCACGGGGCAGGCACATACCTACTCCTCTGCACGTCCTGTGAATTGCCACCACATACCTAGATACTAGGCTATCTAGAGCTTCAAAATCTGGTCCTTAAACTTTCCCCAAGTCCTGAAGATATTGCAATACCAGCTTTAAAACGTATCTTGCTTTGCCTTTTTAGTTCATATACTTTATCTTCACCTTCTGACAAATTACTGATATTTGTCAAAGGGTGCTTGGCATTGCTGTAGAACATGAGAAGACAGGATTCTAGCCTAACTGAACTTCTTCCTTCTTTCATTCAACTAATATTCTCTAAATGTCTGTAAACAAAGAGCAAGTGTCCAAGACACAATGAAATGTAGTTCCAGAGCACACTTGATGACATATCTTACAAAACTCATTTGTCCAAATGGTTCAGATGAAATAAACCAAACTTTACCAAAAGACAAATACAATTAGATATTTCTTATGAAGATGAATTTCTGGAAGCAGTTTCTGGGTCATAGAATATGAGCATTTTCGTGGCTTTTGAGAGGTTGCCTACTTGCTTTCTTAAAAGGCTATCTTAATTGATATTGACAATAAAATACATGAGAATAACATTTTCATACCAACATTTGGGGATAAAGTGATGACATTTTTGTTGTTTGTTTTGTTTTGCTTTTACTAATTTAATAAGTTATTTTCTGGCATATAGCTAATATCTTATCTTCTGAGACAACTGTAATAACTCTTCCATTATATAAGATATGGAGGAGGGCATGGCAATCCGCTCCAGTATTCTTGCCTGGAGAATCTCATAGACAAAGGAGCCTGGCAGGCTACAGTCCATGGGGTCAGGAAGAGTACAACCCAACTGAAGTGACTTAGCACATGTAAGATATATATATTAGTTATGTGACATTAACACATATCTTAATTTCCTTTTCCACTTTAATTAGTATTGTAATGGTATTGAAATAAGTGTTATTTAATAATAGGGCTAACATCCGCTTCGATCCTACAAGCTCTTTAAATATAAATGACTAGAAGAGAAATTACTATCATTATTAATTTTATGTTTGACTTAACTTTGACGGCCTTTACATTTGACTTCATTATTAGCCAAGAGGAGTTTCATTATCAGAATATTATAACAAAGAGAAATAGCATGCTCTTAGGCTCTACAAAAACATTATTCTCTTATGGAAAACTACATTCCTTTAAGATATTATTTGTTTTACAAACAGCCTAGGAGACTGGTAGGTGATTATTAGGTAGAAAGATCAAGAATTATAGTTACCAGGTGGCAATTAGAAACAAAAAATTCTACTCCTGTGAATCACTGTGGTAAATTCATTCTGACCTATTTTTTTTTTTTACAAAACATCAAAGATAAAAATAGGTAAAAATCCTTCTTACTCCCTAGAGAGTAATGTGGGACAACCTAGGATTTCAACAGAAAACACCTAATTCTGGTCTGATTGGGTTTGTGGGCATTCCTTTTGTCTCTAAAATCTTCACCATCATTTCTTCTAAGACACGAATGGGTCTCTACTTACAACAGCCCTGGAAAATAATCCCAGTATTTTAGGTGCCATGTGATAAAGGTGACAGCTTCTTAGGCTACTTCTGCTGTGCTCACAGTCCAAGGTCTTGGTGTAGTCCTATTCTAACTCTCCAAGATTCCCAAATCGGATGACACAGAGAAGTATTTTAGTGATAGGGAATTGTTCCCTTGAAGATTTGTATTTTTTATTTTCATTCTTTGGTTCCTAGAAGGTGATTGTGGCAAGCCACTTAATATTGGGCTACAGAGCCAAAGTTTCCTGACCTACAGAGGTCTCAGAGAGCTTGGGCAAGTGGCTTAATCTTTGGGAGCCCTTCTGGCTCTGGTTTTCTTATTTATATTCAAGCCTGGAAATACTAGAGTCTTAGTAACTAAGAGCTAACAGTTGAATGTTTTCATTTCAAAACGAATCACTTTGCTGACAATGGTCTGTATAATCAAAGCTATGGTTTTTCCAGTAGTCATGTACAGATGTGAGTTGGACCATTAAGAAGGCTTAGCACCAGAGAACTGATGCTTTCAACCTATGGTGCTGGAGGAGACTTTTGAGAGTCCCTTGGACAGCAAGATCAAACCAGATAATCCTAAAGGAAATGAACCTTGGAAGGACTCATGATGAAGTCATGGAAGGACTGATGATGAAGTTCCAATACTTTGGCTACCTGATGTGAAGCGCTGACTCATCAGAAATGACCCTGATGCTGGGAAAGATTGAGGGCAAGAGGAGAAGGGGATGGCAGAGAATGAGATGGTTGGATGGCATCACCGACTCGATGCACATGAGTTTGAGCAAACCGTTGGAGATGGTGAAGGACAGAGAAGCCTGGTGTGCTGTAGGCTATGGGGTCACAAAGAATCAGACATGCCTTAGCAATTGAACAACTGCTCTATGAACTTCTGTGGTGGTTAGCTCTCACCCCACACATAAATATTTGTATGTTTATTGAGTGTCTACTAGTACCAGCCACTCTGCTAAAATACACTAAGGAACTGTACTGGAAATGAACCAGAGATGAGGTGATATAGGACACAGTTTCTGCTCTTACAGAGTTTTCTTCCACATCATAGAGTTAGATTACATGGATTCTATTTTCATCTGAGTTCAAAAAAACATTACTCAAGATGATTTTCAATTAAATTCAGCAGAATTTAGTAGTAAAACTCTGAAACAAAGATAAGTCAAAATAGTTTTGATTTGAATTCACATTTAACCTTCGGACTGCTTTATAAATCTTTTAGTAATCAAATCCAGAAAGCATGACTTTAAAAGGAGAAACTAAAAACAGTGATGAAATAAAAGTTCAGTTCAGTCGCTTGGTAGTCACCACCTCTTTGCAACCCTATGGACTGTAGCATGCCAGGCTTCCCTGTCCATCACCAACTCCTGGAGCTTGCTCAAACTCAAGTCCATCGAGTCGGTGATGCCATCCAACCATCTCATCCTTTGTTGTCCCCTTCTCCTGCCTTCAATCTTTCCCATCAGTGATGAACTGATTTCTTTTTATGACCTCCGCCCTCAAGAACACACAACATTTCTTGAATTTATCCACTTAAATCCTCCCCAGCTCATATCTCTTGTAGCTACCTGCATTCCCCGGTCCCTTACTCCTGCAAATAACTTCCTACAATGTGGTCCACTAGAGCGGGAATCAATTGCAAGGAAATACTAAACCAAAGTAGTCATTATGTTCACTTTAACTTGTAAATATTACTGCAGACAGTAATGTTGTCGTATAGTTTTCATCCTACAAAAATTTTTTAATATAGAAATTCAGACTCATGGTATTTCAGATGTTTCCCCAAAATGTTTATTCCTTTACACAGGGGCTAACTAAACACATATCCTATTCATTCATTCACGGTGAACAACTGGAGTGTCCCGAGCACCAACCTAAACGACAAAGATATATTGATGTAGGAGAGGAAACATATAAAAAGCAACTACATTATTATATAACAGATAAGATCAGAAGACTGCAATCAGAGTTGAATATGTTTCTTTATGGCACAAACTCAGAAAGTATGGACTGAATGGGAGTAAGTAGGTGGGTTAGAAAATGAAAACATTTGGAATTTTTCCTTCCAAAACAACCATGCCACTACTTTCAAGTAATCTAAGAAATGGAGAAGCACAAATATATATGTGATACTTTATAATAATAATAAAGAGACAGAAAATGTGGAGTTGAATCTTGTGAATCTTGTTGAAATTGTAAACCTCTTAGGGTAGCTGACAGTTAAATAATTGCAATAAATGCTCTATAGAGTGCTGGAATTGTCTTTTATATGAAGAAGCTGTGTTTTCTATGTACAGAAGCTATCCTGCACAAGAAATAACCATCTTTACAAGGAAGGAGAGGCAGCTGTCAGTTTCAAGTGGTGAGCTAAATGGACTTCATGGTAGGGCAAAATCAAAGTGGAGGAAGGGAGGCTGGGCTCACAGGCAGAAGATAACCAATATTGCTTCCCCAGCAAAATAATAAGAAGAAAGGTCTTTTGATCCTCTCAATTTGGAATTGAGTGTGTGTGAACCACAGGATGTTTTTAAGGAATCATTTATTAAAGCTAGAATTGAACTCCTTTATGAACTCAGATGTAATTCTGTGTTATTGGGTTTTAAAAATCAAGCAACATTTGGGGAAGGTGTCGGTGTGTATGTGTTTGGGGTGGGCGGGGGAGGGTGTCGTTGGTGAACAGATTTATAACTGCTTGGTTTTCCTGGGTGCTCTTCCTGGTGAATACTCTTAAGTATTATCCTGAAGAGGTCTTTCCCAATATTTGATGAAGTATCATTATGGGCAAAGAATTCTGGTAGCGTTTCAGGAGCCGATGCCACGAAGCCGATTCCCAGTCGCCCGATAATCAGACCAACGCGTACTTTCCAAGGTGCGTTTTTTCGTATCCGATATTAGCTTGGGTCCTGACCGTTGTTTGCAAAATATCCAGGCAGCCTCAAAAGCTGCTGTTTTCCCAACTCCGTTAAAAAGTTATTTGCACTTGGGGTTTTTTTGGTTCTGCTCTTCCCCACCCCCGCCCCCTGGCTTTTGCCAGTAGAGACCTGCCCTGGGGGCGATTTTGTCCTGGGAGCACAAAACTATTTTCTTTTCTGGAAATAAGTTGACGTCAACTGGGAGCTGTTTTTGGTTGCTTTGTTTCCCGGAGCGTCCAACCCAGCACATCGCCTTCGGCAAATTGCGAGCAATTCAAAGCAGCTCGCCCAGCGGGGAGGGGAGCCGGGGCGGAGGGAGTGGGGGGCATCCCTGCCGCCCGCAGAAGCGGGGAGACCTTGGGAAGCTGCTCCGCCCCTGGAGTGTGGGTCCGAGTCCCCGGAGCGCAGCCCGGAGCCAACACGGCCCCTGGGCTCACTGAATCCGCGGTGAGGACGGCCGAGCGGGGAGTAGCCCCTGGCGGGGAACTTGCCGGGCGCCCACCTGAATTCTACGCAGGGCTGAAATGCCGGGCCGGAGGGCTCCGGAGGCCCCCAAACCTGGGAGCATCCCGGGACAAAGGGCCAGCCCTCCGGAAGTAGCCGGTGCGGCTGATGTGTGCCAGGTCGTGTGCGCGGGACCGCGGGTGCGACTAGCTTCGCTGCCTACTGCCTTGGGCTCCCTTCTATACATCCCCAGCACAGTGGCGTTTGGACACAGCCCACCGCACCTCGGGGAAGATTCCCGAGGAGTGCTACCTCCGGATCCCAGTCCTCCCCACACTCCCCAGACGGTTCTCTGCAGAGAGGAGGACTGATGAGAGTGTGTGGTGTGTGTTTCACCGAGAAGCGGGAGAGTGGGGTGTGTGTATGTGTGTGTGTGTTTCCCCGAGAAGCGGGAGGGGGCCCGCGAGGCAGTGACTTGCTCTAACTTGTTCACACCTGGCGCGGTTTCCCCAGAGCTCGGCGGCAGCGTCCAGGGCCGAGGCGGCGCGCGGAGGGCGAGACTGGTCGCTGGGGAGACACTGTCCACTCCCATTTTAGACGCCCACGCGGCCCAGAGACCTAGTCTTCCTTCCTTCCTCTTTTCTTCTTCTTCTTTTTTAAAATTACAAATTGACCCATGGGTTACTTTTCATGCGCAAGATTATAAACTGCCCTGAAAGCAAGACAGAGGGCCTGGTGTGTGTGTTTGTGTGTGTGTGTTTGGGGGGGGGGGCGGTGGTTGTCGCAGGGAACTAGCAATTGAGTAGACCCTCCCAGTCCAGGTGCTGAGAATTCAGACTGAGATCCGAGGACGCACACGAAGGGCTGGAGAGGCAGCCTCATTCGCGGGCCGGCCTGGGACTCGGAGTTGACCAGCGCTCTAGGGGGACACACTCGGGCTCCCCGAGGAGGAGCAAGTTAGAAGGCATTACAAAATCCGGAGATGGCCGCGGCTGTGCCTCCAAAGAAATGAGCCGAGGTCTCGGTGGGTCTGGGGGCGCTGCCCCCGGGCCCGGAGTCCTGGAGGCGGTGACAAGGACGTGCCCGGAGCCTGGGCGCTCCGTGGGCGGGCGTTTGGCTGGAAATGGGACAGTGTCTCCGATGGGAAAGCGGGACCCGGCGAGCTCTCTGGCCGCCTTTCCAGTTTCGGAGGTGCCCGCCCCCGCGCGCCGAAGGCAGCACAGCCCCGAGGGCGAACGAATGGCGGTTGGCAAACTTGGAACCAGAGCGCGCCCAGGATCCGAATTGCCGGAATCGTGGCGGCGGCGGGGGCGGCCGAGACCCAAGTTTACTCTTTCCCGCCCACCGGCCCCCAGGGTCTTAGGGACTGGCGTTGCCCGCTCCGACCAGGCGGAGCGCCTCGCCGTCGGGAGTTGTGTTAGTTTGCTTCGAGGCAGGAGGGCGGTGGCCTGGGCGGGTGGGGAGGGGTCCCTGGGGTCCCGAGCGCCTCTCCCCCGCGTCTCCCCTCCCACTCGCCCCTCCCAGTCTTTCTGCCTTCGCTCCTTCCCCAGGCTGACTGGACCGGCGCGGACTTGCCCCAGACCTACGGGGAGCGCCCCAGGTCTTTAATGACAGCTTAAAAGTAGCTGTTGGAAAAGTCGAAAGGGATGAGGCTGACGTGGGGCGTGTTTCGCTCCTTTGCAAGAGTCGGAAAGAGAGCTGGGAGCCTTGCGGCTGGCCCCAGGCCCCCGCGCCTCGCCCCCAGCAAGTAGGTGGGGGAGCCGCCGCTGCCGCCAGCCCCATCCCGCTCCCAAGCCTCGCCCGCTGCGCCCTGGCCGCGGGCGCAGAGAGGGTGCGGGGCCTCGCCGTGCCTCCTCCACCCTGCTCATTAACCTGCCTGCTCCGCTCCGTTCCGGGAGGCCCCAGACACGGGCTTCTCGAAGCAGCATCCGCGGCGCGCCCGGTGCAGCCGCCTCCCCGAACCCCCAGCTCCGGGGGGCAATGAGGGGGCGGTGGAAGGGGCACTGCTCCTCGGGCATTACTTAGAGAAGCGAGACCGCCCCGCCCTCCCAGCCGGCCCTCCCTCGCTCCCGCCCGGGCCCGCGCGCCACTCAGCCAGAGGGTAAGTTGGGAGTGTTTCAGCCCCATCGACAGCTCTCCCTCCCCTTCCTTCCCCCACCCCCCCTTCAAAGTTTTCTTCGGAGTGGGGAGAGGGGTGGGGGAGGAAGAGGGTCCAGCCAGCCTCGGTCCTTACGCGCTGCCTGTCTAACGTACCCCCGCCTCCCTACCCCTCCATCCCCCGCGCGCCGCTACCCCTCCGGAGCCGCGCTCCGAACCGACAATTGGCGCGCGGCTCCTTTAAGAGCCCGGCTTTGCCTCCCGGTAGCTGAAGGTCATTAAACACAAAAGCTCTCAGCGCTGCGGTCCAATATAGCGCATGCGCCCTGCCCGAGGACTGGCAGAGAGACGGCAATATGGCGAGAATGCCTGGCAGCGGGGACTGTAACACCAGCGCGGGCGGCAGCGCCGCCGCCGCCGCCGCCGAGAACAATGGGGAGCGGGGCGAGGGCGAGCGCGGGGTGGGGGGCCGCGGCCGCCGCCACGGCCGCCCGCACTACTGCAGCGCGGGCGAGGAGGAGGAGGAAGACGAGGAGGAGGACGAGATCCAGGAGGTGCAGATAACGGGGGACGAGGAGGAGGAGGACGGAGGTGGGGGGCTGGAGGAGGACGAGGAGGAGGAGGAGGAGATGGGGCTGGACTGGGACGAGCCCCTAGAGCCCGAGGACTCGGCCGGGGAGGAGCTGGAGCCCGAGCCGGTCCATAGGATCAATATGGACCAGAGCGCCGCGCTGGAGCCTGAGGCGCCGCCGCGACTGTTGGCGCCCCGGGCCCGCGGCGGGCCGCCCGGGGCCGGCGCCGAGCTGGACCCCGACGTGCTGCAGCGCCCCGAGCGGGCCCGGCTGAGCGAGAACACCCGGCTGGCCACCCGCTATGCCGTGCGCATCTTCCGGGAATACCTGAGTGAGAAGGCGCAGAGCCCGGACTTCGAGACCATGGACAAGGGGGCGCTGTGCCGCGTGCTGCGCTCCTTCTACGCCGAGGCCCGCTCCAAGAGCGGCCAGCTCTACAGCAAGTCGTCGCTCATCAGCATCCGCAGCTCCCTCAACCGCTACCTCAACGAGCCCCCGTACTGCCGCACGCTCGACCTCACCAAGGACCCCGAGCTGCGCAGCGCCAACCTGACGCTGGCTGCGGTCATCCGCAAGCTCGAGGAGCAGGGCGCGGGGCCGGTGGTGCAGAAGCAAGCCATCACGCGCGCCGACCTGCGCAAGCTCTACACCTCCAGCGTCTTCAGCACCAACACGCCCTTCGGGCTGCTCAACAAGGTCTGGTTCGAGACGTGCATGTACTTCTGCACGCGCGGCCGCGAGAACCAGCGCGAGCTGGAGGAGGACTCCTTCGGGCTGGCCATGGACGAGGATGGCCGCAAGTTCGTCTACTTCAAGTCCCTCGGGCCCTACCACAAGTCGCGCTCGTCGTCGTGGAGCAAGAAGCGCGCCGAGAGTAGCGACGAGGAGAACTTGCCGCGCATGTACGAGACGGGCACCGAGTTCTGCCCCTACGCCAGCTTCGTCAAGTACTTGTCGAAGCGCAACCCCCTGTGCAAGGCGTTCTTCCAGCGGCCCCGGGACCACTGCAGCGAGGGCGATGTGACCTGGTACGAGAACAAAGCCATCGGCAAGAACTTGCTGGGCACGAGGATGCAGATGCTCTCCAAGGCAGCCAAACTCTCCAAGACCTACACCAACCACTGCATCGGCGCCGTCTCCATCGCCACGCTCAACAGCATCGCCGGCATCGGTACCAAACTGGGCTCGCCCGCCCCGCAGGGCTGCTACGCCGAGGCTCTCAACGGGGCGGCTCGGCACCACTCCCACCAGCCCCCCACCCATCCCTCCCACCACCACCGCCCCCAGCCGCCCTCGCTGGGGAACACCTATATCCTCCCCAGAGACAGCCAGGTCGGGCCCGACGTGAAATCGGAGGCTGCGCCCAAGCGCGCCCTGTACGAGTCGGTATTCGGGTCGGGGGAGATGTGCGGCCCCTCTTCCCCTAAAAGACTTTGTATCCGCCCCTCGGAGCCTGTGGACGCGGTGGTGGTGGTTTCGGTGAAACACGACCCCCTGCCTCTTCTTCCAGAAGCCAATGGGCACAGAAGCAGCAATTCTCCCACAATAGTTTCACCTGCTATTGTTTCCCCCACCCAGGTAACCAAACCAAAGTCTATGCATGAAGTGTTTCTCTGGTACCACTGGAGACTACCGTGGGCTCACGCGGGCCTGGGTTGGTGGGGGGCGGGGGAAGTTTTTCAAAGTAGCCGATAAGCTGAATCGGATTCGATTTCACTGTTAAAAGCTTAACTCTCTTGACGCTTTTCAGGAAAGTGTCCACCTAACCGTAAAGGCTTGGACAGGGCCAGCTAGCTAACACTCCCTCCTGCGCAGTAACGCTGAAAACTTAAGAGTTCACAGAACAAAAGGGTCGGCTCAACCCTCCATTGAATGTCTGGGTTTTAGACGGCAAAGCGTGCAGGAATACTGTGCCTCTAAATGAAGCAGTTACTTAAACTATCTTTGAATAAAGCAACGATTAAAATACTCTAGTACATAGTCACACTAACTTATGAAGGTAAAAAAGCAGTTATAAATGATTATTTATAACTCAGACATGCCATTCCCACTTCCTGTAAGGGGCGGATTTTGGAGAGTGGTGGGTGAGTGCCAGTTTATATTGTGAGGTGTAGTTGAATGTAAAGCAACCGTTTGGAATGTCGTTTTCATCAATTAAGTCACTTGTTGATGGTTTGGAAAGGTAGTGTCTGTACTCCCAGCCAGTCTCCCAGTTGGAGCATGCTTTCTGTGCTGGGCTGTGTGGGCACTGGAACTTTGCTGTCTTTCCTAGCGCCATGGAGCTGTTGGTCTAGGGCGCAGTTAAGTGATGGCAAGATAGACAGTTGAGCTAACAGCAGATTAGAGTGGAAAGAACTCTGAAGTAAGCTAGCTCAGAAGCTGAGCCATCTCGGGTAAATCACTTCACCTCTCTGGGCTTCAGGATCCTTAACAAAGATAAGGGTGCTGTTTGAACGTTGAAATTATTTAATTCAAAGTGGTTAGACTTCTGGGTTGAGATTAGACATTCAACTGGGTATTTGTCTTACTGTTTTTCCTAGAAGAATATATTCATATTCTTTTAAAGCTAGATTCATCTTTTGGATACTGTGCTGTAGGAGCCAAAAAGCAGAGGTCCTTGGGGACCCTCCTCTCTTCTTCAGACAGGAGTAGCCCCTGGGTTTTTACAGCTTGGCCCTGAGTTTGGGGGTGTAGGGCAGGCCTTTCAAGGCACAGATGTCAGGTACCTCTATGCTTTTTCCAAAGTGGAAATTCCAGTTCTGGATAAACTGACCCTTTCAGACGTTTACTGGCTAATCAGCAAGCCTCAAGGCCAACTGAGAAAGGGTTTGTGAATGGTGCTATAAACACCAGAGTTCTCTAAGCTACACGAGCCCCGGAGGCTGTGTGTCTTTCTGTGCTTGTAGTGCAGTTTCTGACAGACCACGAGGTGCTTTAGGGAGTTGGAAGGATGGAGACTTTGGATTTGCTTTTTCTTTGAAAGCAGAAGTAAATGATCAGATTCTTCTGATAAAGTAAAACCCTTAAAATGTCCTGATTTCAAGTAGCGCCTGATTAATTAAGAGTTAAAAGCCTAAGAGAGTTTATTAAAGTACCTATCTGCTTGAAATAACAATGAAGCAGTTGGTCCCCTGGCGTCTTATCTACTGATTTTTTGACGCTAGTGTCACATGGAATCCTGACTTAAGATGAGGGACCTTTGTTTCGTTGGTTTGGTTTTGTTCTAAGAATTACAGCACTCTGTCACAGTCTTTTATTTTAACTGAGTGAGATCAGTCATTTCTATAAACCTGGACACTAATGCTTTTATTCTTGAGTTCTTGTTAGGTAACTCCCAAGTTAAATATAGTTTGGAGTGTCCATATGTCCATATGTTGGTTATGTTATCACTATGCCTTTTAAACAGTATCTTAGTTAAGTCCTTTACAGTTAAAACACTACAGAAAGTTTCTTCGCTTTCACTAATGTTAAAGTAAAAATCTTTTTCATCAGCATTAAGAAGTTTAAGGGAACTATTTAGTAACTTCTGTAGAAGTCCCTTCAAAAGTCTGAGCATTCTAAGTATGAGATGCATGTTCAGTGTAAGTACAAAGCTGATATTAAACTTTTTCCTCCTGTATTTACTAAAATCAGTATTGAGGTTCAGGGCATTTCCTGGGGTTTAATGACTGGCTGGGGTTCCTGGCCTAAGGCATCACTTTAGTCAGCAGCTTCTCCGGCTGGTCATTAATCTACAGGAAATACCCTGTGTACCTCGAGCTTCAGTCATTATTACTTAATTATAAAACATAGGCTGTCTAACCTTAGTACAGGCTAGACCTTATCAAGTGGAGTCACACTGAATTCCACTAAGGGCTACTTGATGACACAGTGACACCCTATTTGAGTCTTTCATCGAATCTGAAGTTTCTCAGCAAATGAAGAGCCTGTTACTGTAAATGCGTTAACTCTTTTACTTCTTGAGGGTGTTCATAAGTGTATCACTTACGGGACTGGTTGACAAATGAATGCACGTAAGGATTAATGAAGATTATGGAATTTGTGATTCTTTCACTCATGTGAAGTTCCTGGCTTTATTTAATTTTGAAGGGGGTGGAGGCTTGGTGGTTGTGATGGTTACCTTAACTGATTCACTCTTTAATCTCTTGAATGTCTGTGTTCAAAGTAAGAGATAGCCTTAGTTCTTTCCCCTCTTCCACCCAAGGCTGTTGTGTCTAAGATGATCTCCTTACTGGTACAACTTCCTAACTCCTAGGTGGAGATTACATGGTATATATTTAAAGGCTTAGCATGTCTCCTATTCGACCTCTTCATAGCTATTCTCTTTGCATGAAAATGTGGCATTTTTCTTGCCTCATCAACACTTGGCAGCATTTGTAAACTTGTGAGAAAGGTGTCCTCAGTTGAAGTTTCTTGACCCTAACCCAGATTACCTCCAGAAATACTTTTAAGGAATTCTGTAAGTAGGAAACCTATCAGTGGCGAGATTCTAGGGTTGGTGATACACATCCAGTGTTTTCTGTTTTATTGACTTCACTAGGGACCAGAGTCTGTCCTTCTAATCTCTAAGCTGAAAATTAGAGCAGCTTCCCTGTGGGGCACACCCAATGGTTCATGACCTTGCCTTTGAAGAAGCTGGATGCTGACAGCACTTGGAAATCCAGTCTTCATTCAGGTGCTGTCATGCGGGAAGAGAGAAGGAGTATTCGTTCTACTTACTTGAAAAAAACTTGCATTTTGCGTGTCATTGAAATAATCGCCAAAGTCTTATTTTGAATTTGGAGACTAGGCAGGTGGGATACTCTTTTTTTTTTTTCTCCTTAAAGATGGAATCAAACTTCTGTAAATGTGACAGGTACGTTCATGCTCAGTCATGTCCAGCTCTTTGCAACCCCACAGACTGTAGCCTGCCAGGTTCCTCTGTCCATGGGATTATCCCGGTAAGAATTCTGGAGTGGGTTGCCATTTCCTCTTCCAGGAAAGGATCTTCTTGACCCAGGGATCTAACCCACATCTCCTGCTTTGCAAAGCGGGTTCTTGACCACTGAGCCATCTGGGAAGCCCCTCAGTTGAGACAGAAGGGTGTGTTTAACAGTTATGTCAACTGTAGGTTATCTGGAGCAGTTAGGATTAACCACCTTGTGTAAAATGGATATTTTCCTGATTTTTAATAATACTTTGTGGCTGTATTCTTTTTTCTCATGCAGGAATGTTTGCTCTCCTTTATAGAAAGTTCAAATTGGTAAAGGAACTAAGTGGCATTAGCCTAAGTATGGAAGTTTCTTTGTTCTTTTAGGAAACAATTGCTGAACACTTATTATTTTGGCTTTGGTACCAGAAATCTTTATAAATTAATCATTTTCCACTTGGCAAATAGTCTCACTGGCAAGATTTTGGCCTCATTAAGTATTAAAGGAGATTAAAATAAAGACAGTTAAAAGGTAAAACACTCAATGTTTTGAAAGTCTGTTTTTGCAAGTCATTTGGGAAAGAAATCTGTATTTTACTCTTTAGTATTAATATTGCCATGAGTACTCAGGTGTATTATTTTAAATTGATACAAACCCACATATATGTCATGGGCACCTCACTCCAGTATTCCTGCCTGGAAAATCACAAGGACAGAGGAGCCTGGCAGGCTATAGTCCATGGGGCCACAAAGCGTCGGACACGACGAGCGACTGAGTGTGCCTGTGTGCACACACGTCACCTCACTATCAAATCTAATCCAGGAAAGGGAGAAAAACTATTTGCTGCCAAAGGGAAAGTGGATGGCAGTCATCTTAAATGTAAATCTTTGGATCACCTTGATTTAAAATCTGGCTCCCCTGACAAATGTTACATAAAAGGCCATCCTCTCATCATTGCAGACAGATTTCAAGCAAGAAGAGTTTCTTCAAATGGGACTGCATGTTGTATATAAGACCTCTTACATTTTCACCTTGATTTAGGCCAAAGCTCCATTTCAGTGATTTATGAAAAGTTCACTTTCAAGTTATCATTTGGTGTCTGCATCGCCATTTCAAAAGCAAAGTTGATACAGAAGTTGCTTTGTGGTTACCTACGTTGAAAATCTTAGGACCAGACATATAGACTAGGTATATAGAACTTTTCTTTCTTTTTTTTTTTTTAACTTCTCTTTGATCATTCAGTCATTCACTGCATCGTACCAATTAGTTAGGATGCCATTTGAAAGACTTCTCTGGATAATGTTTTTGCTGCCCCCACCCCCATACCCTGAGGGATGTGGGATCTTAGTTCCCTGAACCAGGAGCAAACCTGTGCTCCCTGCATTGGAAACGCAGAGTCTTAACCACCAGACTGCCAGGGAAGTCGTCCTTTGGAGAGTTTAGATACGGGGTAGAGAGGTGGGAAGTGATTGGTCTAAGAAGGGAAATTGATTGCCTTTGATAAACGGAAATGAAAGAAAACATAGCTTTAAGAATTTGAAACATTGTGCTGATGTTTTTACTTAACACTAGTGGTTTTCTATACTCCACCCAAGTATACACTTTGCAAATCATCTTTGTAAGGCAAGCCTTCCTGGGAACATCTAGACTCCTTCACTCCTTGAATTACTGCTTTCCCCTGATCACCTGGCCGTGAACCCTGGCAGATGGGTGGTTTGATTCGGTCTATGAGGAAAGAAAGTGGACGTGAAAGTGTTAGTCACTCAGTCATATCCGATTCTTTGTGACCCCCATGGACTGTAGCACTCCATGCTCTTCTGTCCATGGAATTGTCCAGGCAAGAATATTGGAGTGAGTGGCCATTCCCTTCTCCAGGGGATCTTTCCAACCCAGGGATTGAACCTAGGTCTCCCCCATTGCATTCTTTACCACCTGAGCCACCAGGGAAGCTCTAGGCACATAACGGAAGGAGGCAAAAATATGCTACCTGTAAAGGGCTGACAGATTGATGAGACTATCCGGCTGTAGGCTTCTGGGAAGAAAGGAGAGGAATTCGGAAAGGAATGTGGGAGAATGGCAGAGATAAGTGTTGCTTCTTTTGTGAATACTTCAGTTCCCGAATGTCAAGACTAGTTTGGAAGCTTATAATTATCGATTTCTAGTTTTATTACGTGTCCCCCATCCAGCTTCACTCACTTAGTTCAGTCCAGGCTCTCATCATGCGTCCCCATCCCTCCTCTCTTAACACAAGACAAAGGAAACTATGATTTATAGCGCTGGGTCCCATGTGGGCTCTTGAGCTTGTGGATTAGTTCTGATACCTAAACTTGCTGTGGGTTTTTGGCATGTAGTTTTTAAGGAAGTTACAGACATTGAGCTGGTTCACCATCCTGGCTTCTTTGCCATTCTGGGTGGACAGTTGGACCAGATCGAGGCAGGAGTGAAGGGAGGGGGCGTGAGGCTGCAAGGCTGTCATGTCCCTGGGCCGCAGTCCAGACACAAACGTGATTCCCTCCTTGCAGAGTCTGATGTCAACTGTCTCAACCTCTGACTGACTCTGTAGTCAGGAAGTGGAGTGTAATCATTAGTATTGATAATAACCAAGATGAACCTAAGGCTTTAAACTGGCCCCCCAACCAGCAGCCTCTGCATCACTTGGGAGCAGTGGGCTACTTGGTCTAATTTAATCCTCACACAGTCCTTCAAGGAGTTGTGGTTATTATTTCCACTTTACGAAGGAGGAATCCAGGGTTAATAGATGCTGACTTAATTCCCTGAAGGTCTAAAAACTGGTAGTGACTGTGCTGGGATTTGAATCCAGGACTGTCAGATTCTGAAGTCTGCTTTTAAAATCCATGGGCTGTTGATTCCACAAACCTTAGCTGTTCGTATAAAATAATCCAGTAAAGAGAGGATGATATAACATTAGATTCATATCACTGCCTTAAGTGCTTTGCTAGAGCAATGTAAGAACTTAATAAAATACAGCAAGAAAAAAAAAAAAAAAAGTCGGGAACACAGACTATTTCCAGTACTTACCATGCTTCCATTTGGCTGCATGTGGTCCCAGCCTCTGCCGAATCTGGGGACAGTATCAGCCAGACTCTTTGAGACACCCCATCACAGAGCACGTTAAGAGCAGACTCGGGCCAGACTGCCAGCGACAAATCTCAGCTCTGCCCAGAACCAGCCTGAACTTTGGTTTCCTCCTGAATCGTGGGGACAGTGGTCATTCTCACCTCCTGGGTCATCAGTGTTAAACGAATTCCTGTTTGAAAATCACTTACCTCTGGAGCGTTTGATGAACACATGAAAAACGGCTGATCTTGCTGATGAAGTCCCAGTCTTCAGTGTTTCTCTTGTGAATTGACGCCGCACAGGCCCTTCTGCCTCCTGGGGCGTCCGTTGCCTCGGGCCAGTAGCACACCCTCTGGAGGTGGGCAGTCTCCGGAGGCTTCTGGCACTGTGGCTCTCCCAGACCCCCTCCCTCTCGTTCACCTCCAGCTGTCCATCCAGGTGTCCTTTATACCAAAGCCATTTTTTCTACACTCTTCTTCTGAGTTTGTTCTCTAGACCCTTCCCATTGCTAGAGGGGGTAGGAGTCACCCTCTGAAGGTGTAATTGCCGCCCAGACTCTAGGGGATTCACAAAAGTTGGCTTAGATGGAGATCAACAGCTTTTCACAAGAAAGTTTATTTGGAATGGTTTGGGATTAGGGGAAGCACTCATAATACATAGTCTTAAAACATTTTGAAGGTTGTTTTGGCAATAGCTTTCATAAATTTTAATTCCAGTATTTTAGAAGTAAGGCCTGTATTTGCCTACATCTGTTATATTGTTGTGTTTCCCTCCTGGCGTAATTGGATTATCATTTTCTAATTCTTGACTTTGGTCCTGGAGACTATATAAAATCAACAGAAATTTTACTTAAAGTTGATGTGTACTAGTACTAACACATGTTTTGAATAGACTGCAGAATCAGGGTAATTGCTTGGTGTTTGGATGCAGCATTTCTGACTAATTAGTGACCTCTTCTCCCTTGTTTTAATTTGACAGAGTGAGCGCTGTTATAAAATAGAAAGGATCGCTGTGATGATATGGGATCTGTTACCTCTAGTTTGCTCTTCAAATAATCACAGTATTGTAGTCCCAATAATATGTTTGTGGGTTTTAGAATTATATTAATTATTAATAACTTTAATACTTCCATTAATTTCAATAAACCAGCTCATCTGGAGTGTTGGTTTCTATCTTGTGATTTTTTCCTGACAAAATTATATATAAATAGACGTTAGCTATTTTCTTTCCATCTTGAACAAATATTTCACTGTTTTTTACTCCAGAAAAAAAATGAGAGACTGGCAGTATGTTTATTTTTCAGTGGAAAACATGTTGCTGCGGAAACACGGGGACCTAGATAAAAGTGTAACAAGAATATTAGAAAATGGATTATGGTAGCTTCATTTTCTTTTCTTCTCAACATGATGTTCCTTCACACATTGCCTTTTTTTTTTATTTTTTAACTAATAGTAGGATGTTCATAGTGCTGGTGATTTCACTAGTTTCAGGATTATTTTTTAAGGAGGAAGGATGGTGAATTTCCAGTATGTCTCTCAAGTTGTTTTTTTTTTTAAACTTACGAAGAGGATCATGGAATCCTAGACCCTTTTTGTGCATTTAACTACTATCTCGAGTGATGGTAGAACCACCCCTTGGGATGTGAGTGGTGATCTAGGCAGAGTCAAGATGTTATACAAAATAACTATGAAAGTAGGATTCATTTATTGAGCACTTACTGTGTGCAAGGGCAGGAATTTGAAGGTAAAAAATAGCTTAGAAATAGTTAAAGGAAGACACTGGAGAAGCTACAGGGGGAATACCTACAGTGTAAACTGCAGTGGGCAAGTCAGGAAGAGGACCTGATGGAGAGGGAGGGGATGGGGGTCTTGGCCCAGCTACTGACTGCTCACCAGTAAAGCCTGGGGAGTCAGCAGCGTGTGCATTGCTTTCTAAGAAATGGGACCAAAGGTGGCCTGACCAAACTGAAAGACTAGACATTTAAACCTTAAAAGTGTGTGAGGAGAAATGTAAAATCTCAGAAGAAAAAAAAACTTGCCTTGTCAAAATGTAAGCCTTCTCACTGCTGTGACCTTTTGTGAGAAAGCCTTAGTTCACGGCTCTCTTGGCTGTCCCAGCATGAAGTAGGCTGCCGCATCTGAGGTTCATGAGAATAGTGCTTTACAGTTGCAAAGGGCTTTTTAATATGTGATTTCATTCTAAGGACGCTTTGCAGGGCCCTTCCTAGTGTCAGTTACTGGGTTGGATAGACTGTGGGGACACAGATAAATTCCTTGACCTGGGAGGACTCAGCTTTGTGGAGGAGGCAGACAAGTGACCCGACGTGTGATAACTCCTGTGATATCTCGAGTGATGGATTTTGGAACCACCCCTTGGGAAGTGAGTGGTGATCTAGGCAGAGTCAAGATGTTATACAAAAAAACATGAAGGGGAAGGGTGGGAACTGGAATTATACCCATCCTCCAGATGAGGAAAACTGACCCTTAGAGAGGTTAGGCAGTTTCTCAAGTTCACCTCGTTCCTGAGGAATTAAGTTCCAAGTCTAGGTTTAGGCCCTTTTACAGTGCTGCTTTTGGCGCTGTCATGTATAGCTGAAGGTTGTTTTGTTTTGTTTGTGGTTTTTAGCTACACTTCATGGCTTGCAGGATCTTAGTTCCCCGACCAGGGATTGAACCTGTGCCTTTGGCAGTGAGGGCACAGAGTTAACCACTGGACCACCAGGGAATTCCCTAGCTGAAGTTACAAAAGCATTGCTGTCAGGCACTGAGGAAAGAAAGAAAAAAGTACACTGAAGCACAAGTATGCCGATGGATGTGTCTTTTAAAAACTGAGAGTCTTAATGTGATTTTCGTGCTTTTGGTGTTTTAGGACAGTCCAAGAGAACATTCTGGATCAGGGTGAAGTAGAATGGTCCAACAGTGCTCCAGATGTCAGTGGCTGACAGCTCCAGCCAGACTGACAGCGGGGAGGGGGGAGCGTGGGGGTGGGGAATCTTTCCTCACAGTGAAGCCCAGCTCCTGGAGCCCCCCTGCAGTGGCTGAGGACTGACCCCCACGGAGAGCTGTATAGTTTCTGTCTTTTCCCACTTGAGCCAGAGCACTTAGTTGAAAGAGTGTACACAGTTCTAATGCAGTTATGACTAGTAAAAAGAGCCAATAAAAATGACAATAAAGTGCCTGACAAATAGAAAATGTTTAATAATGCTGAGGTACTTTATGGGGCAAGGCTTTACCTCTTGGCATGGGATGACAGGCTTCCCACTGAGGCTTTTCCTGGCGGCTGCCCTTGGCCGCCAGCTCCCGCCCAGACCGTACAGGCGAAGTGCCCAGGCACTGCTGTCCTAGAATCACCCAACTTTTTCCTGCAGGAACTTCGCTGGGAAGTGACCGCCACAGACGTGCAGCCCTTTTAATTGTGACAATGGGTAACACAAGGTTTACAGGACGCTTCAGTGAGAAGGGAAAAGGCATAGTAGCAAAAAAGTAAAGGGAAGGCAAGCAGTTAAAGTGCCTCCGATCCTACTGGACATTTGGAGCAAAACCAACATTCTCCATCAGTTCTAATTAGACCTCCCAAAGGAGAGACCAAATTAAAGTTAAGCTGAATTACCCTTGGGCAGGTTACTTAGTTTCCCTTCTCTTAGGTGGCAGTCCAGTTGTTCCTCGGTATCTTCAGAGAATGGGTTCCAGGACCCCCTGGGATGCTCAGGTCCCTTATATAAAGTGAAGTGAAGACACTTAGTCATGTCCAACTCTTTGCAACCCCATGGACTGTAGCCTACCAGGCTTCTCAGTCCATGGGATTTTCCAGGCAAGAGTACTGGAGTGGGTTGCCAGTTCCCTTCTCCAGAGGATCTTCCCTACCCAGGGATTGAACCCGGGTCTCCTGCATTGTAGGCAGACACTTTACCCTCTGAGCCACCAGGGAAGCAAGTGGTGTCATATTTGTATATAATTGGTAAATGTCCTCCCTAAACATTGCATCATCTTTAGATTACTTATAATGCCTGATGCCATGTAAATGCCATGTAAGTGGTTATAAATACAATGTAAATGTTCTTAAACAGTTGCTGCTGCTGCTGCTAAATTGCTTTAGTCATGTCCGACTTTGCGACCCCATAGACGGAAGCCCAAATTCAAGTTTCTGGAGTGATTTTTGCAATATTTTTAAATACTTTTGATCTGCAGTTGATTGAAACTCTGGGTGCCCATAGACACAGAGGATTGACTGCACTCCTGCTATGAGTGGTGAAAGCCCATAGTAAGTGCTCAGTAACTAATAGATTTTAAAAATTTCAGTTGATTAGAGATTACTGACAGGGTACAGGAAACGTAGAGGGGCAGTATACAATTTCCAGTTGATCCTCAGTATTCTCTTTTTGAGCTAAAACAGAGGATCCCCCCGCCCCCGTAAACCCACAAAATATTTATAAACACAGGTGAAAGAATGGAAATATGCAAATAAACCAGCTGGAGATCCCCCATCTGTGGTAATGACAAAATAATGAAAAACAAAAGGCAAAGAATAACTTTAAAATTTATATAGAAAAATGCATGTTAAATTCTAGATATCCCTGTTGAGCCAGTGTGTAACTCATTAAAATATAAAAATAAAATTAAATCCACAAGCTTTTATTCTCTTCTTTATACCATGAAGAGGATAATTTAATAATTAAAGGATAAATTTTGGACTGTCTTTCAAGTAGATCTTGAAAAAGTTGAAATGACTTATAAGTATTGACAACATGTCTACAGTGTTCAATACAATTATCCATTTCATTAAAAATACACAATTTGATTTATTTTATTTTTTAATATAAATTTATTTGTTTTAATTGGAGGTGAATTACTTTACAATATTGTATTGGTTTTGCCATACATCAACATGAATCCGCCATGGGTGTGCACGTGTTCCCCATCCTGAACCCCCCTCCCACGTCCCTCCCCGTACCATCCCTCTGGGTCATCCCAATGTACCAGCCCCGAGCATCCTGTATCATGCATCGAACCTGGACTGGCGATTCGTTTCACATATGATATTATACATGTTTCAATGCCATTCTCCCAGATCATCCCACCCTCGCCCTCTCCCTCAGAGTCCAAAAGACTGTTCTATACATCTGTGTCTCTTTTGCTGTCTCGCATACAGGGTTATCGTTACCATTTTTCTAAATTCCATATGTATGTGTTAGTATACTGTATTGGTGTTTTTCTTTTTGCTTACTTCACTCTGTATAATCGGCTCCAGTTTCATCCACCTCATTAGAACTGATTCAAATGTATTCTTTTTAATGGCTGAGTAATACTCCATTGTGTATATGTACCACAGCTTTCTTATCCATTTGTCTGCTGATGGACATCTAGGTTGCTTCTGTGTCCTGGCTATTATAAACAGTGATGCAAGGAACATTGGGATGCATGTGTCTCTTTCAGTTCCGGTTTCCTTGGTGTGTATGCTCAGCAGTGGGATTGCTGGGTCATAAGGCAGTTCTGTTTCCAGTTTTTTTGAGGAATCTCCACACTGTTCTCCATAGTGGCTGTACTAGT
Organism: Capricornis sumatraensis; assembly: GCF_032405125.1. Lineage (NCBI taxonomy): Eukaryota > Metazoa > Chordata > Mammalia > Artiodactyla > Bovidae > Capricornis > Capricornis sumatraensis. The sequence continues at coordinate 33,061,586 of NC_091089.1, forward strand.
TTGTGTTCCCACCAACAGTGTAAGAGGGTTCCCTTTTCTCTACACCCTCTCTAGCATTTATTGCTTGTACACTTTTGAATAGCAGCCATTCTGACTGGCGTGAAATGGTACCTCATTGTGGTTTTGATTTGCATTTCTCTGATAATGAGTGATATTGAGCATCTTTTCATGTGTTTGTTAGTCATCTGTATGTCTTCTTTGGAGAAATGTCTGTTTAGTTCTTTCGCCCATTTTTTGGTTGGGTCGTTTATTTTTCCGGAATTGAGCTGCAGGAGTTGCTTGTATATTTTTGAGATTAATTCTTTGTCAGTTACTTCATTTGCTGTTATTTTCTGCCATTTTGAAGGCTGTCTTTTCACCTTGCTTATAGTTTCCTTTGTTGTGCAGAAGCTTTTAATTTTAATTAGGTCCCATTTGTTTATTTTTGCTTTTATTTCCAATATTCTGGGAGGTGGGTCATAGAGGATCATGCTGTGATTTATGTCGGAGAGTGTTTTGCCTGTGTTCTCCTCTAGGAGTTTTATAGTTTCTGGTCTTACATTTAGATCTTTAATCCACTTTGAGTTTATTTTTGTGTATGGTGTTAGAAAGTGTTCTAATTTCATTCTTTTACAAGTGGTTGACCAGTTTTCCCAGCACCACTTGTTGAAGAGATCGTCTTTTCTCCATTGTATATTCTCGCCTCCTTTGTCAAAGATAAGATGTCCATAGGTGCATGGGTTTATCTCTGGGCTTTCTATTTTGTTCCACTGATCTGTATTTCTGTCTTTGTGCCAGTACCATACTGTCTTGATGACTGTGGCTTTGTAGTAGAGCCTGAAGTCAGGCAGGTTGATTCCTCCAGTTCCATTCTTCTTTCTCAAGATTGCTTTGGCTATTCGAGGTTTTTTGTATTTCCATACAAATTGTGAAATTATTTGTTCTAGCTCTGTGAAAAATACCATTGGTAGCTTGATAGGGATTGCATTGAATCTATAGATTGCTTTGGGTAGTATACTCATTTTCACTAAATTGATTCTTCTGATCCATGAGCACAGTATATTTCTCCATCCATTAGTGTCCTCTTTGATTTCTTTCACCAGTGTTTTATATTTATAGTTTTCTATATATAGGTCTTTTGTTTCTTTAGGTAGATATATTCCTAAGTATTTTATTCTTTTCGTTGCAATGGTGAATGGATTGTTTCCTTAAGTTCTCTATTTTCTCATTATTAGTGTATAGGAATGCAAGGGATTTCTGTGTGTTGGTTTTATATCCTGCAGCTTTACTATATTCATTGATTAGCTCTAGTCATTTTTTGGTGGAGTCTTTAGGGTTTTCTATGTAGAGGATCATGTCATCTGCAAACAGTGAGAGTTTTACTTCTTTTCCAATGTGGATTCCTTTTATTTCTTTTTCTGCTCTGATTGCTGTGGCCAAAACTTCCAAAACTGTGTTGAATAGTAGTGGTGAGAATGGGCACCCTTGTCTTGTTCCTCACTTTAAGGGAAATGCTTTCAATTTTTCACCATTGAGGATAATGTTTGCTGTGGGTTTGTCATAAATAGCTTTTATTATGTTGAGGAATGTTCCTTCTATTCCTGCATTCTGGAGAGTTTTTATCATAAATGGATGTTGAATTTTGTCAAAGGCTTTCTCTGCATCTATTGAGATAATCATATGGCTTTTACTTTTCAATTTGTTAATGTGGTGTATTACATTGATTGATTCGCGGATATTGAAGAATCCTTGCATCCCTGGGATAAACCCCACTTGGTCATGATGTATGATCTTTTTAATGTGTTGTTGGATTCTCACTGCTAGAATTTTGTTGAGGATTTTTGCATCTATGTTCATCAGTGATATTGGCCTGTAGTTTTCTTTTTTTGTGGCATCTTTGTCAGGTTTTGGTATTAGGGTGATGTTGGCCTCATAGAATGAGTTTGGAAGTTTACCTTCCTCTGCAATTTTCTGGAAGAGTTTGAGTAGGATAGGTGTTAGCTCTTCTCTAAACTTTTGGTAGAATTCAGCTGTGAAGCCGTCTGGACCTGGGCTTTTGTTTGCTGGAAGATTTCTGATTACAGTTTGAATTTCCGTGGTTGTGATGCATCTGTTAAGACTTTCCATTTCTTCCTAGTTCAGTTTTGGAAAGTTGTACTTTTCTAAGGATTTGTCCATTTCTTCCAAGTTGTCCATTTTATTGGCATATAGTTGCTGATAGTAATCTCTTATGATCCTTTGTATTTCTGTGTTGTCTGTTGTGATCTCTCCATTTTCACATCTAATTTTGTTGATTTGATTTTTCTCCCTTTGTTTCTTGATGTGTCTAGCTAATGGTTTGTCAATTTTATTTATCCTCTCAAGGAGCCAGCTTTTGGCTTTGTTGATTTTTGCTATGGTCTCTTTTGTTACTTTTGCATTTATTTCTGCCCTAATTTTTAAGATTTCTTTCCTTCTACTAACCCCGGGGTTCTCCATTTCTTCCTTTTCTAGTTGCTTTAGGTGTAGAGTTAGGGTATTTATTTGACTTTTTTCATGTTTCTTGAGGTATGCCTGTATTGCTATGAACTTTCCCCTTAGCACTGCTTTTACAGTGTCCCACAGGTTTTGGGTTGTTGTGTTTTCATTTTCATTTGTTTCTATGCATATTTTGATTGCTTTTTTGATTTCTTCTCTGATCTGTTGGTTATTCAGCAGCATGTTGTTCAGCCTCCATATGTTGGGATTTTTAGTAGTTTTTCTCCTGTAATTGAGATCTAATCTTACTGCATTGTGGTCAGAAAAGATGCTTGGAATGATTTCAGTTTTTTTGAATTTACCAAGGCAAGATTTATGGCCCAGGAGGTGATCTATCCTGGAGAAGGTTCTGTGTGTGCTTGAGAAAAAGGTGAAATTCATTGTTTTGGGGTGAAATATCCTATAGATATCAATTAGGTCTTACTGGTCTATTGTATCACTTAAAGTTTGTGTTTCCTTGTTAATTTTCTGTTTAGCTGATCTATCCATAGGTGTGAGTGGGTTATTAAAGTCTCCCACTATTATTGTGTTATTATTAATTTCCCCTTTCATACTTGTTAGCATTTGTCTTACAAATTGCAGTGCTCCTATGTTGGGTGCGTATATATTTATAATTGTTATGTCTTCTTCTTGGATTGATCCTTTGATCATTATGTAGTGTCCGTCTTTGTCTCTTTTCACAGCCTTTGTTTTAAAGTCTATTTTATCTGATCTGAGTTTTGCTACTCCTGCTCTCTGATTTCTTTTAATTATAAACAATAAATTTTTGAAAATTGATCTCTAATTTTCATTAGAATGTGGTAAGTCTGGTAAAATATATTCTAAATTTATTTGAAGAAATAAAATATCTTAATCATATAGAATATGGAATTAAGGTCTTTTAAACTTTTATCATTAAAAACAGTATATGTGACCAGATGATTAATTTCATTTTTTTTAAATGATAGTTTTGAAAACATTCTCACAGCCACTTTACAACCAGAAAAGATCTCATCCAAATACTAAAGAATATTAAACTTTTTGGCAATGTATTACATAGAACAATGGCACTCTTTGTGTCAAAGTACTAATTTGAGAGAGATTATGTCATGCTTTTAACTCTTTTCCAATTAAAGTACTTGTTTAACTGAGATAAATCATCAGATATTTCACATTTTAGTTGTAATTTAGTTTATACCAACATGTTGTCTTTAGTGCACTGCCTGGTAGCAAGGATACACATCTAATTCCTAAAATACTCATCCCCATGATCCATCCAGTAGCTGACACATATGCGTGTAACATGTTACAGTAAATACTCAGCCTATGTGATTCCATCTGCGTAACAGTCTTGATTCCATGATTCTAATCCACATAACCGTCTTGTAGTCCGGAGAGATGAAGTAGCCTGCCCCAGAAAGTTCAGTTAGTAAATGGCAAAACCAAGGCTCTCACTTGAACTGTTCATTCAACAAATATTAATGGAGCGCCTACTATGTGCCAGTCACTGATGACCCTATAAAGATTGAGGTGGAAGGTCTCATTTCTCATAAACTTTGCATTCAAATAGGAGAGACAGACGTTAGAACTAACAAAACTGTCACTGAAATAGACCAAAGTGACTGGGCAGCTACTGCCTCCCCATCACTTGGGTCCCACCCACACTGGAGCAGGTCCCACACAATAAGCACGTGTGCTCATCTAGCCCCAGAGAGGGCTCTGTGCGAGCCCAGAGCAGATGGACCTGTGACTGGCCTCGTCCACTCCCCTAGGTACAGGTGGGCGCTTTGAAATCAGACTTACAGTTTCCCCAATTAAAATATTAGGGGGGACTTCCCTGGTTCTCCAGTGGCTACGATTCTGTGTTCCCCATGATGGGTTCCCTGGTCCAGGAACTAGATTCCACATAAAGTAACTAAAGATCCCACATGCTGCAACAAAGAAGCACAGCCAAAGAAATATTTTTTAAAAATATTAGGGGAAGGACCGTAACCTACATAGAACAGATGTTAGCACTGTTCCTTTCTTAAGAACTCAGGGTGGACAACACATCTTTCCACCTCAGCTTGAGGGCAGATTGAAGATACAGAAGCCCAGGAAATGATCCGGATTCAAGGCTCAGAATCTACTTCCTGGACAACAAAGCCCCGCCTCCTCATTTGCTGAAGTGTTAGTGTCTCAGTCGTGTCCAATTCTTGCAACCCCATGGACTGCAGCCTGCCAGGCTCCTCTGTCCATGGGAATCTCCAGGCAAGAATACTGGAGTGGGTAGCCATTCCCTTCTGCAGAGGATCTTCCCAGCCCAGGGATTTAACCCAGTTCTCCTACATTGCAGGCAGATTCTTGACTGTCTGAGCCACCAGGGAAGCCCTCTTGCTAGGTTATGTGTAACCCTTACGACGTGATAGCTTCAGAGTTTATCCAGTTGATTCTGGGGAAGGTCTTCCCAATGCCTTCAAAGAACTGGGGTCTTTTTCTCAGGGACACGCTTCCCCAAACTATGTCACTGAGGACATTTGTCAGAAGATCTGTGCTTTTCTCGCCACTCCTGTACAAGAAAGCAGCTAAGATATTATTGCTGGAAGCAGGAGAAAATGTCAACATGGGTGGGCACTGGCTCCTCCGTATTTGTGATGCTGAAGGATCGTGGGATTAGCGTTTAAGCGTGAGGTCACCTGGCATGGCTGCTGGTTACTGCCCTCACCTCTCTGGGTGTTAATCAGGCCAGGCCACCTAAACCAATTTATGAGAAGCTCTTGATGAGACAGGCATTAACTGGAATACCTGGTCAGGTGACTTCAATAATCCTTTCTGCCCTAAGAACCTATGATTTCATCCTGGACCAAAAAAAAAAAAAAAATGTCTACAGAACAGAATTGTACAAAAGTTTTTAAATTAGATCACAGTTGAAAGACATGAAGGAATTCTGTTTTGGAATCCTCATTTTTTCTTGATGTGAACTTCAGTATCTGGTCAGGCTATTTAATGTTAAAGATACCTTGCTGTACTTTCTAGTGTCTGTTGCCATTTTGGGTTGGATTTAAGTTTCGAGGATGTGTGTCTTTTTTTTTTCCCCCATAATATTTGAGTTACTATGATGTATAAAGTAGTGTATCTGATTTAATGATCTCAGCCTGTGGTTGAAAATTTCTAACCGATTTAGGGTTGTTTTCTCCTTTATTTGCTGTATGCAGAGTGGGTAGCCCTTCAAGAACTAATGGTTGAATGTTTTTTAAAGTGAGTTGATATTTTCATCAGACCCCTTTGTATAAGGATCATTCCTGGAATGTTGCTTCCTTTTCTTACCGCTCTATCCCCAGCACCTGGCGCAGTGATTGGGCATATTTTAGGTGCATGCTAGTAAAGTAATGCTCAAAATTCTCCAAGCCAGGCTTCAGCAATACGTGAACCGTGAACTCCCTGATGTTCAAGCTGGTTTTAGAAAAGGGAGAGGACCCAGATATCAAATTGCCAACATCCGCTGGATCATGGAAAAAGCAAGAGAGTTCCAGAAAAACATCTATTTCTGCTTTATTGACTATGCCAAAGCCTTTGACTGTGTGGATCACAATAAACTGTGGAAAATTCTGAAAGAGATGGGAATACCAGACCACCTGACCTGCCTCTTGAGAAATCTGTACGCAGGTCAGGAACAACAGTTAGAACTGGACATGGAATAACAGACTGGTTCCAAATAGGAAAAGGAGTACGTCAAGGCTGTATATTGTCACCCTGCTTATTTAACTTCTATGCAGAGTACATCATGAGAAACACTGGACTGGAAGAAACACAAGCTGGAATCAAGATTGCTGGGAGAAATATCAATAACCTCAGATATGCAGATGATAACACCCTTATGGCAGAAAGTGAAGAGGAGCTAAAAAGCCTCTTGATGAAAGTGAAAGAGGAGAGCGAAAAAGTTGGCTTAAAGCTCAACATTCAGAAAACAAAGATCATGGCATCTGTTCCCATCACTTCATGGGAAATAGATGGGGAAACAGTGGAAACAGTGTCAGACTTCATTTTTGGGGCTCCGAAATCACTGCAGATGGTGACTGCAGCCATGAAATTAAAAGACGCTTACTCCTTGGAAGAAAAGTTATGACCAACCTAGATAGCATTTTCAAAAGCAGAGACATTACTTTGCCGACTAAGGTCTGTCTAGTCAAGGCTATGGTTTTTCCTGTGGTCGTGTATGGATGTGAGAGTTGGACTGTGAAGAAGACTGAGCACCGAAGCACTGATGCTTTTGAACTGTGATGTTGGAGAAGACTCTTGAGAGTCCCTTGGACTGCAAGGAGATCCAACCAGTCCGTTCTGAAGGAGATCAACCCTGGGATTTCTTTGGAAGGAATGATGCTAAAGCTGAAACTCCAGTACTTTGGCCACCTCATGCGAAGAGTTGAGTCATTGGAAAAGACTCTGATGCTGGGAGGGATTGGGGGCAGGAGGAGAAGGGGACGACCGAGGATGAGATGGCTGGATGGCATCACGGACTCGATGAATGTGAGTCTGAGTGAACTCCAGGAGATGGTGATGGACAGGGAGGCCTGCCGTGCTGCGATTCATGGGGTCGCAAAGAGTCAGACATGACTGAGCGACTGAACTGAACTGAACTGAAAGTATTTGTAGAAGAAAATAAAAATATTTTGTAATAACAGTAAAGGTTAATGTATAACCTCTGCCCTCCTAGCCTTGAGCAGAATGGATCTAAATATTTTACTCTCATTTGAAAAAATGAAAACGAATTCTTTCGCTGTGAAGGTTGGAAATAAAACACTCCTTCAACAGCATATAAGGGGAAAAAATAAAACACACATTTCCGTAAATATTTGTGGCACACCCACAGTGTACCTAGCACCGTTCTCTGCTCCGAAGGTCAGACAGTTAAGACAGTGCCCCAAAGACTAAACCCAGCCCTGTCCTGCGTATGTTGCAGATGTAATTCGTTCTCTTCTGCTGATTTCCTAGCACATGACAGGGATCACAGACACTCAGATAAGCGAGCCGCCAGGTTAAATACGGTGATGGTAGCCATGCTGGCCTAGTAGAACAAATACTTGAAAAGTTTTTCAAGAAGCTTCTCAGGTAATAGACATCAGTGGTGGTGGGGCAGCAGAGGGTTGCAAACTAGGTGGAAGATTATGGAAGATACTGCAGTCTAACTGCAGCTTACAGTCTGTACCAGCTATGCAGGTCTGTGGTGGTGCCCTCCAGGGATGAGAGATGAGGTGGGCAGGACAAGGGTGGCCTTGCCTGGAGGTCCCCACACCTGGACTTCCGCCCGTTCTGTGCTTCATATCTGGACAGTGTTCACCTCTCCACCTCCAGCCTACTCAGATTTTTCCTTTCTTTTTCCCCTTCCCCAGAGCCCTCATTTCTTCTCCTTTCCCTGGCTCCACCTCCAACCTCATAACAACAAAGAGAAACCCTTTTGCAAAGAAATCCGTTTGATTTCATAGAATCATCCAGAATGTAGTGTCTGCTCCAACTACAGAGTTGCCAGTGCACAACTGCGAATTTCTTAGCGACGGAACTCCGACTTTAGGGAGGTCAGTGTTAGATAACTTGGGTTTAGGGGAAAGAGTTCCTTTTGCTTGTCTGTCTGTCTGTGTCTGTCTCTCCAGTTGTCTGCATTGGGCTTTTGTGGTAATTTGGCCTCTTGTTTCTCTCCTGTGTCAATTTTATCAATGTTAGGACATAGCATACTATATTAGAAGATATCAATGACTGTTGTCACTAATCCCATTTCTCTGAAGTTTGGTCATAGACTCCAGACACCTCTTTGATTGCTGGCAGATAAATCTTTAGATAGATAGATAAATAAATCTTTATCTGCCAATAATCAAAGAGGTGTCTGGTAGCCCTGGTAGCTCAGCTGGTAAAGAATCTACCTGGTAAAGAATCCACCTGCAATGCAGGTCTCCACCCCAGTTCCATCCCCGGATTGGGAAGATCCCCTGGAGAAGAGAATGGCTACCCAATCCAGTATTCGTGGGCTTCCCTGGTGGTGCAGACAGCAGAGAATCCGCCTACAATGCGGGAGACCTGGGTTCGATCCCAGTATTGGGAAGATACCCTGGAGAAGGGAGTGGCTGTCTGCTCCAGTGTTCTTGCCTGGAGAAATCCATGGACAGAGGAGCCTGGCAGGCTACAGACCATGGGGTCACAAAGAGTAGGATACAGCTGATGGTCTGGTCTGTTGTTCACAGGCTCTAAGCAGAGGAGGACAGGATTCAACTTGTTTGCCTTTGTGTGTGTGTGCTTCTGTTGTTGTTAACAAGTTCTGTTCTGTTGAGAGATGTGGACCTTGGATTCCAGAGGAATTGGAGCAAGGGAGAGGTGATGGTGTCCAAGGACTAAGATAGTAGCAGATGGTTCCCAGAGATATTTGGGAGGTGGACTCCTCAGGGCATGGAGGTCGGTGTTGTGGGGACAGGAGTTCAGGCGATGGACAGACAGATGAAGGGTGATGCTACTTATTTCAACCCCGCCCCTGAGGGGTGGTGGGGGGGTGAAGGCGGGGGAAAGCCCTGGGGGCAGATGTTGAGCTCTGCTTAGGGATTTGAGAGGCTCAGGGACACCCGAGGGGCATGTCAGATAAGCAAGCAGATAAACAGGTCTGGCAGAAGTCGTCTGGAGGATAAAACTTGGAAGTTCACCAGTTTGTGGATGATAATGGAAGCCACTTGGGGTGGATTGTTTTGCTTAGAAAGAAATCCTAGCTGGAGAATAAAAGAGAGCCTGAAGAAACTTGACTATTGGGTGCAAGAACAGAGAAGGGGGTGGCCTGGCATACAGCTGGAGTTGGGGACGCCTAGGGCCACTGGGGGGTAGGGGTGTAGTGTAGTGGTGGGTTTTGTTAATGGGTTTGAGATTGCCATAAGATGAGACCTTGGGGTACGCCCTCTGGCTTCTCCACGGAGCAGTTCTGTGGCGGGCAGCGGGGTGGCGGGCAGCAGGCAGAAACCGTAGGAAGGGAGCCGAAGGAGGGAAGAGAGGTGAGGACCCAGGAACAGCTGAGCTACTTCCGGACTTGACCATCCAGGAGAAAGGGAGCTAGAGAGAGCTGGGGCCGAGACAAGTTGGCAGGGGATTTCATGTATTTTTAACATGGGAGACACGTGAACATGTTTACATGCTGATGGGGAGGAGGTGATGGACAGCAGGTTGGAAGGAATGGGGGTGAGAGTGGGGGCATACCAAGGACAGATGGGGTGGCTGGTTTGGGGCGATCTTGTTTACTTTCGATGTACTTTTCGAAACTCACAGAAGGAAAATGCTGACCAGGTTAGACTCAGATGACACTGAGACCTCACCTCCTCTGCCAGCCCTCAGTATCCCATCCCTCTCCATCAGCGCTCCCCAGGGAGTCTGGGATCCTGGTGGTGAAAGATCCCCACTTCAAGTGCCTTCCTCATTCATTGAGGACACAATGAGAACATCCATTGTGTTTCAATTGAGTCAGTGACAGAGGGGAGGATCCCTTTCAAGGTAGGGGCCCATTTAATCCAAAGGGAAGCTAAGCAAAATAGGAACGAACATTATCTGAAACTGTTTCTCGGGGAGGGAATGAACGAGTTACAGGACTGCTGGGTCTCGAGTTTCTTAGAATGAAGATGGACACTTGTTGGCATCACTTTAACTGATGCTGAGTATCGTGCATGTGTGCAGAGAGAAACAGTTTCTAACTATCAGGCTTCTGGCTTTTTCTGGGAGGAAAAAAAATTACTGTAATTTGTAAAAAGTATGATTTAAAAAATTTTTTTCTCAATTGATAAACTTTATATTTTAGAGCAGTTTGAGGTTCCCAGGGAAACGGAGCAGAAAATTCAGAGTGCCCATAGATACCATGTCCCCAAACAGTACGGCCTTCCCAGGTGGCACCAGTGGTAAAGAACCTGCCTGCCAACGCAGATGTGGGTTCGATCCCTGGGTCAGGAAGATCCCCTGGAGTAGGGCATGGTAACCTACTCTCCCACTCTATTCTTGCCTGGGGAATCCCATGGACAGAGGAGCCTGGGGGGCTACAGCCCACAGGGTTGAAAAGAGTCAGACATGACTGTAGCGACTTAGCACACACGCATACAGTTCAGCCTGCTCCACTATCGGTGGTCCACTGTTACCGTTGGGCACCCTCCACTGACACCTCCGAGCAACCAAACTCCATAGTGTACATTAGGGATTTGACAAATTACCGGTGATGTGCATCCACCGATGTATCGCTGTACAGAGTACTTTCACGCCCTAAAACATCCTCTGCGCTCTGCCCATTCACCCCTCCCTCTCCTCTGTTTCTTTCTATGTGTGTCGGTTGGCTTTTTTGGCAGTTATCTTCTGTGTAAACATAAAAATTAGTTTTTCAGTATCTCCTTCGGAAGATCTTGATAGAACCTTAATAACAGCTTTGAGTTTTGAGTACTTTGGTACATAACAGAAAAATTCAGTCCCTGGTCTGGAATTATTACTTTAAAGCAATAATAGTAATTATTCAGTCTTTATCCTCCTCTCCCTGCCCCACTTTGTAAGCCTCCTGTAGTTAACATTTCAGGGCTTCCGTGGTGGCTCAACAGTAAAGAACGCGCCTGCAGTGCAGGAGGCCCGGGTCCAATCCCTAAGTCAGGAAGATCCCCTGAAGAAGGAAGTGGCAACCCACTCCAATATCCTTGCCTGGAAAATCCCATGGATTTAGGAGCCTATTGGGCTACAGTCCTTGGGGTCGTAAAAGAGTCAGACATGACTGAACGACTAAACAACAACAGTTAACATTTCAAGGAAGGACTTTTCCCGCTCCTCCTTTCGGAGTAGGGGGTGGAGGTGGCCGGAAGGGCAGAGAGATTTGCTCTTGACCCTACTAAACTACTAAACCACCACGGGGCAACTCGCTAAGGAAGGGTCCTGGGCCTCTCCAGAGTCTTGAGTTCTGTTCCTAAAAGGCCAGAAGAGAATCAAAGAAGCTTCTTAAAGGTACAGGCAGCAGTGTTGGGGCCTTAAAAGATGAAAGGTCATGTGGGGATTAAGGGGTTAAACCATTAGTGTTCAAGGCTCTGCTTTTTACTCTTCGCTACTTGTACAGAAAGGATGCTGCCTTAAAGCCTGTGGAAACTGGTCATTGTAAATTCTGAGGTTTGAAAATCACTGGGGGAAAAAAGTCCCAAAATGTGCAGGGAGAATTGGACTGCAAATACCAGTTCAGAGAAGAGCCTCCAAGCGTTCAAGCTTCTTGATTATGGGTTGTGTTTCCATAACCAAGGCTTTACCCAGTTCACCTGGGTTTCCAGCATCCCTGAGGATGCATCAGAGGAGACGGGGTAAAGTGGGAATCACTTCTCCGATGTCACTTTGCAAGGATGTTGTGACTTTTGGTGTTTCTCATTTCGCCGGGGTTCATATTTGCCTAGTATTTTTCTAATGACTATTTCACACTCATCCCAAGTGACAGTAGCCAGGAAATCATAGCTTTGATATGCTGGCTGCATTTTCTACTACTTACTAAAAGACACAGAACTATTTATTTATTAATGAGAACTACTAATGTATTTATTAATTTATTAAAGCAAGAAGATGCACTGGTCCCCTGTGTGGGAATGTCCATCTACACCATAGTCTCCCAGAGGAGGAGGACCCCTGATAGCCTGAAACCCATGAATCAAGGCCCCAGGAGGTTCATGGAGCACACGAGGTGCGGTCGGTCTCCTCCAGTTGCTCCCTGGTCCCCAGAAGTGTCAAGGACTGCTTCCTTGCTGGTCTCTCCTCACATTCAACTAAATCACAGTTTTTTACATTCTTGGATTTTATGTTCTTCGCACCCAGATGAAAATGCTCATAAAGACTGGTCTCCTGGGACTTGCCAGGCAGTCCAGTGGTTAGTTGTTTGTCTTCCAATGCAGGGGGTGCAGGTTCCATTCCCTGGTTGGGGAGCGAAGATTCCACATCCCTCCCAGCCAGAAAAACAAAGTGTAAAGCAGAAGCAGTATTGTAACAAATTCATTTCAGACTTTAAAAATGGTCCACTTTAAAAAAACTGGTCTCTGGCCTGCAGGATTGTGTGACTGCATGGCCTCCACCCTAGGGTGTGGAGCTTAGAGATACTTAAATCCTTTCCATATTTCTCAGTTGGGCTTCCCTGGTGGTTCAGATGGTAAAGAATCTGCCCGCAGTGCAGAAGACCTGGGTTCAGTCCTTGGGTCGAGAAGATCCCTTGGAGAAGGGAACTCCAGTATTCTTGCCTGGGGAATTCCACGGATAGAGGAGCCTGGTGAGCTACAGTCCACGGGCTGGCAGTGAGTCGGACACTGACTCAGCGACTAACACGCTCAGTTACTATTAAACTGAGTAACTCAATTAACTTAGTAACAAACTCAGTTACTATCAGCAGGTGCTGTGTGGGGTCTGGAAAGGACAACTGTTGTCAGAATGACTAGGGCCTCCCCTGATCTTATATCTTCTAAAGGGACAAAAGGGGGAATAGGTAACAGCAAGAAAGTAGCACCATACTATATAGTAGGCTGTGTTCTACAGAAGAGAAAATCCCAGGGACATGACAGGTGGTTATGGGGATGTGGGGCCGCTTAGAAGGGACACCAAGAGGCCCACCCTGGGAAGAGTGCTTCAGGCAGAGGAAACAGTATGTGTAAAAGTTTTGGAAAATCTTTGGGAAGTGTCAAGATAGTTCAGTTTAATGCTGGGGTGCAAAAAAGGCAATGAAGTAGATAGCTGGTTGGATCTTCCTGGAGGTGATGGGGAGACAGGGACCCCAGCTTACACCAACTTACCATGTCCTAGAATTGAACATTGAACTGAAGCAGATTGCTAAATGCAACACGTGCATGTTGATGTAGTTTGTTTGAAGCTTGAAGCAGGTTCGTCATGGTGGTTTATTGGTTAAGTCGTGTCTGACACCATTCATGGACCGTAGCCCACCAGGCTCCTCTGTCCATGGGATTTCCTACGCAAGAATACTGGAGTGGTTTGCCGTTTCCTCCTCCGGGCAGATCTTCCTGACCCAGGGATCAGAAACCTCGTCTCCTGCATTTTAGGCAGATTCTTTACTGACTCAGCCACCAGGAAGGCAGGTTACTGCACCTCTTAACTACATCTGATCTTGTCAAGGAGCCTTACTAGCATCTCTGTCTCCTGCAGGGGGATCGCTTGGCAAAAGACCTGGCAAGCACCTGGTGAAGGTTTTGCTAGCCGAATCTTCCTGTTAACCCCTGAGGCCTCCTGGAAAGTCTTATTGGTAGAAAGAGATGCATTGTGAGAAATAAACCAAGATTTGCAAAGTTGTTTGGGTAATTCTGCTTTTTGCCAGCCTCATCAAAGGAAGACTGTCGAGACTAGTGGCTGGTATTGGCTGTGTTTCCTAGGAGAGGGATTTTTTTTTTTTTTTTTTTTGAAAATGAACTCTTTTGATATTCAGCATTCTTTCCAGCGAGGCTATTTGGGCAGAATTTATCCAGGCAGTACATATAAACAGGGAGATCAAGGCATTTTGTTAGGTGAAGAGTAAAAGTCGTGGCTCTAACAAATAACTCCAGAAGGGTATATGTGGCTTTGTGCCTTTAGAGTCTTTTCTTAATATTTTCTTAAAGAAATGTTTTATAATTTAACACATGCCCGTAGTAAATTTTTAAAATATGCTATGAAAAATGACTTTGCCGCCCACTCCTGACCTCCGGTTGCCCACTAGAGATAGCCACTGTTACATTTTCTTACAAATTGTTAGGACTCAGCCATTTAATATGCGTGTTGAAAATATTGTCTGCATCCCCTATGAGTTTTGAAAGGTAGTACTTTCTTAAATATTTGGATGTATGGCAGCTATTCAAAGGTCTGGGGGAAAAAAACCAGACAATATAGAAAGAAGGTGGAATAATGTCATTGGGATACTGATTTCCTGAGCATGAGTGAATTGGGGGGTTCACATAAGTAAAACAAAAAAGGTAAAATCGTGTGTACAGGGACTTCCCTGGTGGTGAGATTCTGTGTTCCCAATACAGGGGACCCGGGTTTGATCCCTGGTCAAGGAACTAGATCCCACATGCCACAACTAAGACCTGGCACAGTCAAATAAATATTTTTAAAAAGAGAGAGAGATGGTTACATATTTAGTTGTGAAATTTTGTACTTAACTTTTTTTTCCCCCTTAGATCTACTTTTTTTCAATTACTTTTATTAAGGTGGGATTGTTGTTTAGTCGCCAAATAGTGTCTGACTCTTTGTGACCCCATGGACTGTAGCCCGCCAGGCTCCTCTGTCCATGGGATTTCCCAGGCAAGAATACTAGAGTGGGTGGCCATTTCCTCCTCCAGGGGGATCTGCTGACTCCCAAGAATCGAACTCATGTCTCTTGCATTGGCAGGCAGATTCTTTACTACTGAGACACAAGGGAAGCCCTAAGGTAGGATTACATAGAACAAAATGTCCAGTTTAAGTTAAGTGAATTTTGACAAGCGTGTATACCTGTGTAACTACCATCCCAGTCAATACACAGATCACTGTCATCATTCTAGAAAGTTTCCCCTGGTCCCTCCTCAGTCAGCCCCCTGCCCTTGCCCAGCCCCTTGGCAATCCATCACCAATCTGCTTCCTGCCACTGTGGCAGGAAAAGAGGCATTTTCTTAGCACATTTGGTGGTGGGGGTTGGGGGTGGGGGCAGAGCGCGGTCTTTGATTACTGCTACTGGTAAATGTGTTTCGTTGAGGGAAGTGGAACATCAGCATATCAGAATATAGCTGAAATGGTATTTTGAGTGAAGTATCACAAGGTTGATCTAAAGATTAAATGAGATAGTGTGTGTCGAGTGTTGTGTATAGTTGCTTCGCACACAGCGAGGGGCCCCCAAGTGCTCCTTGTCACTGTGGTCATTGGTGGGCTCCGGGTGTCACAGCTGGAGCCCCTCTGTGATACCCAGGCCCAAGCTTCTCACCCTTCAGGGACCTGGAGGGTTCACCCCCTCCAGGGAGGGGTGGGTGTGATGGGGGGAGGGTGGGCCTGTCTCCCCTGCCCCCTCCTCTCCCCTCCCCCACCACCCCGTTCCAGCAGTGCAGCCTTATTTTGCTTTTCAACTGTGACTCAAGTGTAAGCTTTCTGGGACTTCCTGTGCCCATCCAGTGGTTAAGACTTCACCTTCCAATGCATGGGGGTGCAGGTTCCACCATGGGTCAGAGAGCTAAAATCCCACATGCTTCATGGCCAAAAAACCAAGAACATGAAATGGAAGTAATACTGTAACACATTCAATAAAGACTTTGAAAATGGTCCACATTTAAAAAAAAAAAAACTTTCTTCTGAAAAGTAAGGGTTCCCCATAAACAAACATGGGCGCCCTCCTGAAGTTCAACCTCCTCATTTAATGGCAGGAGAAGGTTTATTACCTTTGGGCAGCAGGAGCACTGGAACCCAGCCCTCCAAATTTCTAGCCTTTAGAAAATTAAAACAGGGGTGATGCATTGATAGGCACAGACATTGTAAGTTCCCTTACAGCTTCTAGTTTGGAACATATTAGTTTGGGACATTTTAAGAGGTAAAATGTGGAATTGGCTGACACCATCTTTTTAGCAGTCATTTTCCCTTTTTTAATTTTAACTCTAATTTGTCATATTTTCCTCATCCCTTACCCCTTCATATCACTTTTGAAATACATGTGAATTAAGGTCAATTAGCATGTGTGTTGACATCCACCTCCAACTAAATTTTCGAATTATCTTCCTATCCATCTTGAAGAGGTAGTAATTTCAGCTTAAGTGGCAATTAAAAAGCAAAGAATTACACTTAATAACCTCCACCAGCATACCCAAGATCTTCTGTTGTGGCATCTGAACAAATACTATTTGTCATCAATAATTTAGGTGGGATAGCATGTGACTTCCATTTAGTTTTACAGGGTTACCAAGGGCTCTGGTTCTCTCTGGGGAGATGGCAGAGCAAAAGGAGCTGGCCTGAGAGCCTGCTTACCAGGCACCTCTCAGCTGTGGGCCGGGAGCAAGACTCCTTGAGCCTCAGTTTCCCTTTTTGGAGAACACTCAAAATATACCTAACTCTTTTCTAGCCCTGAGTTCATTTGGTATTTATTATCAAAACAGTAATGTGCAAATTCTGTTTCAGACCTGCTACCTCAAATGTGATCCCATGTTACAGTAATTTAGTTAAGCGTATTGTCAGAGTTGACAATGAGGATATATTCATGCTAATTAGAACAGGTACAGTGAATAGGCTCCTGCTTGAGCTGTCTCATTAAGACTGAATTGAATTGATTTTGATGCTTTTTTACAGATTTTTAACAGTAACAAGTGGCAGCGATTGGCTCTAAGTGTATAGACTTTTACCTAAAACAGCCATATTCTTTCTCCACGATGGTTATTCTTTTGCCTTTTAAGTACAGTATGCTAATTTCTTACCTCCTCCTACATCCTTCTTTCTTATTATCCAACTAAATGTATTAGCACAACTGAATATAGATTTAGAGAGAGATGTGGTAATCACCGCTTAACTTAATGTTTTAATTTCTGTAGTCCAACTACATGAAACAGGATGTATCAGGTACATTATTAGCAGGTAAAGTAATTCCAGTGATGAAATTTATTTTGAGTCTTTATATAAATGGTTGGCTGAATATTAATACTGAGATTAATACTGAGCTCCTGCCCATTACTGCTAACTTCATTTGATTACCTTTTAGTTTAAGATTTCTAATAGAAGGGCAGCACATCTTTAAATGTAAAGATTTAGAATATTTATTTGTTTCAACAAAACACTTTCCCATACAAAACTAGACTGACTTATAAACAAGCAGTTAACGATTTTAGCATCGCTGTTTTTTTCTTTTTTCTAAAATTTTTTAACCTTTTAGTTGGAGGATAATTGCTTTACAATGTTGTGTTGGTTTTTGCTCTACAACAGCTCAAACCAGCCATAAGCATACAAATATCCTGTCCCTCTTGGGCCTCCCTCCGACGCCACTCTCCATCCCATCCCTCTAGGTCATCACAGAGCTGAGCTGAGTTTCCTGTGCTGTGCAGCAGCTTCCTGCCAGCTCTCTATTTTACATATGGTAATGTACATGTGTGGTACTTCTCTCTCAATTCGTCCCACCCTCTCCTTCCCCTGCTGTGTCCACAAGTCTGTTCTCAAATGTCTGTGTCTCTATGCCTGCCCTACAGATCGGTTTATTGGTACCATTTTTCTAGATTCCACATATGTGCATTAATATTATACCACACTTGCATAAGAGTTACCGAAGGAGGCATGTTTTCTAGTTCTGAGGGCACTTTTAGTCTCAGGGGAATTCTCTAGGCAGTGGCCGAGGCCCTTATCAGAAGTAGCAGTTTCTGAAGACCCATGAAGAGTGATACTTGTGAGATTTAACATAATTGTGAAAGTTGGGCAAGTTTTCATTCTCCAAATGTCTTCACTGAGCTAGAGTTGTCCTTAAACAGACTTGAGAACAAAGTAATAAAAATAAACTCAAAACATTAAAAAAAATTAAAGTACTGCTAATTATTCTTGGCAGTATAATATCAGAAGTTCATCAATATATACTATATGTATCAGATAGTATATATTCTCTTTTCTCAGCAAAAAAATAAAATAATACTTGTAAAGTTTAAGTTTCTGGTTGTTTGTATAGTACTGCATACTGCGTAGTATAATGTAAGCTAGGACTTCACAACAAGTTCAGAACCACTGGAAAACAGAGGGAATGAAAAAGGTTGTGTGAGTGACATACATGTAGACAGGTATTTTGTAAGTATCTCTTAAAATAACCATTAAGTCCTTTAGAAATAAAATAATAATTTATAAAATTAAGACCATCATTAAAAATAATAGCTTTACTTGGGGACAGCAGTGGTTCAGCAGTTAAGACTCTGAGCTTCCACAGCAGGGTGTACAGGTTCAATCCCTGGTTGGGGAACTAAGATCCCATATGCTGCAAGGTGCTGCACAAAAAAAGAAGGCAAAAAATAGCTTATTATTAAAGATTATATTCCAGGTACTAGGTAAGTGCTTTTCGTAACTGCCTACTCCATAACATGAATTATTGATTTTTCTCCATAATCACAAAAAAGCGTTATTTTGACCTTGTTTAAAGAATGGGCTAAAGCTGAAACTCTAGTACTTTGGCCACCTCATGCGAAGAGTTGACTCACTGGAAAAGACTCTGATGCTGGGAGGGATTGAGGGCAGGAGGAAAAGGGGACGACAGAGGATGAGATGGCTGGATGGCATCACCGACTCAATGGATGTGAGTTTGAGTGAACTCTGGGAGATGGTGATGGACAGGGAGGCCTGGCGTGCTGTGATTCATGGGGTCGCAAAGAGTCGGACACGACTGAGCGACTGAACTGAGCTGAACTGAAAGAATGGGCTTCCTTTGTGGCTCAAATGGTAAAGAATATGCCCTCAATGCAGGAGACCAGGGTTTGATCCCTGGGCTGGAAAGATCCCCTGGAGGAGGGCATGGAAACCCACTCTGATGTTCTTGGCCTGGAAGATCCCATGGACAGAGGAGCCTGGTGGCTACAGTCCATGGGGTCGCAAAGAGTTGGACACGATTGAAGTGACTTAGCACACAGCAGCACGCAAAGGTGGGGAAACTGAGGCAGAGAGCTGTTAAATCAAGCCCAGCAAGCTCATGATGAAACTAGTGTATGGAAGCCCAGCACTCTGGCCCAGGAGCCCTTAGTTCGATTCTGCCTCTGTGCACTGCTGCTGATGTGTTAGTAGTATTTTTCCAAATAGAACTTAGAAAGAATAGCTGTCAATTCATCAGATTATACCATAAAATATTTTACTTCATTGAAAATGTTATTACTTTTATTACTGAATAAATGTCCACCTAAGTTATTCATAACATTTCTCATAGTGTCTGTTTAAATCACCTGCTGTTCTCTGTTGCTCTGTTATGTTGCTGGAAGCATTCTGCCTGTTCCAGCCTCAGGTTCATTTTTTTGTTTCCCTTTCTGGTCCTCTTCTCTCTACTGAAGTGGTTTTGAGCACCTTCTGTGGTTAGTGCAGAGACGAGAAAGCAGCTAGTGGTACACCCACCTTTCACAGCCCCTCCTGGAATTAAGTATCAAGTTATTCAGTCAGTTGGTTATTAGGCTTCCCTGGTGGATCAGTTGTAAAGAATCCACCTGCAATGCAGGAGTGAAAGAAAAAAAGTGAGGTCACTCAGTTGTGTCCGACTCTTTGCTACCCCATGGACTGTAACCTACCAGGCTCCTCCGTCCATGGGATTTTCCAGGCAAGAGTACTGGAGTGGGTCGCCATTTTCTTCTCCAGAGGATCTTCCTGACTCAGGGATCCAGCCCGGGTCTCCCACGTTGTAGGCAGATCCTTTACTGTCAATCCCTGGGTGGGGAAGATCCCCTGGAGAAGGGAATGGCAACCCATTCCAGAATTCTTGCCTGGAGAATTCTATGGACAGAGGAGCCTGGAAGTCTGCAGTCCATGGGGTGGCAAAGAGTCGGACACGACTGAGTGACTAACACTTGCACTTTCAGCTGGTTATTAGTGCCTGCCAAGTGCCCGGCTCTGTGCTGGAGACTGAACAAAGCGTTGCTCCGGCCCCGGCGGAGGTGCGGTCTAGTTGATTTCCAGGAGTGACGCTGTGTGTGTGTGCTTGGTCTCTCAGTCATAGTTGCGACCCCACTGACTGTAGCTTGCCAGGCTCCTTTGTCCACAGGGATCCTCCAGGCAAGAATACTGGCTGACTCTGAGTACCTCTCATTTATGAAATGCTTCAGCCCGGACTGGGACGAAGTGGCGTTCGACTCTCTTCTCTTGTCCAGCCTTACCGCACCCACCCTGAGTCTGCTCCTGAGATCTACAGGGACCCAGAGTCAGCCCCACCAAGCTGGCCCCTTGTCATTCTCTAAACCTCAGCAACGCCAAGATGCCTCGCACCCTGCTTCTCGGAGTGTGGACTGCTAACCCCCGAGTGCTGGTCTTTTTGTTGTGCAGTCTGACAGCATTAGACTTCTGTCATGGGAAGTACGCGTTTATTTTATTTCCACAAAATCCCTTTCGCCTCGTTAGTGTTTGATTTTTCCTTAATTGACATTCGTGCCTACTAACACCGTGAGTTGGTGGGTTTTGTCTTGTCTTCTTCCCTTGACTGATGGAATGGGTGGATAACAATCAAAAAGCATTTGAGGGCCATTGCCCGAAGGAAGAAATCACTGAAGTCGTTTACTGGAAGGCGATCAGAGCCCTCAGTTATGGAGCCTTATAGACTTGCTTTATCATCATCAGTACTGTGTATTCATTTTCCACTGTGTGCAAAAATAAAAATGTATTTCATTAAGTACTGTGGGGAACTGGTAGGAAAAATAACCCGGCAGTGCTCGCCACACCCTGGTTTCACTCTGATGATGGCTGTAAGCTTTCACTGGATCCCTGTGATCTTCCATCCTGCTGGCTGGTGTCATTGATCTGTGAGCTCATTTATGGGGCCAGCTTTGCATGAGGGTCACGGATCTATCTACCTGGTTCTCTGAAAGTTTGGCTTCTTCCTCCTGATGATCTTCAGAAGGAAGCAGTACCTAGAGGGATCTTTCAGATTCATTATGAAGGAGACCTTGCAAATTGTAGGACCTAGAGAACCCTTCAGACCTTCCCCACAAAACTCTGTCTTGACTGTCCACTTAGAGTAGTGGTCCCCAACCTTTTTGGCACCAGGGACCAGTTTCTTGGTAGATGATTTTTCCACAGATTGGGTGGGGGAGGGGGATGGTTTTGGGGGTGACTGAAGCGCATTTTGTTTATTATGCTACTGGTGATCTGGCAGGAGGTGGGGCTCAGGTGGTAATGAGAGTGATGGGGATCAGTTGTAAATTCAGGTGAAGCTTCTACTGGTACGCACCTCCTGCTGTATGGCCCAGTTCCTAACAGTTCACAGACCAGGGTTGGGGACCCCTGACTCAGAGGGATCAAGTGAGATCTACCCTGGAATAAAAGGAGGACCTGGGGGCCAACAGCCAGGCATTAGAAACTGACCTCCTGAATAGAAGAGCCGACAGGTTGGTTGGGAAACAAGATGAAACTAGTCTGATCCTCCCCACTTTCCCAACACATCTGCGTTTCTTCCCGTCTCTCCTGCGCTTCCCTCTCCATCAGTTTCTCTTCCTGTCCCCATCCCACATCACTGGCCTTTTCTCCCTTCCTAAACCTCTCTTGCCGGAGAAGGCAATGGCAACCCCCTCCAGTACTCTTGCCTGGAGAATCCCATGGACGGAGTAGCCTGGTAGGCTGCAGTCCATGGGGTCGCTGAGGGTTGGACACGACTGAGCAACTTCACTTTCACTTTTCACTTTCCTGCATTGGAGAAGGAAATGGCAACCCACTCCAGTGTTCTTGCCTGGAGAATCCCAGGGACGGGGGAGCCTGATGGGCTGCCATCTATGGGGTCGCACAGAGTCGGACACGACTGAAGCGACTTAGCAAACCTCTCTTGCATCCCTTCTTGTCGCATTTCTTCTTGGTCTCAGTTCTTGGACTGTTTTCTCTTCTGCTGCTGCTGTTCTAACAGCAACTGTTTTTCCTCATAGATGGAATTTTGCTATCCGCCTCCTCACTATACCACCACTGCCATTGTTGTGGCATTATATACTGTATCTTGTGGTTAAATAACCATCTAATAAGATTAAACTGGGACTTTTAAGACTACCAAAGACACTTTCCTGCACGGTTCACTGCCTTAAATGGAAATGCTCCGGTGAAGTCCTGTCTGCTGTTGCAGGTAAACCAAATGACTGCTTTCAGAGTCTTAAGTCCTGGTGGGTTAGATGCTACCAGATTGCCCCAGGCCAAGGCTGCACATTTCAGGAGGAAAAATGCAGGCTTAGATCCCAGGATATTTTGCTTCTGACTTTTTTAATCAGCTAACTTTCAATGACTTTGGGCTACCGTTGGACAGTTTGAATATTCCTGCTTCAGTTTCCCTTTTTTGCAAAAGACAGTATTGGCCTTACCCTCCTCCTTCTCTGGACCTTTTAGAAGGCTTATGGGTTGTTATTACTCACAACGACTTGGATTTCATAGATTAACTGCTTCATATACATAAGGCACTATGTAAATTCCAGGTATGTTTTTTTTTTTTTAATTTGTTTCCTTTTTTGTACCATAGTTTTCTGGCCAGTCAGGTTGATCTTTAAAAAGTTAGGGTTTTGTTTTGTTTTTTTTTTAACTCTTGTTAGTGTTTATTTTAAGATACTTCTCCAAGAACACAGATGTCTCCTCCTTTACAGCATGAAAACTGTAAGGAACGGCTCATTGCAGTAAAATCGGAGGAAGGAGACGGGCTCGAGGCTGCCTTTCCTGCTCATTCACTTTCTTTCTAAGCTGTTCTTTCAGTGTTATCTCTTCATCCATCTGCTCCCAAGCAGGACGTTTCATCAGTCAACGTCCCCTCTAAAATTTCCAAAGAAACGTGTCTCATATCAGGACCAATAGTTCAGCTACAAGCGCTGTCACCTCTCCAGTGGCCACTGACCACAGCTGACTGCTGCCAGACCTGAGTTCCACCACATCATCGGAAGCCGACGCGGAGCATGGTCTCACCTCCACTCTTGCTTCATACCACCAGCGGCTCAGATGGGACCCATGTAATAACTAAAAACCAAACAGCCAGAATCAGCCTCCATCTTCTGAGAACAAAGATTTACCTGGCAGGAGATGTCCCCTGAGTGAGGAAGTGAAAGTCGCTCAGTCGTGTCCAACTTTTTGCGACCCCATGGACTAGTCCATGGAATTCTCCAGGCCAGAATACTGGAGTGGGTAGCCTTTCCCTTCTCCAGGGGATCTTCCCAACCCAGGTCTCTCACACTGCAGCAGATTCTTTACCAGCTGAGCCACAAGGGAAGCCCAAGAATACCAGAGTGGGTAGCCTATCCCTTTTCCAGTGGATCTTCCCGACCCAGGAACCAAATCGGGGTCTCCTGCATTGCAGGCGGATTCTTTAGCAACTGAGCTATCAGCGAAGCCCGAGATGTCCCCTAGGAGAAGCATTTTTGGCAAGCCATTCACCCTCTGGCAATACGACACAATACCCATTGGTTCTGGTGCGGAAACATCAGGATGGTAACTCTCACTTGCCCTGATTTTTTTCTTCTATATTACTCAATGTTTCTTTCTGAAGAGATGACACTGATGTGGCTTACACGAGATTCTTACTTTATTAAAAAGCATTTGTTTTCTATCACCGGAATAAATGTTTTCTATTCTGTAAGGGGATCTCATGTAAGCTACTTTCAGACCACTCCAGTATCGTAGAATAGTGCAAATGAAAGAGCACTATGGAAAAAAAATCTCTCTGAAGTAGGCATTCTAGTCATTAAGCACCATATTTTGTTGGCTGTTTCATCCTTTCAGTGAAGGCAAATAAAAAGCAGTAGTGATTAAAATTTAATCTTCCCTAATCAGCTAGAGACAATGCTGTGATTATTAAGAAATCTCTCTCTGTTGGCTTCTTTTCTCCTGCTTTTGCACTCATAGTTTTGAAATGCCTTTCATTTCATGACCAGTTCTTCTTTCTTTCGAAATAATTTTGAATTCTGACCTCCTAAAATGCTAACTTTCTTAAAGCATTTGAATCTCTTACAGTTTATGTTTTTAACAATCACATAATTATTTTTAAAAATGAGGACTGAGAAAAGCGTTATACATCAGCTGGGTCAGCTGCATCTATTATAAATGGGAAAAATGAAGTGAGAAATGACATACTTTGCCACGGCCACATAACTCATCAGTGACATGACATGGCTCAGACTAAAACTTGGGCCTCTATTCTGTCACATCCTCAGGAAAAAGTCTCTGAATTTAGAAACTTAAATCGATGTCAACACTGTTAGAAACACTGCTGCTGGTATTCTTTGCAAAGGTAAATGGGAAAATAAGGAGTATGATCCTGGTAATGTGAAATTACTAAATACAGACATGTCTTATTTTAAAATAATGTACTCTAGAGTCATAAAACCGAGAGTGATTATTTTCTGACTCTACCAAATTATTGTTTGCTTAAGATTGTCCATAACTAGTTCTCAGGACATTTAAAGCATAATTTGATTCATTTTCTTTATTTCCATGGGGCTCTTTTGTCATCGGGAATTCCCTGTGCATGCATGTGGCTTCTTCCCAAGGCAGACTCTCACTCCTTGAATTGTTCACATCCACAGTGCCCCAAGTAAAAGTGAAAGGGAAAGTTGCTCAGTCTGACTCTTCGTGACCCCCTGAACTATGCAGTCCATGGAATTCTTCAGGCCAGAATACTGGAGTGGGTAGCCTATCTCTTCTCCAGGGGATCTTCCCGATCCAGGAATTGAACCAGGGTCTCCTGCATAGCAGGCGGATTCTTTACCAACCGAGCTATCAGGGAAGCCCGCAGTGCCCTAGCCCCGCACCAAATAGTGAGCCATGATTTCTCACTGAATGAACAAGTGATCAAATGAACTTTTGAACACCCCTATTATGTAAATGAGAGTAAGTCAATATACTTAAAAACTTGTGTATATTAATTTTTTATTTTTTAAAGTGCATAAAGGTAAGCAGAAGGGCATCTAAGAATCTTAAGAGGAGCTTCCAAGGGACTCAGTTAAGTCCTTGAAAGGAACCTATTTAGCTTTTGACACTGTTGGACAATGAATTTTTATGACCACATTCAAGAAAACAGTGAGTCAAGTTTATTGTTTATTTAGAGGCAGATGTGCCCTGTAGTTAGCAACAAGGACTAAGAGGAGTAAATGAAACGCCAGTTCATTTATTTCATTTTGGGAAACAGAGATGGGGGCTGGGGAGAGGTGTCTGCTTCCTGGACCAGCTGTCTCTTGCCTTCTGCATGACCACTGACCATCCATCCTTCAAACTCTCAAGCCTATTGTCTTCATCCCAAAACGGACTGAGAGGAAGAAGGTGGATGGAGCAAGGCAAATCTGTCCTTTCTCTTGAGAAAGCCAGGGTATGGGTCACCTAGTAGTGAAGAGTGGTAACGTTACACTGGTACACAATGGCAAGCGTGTAAAATATCACAGTAAATTCATTACTAGATAATTATAGACTAAGACACTTGACCTCAGTGTCAACTTCCTTCTCTGTGAAACAGTGATAATACTTAACATTGTGCAGGGGGTTCTGGTTTCAGACTCGAAGGCCCTCCCTGAGCGTGAGAGAGTGCTTCACTGCCAACCTTTTTGCTACCACCTGCATCTTCTTGCAAGAAAGCAGGTGCCAAACTGACTTCTGGAAAAGCAGGCGGTATTCACGTGTGGCTTTTATCAGCTTGCTGTTGCTGGGTGTTAGATCTGGGAATCGAGGGGACCCCAGGGCAGAGACAGATGACCAGATAGTTCCCAAGAGTGTAGAAACCATAGGCTTCTGCCCCTTTCTTTCAGGATCAAACTAAATAGACTTCCATGTCAGCTAAATATGAGCTTACCATGACCTGAGGCCCATTTAATTTTTTGTTCTGCACATTTCCTTCCTGGCAAGAAAATAAAAGGAAAGGAAGCTTCACTCCTAAGTTCTGTTCCATTTCTGTATTTCTTCATTCTGTTCTTCATTTTAAAATGTCCACAAAATTCTGATGATGAAAGTAAAATATAACGGCATGCCAAGACTGTGTGCTAATTGATTCAATTGGGCAATATAGTGCTGGGTGTTTTTTTCCTGTTTTTTTTTTTTTAATAGAATTTTTTTTTTTAATTTCAGTGTTCAACATCATAAAGTACAAGAGAAAAAACAAAAACAAAATTTGCCTGTAACATCATTACCCAGTCCTATACCCTACTGATACGTGGGTGCATTTAATTTCAGATATTTTCGTTGTACCTACATCTATTTTTACAAAGAAAAAAAGACTTTTCCCTATAGAACTGTGACAGAGACTGCTTTCACTTTTATGCTATGTTTTAATTAAAAAAAAAACAGTAACATCCACAGTTGAGCTATAATGTCTATTTAAAAATACTAGTCTGTGATTTTTTAAGTATATTTGTAACTGTCCAAGAAATCTAATTCAAAAATTAATCCAGCTATAATAAACACAGCAAAATTCTATCAAAATGTTACCTTTTTATAAATTCACTTTGATTTTTGAGGGAAAAAAAAAGGCAGAGAAATCTTGGCAAATAGTTTTCTTTTCATGGTCCCAGCTTGATAATCTAAATAAGGGAACTTCTTGGATACATATTTCACTATTGGAGGGAAGAAGGCACATTGAGGACACTCTATATCTGGTAAATATTGTCCATTAAAATAGATAAACAGTAGTAAGCCATCCTCCTGGCCCGAGGCAAGAAGAGTAACATTTTGCTATTTCAGATTAGGAAGTAATTACAGATTAATTTAACACAGTTGCTAGTCATTTTGAAACAACTTTGAAGCCTCCTATTTTTTATTTCCTTTTTTTAATCTGTGAAATTAAGATTTGATCTGAAAACAAAATCAATACAGCTCACGTGTTATTTCATTTTATGAACCTACTGTGATGATCTCATTCTCTACTTCTTTTCATAGGCTTTGTCCAGCTCTCATCTTGTGATATTCCATCCTATTTTTTTAATTAGAATTTTTTTTCTTGAGGTAGACCATTATTTTTAAAGTCTTTATTGACTCTGTTACAATTTTGCTTCTGTTGTATGTTTTGGTGTTACTGCTGTGAGGCCTGTGGGATCTTAGCTCACGGACCAGGGATAGAACCTACAGCCCCTGCATTGGAAGGCAAAGTCCTAACCACTGGACCATCAGGCAGGTCCCTGTCCTATTCTGTTCTTCTTTATCTGTACCCCATTATGTAATATTTTATCGGTGTAAAATGCGGTCTTTCTCAACTATGAGTCTTTACTCCTTAGCTGCTTTAAACGTTCTCTGTATGTCTTGCTGGATCCATAGACATCTCCTCTGTACATGGAGTGTATGGATGTATTAAATTTCATTTTTCATGTGTAGAAGGAAAGAATTTCTTGTGCAGAAATTCCTCTGTCTTTCCTCTGTGCAACATCCTGTATTGTAAGCCATCACCAACATTTTACCCTCTGCCGGCTTTACCTCTCTGTAGAGTGGGAAGATTCATCCTGTCTTAGAGATGAGAAAGCTGGAGTCCCGTAGGTTTGGTAACTTCTCCAAGATGACCTAAAGACAGCCTGAACTCAAACCAGGTCTTCAGATTCCAAAAACCAGGGTTATTTCTCCTGCACACTTGAGGTGTTCTGTTTTGGTTTATTTTTTCCAGCTATGTAAAGTTTTCAAAATTGTTTTACCTTAAAAAGAAGTTTTTTTAAAAAATCATATTTGTGCAGAAGTTTTTCTTCATTTTACTATATATTTTATAATCTAAGTTAATGTGGGGCTTGATCTGGGGATGAATTAATTTGGATGATTCTTATATAGGCTAGAAAACCAATGACCACACTTGTCATGGATCTCTGAGTCAGGAGTAAGCAGGTTCTGTGAGTTTGAAGAGAGTACCTGTGAATAAAATGAATGGAAGATCTGATATCAAATTTGGATGCTCTGAAGACTTGTTAGCCTACTTCTCCGCTGACTTCAGAGATTGACAAAAACAGTCTTCAATTTTGAAAGATTGCTCGGGCTTGGTTTTTTTTTGGTTTTTGTTTAACCTATGTGAAATTATAAGAAGTGATTTATTTCTCTCTCTCTCCAGTGTCACTCTGCTATTAAAGTAAAGTTTGACACGTAGTAGGAGCTCTGGAGAAGGCAATGGCACCCCACTCCAGTACTCTTGCCTGGAAAATCCCATGGATGGAGAAGCCTGGTAGGCTGCAGTCCATGGGGTCGCTAAGAGTTGGACACGACTGAGCAACTTCACTTTCACTTTTCACTTTCATGCAATGGAGAAGGAAATGGCAACCCACTCCAGTGTTCTTGCCTGGAGAATCCCAGGGACAGGGGAGCCTGGTGGGCTGCCGTCTATGGGGTCACACAGAGTCGGACACGACTGAAGTGACTTAGCAACTTAGCGAGCGAGGAGCTCAATCAGGCTTCCCTGGTGGCTCAGATGGTAAAGACTCTGCCTGCAGTGTAAGAGACCAGAGTTCAATCCCTGGGTGGGGAAGATCCTCAGGAGAAGGCACTGGCTACCCACTCAAGAACCCAGTCGACATTATTTGAATGAAGAAACAGTGAGGGCCCTTACAAAATATGCTGGTTTTACGGTTGAGAGTCTCAGCACACAACTTAGGTGATGTTTCTCTATAAGAACCTTTACTGTGAGTCCAGCAAGATGGTGTCAGCTTTAAACTAACCCTCCCAAGGCAACGCCAGATTTCTACCTGAGGAAGCAAGATCCTCGCCTAAGACACTTTGGTTACAAGCTGCGTGGCTGAAATGGTTGGCCAAGTACCAGAAAACAGAATTAATCAGAACACCCCACTCTCCATGCATTCCATATAATTGAGATGCTACTTGGGTACATGTGAGAGTACAGGTGATATAAATACATGTATTTTAAACCCAGGCTGCATTTTGTGGGAAAAGTTAGGGTTTGTGTTAAATTCCATCACTGCTCTATTGCCTGTATCAAATAATAAGGTAAATGCTTTACTATTGACATGCTTTTCTGGAAGTATCCCTGAGAAACCTGTTTCTTTTCCCAGTGAAAGAGATAACATAGTCCAGCCTGATAGTGGAACGTGACATGAGGCAGGGGCATACGTTCTTAACAAATAAAGTCATTAAAACTTTCAGTTTAAACTTCAGCTCATTTGTTCCAGGCGGTGCCCCTGGGGCTCCTGTTTGAACAGCGCACAGCAAGGTTAGATTTAGGAGGCACATTTTTCATTAGCTTCTTTTGAAAGATGCCTGCAGTCAAATCCCTTGAAGGACTCTCCTCACCCAGAATCATTGCTGCTCTGTTGGGTAGGTGAGATGGATGATTAAGGTACAAGGAAGCCGCGGACTGAAAGCAGCTGAGAAATGGAAATTTTAAAGATAAACCGATCAACGTGCCTGAAAAATCTATACAGGATAGAAATGAGGGGATGGAGAATTAGAAATAGAATTTCAGGCACCGTTTCATGTCCGGGTATTAGAGTCAGATTTGGGGAATCAGATGCAAGGAAATAATAAGTGTCTTTTTGGCTTTTAAAAGAAGTATTTCACAGCAATTTAAATGAGTATCTGAACAGAAAAGTGTTTGGATTGGAGGAGTTTCTTCCCAGATTATTTTCTGGTTTATTTTCTTTTTAAGTAGAACTTAAAAGTCAAGTGAATAAATCTTAGGTGCACATATATATAGGATTCCAAGTCAGCAGTTAAAGAATCCACCTGCCAGTGCAGGAGATTCAGGTTCAGTCGCTGGGTTGGGAAGATCCCCTGGAGAAGGAAATGGCAACCCACACTAGTATTCTTGCCTGGCGAAGCCTCATGGACAGAGGAGCTTGGCGGGCTACAGTCCATGGGGTCTCAAAGAGTCGGACACGACTAAACACACACATGTGCACATACGTATGTATATAGATCAAGATTCAGGACTTTTCTAGCTCTCCAGAAGATTCATTCTTATCCCCTCCTAGCCAGCCACCCGCCCTGCCAAAAAAAAAGGTGGCCAGTGTTCTGAGCTCTGTCATCACAGATTCCTTTTGCTACCTGTAACCTCTTGGGAATGGAGTCATTTGGGATGTGCCTTTATATCTCAGCTGCTTCTCTGAGACCCAGAGATGAAGTGTGTGCAGCATCCTCACTGCATGGTTACTCATTTCTTTCATTTTCATAAAATCAGTAAAGAAGGCAGAAGTACAGTTAGAAGGGGAGAGGGAAATGAATGTGTTGGAGGGGATGGGGTCATAAACCATTTGTATTCACTTTATTTTTTTTTTATGATTTGATTTATTTATTTTTTTTAATTTATTTTTTTTTAATTTTAAAATCTTTAATTCTTACATGCGTTCCCAAACATGAACCCCCCTCCCACCTCCCTCCCCATGTATTCACTTTAAAACGCCCCTGCTTCTCCCTGAGTGATTAAAGTTCATCATGATTTGGGCCTCCATATATCAAGAAAAATTCAAACAAGTTTTACTGCAACAACATGTTTTACTGCAACAAGTTGTCCTGTCCAACATGACAGCCAATAGTCACAATTAACCTTAGATTTAGTTGTTCATTTGTGTCTGACTTTTGTGACCCCCATGGACTGCAGCCCACCAGGCTCCTCTGTCCATGGAATTCTCCAGATAAGAATACTGGAGTGGGTTGCCTCCAGTGTTGCCTCCAACACTTAACCTACCTACATTACATTTAAACTAGTTAAAATGCATTAAGATTACAAATTCGATTCCTCAGTCGCACTAGCCACATTTCAAGTCCTCGAATGGCCACACGTGGCTCATGGCCACCCTACTAAATGGTACAGATATGGAACATTGTCTCCATTCTTGCAGAAAGTTCTGTTGGACAGCTGCTTAGAAAACTGGCTGTGAGTTTCCTTCCTCTGCTTCTTCCCCGTTTTCCCATCATAATAATATTCTGGTGGGTTTGTTTATATTTTCATTGTAACTTGCCATTTAATTCTGTGGTCCTCAGACCATCATCTTCAAGCTTCCATTTCCTGCACTTTCCCTCCATACTTGGAAAGAAAACAAGTAGGAGAATTCTTACAGTGTACTGAAATTTCACTATGAATTTTAATTTCTAGAATGTACCGTGTGGTCTCCTTCCTGCATCCCACAGTAAGCTGACTTCTCACCCATCAGATTTCAGCTTAGACTGTCTCCAGGGAGTCTTCCCCACCTCTCCTCCCAGCCCCCAAGCCTGGATTACATGTCCTTGTAGTTAAAAGTGCCACAGTAACCTGGCTTCCCCCTGCCTGTTGCAATTGATTGTTTCCTGTCTCCTCTCTCCCACTGAACCAGCTTGCTGAGGCCAGGGTCCAGCCTGTCCTGTTCCCCGGGGTATGTGCATCCTTAGGGACACTGCCTAAGCCTGGAAGGAGGGAACAGTGGGCTACACAAGGGGGGGACCATAACCGAGTAACTTAACATTAGGTTGGGGTTCTGTCCACCAGCCCACCGCCTGGGTGAGGAGTCTGTTCCAGAGGGGGAATGATCAGAAACACCACCATTCTGTCTGGCCACTTTTCCAAATACACCTCAATGCCCTGAGCTGTTTCTCCAGCAGCGATGTTGGCACATTCAAAACGCTTGTGCTCTCTTCTGGTTAAAGTTCATGGTTTTCATCTCATCAGAAATGATGTTGAAAGACACACACAAACTAATGAGATGATGCTGGGAAAGTGACTAAAGATGGGAAAGTGGAGCTGAAGCATGGTGATAATAGGATAGAAAGTTTTGCTGTGTCTGTCTGCAGGCAGCTTTTAAGTCTCACCAACCCAAATGACCTCATGGGGAGGTGGCTGTATCCAGGAAAGGTAGGAAGCAGGGTAGGTAATAGAAGTCCCAGCTCAGTCTAGCTTTAAAGATGAATTTACCTGCCCGAGTGTCAGGAAACATAGAGATTGGAGGCTCAGAGTTGGTGGATTCTGTGTCTCAACAGTGTCAGGGAGGATCCAGCTCAGCCAGCCTGGGTGTTGGCTTCATCCTTAGGCTGGTAGGGAAGTGGCTGCTGCAGGCAGGTGCAGACATCCTATCTGAGACCTCAGTGTCCAGTTACAGAAGAGATAGTGCCAGTTCTGGTGACTGGCGAGGGGAGGAGATGG
The DNA here is from genome assembly GCF_032405125.1 of Capricornis sumatraensis. NCBI lineage: Eukaryota > Metazoa > Chordata > Mammalia > Artiodactyla > Bovidae > Capricornis > Capricornis sumatraensis. The sequence goes on from NC_091089.1 coordinate 33,093,729, forward strand.
CCACGGCTGAGCCAACTGAAGCACCTGGAATCAGTGCAACAGATCTGAGTGTCTCCTACAAGCACTAAGACCACCCGGCCCCAAACACGCCCTCCTACCCCCCAGCCTGTGGGTTTAAAAAGTCCTTTTAGCCTGCACCAATGTGGAAAATACTGAGTGAAAACCCTTTATTCCATTAGCTGCTGCTGCTGCTAAGTCGCTTCAGTCATGTCTGACTCTGTGTGACCCCATGGACGGCAGCCCACCAGGCTCCCCGATCCCTGGGATTCTCCAGGCAAGAACACTGGAGTGGGTTGCCATTTCCTTCTCCAACGCATGAAAGTGAAAAGTGAAAGTGAAGTTGCTCAGTCGTGTCCGACTCTTAGCGACCCCATGGACTGCAGCCCACCAGGCTTCTCCATCCAAGGGATTTTCCAGGCAAGAGTACTGGAGTGGGGTGCCATCAGCATAGCAGTTAATACCTTAGAAATGATCTAACTAAGGGGACAAATACAGAATACAGAAAGCTCCCAGGATGAGAAGACAGAGCCTCAGAGAAGAGCTAGAAGGGCTCACCAAAGACTAATTGTAACACTTCAAGTCTTACTGGAACCAACAGGAACCTACTGTATAGTACAGGAAATTAGACTCAATATTTTATAATAGCCTATAAGGGAAAAGAATCTGAAAAGATAGATGTGTGTGTGTGTGCACGTTTGTGTGCTCAGTCGTGTCCGACTCTTTGTGACCCCGTGAACTGTAGCCTGCCAGGCGCCTCTGTACATGAAATTTTCCAGGGAAGAATATTGGAATGGGTTGCCATTTCCTTCTCCAAGGGATCTTCCAGACCCAAGAATCTAACTGGTGTCTCCTACAGCTAGTGCATTGGCAGGCAGATTCTTTATCACTGTGGCACCTGAGAAGACCAGATATATATACATATACATATGTGTGTGTGCGCGTGTGTATGTGAAATGAAAGTGTTAGTTGCTCAGCTGGTGTCCGACTTTTTGTGACTCTGTGGACTATAACCCGCCAGGCTCCTCTGTCCATGGGGATTCTTCAGGCAGGAACACTGGTGTGGGTGTCCATTCCCTTCTCTAGGGGATCTTCCAGACCCAGGGATAGACCCTAGGTCTCCGGTATTGCAGAGATTCCTTACCATCGGAGCCCCGAGGGAAGCGGTATAGATATAGATATGTATAGCTGAATCATTTTGCTGTGCATCTGAAAATACCACAACATTGTTACATCCACTATATTTCAGTTAAAAAATCAGAGTCGGGGGGACTTCTGTGATGGTCCAGTGGCTAAGAGTCTGTGCTCCTGATGCAGGGGCACAGGTTTGATCCTTGGTCAGGAAACTAGGAGAAGGGGATGACGGAGGACGAGATGGTTGAATGGCATCACCCTCTCAATGGACGTGAGTTTGAGCATGTCTGGGAGCGGGTGAAGGACAGGGAATCCTGGCGTGCTGCAGTCACAAAGTCACGGGGTTGCAAAGAGTCGGACACAACTGAGCGACTAAGGGAACTAGACCCTGAAGCCGCCACAGACAGAGACGATCTGACAGAGACAAATAGATTAAAAAAGTCGACAAATTGATTACTAGTCTGCCTGAGCCCACCCATTAGGAAACTTCCTCCTTGTCCTAAAGGGTTAATCCCCCACTTCCCAGCCTCCCCCCACAAGGAAACACTGGTTTAATTTTAAATTTAGCAATATCCATACATATATGATTTTCAGTGTACATGGTATATATTCTGAGAAATCTGGATTCCTTCAACTGATCAGTTACGCTTTCTTTTTTCCTCCTTCTCCGTAGACCTGGCGTGTTTGAGCTGTGCTGGGTGAGGTCACAGTCTAACTACAGTATTAACCCTGCAAATCTGTTCATTTTCACCCCAGCACCCTGAGGCAGGGTATAGAATGTGTCCAATTGAAAAACTATTACAGACGCTGCAGTGCTGTGATGGACTGAATTGTAACAGAGAGTGGGGGGGTGGGGGGTGGGGTGTGTGTGTGTGTGTGTGTGTGTGTGTGTGTGTGTGTCTTTAGTCAAGAAATCATTTTCTAAAAAAGTCAGGTAGTACGTAGCTCTTAAAAGTGGATAATATGGTTGTACTTTTAAAGGAAAAAACCCATTTTCTGACACCCAGATTTTAAAATGCTGTTGAATATTTCAGCCTTCACTGCTTTACATTTCCTACTGATGTGTGTCCTTGTTTTTTAGTTCTTTTCCCCATCCAGTACCTCTTTCACTTTTCTCTCTGTGTTGCAGTCATCACTTGTGTTTTTTAATATCTATTTTGCTTTGTTAAAAATATACAGGAACATACAAAGAATAATACAGTGAAATCTACAGACCCACTTCCCTCAGTTTAAGAAATAAAGCATGAGCTCTTGCTATGACTGTTCCTGGGCTCTGTTTAATACAGCACGGAGAAAAGCACCACACAGATGGTCAACGTTTTGAGTGAAAGCTCAATCACCACCCCGTTCACAGTAGATGCGGAGTTTCAGAAGAAACGTGCATTCCCAGTCTTGCCTGGACATGTGGTTAATGCTAACTAGTCCAACAGTTGTGCCCCAGGTAACTCCTGAAGCTGTTTTGGATCATAAAATCTAGGATGTTTTGCAAATTTATATTTTATCATGCTGGGCTTTATGCACAGAAACTAGATGACTTCCCATTTATAATCTCCATCAAAGGCATTTCTCAAAATCCCTTTATTATGCCTTATCACTGACTCTGCTGCACATTGTTTGCAAACAATCTCTGGCTAAATTGTAAAGCTGCAAGCACCCTCATGGCGATCGCCTGGCAGAATTCAGACATGAGTGCTGTTTGAGCTTTTTCCTAATTGTAGATTCTAAATGTTTGACCCCCTTCTTTGAGTGCCAGAGACCTGACTTGACTTGTCTGTGGCTTGGGCTCTAATTTGAAAGCGATTGACCATGTGTGGATGGTGTTTGAAATATTTATATTGTGTCCATGGAAAGGATGGCAGGTTTTATTTTCTCAAGAGTGCAGTTTCTTCAGCACGTCCTCGTGCCATCATGTGATGTCCTCCTTCTGCTTCATTTGCTTCCAGGATACCTTTGCCTGTGGGGCAGCACATTGTACCCGGACACGTGCCTCAGCCCCACCTTGGAAAATGATCCCTTCTACAAGCTCAGCACACACAAGAGCGGCTGGCTCATGGCTCCCAAGCACATACCTAACCATTGGAGGGGATACGCTTTTCAAAGTGTGCCCAGTTCCATAGTCTTCTAGTGAAAGAAGCAGGAACCCAGTGGGTAGATGTGGGGTTATCTTTTTGTTTGTTTCATCTGTTGACTGATGAATGTCTGGTACCTGTTTACAAGGTTGCTTTGAGTGTGTGAACTGATGGTTAGACCAGTCATGCCCCCTTTTTCCTGATTTGGAAAATAGAAATTGAAGAGACCATTCTGCAGAACCCAAGTGCTGAAGGTCTGTATTTATCCCCGGCCCACAGCAGTAAGGTAGTTTTCCAAGAGCAGGATAAAGCATAAGTATTTTATCTGGATGGAGACCATTTCAAGTATTAATTATCTTTTCATTTATAATGAATAGTAGTTCTCCACAAGCCATTAACCAGTTGTTAAATGCAATAATTCATTAGTAAAATAAGCCATCACAGTGCGTGGTTCTATGTGAAATGAACATTAGTTCAGCTCCTTGATTCCAAGCACTGGAAGTTTTCCTTTGTCACATATCTCAGAGTTTTTTCATATGCGTGACAGTGAAAGCGAGAGCTTGTTGATTTTCCAGATTTTATTAGTGAACGAATATCAGTGCTAGTCACTGGCTTATTCTGTAGGAGGTATGCATTTCCTTTCTCTCCACTGAATAAAGCAAACATGTCTAAACCTGCTTCTCTCTCTGTAGGACAGTCGGCCCAATATGTCAAGACCTCTGATCACTAGATCTCCTGCATCTCCACTGAACAATCAAGGCATTCCCACTCCAGCACAGCTCACAAAATCCAACGCGCCCGTCCACATTGACGTGGGCGGCCACATGTACACCAGCAGCCTGGCCACCCTCACCAAATACCCCGAGTCAAGGTAATCCGAAAGTGCATGTGTTTGATGAGCTAACTGTTCTTCCTTTGACCAGCTTTGCGGTGTGGCCTCACCACGGTGAGGAGTAGAACGTGAAGACATCGCGTACCCCCCAACCCCCGCCCCACACACTGCCCTGGGACATGAATGTAAGTCTGTGAGTCAGAGTTTGGTCCAGAGCTTAGCTGAGTACGCGTGAGAGTGTCACCAAGGACGGAGTTCTGCGATGTTTCACTCCTCTGAGATCTTCACATTTCTCAGCCTAGTAAACAAAGGATGGTGATTTCTCCCCCTGACCTTTCTTCTGTCCTCTTCTGCTAAAACACACTTTCTTATCAAGTCTTAGAATTTTATAAGGGATCACTTGGCCCACCAACTTGTGAACTGGAAAAAAAATCGAGACTCTTATCAGTAGGGCAGTATATTTAGAACAGCTGGCAAAAGTCCAGAAAGATAGTCTTGCTTGAAAAAAATGAAGGGTAAGAGATAAGCAAATATAAAAAGGATGTGAAGCGGGGAGGCTGTTCTACAGACAGGCTGTGTACACCACTCTGAGGAGAGCTCCCCTCCTAAGTCCCTGTCCACCCATTTCTAAAGGAGTTCCAAGGAACCAATTTACTTTGCACCCCTGGACCTCACTGCCCCCCACCCCCCACCTCAGCCCATCTGGATCTGGGGGCTGTGGCAGAACCTATTAAGGAGTTTATCTCAGGCAGTTGTTGAGTAGAGAAAGAGGCATGAGCTCACATGGGCTGATGTCAGGATAAAGAGTTTTGCCTACTTGTTTCTGCTCAAATGAAATGGAAGCAGAGCACTTGAGCTTCAGAAGAGCACTCATTGCATTTTTTGAGCACCTCCTATAATGTGACAGATATCAGGTAACTTACAGCCTAAGGAGAGAGCACTCATGAAATCACTGTCATAACTGCACGAAGCCTGCTCTTTTGTTTTCCGTTAATCTCACTTCACTATCTGATATTTTATGAAGGAGTATGAGTGTGTGCCAAGTCGCTTCAGTCGTGTCTGACTCTTTGTGACCTTATGGACTGCAGCCCACCAGGCTCCTCAGTCCATGGGGTTCTCCAGGCAAGAATACTGGAGTGGGTTGCCATGCCCTCCTCCAGGAGATCTTTCCGACCCAGGGATCGAACCTGTGTATCCTGTGGCTCTTGCACTGTAGGTGGATTACCACTGAGCCACCAGAGAAGCCCCAGTAGGATAATATATTGAGTCATAAATAATAATTGAGTTAAATAAAATATATCAAAATTGATTTCACCTGTTCCTTTTTACTCTTAATGTGGCTACCAGAAAGTACAAAATTACACATGTGTCTCGCTTTTTATTTCTGTTGGACAGCCCTGAACTATATATACAGATTTAAAACGCATATATGTAATTAAACCTCTCCCTCCCCAAACCTCCTGATATTTAACATATATCATAAATTGAATATCTCTTTCTCCAACTTAATTAGACAAGATACAGTGTTCATCTTTTTTCTCAATCTTTCTCTGTGCTTCCTTGTCACATACAGTGAGCCATGGTATCCTGGGAGCAACATCAAAAATAATTTGTGGTTCATTATTCCCAGGTTTGAATGTTGACGCTCCCAGTTAATAGTTATTTGGCCATGGATAGGTTGAATTTGTAAACCGCCTATCTTCTATCTTGTGAAATAGACGCAAATACATATTCTTCCACGGTTATTGGGAGGATTATATGTGATTACAGAAAGCACGCCATGGCTCTGTGCCCAACACATAGTATTGCCTTTATACTTAATCCTCTGCCAAACCCAGCAATTGTTTCTTCTCAAACAGCCTTCCAAATTCCAAATATATCCCATTCCTTCATTTCCTAGACCACAGTAACAGCCTCACTTCTGGATTCTCGCCTGGATTCTTACAGGCTCAAAGGCCTCCTTGCCTGCATCTTCTGGTCCTTTATCTTTAATGTCCCCACCTGTTGTAGATCTGCTGAGCCATTCCAAGGAGATATTTTTAACCATATGTCCAGACTTTTGGAAACAAGCCTTGCAAGTAGCTTCTGTTTCTGTTGCTTACACCTAAAGCAGATGACACTGGTCAGAAGACGATGGTGTGGATGCTGAATTGGTCACTGTGTGTTGCTTTGCTTCCTCTTGGATTTGGGGCAGAGGGGCTTGGAAAGCAATTAAATGGTCATTTCAAAGCAGCAGTCAGTTTAATGGGGCCGATCCCAGGAGGTGCTGGTGGTAAAGAATCTGCCTGCCCATGCAAGAGATGTAAAAGATTCGGGTTTGATCCCTGAGATCCCCTAGAGGAGGAAATGGCAACCCACCCCAGTATTCCTGCCTGGGAAATCCCATGGACAGAGGAGCCTGGAGGGTTACAGTTTATGGGGTTGGAAAGAGTCATACATGACTGAACTTCTGAACACAAAACCACAAGTTTTAGTAGCCAAAGATACAGGGAAGAAATAGTTCTTCATGCTTTTTGCCATAGAGGTCAGATGTTCCTTCCAAATTCTAGGAAAATCTCATCTTGTTTGGGGGATACATTTGAGGATATTAGGTTGGCCGTGGCTATGGAATGACAAATAATAATTCCAAGCCAAGTTCTCTAGATTCTAGGGTGTCTTGAACCCTTCTCAGCCTGTGGAGCCTTTCCCAGTCCCCTGGTTCCTCTTTTATCCATCTTTTCCTTGGCGTAGCCCAGAGGGGAAGGGGTTTTTCCTTAGTTTTCTTTTCAAGGATTTCAGGAGGAGACCTGTAGTATGAAAGTAAAGCTGTTTGTAACAAGTGATCTTAAAAGATGTGATGTCTTTCTATAAATTCAGAGGTCCTGCAAGAGTTTTTACTTCATTTTGAAATATTGTAGGTGATTTTTTTATTCTATTTCTATTTACTGTCTTCTAGACTAAAGATTACTGTTAGAACAGTGGTCCCCAACCTTTTTGGCACCAAGGACAGGTATCATGGAAAATAATTTTAACACAGACCAGGATGGGGAGGCTTTGGGGTGATTAAAGCACATTACATTTATTCTGCACTTCATTATTATTATATCTGCTCCACCTTAGATCATTGGGCATTAGATTCCAGAGGTTGGGGACCCCTGCTTTAGAACATTGTCCCCAGAAAGTGGTAAATTGGACACAGGTAAACATGAGAAGCACCTGGGAAGCATTAAAAGACCATGCGAGACCCCAGACCAATGAAACAAGAACCTCTGCAATTTTCCTAAGAGATCCTGATTTTCACCATATGGCTCTATATGGTCCCTCCAAGTGAATATAGGTCTTTTACTCAATGAATATTTTGATATTTTGTGCTATATCATTATGGCCATTCCGCCACTGAAGATACATCTTCCTCTTCATTTCTTTAATTAGCAAGGTTCCCTGGTTCCGCAGTATGCACCCATGTGCCCTGTTCTCTTTTTTTGGGTTTACAAACCCTAAGTAAGGATTCAGTAAGCGAGTTGACTTTTACATTTTACAACAAGGTTAATCTCACATTGTTATTCACTTCTATTATCAGGTGGTTTTTAGCTAACAGAACTGGACGTAAGGGTTCAAATTAACTGTAGTACTGCATTTATCTGTGATGTGGTCTGTCTTTACTAGCGTTTCATGTAAGATGCAAAACAGGTCTTTGGAGGTGTTTATGAGACAGAGGCTGATCCATACCACCTCAGTGATTAACACTGTTCCCTTTCAGGGGAGCCTCGCATGTGTCGTTTCAATTGTATCTGACTCTTTGTGACCCAATGGACTATAGCCCACCAGGCTCCTCTGTCCATGGGATTCTCCAGGCAAGAATACTGGCATGGGTTGCCTATGCCTTCCTTCAGGGATCTTCCCACCCCAGGGATCGAACCTGAATCTCCTGTGATTCCTGCACTGCGGGTGGATTCTTTATTGTCTGAGCCACCTGGGAAGCCCTCATGGGAGCCTACAAGTCTCCAATTCTGGCTGCTTTTTGGAATTGGAATCACAAGGAAAACCACACAGTTCAGATCTGTAATAATTTTACATCAAATAAGTGAAACCAAAAATTAAAAAGACTCAAGAAAAAATATTATCAGCATTAAAATATTGTAAACAGATATACAAAGGAGATAGAACACATTTAACAGTTTGTTAGCTTGATTTCTAAGTTGTAAATATTTAGACAAATGGGAGGTGGACCTCACTAATAATCTTGGCTTGTGCCCTGCACAGTTGAAGAACAGGCCTGATTATGTCTAACTCAAAAATCCAAGGTCCCCACTAATATCATTGGTAACAAAAATCTAGGTATCTAATTTGTCCTAAGTAAGTAATATTGGTAACAAATTACATGACCTTTTTAAAACCTCCTAATGCACTCATCCGGAGAAGGCAATGGCACCCCACTCCAGTACTCTTGCTTGGAAAATCCCGTGGATGGAGAAGACTGGTGGGCTGCAGTATGGGATCATGAAGAGTCAGACATGACTGAGCAACTTCACTTTCACTTTTCACTCTCATGCATTGGAGAAGGAAATGGCAACCCACTCCAGTGTTCTTGCCTGGAGAATCCCAGGGACAGAAGAGCCTGGTTGGCTGCCGTCTATGGGGTCGCACAGAGTCGGACACGACTGAAGCGACTTAGCAGCAGCAGCAGCAGCAGCAGTAATGCACTCATTTACACGCTAGTAAAGTAATGCTCAAAATTCTCCAAGCCAGGCTTCAACAATACGTGAAACGTGAACTTCCAGATCTTCAAGCTGGTTTTAGAAAAGGCAGAGGAACCAGAGATCAAATTGCCAACATCTGCTGGATCATGGAAAAAACAAGAGAGTTCCAGAAAAACATCTATTTCTGCTTTATTGACTATGCCAAAGCCTTTGACTATGTGGATCACAATAAACTGTGGAAAATTCTGAAAGAGACGGTAATACCAGACCACCTGACCTGCCTCTTGAGAAACCTATATGCAGGTCAGGAAGCAACAGTTAGAACTGGACATGGAACAACAGACTGGTTCCAAATAGGAAAAGGAGTACATCAAGGCTGTATATTGTCACTCTGCTTATTTAACTTATATGCAGAGTACATCATGAGAAACACTGGGCTGGAAGAAGCACAAGCTGGAATCGAGATTGCCGGGAGAAATATCAGTAACCTCAGATATGCAGATGACACTACCCTCATGGCAGAAAGTGAAGAGGAATTAAAAAGCCTGTTGATGAAAGTGAAAGAGGAGATTGAAAAAGTTGGCTTAAAGCTCAACATTCAGAAAACGAAGATCATGACACCTGGTCCTGTCACTTCATGGGAAATAGATGGGGAAACAGTGGAAACAGTGTCAGACTTTATTTTTTTGGGCTCCAAAATCACTGCAGACGGTGACTGCTGCCATGAAATTAAAAGACACTTACTCCTTGCAAGGAAAGTTATGACCAACCTAAATAGCATATTAAAAAGCAGAAACATTACTTTGCTAACAAAGGTCCGTCTAGTCAAGGCTATGGTTTTTCCAGTGGTCATGTATGGATGTGAGAGTTGGACTGTGAAGAAAGCTGAGCGCCGAAGAATTGATGCTTTTGAACTGTGGTGTTGGAGAAGACTCTTGAGAGTCCCTTGGACTGCAAGGAGATCCAACCAGTCCATCCTAAAGGAGATCAGTCCTGGGTGTTCATTGGAAGGACTGATGCTGAACCTGAAACTCCAATATTTTGGCCGCCTCATGTGAAGGGTTGATTCATTGGAAAAGACGCTGATGCTGGGAAGGATTGGGGGCAGGAGGAGAAGGGGACGACAGAAGATGAGATGGTTGGATGGCACATGAGTTTGGGTGAACTCTGGGAGTTGGTGATGGACAGGGAGGCTTGGTGTGCTGCTGTTCATGGGGTTGCAAAGAGTTGGACACAACTGAGCGACTGAACTGAACTGAATGTTGACACTGAAATATCTACCTAGCCACACATGTCTGTGATACTAAATAAATGTTCTAGGCAAGAATACTGGAGTGGGTTGCCATTTCCTTTCCCAGGGGATCTTCCTGGCCCAGGGATCAAACCCAGCTCTCCTGCATTGCAGGCAGATTCTTTACCATCTGAGCCACCAGGGAAGCCCATGCTTTAAAACAGTGGTCCTCAATCTTTTTATCACCAAGGACCAGTTTTATGGAAGAAAACTTTTCCATGAACCGGGCTGAGGAGGGGGGACAATGGTTTCAAGATGATTCAAACACATTGCATTTATTGTGTACTTTATTTCTATTATCACATCAACTCCATCTCAGATCATCAGGCATTATTAGATCCTGGAGGCTGGAGATCCCCGCTTTAAAAGAAAACATAAATCTGAGTTCAGAGTTAGGTCTGTTTCAGCCTAATGGTCACCTCGATCAAAAATAATATTAACAGCAGTTGTTATATGATGGCTGTTCTGATGTGGACTTCTTAAAACCAGGAAGTGAGCTGATACAACTGATTAACCAAACCTATCAGGTGGCAGTGAGGCAAGGCCTAGCTAAAAGAGCTGCTAACCTGGAAGTGAAAGACAAGATCTCATGTTACAGTCCCCTGAGCCATCCTATCTGTGTGCTTCACAGAGCTTTTGTATCTTTTCAACCAAGTATATGAGTTAACTCCCACATAAGGAGGTTATGCTGAGTTGGTCTCTTCTAAATAGCAGCAGAGTTATTAAGCACACTGGCACGTGTAGCTAATTGCAAAACCCAAGAGACTCAGCTTTTAGCCTTGCGGTCGACACCCATGGCCACCCAAGGGGTGTGTGCATCTGGTGCTTTAGGATGGCAGTGCCAGGCATGTGTGCCTTGCCAGCAGCGAGCTGGCTCTGGCAGGCTTCACCCCCAACGTGCTGGCCATTCCACAGCACTTCACCTGGAGCTGCACTGAAGGGAGGGCTTCCCGGTAACTTGCATTCAATCCCTTGGTCGGGCAGATCCCCTGGAGAAGGAAGTGGCGACCCACTCCAGTATTCTTGCCTGGAGAATCCCATGGACAGAGGAGCCTGGCGGGTTACGCTATGGTCCACGGGGTGGCTAAGGGTCGGACACGACTGAGAGACTAAAACAACAACAGCAGCACTGAAGGGAAGGTTGGGCACCTGCAACAGGAAGAGGTTGGTCTGCAGTGTCAGGACAATTGAATTCTCATGTGTGGATTTCCGAGTAACTTCTGTGTGCCAGCCTCGGGAGTTTTCTGTAATCCTATGTCAGGGCTGGGAGTTCTGTGCTCTGACTGTGACGTCAACAGTTCCAGTTCACACTGCGGTCCCTAGACACACACAGTGTGTCCCCAGGTGTCATCTCACAGGCTCACACTTTAGGATCTCGACAGAAATGCCCCCAAATCAATGTACCCTGTTTCTCAAACTGTTCCCTAAACGTTCATTTGGAATTACTGCATGGCACTGAATATAACTCAGCTGGTTAAGAATCTGCCTGCAATGTGGGAGACCCAGATTCGATCCCTGGGTGGGGAAGATCCCCTGGGGAAGGAAAAGGCTACCACTCCAGTTTTCTGGCCTGGAGAATTCCACGGACTATATAGTCCATGGGGTCACAAAGAGTCAGACGCGACTGAGTGACTCTCACTTCACTTCACTTCAAATGGAAAGAGACAGCTGCTGGGGAAATGCCTGTGGACCTTCACACAGTGAGGACAGCCTAATGGTGAGCAGGCAAGATTGGCAAGATTGGTTGATCGTTAAAAAGAAGGCACTTCCCCAGTGGTCCCCGTTCCAATGAGAATCCTCCTTGCAATGCAGCAGACTAGGGTCTGATCCCTGGTTGGGGAACTAGGATCCTGCCTGCCTTGGAGAAAAAACCCTCATACTTAGGCAACTGCTGAGACCATGTGCAGCAGCTAAGACCTGATACAGTAAAAAATAAATAAATACACTTAAAAAAAAAAAAAGAAAAAGAAATTAGTTTATGGGGTGACTCAAAAGGAGGAAAAGCACCTGGTCAATGAACAGTGGAAAGTCTCTCCAGGATAATAAGGGAAATTTTTCCTCTTCTCTGCTGCTTCTTTTCATCTTACAATATTGCTTTTCCAAAACTGCTCCTCAGTTATATAGGCAAAGAGTAAATAAAACCAGCTTCAAAAGACTGGGTTTTTTTTGTTTGTTTTTCAAAAACGATGAAGCTGGGTTTTCTGTTCAGGGCTGAAAACCCAGCTTCAGTATCTTAGACTAGCAGATTCAGCCAAGTTGCTTTGCCACTGGGAGCAACATAGGCCTGAGTTTTAAAGTAATCTAGCTCATCAAGTCTTACCTTAGAGCATTATTCAAAGAAAAGTGCAGCCAAATTACAGGCACTGGCCTGTAGTTTTCCCTGTCATATTCTTTTATTCATTCCACAGAGGTAGTCTGTGTTCTCTGTCAACTGTGGCATACACTAGCAACAAAACTCCTTGCTCTCTTGTCGTTTACATGGGAGTGGGGTGGAAGACAGACAGTAAACAAGTACACAATCAAATAATATTTGAGGTGGTAGCAAGTGAAGTAGGAAGAAAAATAAAACAGGGTAAATAGCCTTGGGATGTAGCTTGCTTCCTATGCTAAGTCTGCAGATAATTTTATTCTGCGGTCTCTTTCTTCAGGATGCATCTTTATTTGTTCATCTACATTTTTCAAGACAAAATCTAGGTTACATTTCAGGGTCGATGCAGAAGCAGATTGTTGTGACTTTGGTATCACAGATCACCTTTGATCTGTGATCAACAGCCTGTCCTTTTTTTTTAAAGTTTAAGTAATTAATTTTATTTTTTACTTATTAATTTCTTTGACTGCACTAAGTCTTCAGTGTTGCACACAGGCTTTCTCTAGTGCAGTGAGCAGGGGCTACGCTCTAGCGGTGGTGCACGGGCATCTGATTGTGGTGTCTTCTCTTGCTGTGGAGCACCGGCTCTAGGCCTCCAGGGCTTCAGTAGTTGTGGCACTCGGACTTAGCTGCCCTGTGGCTTGTGGAATCTCCCCAGACCAGGGATCAAAGCCCTGTCCCCTGCATTAGCAGGCAGATCCTTTACCACTGGACCACCGGGAAAGTCCCAGTGGCCTGGTCTCCGTTCTGTGATTCACCTCCTATTACCTAATGAGTGGCAGATACACACATTCTCCCTTCATCTCAGCGAGGGAACTTCAGGGCCATGTCTATTGTCTGGGCCGTGGGTACAGAGCAGCTCCAGCCCCTTCCATCATGTCCCGATGACCTCGCTAGTTATATTAACCATAATGCTGTTTCTGGTACATTTTCTATATTTTTGCATCTCGTGGTGACTGAAGTTTTATTTGGTGTTAACCAAAGTAGAGAGTTAACAGATGTTCAAAATAAACGTGGGCAGAAGGCCCTTGCAGGCAAGTAATAACAAGGCTGGGATCCCTTAGCCCAATCCTTAGACACAGAAGAAGCGCCGGAGCCTTTGATGGCAGAGCAGTGACAATGGGCAGGGAGTAACACCGGGTGTTTAGAGTGAAACAACTCAGGACAGGACTGTAAGCCCCATCTCAGTTTTTAATAACTTCTCACTTGGCAAGCACTCAGCCTCGACTTAGATGGAAACCTCCTCGGAAAGCTCCTTCTGACTTAGTTCTCACACTTGAATCCTTGGTACCTAGTATCAGGCGAGCCACAGTGGACATTCAAGAGTTTGCTTAATATGTGAATTATTGGGTAAAATACTGTACCCAGAGGCCAGAGCTTCAAAACAGTGAAGGTCGAATAATCAAGTGAAGTTTTTCAAAATAGAAAATTACATTTAAAGCTGGCCTGAGTCCATCACCTCCACCATTCCATGTGCTGCCATAACATTATACGAGGGCCTGTCATTGACCTCATTTAAGAGATAAGAACACACAGCTCCACAAGGCTCAGCAATGCGTTCACCCTTATTCAGCAAATGGGGGAAGGACCAGGATTCCAGCTCCCTCTGGCTCCAGGACCTTGGTTTTTTATTCTTTTATTTACTTACTTACTTATTTATTTACTTCTGCTCACAAAGCAAGGAAAGGGCACCCAGGCTGAGAGCAGGAGGGTAAGGGAACCCAGAAGAACAGCTCTGTCACATGGCTTGCAGTCTCGGGTTTTATGGTAATGGGATTAGTTTCCAGGTTGTCTTTTATTCTTTTAAAGTCATGCCTGAAGAATTGATGATTTTGAATTGCAGTGCTGGAGAAGACTCTTGAGAGTCCCTTGGACTGCAAGGAGTTCAAACCAGACAATCCTAAAGGAAATCTACCCTGAATGTTCATTGGAAGGACTGATGCCGGAGCTCCAGTACTTTGGCTACCTGTTGCAAAGAGCTGACTCACTGGAAAAGACCCAAGACCCAGGCTGAAAAAAGCCTGGCGTGCTGTAGTCCATGGGGTCACAAAGAGTTGGACATGACTTAGCAACTGAATAACAATAACAACACAACAGAGCCATGCTTCTCAACCTTAGTGGCATGTTAGAATCAGCTGAGACTTGCAAAAGAAAACCTGGTCCTGCCCACAAAGATTCTGATTGCATTGGCCTTGAGCAGGGCCTGGGCGTGGGATTTGCTAATGCTTCCCACCTTCAGCCACGCAGTCCATCTTTCCACCTTCTGGAACTGTGTTCTAAAGTTGGGCTTTGGCCAAGGGAACAGGTCATCTACAATATCTCAAGCTCCTTTATTCTCAAGTGGCCTTCACCCAGCATTAGCTGGGGCATGTGGGACCCCTGGGTGCTGGAGCTCCCATGCGGGTCTCCTGCCATGAGCATGTGGCCCAGGGTTGTCCAAATACCATGCCATCCATTTCTGTGTGTCATGACTTGAAGAAGCCTGAAAAGCACCACCTTAGATGGGATAGTGGGATAAATTAGTCTTGTTCTTCTTTGCTGCTGGGTTTCAGGAGGCTCTTTTTTCCATGTCCCATGTCCAGCATACACACCCTTCCCACAGTAAGGGACAAAGTTGGCCTTGGACCAGTGACCTTGCCACCTGCTGATGGCTGCTGGGTTGCACCTGTGAAGAGAAATCCATTAGGAAAACTTTCAGGGACCAGTGTGGGCCCCGGCATGCTGTGCCCAGGGGGAGGAATGGTCTAGGGGATGCCAGGACAGGTAAGGCTGCTCATCAGGTTAGGGGTCTCTAAGCCCACTGATGCATTACTCACCACCTCTGCTGGGCTCCTCCTTGTTTGTTAAAGCAGTGAACCCAAGTACAAGATGCTATAGACTATCTCACATTCACACCCCTGTGCAAAACACATGTGCGTGCACCCATCAGAAACATCATTTTAAAGATTTTTAAAATGTGTTTCTAGAACATGCCCCCTAAGCTTACACTTCAGGTTTTAAGTCAAATAATGGGTCTACCAGTAGTCTTCAGCTACTTGCACTGTGCCTGGCAATGCTGGGTATATATTTGTTGAATGAGTTTTGCTTTGTTGAGTGGCATGAGTTTTGCTCTGAGCTGGAGCAGCTTAACCACCTCAGGGCTGCTTCAGCTCAACCACATTTTGAATCATCAGATGCTACAGTGATGTCAGATCTTAACAGCAGGCCTAGTCCAATCTGAGCAGCAAAGATTAACACCCCATTCTCTTCAAAGCAGAGCCTAGAGAGGGATTTTCTAGTCTAATTACCCTGAATCGAAAAAGTAAGAAGAAGGAGAAGGGAATCCATCAGTCTGGTCATAACCCAGACACCCATGAACCAGATGAACAGAAGGGTAATACCTGCCTTCAGAATGTTTTCCTCCTACTGGTAACTTCCTCCCTGAACCTCTCAGATCAGGGTCATCTCCAGATGCTTGGGGAAAAAATGGTGCAGGTTCCTCTGCTCCACCTATGTGTATCCCGGGATGTGAGGGAAATGAGCAGTTTCCATTGACATCCAGGTGATCCACCTACATCTCAGAGTTTGGGCCCCAGATCTGCAGAGGACTATAAAACATGAACACATCCACCTGCAGCCTGGTGGAAATGGTGGTGGCGTGGCCAGGGACACGTTGTTAGCACGATGCTTTTCTTATTGAGTCTTTCTTGATTCTCAGCACTTGGGACTATTATACAGACTGTGCTCTTTTTGATCTGTCACAATGAATAATGTCCTTGAGCAACACCAAGGTCGATTTTGCTCTGTGTTTATAATCATATTTTCATATTTCCTGAAGAAAGTACTTTTATAATAAACTATATATTCTATTTACTTACTTGAAAAAGTTAATTTGTAGGTATTTCACAGAAGATTCCAGTCATCTCATCCAAGGTTAACATGTGACAAATATGCTCCGCTTTACTGTGTTGTTGAGAACAATTCCATTAAAAGGGCTTAAAATTACCAACATTATTTTACACAACCCAGCTCACAAATCTCCCACGACTTTGGTTCCCCAAACCCTTTAGTTTCTGTTGGTTACATAATTCTGATTCTGGTTGAATGCTTTGAGAGCTTTTTCATGGCAGAGGAGAACCAACATTAATTTTAGGTGAATTTCCAAAAGACAGACTACATTTTGGCTCCATAGGGAGCTTTGTGAGTAGAATATTACACCCCACTCCTTGCGTCTACCATATCGGTCTTGATACCATCTTCCGAAATTGCTGTGGTCTACAGAGAAACTCTCTGTATCTGCCTGTATCAGAACACAGCAAGGTGTGCATGCTATATGTATTCTTGGCTGGAATAAACAATGTATAAGTCATTCTAAAGTTGAAGGATCTTTTTTTATGAAGCCAATGCAGAAACTAAACTTTTCTCCCCTTCCAAAGAGAAGCATTTATTCAAAACAAAAGCACATGGTGTTACAATTTGCATGTAAATTCTGAGGACTTAAAAACAAAAAAAATTTTGAAAGTCACAGTGAAGGATCCCTTATGGGTCCACTGGACACCCACATGTCCTCGGCCGAAGCCTGAGCTGTGGTGTGAGATGTGTCCGTTTCCGTGTCTGGCAGTTCTTTCTATTATTGATTTATAAATAACCGATATTAAAATGCCATTTCTTTTCATTAGAAATGCAGCATTCATTGTCTCAAATCGATGAATTATTAATATTCTGCTTCCAAATGGTAACTCTCAAGGTGCCTGGAGATAGAAAGTTGTGACAATCTGTCTGCAAAGCAGCAAGCTGAAGTGGGTACATAAGGCTTTACATGTGGCTTCCGATTGTGCCCAGGGTGGTCCTGGTGGGAGGATGAAGGATGTGAGAGGTGGCGGGGGATAAGTCAGCTGTGCTCTTACGGGCATATGCTTTTCCTGTAGTCTTATTCCCAAGGCAGACACCTAGGAGTTCCAACTGGGTGGCAATTCCGTTTGCCACAAAAACATTAAAAAAAAAAAAAAAATTGGTCCCACAGATGTAACAGGGTTTTGCTGGACTGTCCGAATCTAATCAAGACACAGAGTCGGTAGAAATGACACCATCACTTGGATAACGTTCTGCCGCCACATAGACGCCGTGTGTCGGTTTGCTTAGTAATGACCTCACTGTGTATCTTTTTCGGTGGTAATGATTATTTTTACTCCTGCGCAACGTCTCTTACTGTGTCCCGTATTCAGAAGATAAATGACCACTGTGCACATCAGCTAACCGCCACTTTCAAACAGTGGCCTTCCTCACCCGGCTCAGACGGCTTCATAACTAGAGGTGAATCTCAACTTGCCCAAACTTGTTTCAATGATTGGAACCAAATGTGCTTCAGAGCTCCCACCTGGCCGTGTGAGGGCTTGGCTAGGCCCTGGCCACCCCTCTGAAAACTGACTTTAAAAAAACACAGCTTAGGAGGCCCTGAGGGCTTCAGACCTTACCTCAGAAATGAAACTTCTAGTCTCGAAGCAGTACAGAACAGTCAGTGTCAAAGAAAGGATTTTTTTTCCCCTTCTATTCACTGTGAAATAATACTTATTCATTTAGCCTAGTGACAGTAAAAGATTTCAAAGGCAAATACAGACTACTTAAAAGGTAAAGAAATTTTATAATGTTATAAAAAGCAGATCACTAATACAACATTGTAAATCAACTATACTTCAATAAAAAGGGGAAAAAAATCAGATCAGTAGTCCAAGAAAACTTTGTCCTCTTGACAGAGAGAAAACCAAATTCTAACTTTGTACCACTTTACATATTAAAATGTGTTCCAATCTTAACCAGTTCTGACAACATATAAAGCCCCTTTATCAAGGGGTTTGTTTTTTTTTTTTCCATAAAACTTCTACAGATTCTCTTCACCTTCAGATTTCTTCCTTTTCTCATTTTCTCTTTTTTTAACCTGGGGGAAAAAAAAAGGAAGGATATACATTTAAGTATATCTGGCTAACCCATAATCTTAGGGACCCTGAGAAGGGTACTTCATCACAACATAATCATTTTGATGATACATTGCAAAAGGCATAAGGTGGCGTAAAGGATGGAATTTGGAGAAGATTGCTGGACACGTTAAGTGAAAGTGTTAGTCGCTCAGTCATATCTGACTGTTTGAGACCCCATGGACTGTAGCCGCCAGGCTCCTCTATCCATGGACTCTCCCAGGCTAGAATATTGGAATAGATAGCCATTTCCTTCTCCAGGGGATCTTCCCAACTCAAGGATGGAACCCAGGTCTCCTGCATTACAGGCAGATTCTTTACTGTCTAATCCATGTTAAAATGAACTAGAACAAGGTTATAACAGCCTAATGAACGTAGGGAGCTGTGAGCAGTGCAATTGAAGTTCTGGTCTCCACTCTAGCAAACAATCTATGATGATTACAAAAATCCAACAGTCATGATACAGTTTGTATTTCCAAGTACATATCCTGCCAGGCTCTTAAAGAACACGTTTGTGATACTTCATGTAGATTTTTTAAACTTTGAGAAAGTAGTTATTTGTAAAAAGCAGCTTTGGTTTTAGTGCACTTTCCCTCAAGACTCGAAAGTAAAAAGTTATGGGAGCAACAGATATGGGAAACAGTGGTATCAAGTGACTTCTGCAGTTTGTCCCATTTATATGATCACAGTAAGGAAGAGGAAACATGGGAAAATCTTGTCATTAGCAGGGAGACTTTTTTTTTCTTTAGATGTGTTGTAGGTCAGGACTTGGTTCTGGTTTGTGTTGGAAGGGATGAGGAGAAACATTGGTAGATACACCTACCGCCCAGTGAGTCTATGGACCGGCTTGGTGCCTTTGGGTAAATTCTTAAACTGTGATAAACCAAGCCTGAGTCCCAGAAGGGCGTAGCCAGTTGCACAAGACACACACACCTATGACAACGCATTGTTGACCCTGGTGCAGCCAAAGGCAGGTGCTGTCAGTAAGCACCCTCCTGATTTCTCAACCCCCCACACCCGAGAATGTTGTCTTTGAATCATGAGCTGATAAAAACTTCATATTTTTCACATGTCACTTTTGATTTAGTGACTGTGTAAATAATCTTGCAACATAAATTCAAAATCTTAAGCCTCTCAGAGTACAAAGCTAACCAGGCACCTCATCCTTCATGATGTGAAGAGATAATTGAACGGTGTTTTCAACAAAAGGGTGGTATGGATATTTTATATATTCTTTAAAACGTTTAGATGCTTTTGAAGCTGTGTAAATATGACTCTTGTCCGGTTAGCAGCTTTCTTTCCTTCTTAGCTTCTGAGGTGGTATAACTCACAGTCCTGGGGCTAAATCTCCTCCCTTTTGGCTTTGTCATCCCAAAGCCTAGTTTGTGAAAGTGTTTTTAAGCCTCCTAGTCACTCTGAAGTCATACAGTGACAGAATAATTCATTTTCATTCATCTAACCACCTTTCAATCCTCCTGAGTTTTTGAATGATGCTCTAAGACCTTTGAACAGTGTCAGTAATGGCTCTGTCTGTGGGGGGGTGGGGGGGGGGTGTTTGTGTGTGTGTGTAGGAGCAGGAAAGGAATACAAAGGAGTCAGTATAGATTCACTTACTTTCTTCCATACATCTACTTTTAAGTTTTCACGAAGCATTTACATAGAAAATTGTATTTTTCTTCTTTATTTTCTGTTTTATCAAGCACTGTGTGAAGCCTCTGGTTTTTCCACATTTAGGTACTATGCAAAATGTGTAAATGCTTTGTTGTAAACTGCTGTTTTGCTGGCCCCATTACAAGTAGGAAAACACTGTTAAATTGAATTTTAAAAAAACAGCTGGCTTCACCATCGCCCTCTCATAGTGTCATATAATTAATAAGATGCTTTTATTTGAAAGGACTGCTGTGATATACTATGAGCCAGTTCCAACAGGCTGGAGTAGTAAGACAGCAGAGGAAATGGGAAGAGGCTCCAGTCCACATCCTGTTGCTGATAGTCTCCAAGTATGCTGGAGAGAATGGGGGGCCACTGGGGGACCACAGTCACAGGGGGCTGGTCTGAGTCCCTTCCCCATATGAGGGAGATTGATGACACAGATGGAGGAGTCAGTCACAGAGGAAGGCACTCCTTCAATAGTTGCGGCTGCTGATACTCAGAATCCTGGGAAATAAGATCGCTCAAAAAAATGTTAGGAATTTCCATGATGGTCCAGTGGTTAAGACTCCACGCTTCCATTGCACAGTGTATGGGTGGGATCCCTGGTCGGGGAACTAAGATCCTGCATGCTGTATGGCACAGCCCAAAATTATTATTATTTAAAAATAAATGTTAAAACAATAGGTTAAGTTCAGCAGGAACATATGCAAGGGTTTGCTTATGTGATGAGAAACCAGAAACGAGAAAACTGGAGTGGAGCAAGATGCAGACGGGTTGGCAGGAGGTGCTGGAGCTGGAGTTCTGGAACAGACGAACACTGAGAGTTGGGGACAGCGACGAGAGTGGGCTGGCCCTCACTCTTCCAGGATGGGAGGCTGCACAGTTCAGCCACCCTCAGCTAGCGATCTGGTGGCTCCATGCCTCAGCATCTCCACTACTCACATCACAATATCACCTGTACATACTCTCGAGTTGTGGTGAAGATTAAATCAGCTAATCCACAGAGTTTTTAGCAGCATTCCTAACATAAACTTGGGCTTCCCTGGTGGCTCAGATGGTAAAGAATCTGCCTGCAGTGCAGGAGCCCAGATTTGATCTCTGGGTCAGGAAGATCCCCCTGGAGAAGGGAATGGCAACCCACTCCAGTATTCTTGCCTGGAGAATTCCATGGACAGAGGAGCCTGGTGGGCTACGGTCCGGTCCATAGGGTTGCAAAGAGTCAGACACAAGCGACTGACATTTTCACACTTAACAGAAACTCAAATAATGTTAGCTATTATAACATTTTTTTTCTCTGAATAGTAATTATATTGTAAACTGAAAAACATATTCTAGAGTCTTAAATCAAGAGAAAACAGGAGTATGTCACAAATACCTCTAAATATAGAACAGCCAGTGGGGAGGAGGGTTGGGGTGGGCTGGGGAGAGACCTCTGCACAGGTGCGGGCTTGCCTGCCCCCAGAGAAAGCAAGGGGAAGATGAAGCAGAAACCACTGGAGCCGAAAATACCAAAGTGGGCTCCCATGAGACACAGTGATGCTCTAATCCAGGCCTGGTCTTAAAAAGTAGTGGTAAACCCCAGAAACCATTTGAAAACAGACACTTGTTCAAACCAAAGAGCAGGTGATCTAAAACATTGTCTTCCAAATCAAGGTGCTCAACAGGATTTTCTGTGCAGTTGGATTCTGTTTTGGCATTGCACATCTTGTCCAAAGTATGAAAATCTGTCAGCACTGACTGAGCCCAGGCTTGGCCGAGAAGCAGAAGAATCACTGGGCAGTAAGAGAGCCGCTCTGAGCGAGACCCTGCGGCCCTGCTGCCTCCACGCTGGTTAACTGACTGCAGGGTCCTCACTTGTAAGATGCAAGTGATGGTATCTACCTAGCAGAGCTGGTGCCCTGCGGGTAGTGGACACTCCGTAAATGTAGCTCATGTCAGACATCTATTTCTTCCTCATAAAAATTCTTTGGATGGGCTATTATCCCCTTCCTCAGATGAAGAAATCGAAACTCAAACCAATTTGGTCTTGAAGATGGTAAAGCCAGGATTCCAGCAAGTCTGTTGAGTCAGAGCTGAACTTCCAGGGGCTCCTGAGAGATGACTGAAAGCACAGCGCCCAAGCTGTTGTGCCATCACTTGCTCCACTCAGGCCAACGCTGTGAGAGGCGCTCTTCACGCTGTTTCTCGCCTGAAATCCCTCCTCCAAGCCCTTGTGCCCTTCTCTTTATGCCTGGCTGTCCTAAAGACCCAGTACTAGCATTGCCTCCTACAGGAAGCCCTCCCTGCCTGCCCCAGGCTGACTAGTCCCTGTCCTTTGTTCTTCTGTAGCACCCAGCTGGCCCGAATCATGCTCATCTGAGTAGGCTCTAGGACTTTCCTGGTGGTCCAGGAGTAAATTCACCTTCCAATGAAAGGGGTGTAGGTTCTGTCCCTGGTCAGGGAGCTAAGATCCTGAATGCCTAGGGGCCAAAAAAACAAAACACAAAACAAAAGCAGTCTTAAAACAAATTCAATAAAGACGTTAAAAGGGTTCCACATCAAAAAAAATCAAATCTTTAAAAAAATTAAATTAAAAATAAGAGATTCAGCAGAGTACCCAGGAACGTGACAAGCATTCAATTAATGTAGGAATAGAAAGCCTACTTTGGTAAATTCCAGTGGTGTTTTTTCAAAACAATCAAGTTAATTATAATACAATTTTTATAGTAAGCAAATAAAGTAACTCTCCAATTAAAAAAATTTTCCCTGTGCGTCATGAGAAGGACTAGCTCCCCCTCCCCCACAGTGGCCCTGGGCTCCCCCCGAAGCCATCAGTATTGCTGTCAACTAGCAATTCTCCAAAACGCTGAGTGCCAGAATTGCTGGCACACTCATTTTTTTTTTTTTTATATATTTTAAACTTGCCTTTCTTTTCTCCCCTGCTTTCTTCAGCTCTGTGAATCATTTAAGAAAATGATGCTGCCACAGGGAACAGGTACTGGAAACATTACTTCCTCATAAGTAGATATAATTTGTTTTGTTTGCTTTTCCGTAGAAGGTATTTTCTCTCTTCTCTTAAATTACTTCTGTCCATTTCTGTAACAAGCTCTGAATTCATTTTTATCTGTGTTCCTGAAATATCAATGAAACTTCCCAAGTGTGGAAACTCTACACAACTATTTCTCAAATTTTGTAAACAATTATATGCAAATTAAATGCTGTTCAATAAGTAAGGATTCTCTAACAGTGAGTTGACTGGTGTTTTTCGTTTGGGGGGATTTTTTACATTATAATAATACCCAGCATAGCATCGCCTCTCCCCATTTTAAGAAAAACTTTTTATTATGGATATTATTCTTTTTTTTGGCCATATGACTTGTGGGACTTTAATTCCCCAACCAAGGATTGAATCGAGGTCCTTGGTAGTGAGACAGCAGAGTCCACTGGATTGCCAGGAAATTCCCTATTATGGACATTTTAAAATATATGCAAAGCAACTATACTATAATAAAAACTAATTTTAAAAATATGCCAAAATAGAATATGAAATGAAGACCCCTGCATTTCAAAAGGTTTCTGCTATCAACCCAGCATTTCTCTCCCCTTCCACCTGTTCTGTTTCCCTGCTCTCCCATCCCAGCAGAAAGGAGGGAAGGGGATCCTTTGGTTGCAGTGCTGATTTTTCTTTAAAAAAAAAGAAAACACACACACAAAACTTTTAAAATTTATTTGGCTCTGCGGGGTCTTAAGTTTTGGCACGCAGGATCTTCAATATTTGTTGTGGAATGGGAACACTTAGTTGCTACACGTGGGATCTAGTTCCCTGACCAGGGATCGAACCTGGGCCCCCTGCACTGGCAGCTCAGAGACTTAGCCACTGGCCCACCAGGGAAGTCCCAGTGCTGATTTTTCTCTGCTTTTCTTTCCTTCCCTGCTGTTCCAAGTCGAGGTTCCACTTCAGGGACAGCTTCCTATACACCTCTCGTTCATATACCCACACCTACAAATACAGACACTCACTCCCACCCACACACTTACACATCTGCACAAACACACACCTTCCCCCAGCCCTCTATCTCATCTGCTGTCTTCCTTAGATATCAACTATTAGGACAGAAGCTTGGTTGAACCCAGGTCTCCTGCATTGCAGGCAGATTCTTTACCAGATGAGCCACAAGGGAAGCCCAGGAATACTGGAGTGGGTAGTCTATCCCTTCTCCAGCGGATCTTCCCCACCCAGGTATCGAAACATGGCCTCCTGCATTGCAGGTGGATTCCTTACCAAATGAGCTATCAGGGAACTTGGGTTAGTAGGCTCGAAAAAGTATGAAGCCACAGTGCTTCTGAAAACAAAATTATTCAGTAGAAAAAGGCTGTAAATCAGATTTTTTTAAAAAGTAATATCCTACTGATTGGTGGACTCATCACAGATTGTTTTTCTATTTTGCTGCTTCTTCATCCTCTGTGCTTTTCTAGTTTTTAACAATGAGTAGTTATTGCTTTTATAATTTAAAAATATCCACCAAAAGTAATGCTCAAGAGGTCACTTGGATATTGCCTCTGAAACGGTTCACCAGCAAAATAAATCTGGACTGAAAACTAAAGGAAACCTTTTCCTAAAGTTCAAACCATATATTCCATGGCTTGGAAGCCCAGAGGTGGAGAAGAAAAGGCTTTTCTTGGCAAAGGAGAGCTGAGTGGGTGAAAGGTTCCACAACCCGTGTCCTGCCTTTTCTCACCATCTTTATCCCTTGGTG
Source organism: Capricornis sumatraensis (assembly GCF_032405125.1). NCBI lineage: Eukaryota > Metazoa > Chordata > Mammalia > Artiodactyla > Bovidae > Capricornis > Capricornis sumatraensis. The sequence goes on from NC_091089.1 coordinate 33,118,439, forward strand.
TGTCTTTGGCACTTAGCTCTCAACCCCACCCCTGGGCAGGGTCTTCTCCACCCTCCCTGAGCAAGTTAATCCTAGCATGGGCACTGCCCACAGGCCCTTGTCCTACCGCCTCCCTCCCCTGTAATTACCATGTGTGCACCAGCTCCTCCGAAGAGTTGAAAGGATTAACCTGCTTGCCTCTGGTAAAGTAGGGCCAGGTGCTATGTTGCCTGCCATGGTGCTTCATGTGGCGTGGGGTTCACCAGACAGCACAGGACCACTGGGTGGATGGAGCTCAGAAGAGTTGGAAGCATCTCCAAGCTAAATTTCTTTAGCTGTAAAGTGACTGTTCCCACAGGGGGGTTGGCAGAATTAAATGTAGGGGCACCGCACATAGTGGGATGCAAGAACTCAAGGTAAATGGAGTTGAAATATGCCATTTCAGGTATACGCCTCAACCCAGAAGAAGTTTTCATTGTCCTAAGAATCTTGACTTTCCCATCTATTCTTATGCCCCTATTATGTCATAGTTGTACCAACAGTTTGAAAGTAACCTCTGAAGTCTTGGGGTGTTTTGGTTCGGTTTGGTTTGGTTCAGTTTCCCTGAGCTTCAACTTTTTCTCAGCTGTTAAGTAAATGATAGCTTCCCCACAAAGTTGGTAATAATCAAGCTTTCTTGAGATAACGTGCAACACTAGCAGTCTTATTGAATTATATAAAACCTGTGCATTTCCCAAGGGATGTTGTTCGTTTGTTGTCTTCTTGCTTGTTTTAGGGGTTTTTTTTTTTAATTAGAAATGAAAAGGAGGTATATTTAGGGGTCAAAAACACAGGCTTTCAAATGAGACCTAGGTTGGAGCCTGAGCCAAGTGATGGCCATTGTTGGCTCAGTGTTCTCATCTGTGAAATGGGAATAATATGGTCACCTTATAGGATCATGGTAAGAATGAAATGAAATGAAGCCCATAAAGCAGGCAGCTCCTTCTTTGGCACGTACTAATATTCAATCGATAGTAGCTAGCATTAGAGCAGGTGTCCTCATAGACTTGAATGTGACCATCCTCTGTCCATCCCCCCCTCCAGGGGCAGCATGGTGGGTCTGCCACCTCTGTCTAGCCAGCTGTGCATCCTTGAGTCATTTCTCCATGTGTTAAATGGGAGGTTGATCTAGGTCATGCTGGTGATCCTTAACCTCTAAAAATGTGGCTGGCTAATTAAGAAAACGTGACAGTTCAGGGTGACAGAATGACCAACTGGAGATTATTTCAAATTGACGACATTGACTTGCTCCTCTTTATTCTCTCTGCTCATCTGCCTTTGCACTGGTTCCCAACCCAGCAGTTCATTAAACTTCCTTGGGGAGCGTTTTAAGAGATGCAGATGCTTGGGGTCTAAACCCTGAGCAATAGTTACATCAGAATATCTGGCACTGGGCATCTATATTTTTTAAAAGGTCCCTAGGTAATTCTACTGTGCAACCAGGGTTAAGAAGCACTGCTCTATACAAATGACATAGTCAAAAACAAGGGAAAGGAGACAGGACTTGGATAAACTGCAAGCTGCCTCTGTGGGGAGATGTGATCTCAGATAGTGTTTTGATTTTCTCACTTCTAAATTTGCTCTTTTCCTAAACATTGCTGAGAGCATAGCCTGACATCAGTCCCCATCACCCTCCAAACCAAACCCCAAGTCCTTGACCTGCTTACACAGCTCTTCATGGTCTGATTTCTGCTGCCCGTCTCATTTTTCAGTTGGCCTGTCTCTGTGCCCTAGTGGAGAGTAATCATATGGCAGTGTTTTTTTCCACCTTCAGGCCTTTGAGTCTTCCCTACACCTGTCTTTTCTTATCTAACCTTAGCTCCCACCCCTGTACCAGCTTCTGCTGATCATTCAGGCTCTCCTATGAACTTTCTTTTTCTTCCCTGAGTACTCCCACAGCCCACTCTGCATACCCACTGCACACTCAGTCACACCACTTGATCTGCATTCCCAGCCCCACAGACTGTTAAATTCCATGAAAGTCAAGAGTGTGGTTTATTCACCACTGCATTCCCTGTATTTCACATGATCAGGTTGAGTGAGTATTGGTGGAAAGAATGAACAAATAACTGAGTGACTATACAATTTTAAAAAAAGAGAGAAATTCTTTTTTTTTTTTTTTTGGACCATGCAGCATGGCATGTGGGATGTATAGTTTCTTAACCAAGGATTGAACCCATGCTGCCTGCAGTGCAAGTGGGAAGTCTTAACTTACTGGACCGCCAGGGAATTCCCAGGAAAGCAAAATTCTTAAGGAACTGAGTCACAGTTACATCAGAGAACCTAAGTCCTATAAATGATTGAATACACAAGAACAAATAAATTCTTAGTGACTAATATTCACACTAAGCTAGGTCTCTCATTTAAGACCATTCTTTAATGCTGGGGAGAAGGGGAGCCACAGAGAGGAAGCAGACTAACTTTTCACCAAAAGGAACTTAATTTCCTTGGTGGTTGGGCTGCATTATTTGCAGCATAATCAACAGACTTCTGACTCTAAAAGGCAAGAAAGAGGAGCACATTTGAATGTCTATTAATGTGTATTTTAAGTGAACCTTTATAATCCTCTACTCTTTGTGACCTGTAACCTCTGTTCATGGAATTCTCCAGACAAGTATACTGGAGTGGGTTGCCATTTCCTCCTCCAGGGACTCTTCCTGACCCAGAAATTGAACCCAGGCCTCCTGCACTGCAGGCAGATTCTTTATCATCTGAGCCACCAGGGAAGCCCAATCCTCTAGTTAATGAATTATTTGCACATAAAAAGGATAGGATGCTTACAATTTACTTTAAAAATCCCAGACCAGGGAGAGAGATCCAGAGAGGTACAGGTGAAATAAGACTGAACAAGAATTGATAGCTTTAGAAGCTGGATGGACACATGGGAGTTTATTATCCTATTTTCCCTGCTTTGGCATACAGGGAAACTGTCCAAAATAGAATGTTAAAAAATAAATGTCAAAAGAATAAAACTGTGGGAGGAAGTTTTTCTCAGTACTGCCACTTGGTTTAGTGAGTGGTTTTTTTCTTTTTTTAAAAAAAGGCAGTCATACATCATCTGGAGCCAGCCTGGTCTTGGTCAGTTGAAAAACAGGAATGTTCTCCAAGGTTAGTAAACTGTAATCAGGTCCACAGAGTTTTCAGGCACCAGAGTTTACAAGTCACAACAGTTGATTTGTAACTCCATTCATGTGTCCACAAGAAATATAGCCTGTGTTGATGTTCCTCTCTATTTGCTTAGCCAAACAATGCTTTTCCACAGCACATTCAACCTTGAAACCGACCCAGGACCCCAGTTTACGATCGCTGGCACCACCCTGCCCTTCCGCATTGTTTTCACAAATTTAAAACCTTCCCCCTTTAAAGGTAGCAAAAATCAGCCCAGTGTCTCCTTTTTTTACTTGTAACATTTGTTGACTCAAACGCAGGGACTCTCTTTTCCGAGGGGCCTTTCACTGCAGCCAGGAATGTGCATGCATTGACGCGGCCAGGAGCTCTTCCTTCCGAGACTGCCCTCCCCTGCCTCTCGGCTCCCACGTCAACCATGCTGCTTCCGCCTTTGGTACAGGAGGCACCAACGGCGGGGAGGGTTTTCCCACCAATTTCAGGCCACGCCCTCCGTGCAGAGTGCGCCCTCCCTTGCCTGGAGCAAGCTGGAAGTGAAGGTTCCGGGCCTTGCTGACTGGTACTCCAGACAGCTCCATGGTGGGGTTTCTAATCTGTCAAGTAGCATCCTGTTCTTCCTCCCAGCTTCTCTTCTCCCACTGCCCCACCCAAGGGCCACAGCCACCTTCCTGTCCCCTTGCTGAGTCTCCTTTCAGACTTCCCCTCCTCTTGCCTTTGCATTTTTGCTATTTCAGCTAAATCAGATGTAAAGGCGCTTCTTACTGCAACTGTACAGTTTCTTGTTATCTGCCGGTGGTGGGGTTTTTGTTTTGATAGTATCCTAAAAACCACTTCAGTTCAGTTCAGTCGCTCAGTCGTGTCTGGCTCTTTGCAATCCCATGAACAGCAGCACGCCAGGCCTCCCTGTCCATCACCAGCTCCCGGAGTTCACTCATAAAACTCACGTCCATCGAGTTGGTGATGCCATCCAGCCATCTCATCCTCTGTCGTCCCGTTCTCCTCCTGCCCCCAATCCTTCCCAGCATCAGAGTCTTTTCCAGTGAGTCAACTCTCCGCATGAGGTGGCCAGAGTACTGAAGTTTCAGCTTTGGCATCAGTCCTTCCAAAGAACACCCAGGGCTGATCTCCTTTAGAATGGACTGGTTGGATCTCCTTGCCACTTAACATGACACTTTTCTCCTATCTTGGAAAGGTCTGTAACAATACACCTCAGCCATGATTGTTCCTTTTACTCCTTTAAACTCTGTACCCTAAACTGCCCTCAGGCTTCAAAGAGCTGTTTTCCTAGAAATTTTTATTTGCTATTTTGGGGTACATTCTTTTGCTGTCTTTTTGAGCATGCCATGACCCCTTTTGATTTTTCATCAACCCTGAGAAAAGGGGTAATTTAATAAAAGAATAGAGATGCAGAGAAGTTGATTCGCTCAGATTACAGCTAGTAAATGGCCAAGCCTCATTCCTCTCCTCTTTCAGCCACTCCTTTACTCATTCACTCCGTGAAGATTTATTTGATCACTTTCTGTGCTGGCTCACTTCCAAGCCTAGATTTTGAAAATAAACTTTTAAAAATTAAAAGCCTGGGATTTATTTAAGAATAAAATATTTACTTTTCATCTCATTAGTAAAGTGACTTGTAAGCATTGATATTAATTTATCTCAGGCCACAAAAATAATCAGTGTACATGTTTGGATTTCATTATAAAACTCTTGCCAAACAAATCTAAGATAGACACAAAATCTCTAGACCTAAAGTGTTCATTCAGTAGTGGTAATTCTTTTCATTCCAGTCATTGTGGGGAGGCCCCTGTAAGATCAAACAGACTGTACCCAACTCCCCCAGGTGCTACTTAACTAGTTGGGCAAGTTACTCATCATTTTGAGCCTATTTCTTCATGTTTAAAAGGAGGATAATGGATTTGTTACATAAAGTGCTTAGATGAGGGCAAGGTATATAGAAAGCAGTTAATAAATATAGCTCCCTTTTCTTCCACTGTCAACTGTAAATTTATCATTAACAGTGAAGAGTAAAATGTTTTAATAACAGGCAAACAAGTCTCATTCTTTACCATCTGGCACCAAACTGTCCTGGAAACACTACAAATAAGTGACTAAGGGTGTTTCAGTTTTACTGCCTCTTCTTTACCTAGTGTACCATTTGATTGATGTGTTTATAAGAAATGAATGACAAGGTAGCATGAAAAGAATCCTTGGATGATTGTAATCTACACCCTACATGATCACCCTCAATTCATGGAAAGCTGGATGAAAACAGTAGTTGAGAAAAATATATTGGGTTTTAAGGATATGATCTGACTGACTAGTTGCTTTCTTCTTTGCACCTACTACCTTCAGGTAGGACAGGAGTTTTCTAATTATCCTTAAAAGATTGTTATTGAAGCACATTCACAAGTCATTCTTTCCTGGGAAAGAGGGGAACAGTTTTCCTGTTTGTTGGTTTGTTTGCTGTATTTTAAGAGGGATGGAATTATCAATTTAGCATTATATCTGTCCCATTTCAAAAATAAGACTAGGAAATGAATGATTTCAAAATCATCATCAGAGCAATGAAATGGTGTTCCAGATCGGAGAGAGACTTGTTATGAGTTGCACAAAAATCTTTTCTTTAAAAATGGAACCATTTTCCTGCCTACACTTTTAATGAAAGTCAAATGTACCTCTTGGCAAAGGAAGAGATTTCAAGTGTGTAAATTCTATTTTCTGATACAGGATATTTATTTTTCATTAGCCAACCCTCTAGTTGTTCATAGTATAGATGTGACCACTTTCTATTAACTGAGTATATACTAAAGTGTATGGGTTCAGCCTGCCTTAAAGAGATGAATGATATTGGATACAAAATGCTTTAACTATAGCACCCTTTTCAAATGTTAACTGTAAACAGGAAACACATATTATGGATTCCTGTTTTTAAAAATTACCCATTGCCACTTATGTTCCAGAACTAGGTCATATTTTTTGGGTGGTCCAATGTTTATATTTTATAATGATTCCTGGCTGTTACAAATGATTTTTGCTGAGACCTAGGAAACTAGACTGCATATTGTTAATGAAAAACATATACTCTTAGATGAGTGATATTCTCAGTGATTCATTTTTATAATTAAATGTAGATGTTAGCATATAGACATTGCTTTACTTTTAGAAAATATGGGACTTATGGGTAGGGAAATCTCAGAAAACAGATTTCTTAAAAACAAAAATGCACTTTTTTTTGGTAGACTCTGTTTAAAAGATACTTGGGAGCAATCACACTTTTTTTTTTAATGGCAGAGAAGGTTGTTTTAAGTAACACAGAGGGAAAGACATGATCTTCCATTAAAGTGACAGCACTTAGCCATAATCACCATGTCAGGAACATCTTCTTTACAGGTAAAAGACACTGAATAATAGAATTTACTTGAGAAAGCCTGCGACTATTTTGAATTGTCTGGTCTTGAGATATTTATCAAGCAGGGGCCAGTACTTCTTAGGGAACCATAACTACGTAGCGGGTGATTTTCCCTGACTGCCATCTTCAAAAGTGCTGCCTTTGACAGTGACACAAAACAGTAGCTTTCAGTCTTAGTGGCCGAACGATTGATTCTAATTGTCTTCACTGTTCCCTCTTTCCTATCACAGAATCGGAAGACTTTTTGATGGTACAGAGCCCATTGTTTTGGACAGTCTCAAACAGCACTATTTCATTGACAGAGATGGACAGATGTTCAGATATATCTTGAATTTTCTACGAACATCAAAACTCCTCATTCCTGATGATTTCAAGGTGAGGGATTCATATTAAATTAACAACAGCCTAAATATGTGCTTTTTTTTTTTAATGTGCTCCCCAAAATATTTCTAGCTTTACATTTTTAACATACACCAACTTTAATGGCATCAGAGGTTTCTGATGGTTATACCATCTATGTGGAATAAAGTATATGGTCATTGACGTTTACAGCCAAAAGAGGGTGGCTTTTATGTGAAGAATAGAATTACAGTCTATTTTAATACATTGAAAATGAATTGATTATATTCAAAGGTTATCTCTGATAAGTCTTAGGTAGAGAATAAAAGGAAACCTCTTTAGCTTAATAAAGACTTTTTCTCCCAGAAATTTAAAGCAAGCATTATGCTTACCAGTAAAATTTTAGAGTTGTTCCCTTTCAAAATTACTAACAAGTGTTAGACTTAGTCCTACAAGGTGCTGGAAACTCTAAGCAGTGAAATTAGACAACAAAAAGAAATAGAAAGGGTTAATATTAGAAGGGAATATATAAAAATGTTATCTTTGCAGCTCCTTAATACTTCTCTGAATAGAAGATTCTAAAGAATCAACTAAATATCATTAAAATGAATAAAGAACTCATTAAAGCATCCATATTCAAGGTCCCAATATACTGCAGTTAATAGCTTACTACCAAAGCCAATCATAAAATGTAATGGGAAAATATACCACTTACAGTAGCAACAAAAATTATAACACCCAGGAATAAACTTAAGAAATATGCAGAGTCTGATTAAGAAAACTGTAAATCGCTACATGCAAGTTTAAAACAAGAATAAATGAAGGGACATTTGTGTTCTTGGATGAGAAGCCTCAATATTGCTGAGATGTCAGCTATGCTCAGACTATCTTATACATTCAGTGCAAACCCACTTAAGTCACAGATTTTTTTCAATGAAATTTGACCCATTTATAAAATTTGTATAGAAGAAAAAAAAAAGGCTTAAGAATAGCTTAAAAAGTGATATTGTACAGCAGAAACCAACACAACATTTTAAAGCAGTTATCCTCCAATTTTAAAAAAAGAATAGCTAAAAAATATTTGGTGGTGATAGAAATGGTGGACAATGGTGGATGTTTCATATCAGATATCACAACATACTACAGTGATACAGTGGTAAGAAAGTGTGATCCTAATAGATGCTAAAATACACATGTAGATCAATGGAAAAAAACAGGATTGGGAGAGAGATGTGTGTGTATGTTGGAATTTGATATATCATCAATGTGGTATTTCAAATTGGTGGGAAATGAAAAGAATAGTCAGTAATTGGCACTGAGACAGCTGAAACCAAGACCTTTGGAAAAAATGTAAAGCCAGAGCCCTGTCTGTATCATAAGTTAGTAGAAATTCCAGGGATAAACATAAAACGTAAAGCTATAGAAGTATTAGAAGAAAATAAAAAGAAATTCCACAAAAGTATAATTGTTAGGCAGAGAAGACCTACTTGAGCAAAATTTAACTACCCAGAAGGCATCCTTAAAAAAAGACAAAAACTTGTTGATTTAAAGACACTGTATACAAATAAAACACAAGTGTCAGATGAGGAGAAATATTTACAGTGAAAAATTAATATCCATCATAAAAGAGCTCTTAAACATCTACAATATTCTGGCCACCTGATGTGAAGAACTGACTCTATGGAAAAGACCCTGTTGCTAGGAAAGATTGAAGGCAGGAGAAGGGGACGACAGAGGATGGGATGGTTGGATGGCATCACTGACTCAAAAGACATGAGTTTGAGCCAACTCTAGGAGTTGATGACGGACAGGGAGGCCTGGAGTCCATGGGGTCGCAAAGAGTCAGACACAACTGAGCAAGTGAACTGAACTGAAACATCTACAAGAAACATGGAAACAACCCAATGGAAAACATTTAAAAATATATACAAGTTTCTCAAAAGAATAGAAATTTCCACTAAATGTGTGAAAATATATTCAATCTCTTTAGTATCAAAGAAGCAGAACTTAAATATATATCAGATTGGCCAATCTGGCAAAACTTTATATCAGGTTGGCAAAAATTTAAAACATTGGTAATACATAGTATTGAGGAACAGTGTGGTTGGGAGTGAAAACTATTAAATGTTTTTGGAAGACAATTTAGTGGTAGTGCTGTGTGCTTATTCACTCAGTCGTATCTGACTCATTGCAACCCCATGGACTAAAGCCTGCCAAGCTCCTCTGTTTATGGTGATTCTCCAGGCAAGAGTACTGGAGTGGGTTGCCATGCCCTCCTCCAGAGGAATGTTCCCAATGCAAGGGTCAAACTCAGGTCTGTCTCATTGCAGGTGGATTCTTGCAATCCAGGGAAGCCCAAGATATCGTATTGAGGAACAGTGTGGTTGGGAGTGAAAACTATTAAATACTTTTGGAGGACAATTTAGTGGTAGTTTCAAAATTTTTAAATTATAGCAATTTCATGTCTATTCATTTCTAGAAGTAACACATAAATATTCAGATATATGTACTTGGAATGTTTAACAATTCCATGTCTTTTCATTTATTTCTAGAAATAACATAAATATTCAAAGATACATGTACATAGAACATTTACTATAGTTATATTTGTTATAGCAAAACGACACAATTAAAAATACTTCACAATGGCAGATGGTTGCAAAATATTATAGAATATTCATACTATGGATTAGTTGATGTATGGGGAAAAAAACAAGATTTTATTCAATGAAAATATTAAGTTGTAGAATATGTATAGTATGTTTCTATTCATGTAAAAATTATGCATGCTGCTGCTGCTGCTAAATCGCTTCAGTCGTGTCCGACTCTGTGCGACCCCATAGACAGCAGCCGACCAAGCTCCCCCGTCCCTGGGAGTCTCCAGGCAAGAACACTGGAGGGGGTTGCCATATCCTTCTCCAAAGCATGAAAGTGAAAAGTGAAAGTGAAGTCGCTCAGTCATGTCTGACTCTTAGCGACCCCATGGACTGCAGCCTACCAGACTCCTCCATCCATGGCATTTTCCAGGCAAGAGTACTGGAGTGGGGTGCCAAAATTATGCATATATGTGTATAAATAGATAGAAAATTATATAGAAGTGCCAAGTCATGTCCGACTCTGTGCAATCCCAAGGACTGTATCCCTCCAGGCTCCTCTGTCCATGGGATTCTTCAGGCAAGAATACTGGAGTGGGTTGCCATTTCCTCCTCAGGGGATCTTTCTGATCCAGGGATCAAACCCGGATCTCTTTCATCTCCTGCACTGGCAGGTGGGTTCTTTACCACTGAACCAAGAGAAGAATAGATCTTAAAATTAACAGGGATCTGAAGGGCCTCTCATCCACCCTCTCCTTCAGGACTTTGAACAGTGGGGCCTGTGCCAGGCATGATTACCCATATGGAAAAGAGCATAGAAGAGTCGTGTCATGTACACGTCGCTTCCATGAGAACAATATACACTTGGCAGAAAACTAAGAGTAATAACTGCAGTGAGCGTGTGGAGCTCCCTGCAGCCCTGGAATGAGTTGGAGGAATTCTCCTGGCCCTGCTGCTCCCCAGTCAGTGGCAGTTCCTGGGAACCTTCCAGAGCCGGCCTCTCTTGGTGTTGAGCCCAGTTCCAGCGTTTACAGATGTGGGAAGTTGGTTTGTGCAACGTGGCTCCTAAGTGAAAGTTGGCAGCTTTATCAGTGATGGTCTCTTCCAACTCGGAAAGGAAACTGTCTTGCGGGTCTGTAATATGGCGCCTTACTAGGCGGTTTTCAAGGGTGCTCTTCACATGCTTCTCTCCACGTGCCCTTTCCTGCCAGCCCGCGAGTCTTCTTTTTTCTTGGCAGGGGCCGGGGGATAGTTGGCCATGAGTCATGCAGGATCTTACCTCCCCAACCAGAGATTGAACCCACAGCCCCTGCATTGGAATGTGAAGTCTTAACCACTGGACCACCAGGGAGGTCTCCAGAGGGCAAGTCTTCTGTCTCCAGCCCTCAGCCTAGAGCTGGGGACACACCTGCTCAGCCAAGCAGAGCCAGCCAGTAGATGGTAGACAGCAGGCCTCATGTTTCCGGGCCCACCGGCTGCAGAGTTGAACATCTCCACCCGCTTCCCACACCAGCTTCCATGGAAGAAGGTGAAAGAGGAAGAAAGTAAGGGCTGCTGCTAGAAAGCAGGCAGAGGCCCCCCGTGGAGATGCACAGAAGTAAAGGGAGGAGTGAGGGAGGGGAGAGGTGGCTGCGCGAGGGTGGGGGATTTGGGGGTGACCCCAGCCTCTCTGCAGACCCAGAGCCCCAGGTGGCAGGCGTTAGGGCTGGTAGAGCAAGTCGGGCCAGTAGAGAAAGGACGCCAAGTATGATACCCGGGCAGCCACTGGACCAAAGGTGCTTACCCTCTGATGTTTTCCTAGAAGGAAGGCACTGGGACTTGGGAAGGGGGTAGAGGAGAAATGTCACCTTTATTTCTCTTTTTCAGAACCTTTACCTAGATCGTTCATGGCCTCTTTAACCTGAGCTGCCCACCCAGGAGCTGGCCAGGCCCGCCTCCTCATCCCCACTACCAAACCAGCTCCTCTTCCTTTGTGTCCTATCTCAGGAAAATGCCAGAATCTGCCTTTCTGCTCCAGTCCCGCCCCTCCCACATCCATCCATCCATCGGCCCATAGAACGCTCCAGATACTTCTGGAATCAATCCACACCTCTTATCCCCGCTCCCTGGTCCAAGGTCCGGCAGCTCAGATGACTCATCACTGGTCTCCTCTCTTCCACCCTTACTCCTTTTCCTCCACTCTCCATGTTGAAACCAGGAGACACTTCTTTTCATTAAACTTTCTGGGATCATTGCAGATCCTCATGAAATTGTCAGAAACAGTAGAGGGATCCCAGTTCCCCCTGGTGTAACTTCTTGCTGAATCTTACCGCAGCCTCGCAGCGGGATGTCGACCCTGATGCGGTCAAGGTCAAAACACTTCCATCATGGCCAGGTCCCCTCCTGTTGCCCCTCTATGGCCATGCCTTTGTCCCTGTTCCCTCCCTATATCTCCCACCCCACCTCTCACCTAGGGACACTTATAAAAAACAAACTGCATTGTGACTTGCTCCTGCTTCAGACTCACTCTGCAGGGGCTTCCCATTCATTGCTCATGGAGCAAAGCAGCACAGCCCTGTCAGAGCCCCCGAGACCCCTGCCCATTTGGCTCTTACACCCGTGCCCCACCATCTTCTTGTCCCCCTTCAGAGCAGACTGCTCCGTCTGTCTGATGCTCTTTCCCTGACCTTGATTTATCACTTCTGGTTGTTTAGTCCCTAAGTCCTGTCCGACTCTTTTGCGACTCCATGGACAGCAGCCCTCCAGGCTCCTCTGTCCATGAGATTTCCCAGGCAAGAATACTGGAGTGGGTTGACATTTCCTTCTCCAGGGGATTTTCCCGATCCAGGGATCAAACCCACATCTCTTGCTTGGCAGGTGGACTCTTTATCACTGAACCACCTAGGAAGCCCTATTTATCACTTGCTGCTGCTGCTGCTAAGTCGCTTCAGTCTTGTCCAACTCTGTGCAACCCCATAGATGGCAGCCCACCAGGCTCCCCCGTCCCTGGGATTCTCCAGGCAAGAACACTGGAGTGGGTTGCCATTTCCTTCTGCAATGCATGAGAGTGAAAAGTGAAAGTGAAGTCTCTCAGTCGTGTCCGACTCTTAGCGACCCCATGGACTGCAGCCTACCAGGCTCCTCTGTCCATGGGATTTTCCAGGCAAGAGGACTGCAGTGGGGTGCCATCGCCTTCTCCAAGCCCCTACTCATCCGCAATTAGTGAATGTAGTGCAGGGATCATCATATTCATCACTAAGCCATCCTGTGCCTAGGCTAGCTTAGATTTGCCTGTATCCCCAATTTTCCATGGTCACACACAGTGTATTTGTAATTATTTTTCTCTCTTTGTTTATCACTATGTACCCAGCTATATGGGCTTCCCAGGTGGTGCTGTTGCTGCTGCTAAGTCACTTCAGTTGTGTCCGACTCTGCGACTCCATAGACGGCAGCCCACCAGGCTCCCCCGTCCCTGGGATTCTCCAGGCAAGAACACTGGAGTGGGTTGCCATTGCCTTCTCCAGGTGGTGCTAGTGGTAGAGAACTCACCTGCCAATGCAGGAGACTTAAGAGATGTGAGTGCTCTGACAGTCACCTTGTGACCCTGAGGTGACAAGCATGAGGCCAGAACGTCAACACTGAAGATGACAAAACAGAAAGACAGCGTCCTGTCCCTGATAACATCACTGGGCAGATACCACTGCCAACAGCCAGGGACCTCTGACTTCTCATGTGAGAAAAACAAGTCTCCCTTAGTTTAAGGTGCTGTTGACTGGCTATTTCGATGCTTGTGGCTGATGTTTAATATCACAGTTGTGTGCACGCGCGTGTGCTCAGTGACTTCAGTCGTGTTCGACTCTTTGTGACCCAATGGGCTGCAGCCTACCAGGCTCCTCTGTCCATGGGATTTCCCAGGCAAGCCAGTGTGCCTCAGGTTGGCTAGGCCCTCATGCCACAACTGCCGAGCCCAGTCACCTCACCCAGAGATCCTGTGTGCTGCAGCTAAGACCCAATGCAGCCAAAAATAAAATAAATAAAAATATTTTAAAACCTTATAGGACTAAATGGAAAATATAAAGCCTGTATGTATGTAACATCATCCTAAGCCACTTGTGTGGCTAATATATTAATTTATAATTTCCATTATTAAAAGAGATACAGATGCCAGAGAATATAAAGCAATTTATGGTGAATCACAGTGAGAAACTGGTAATAGCCATGAGTTTCTAGTTGCATTCTGTTCCAAAAACAGAGCTAGGCATTTTAAACACATTTAAATGTCGCAGGCATTATTTTTTCCTCCAAGAACATTCAAGTTAGACCTTCAGAAAGACTGCATGGGAGTTAAGCTGTGACCTATTCCAGAGGACAGTTCCTTGAGGACTCAACCTGTCACCCCCCTGGTGAGGATGGGATGGGTGCTTCTCTGCACCGTGGTGCTCCCTTGGGATTCCAGAGCCCTGGAAGACCTGTCATTCATCAAGGCTAAGCACAGAACACACCCTTTAATTGCCTATGGATTCAACTGTAGCCCACGCTTGGGGGAAGACAAAAAGTGCTTCAGATGAACCTCACGTGTCCCAGAGTTCTGAAATGTTTCCCGCAGAACCTCTGGGTGACAGGCTGTAAAATACAGGGAGTCGGGAACCTGGTGGAGCAGAAGGAGAACAGGAGCTGTACTGGCTGATGATGGGAGCGTGTGTACCACAGATCGTGTGAATCACAAGTGCAGGCACACGCAGACGGCTCATCCTGCCCCTTCCTGAGCAGTACAGTAGTGCTTTCTTCCTCGGCAGAGTTTATTTCCTAACCTTGGGAAAAGGATACAGCATCCATCTCTCTTCCTGGTTTTGCAGGGAACACATTCCTTGATTACCTGCCCCCCTACCCCTCCCCCACCGACCCCCACCCCCACCCCCTGTCTCCAGCTGTTTGATGCTGGCTTGAGCACATTTCTGTGATCTCGAAATCACAGCATCCTCAGCCCCTGAAAATCTCATTCTGCAAATGTGCTGTCTGAGCCAGATACCCATTTAACAATTTAGATAATTTCATACTTCAGAACACCACTTAAGTGGCAGCTGCTTGTGCCTTGCTCCCACTGAAAGATGTTGGAATCTCTTCTCTAGATAAGTGATTGTACAACTCTCTGCTGGGTTTTATTGAGAAGACTGTCCGTCTTCCCTTCATTTCCCGCCCCCCACTTCCATTACACTGACTCATTCATCATTGTTCTCTTTTCTGCTCACACCCATGCATGCATAGGTGTGTGAGGGTACACACATGCATATGCACACATGCATGCATGTACGTAAGCACACATTTGTGATTCCCACTTCATCAGGAGTCCAGAGCTTTAGTTCCTTTTTTTAACGGGGAACCACAAAATTATCCCTCTCAAGGCTTCTATTTTGAACATCTTTGGTAGGTGTCCACCATGTTGATGACATCCCTTTTGGTATCTGATGAACGTCTAGCCTTCTTAGATAAAGAAAAATGTGCCAGCTTAAGTAAAGAAAAATTTGCCAGCTTAAATCCCCAACTTACCTCTTCCTGGCTTAAGTTCAAAAGTCTATTAGTTGTTTCTAATAGCTATTTAATATTGTAGAAAAAGCATATGTACACTGTAGACAATTTGAAAATATAGATAAGCAAAAAAAAAAGTTTTAACAGTATATCCCACTCAGAGATTGCTGATGTTATTGATAAAACCTGAGTGCATAGACTTCTGGGTCTTTTTCTATGCTTATTTCAGATAATATCTCTATCTTTCCATTTTAGTAAATTTTATTTCCTCTAATTATGCAACCATATTCACATTTCCATGGTTGACCCCAAAAATGTCTTTTCTATTTGGTTTTCCTGAGTTGATATCTCATCCAAGACTTCACTGAATCTAGTTATGTCCATACCTTTTTATTATCTCATATAATACCATTTTGGGGGCTTCCCTGGTGGCTCAGCAGTAAAGAATCCATCTCCCAAGCAGGAGACACGGATTCAATCCCTAGGTCAGGAAGATCCCCTGAGGAGGAAATGGCAACCCACTCCAGTATTCTTGCCTGGAGAATCCCATGGACAGAGGAGCCTGGTGGGCTACAGTCTATGGGTTGCAAAGAGTTGGACGCAACTACGCAATTGAGCATGCACGCACATAGTTCCGTTTTTGTATGATGCTGACTTGCTAAAAGAGACTGGCCAGTTGCCCTATGGAATGTCCCACCATCTGAATTTGCCTGGTTGCCTGATTATGGGAGCTCATTACTCTAGCTTCTCGTTTCTCATAAACTGCAACGTGTATCTAAAGATTTGATAGGTTTAAGTGTACACTTTAGGCTTCCTTTTGGAAAGTTAGAGAGTTGAGAGTGGAGATAGTGGCAGGGAGAGAAGGGACTTCGCCACCGCCTGTGTTTCCTTTACTGGCCATCATTTAAATCATAGGCTGGGCATCCTTGCCCCAGGAAAACAAGAGTGGTCAGGAGGAGCCGGAAGCCAACGGCACTGAACAGGGAGGAAGCCTCCTGGCAAGAAGTCCCAAGTAGCAAGGGAAATGCAAATGCAGTAAGTGGACCAGTCGTTCCAGGCTTTGAGGAAAAGAAAGGCGTATGGGGGTGGGGACGGGAATAGGCGAGGCACAGAGGGGTTTTAGGGCAGTGAAACCGCCTTGTATGATATTATAATGGTGGATACATGTCATCAGACATTTGTTTAAACTCACACAATGGCAAACAGCAAGAGTGAACCCTAATGAGGACTTTGAGTGGGTATGTGGGTCAGTGTAGGTCCATAGATTGTGACACGTGGTCCCCTCATGAGGGATGTCAAAGTTGGGGGAGGCTGTTCATGTGTAGGGTTAAGGGGACACGTGGGAAATCTCTATACTTTGTGCTCTATTTTGCCCTGAACAAAACTGCTCTAAAAAATCAGTATGGGGAGGAAGGGAGGGAGGGTTGCAGAGCCAGGGAAATTAAGAATTTTAGAAGTCCCAAACCTCCAACACTGAAAAAACTGTGGTGGCCCACGCTCTCAAAAAATATTTTTTTAAGGAAAGTTTTATGGGGATCTGTTTTTTGTTTATGATAACTACTGCATGAATGCTCTTGATGAAATGTAATATAAAAAAAACTTTCATTTCCCCTCATTTTCTTGGCACCTCCTCTTGGCAAGTGCCCTGATACATACACGCCCTGCCATCTTAGGAAGCAAGCCGAGGGATCCCATGGCCCAGGAACAGGATCCCATGGCCCAGGAGCAGGATCCCATGTCCCGAGCGTGGGTAGGAGGAGGGCTTCTAGATCTCTGTGGGGGGAGCTGGGCGCATTTCCCACCAAAAAGCCTTCGCAATGCCCACAGTGCCTAGCTTGGCAGCTTCACATAGACAAGTCTTAGAATGCATGAATGAGTGGCTGAGTTGCCTTTTGAGTGGAAGGACCCATAAAACTTCAGGTACCTTAGGAGTGAGATAAGCCTTTGAACTTTTTTGTGGAACTGGAAGCTGCGTGTTGAGGCTGCGTAATGGCCCCCAAAGGCGTCTGCATTCTAATCCCCAGAACCTGTGAGTGTCACCTTACCTGCCATAAAGAGACCATGCAGATGTGATTAAGTTTAAGAGCCAGTGAGCTGGGGAGATTATCCATGATAATCCAGGCGGGCCCAGTGGAACCACAGGAGTTTTCAGAAGTGAAAGAGGAAGGCAGGAGGTCAGAGGCAGAGAAGAGGTGAGGAAGGAAGCGGTGTGATGGCTGGACAGGAGCCAGGGGGACAGGGCTGCCTCTGGAAGCTGGAAAATATTTTCCCCTCGCCTCCGGAAGGAAAGTGGCCCTGCCAACACCCCGACTTTAGCCCCGGGAGACCCATTTCAGAATTGTGACCTCCAGAACTCTTAAGAGAATAAATCTGTGCTGTTTCCAACCAGCAAATTTGTGGTAATCTCTGACGGCAGCAGTAGGAAAGCAGTGCACTGCGTATATCACTTTCCTCCCTGTAGGAAAAATGTCTTCTGAATTCAAATATTTAATCAAGGAATAAACTTTTGAAACATGGCCCATATGCCTCTTAGAGTCTGCTCACATTTACTTTCCTGTTCTGTGTACCTCTCTCCGGGGTCTCAGGGAAGCTCAGTGGAGTCACCTGTAAAATGAGATCTGGATCTTTCTGCTTCTCAAAACTATTGCAAATCTCAGAAAATTTTTTTAATTTAAAAAATGTGTGTTCTAGGACTTTAAAATTATTTCAGCATGAAAAGGTCTGTTAATAACCTCTCTTTTACTGAGAGATATGAGAGATACTGAGAGGCTGAGAGATATGGTTGATGCTGTCTTAATGAGAAAAGGTAACATCGGCCTGGGAGTGGAGAAGGTGATGGCATCTAGAACATTCTGGACTCACTTTGCTGAAAGCAGAGGCGATGCTTTGGATTCGCTTCCTGCATAAGAAGAACTGGGGCCAAACCTGCTATGGTTCTGTAAACACCTCACCTGCCCGTCTCCAGGAGGCTGAGTCGTCCAGAGTTTGCAAGAGTTGACAAAAGGAAGGCAGACATCATCAGATAGGAACTGAGGCTTCAGGGAAAATGACTTCAAAAGAGATTGAGAGACCAAAGAGATAACCACAAGGCCAGAAAGCCTAAAAGGAAACAGGATAATCTCTAAAATATGTGAAATTGAGACAGTATAATTGTGTGATTGCTATTGAGGAAAGAAAGGAGAGTGGAGGTGGAGGCGGGCTGTTCTGCAGGGAGTTCTCTGATGAGATGGGAGGCAGCGTTAGGAAGCAAAGAGAAGTGAAAGTCGCTCAGTTGTGTCCGACTCTTTGCGACCCCATGGACTGTAGCGTTCATGGAATTCTCCAGGCCAGAATACTGGAATGGGTAGCCTTTCCCTTCTCCAGGGGATCTTTCGAACCCAGGTCTCCTGCATTGCAGGCAGATTCTTTACCAGCTGAGCCACAAGGGAAACCCAGGAAGCAGAGGACTGATACAAAGGAGCCTGCCTAGAAAAAGATGGCAAGCGTGAGCTTAGCCATGCAGGAGATGGTAACAACAGAAGTGACCTTTTTGGTTCTAGGGCTGACGGAGGACCATGCTGGGAGGCAAGCTGGCATGGGGAGCTGATAGCTGCACCAGGCGCATGTGCTCAGCCCTTCTCCAGCCTTCACTCCCCCAGCGCGAAAGGTGGCTCCGCCCTGCAGATCAGCGGAAAAGGAGGAACTGGGGCCAAGGTAGTCAAAAGAGACTAAAAGAACACCAGGCGGCTTGAGGTGGTTCAAGGCTAGGTCCATGAGATGACGTCCCATCTGCCGGTTGACCTTCAGAGGAACCCTTTTAATCCTTCACTTGAATGACCCCTAGCAGGATCCTTGAGACATCACTGAGCAGGGCCAAAATCCTGATAAGGGCCAGTGTTTCCCTAATTTTCCCAAATAATGATAACTGAGCAATGGCACCCCACTCCAGTACTCGTGCCTGGAAAATCCCATGGACAGAGAAGCCTGGTAAGCTGCAGTCCATGGGGTCGCTACAAGTCGGACACAACTGAGCGACTTCATTTTCTCTTTTCACTTTCATGCATTGGAGCAGGAAATGGCAACCCACTCCAGCATTCTTGCCTGGAGAATCCCAGGGACGAGAGAGCCTGGTGGGCTGCCGTCTATAGGGTCGCGCAGAATTGGACACGACTGAAGCGACTCAGCAACAGTGAGCAACTTAGGTAGAAAGGGGCTGTCAGTCTTTGGGCAGATTTCAGAATGGATTACTACACACCTGGCTTGTGAACTCAGAGATAAAAAAAAGAGGCGGTCCAAGTCAGTGTAGGGGACTTGTAACCCAAGTCCTTTAGTCTCATTACTTTGGGGTTATGGTAGACAAACTTGCAGGTCTGGGCTTTGTCATGGAGACAGACTCATAGTTTAGCAGGGTCAGAAGCAACTTGAATGCAATTGATCCCCCTCAAATGACAGATAAGTAGCCTGGAGCCCTAAACAGTTACGCGGAGTCTCTGGCAATATGGCAGCTTGGAGCCCCTTGCACATCTCCAGCCTTCCCCACGAAGTCCCACCCAAATGCACAGTATTTCCGAAAGGTGTCTAACAGATGTCACAGTTATGAGCTGGATTATAGGTTGTATAACCACTTGGCATTCTGAACCTAGAGACTAAATTTATGACCCAAGAGTCAGCTTGAACAAAGGCCTGTAGGTACCCCTGTCCTCTCTGTACTTTAAAAAATGATTCACACATAGAAACAAAACACCCAGTTCAAAATGACACCAAAAAATGAGAGGGAGACCAAGAACGTTGGGTAAAAGAATCTGAATTTTCTTGTTACACTGGAACAAGTCCAGAATCTCCAGTATGTAATTTAAAGAGGGATAAGTAATAGAGGATTTAAAATTGTTCACAAATGCTGAATGAGGGAGATCTAGCTGTGCAAAAAAAGGTGTAGGAATTTCACTCTGAGGAAATGTGAATAGAGTAATGGGACTTTGGGGCTTCCAGGAAAACTAATAGGACCTTATGCTGTGTGGAGGGCAGAATAAGGCCTCCCAAAGGCATCCGTGGGGACCTCCCAGTGGTCCAGTCTTAACAACTTCGCCTTCCAAAGCAGGGAGTATGGGTTCCATACTGGTTGGGAAGCTAAGATTGGTCAGGAAGCTAAGATTCCACATGCCAAGAAACCAAAACGTAAAACAGAAGCAGTATTGTAACAAATTCAGTAAAGACTTTTAAAATGGCCCACATCAAAAAATCTTTTAAAAAGATTTTTTTAAAAAAAGACATCCATGTCCTCATTCCTGGAAGCTATGAGGATGTCACCTCACATGGTAATAGGTCCTTTGCAGGTGTGATTAGATTAAGGATCTTGAGATGGGAATATTATCTTGGATAATCCAGGTGAAGCCAACGTACTCAAAGGTCCTTACAAGTGAAAGAAGGAGGTGAAGGGTCAGAGTAAGAGGAGGCGATGGGACAATGGAAGCAGAGGGGGCCGTGGTGCTGGACCAGAAGCCGAGGGTTGCAGGCCACCTCCGGAAGCCAGAAAAGCCAGGGAAATGGATTCTCCCATAGAGCCTCCAGGATAAACACAGCTGTGATGACCCAACTTGGACTTCTGATTTCCGGAACAGGAGAATAAACAAGTGCTGCTTTAAACTACTAAATAGGTGCTAATCGTTACCACAGCAACTGAGAACTAACGCAGACTGAATTCACGGTGGCTTCAGTGTCCAGCCAGGTTGTATGAAGGTTGATGATGCGCTCTTTAGAGCATGTCTGAAATGTTAGGTTCTGTTCTGGTCTGGGTGTTAGGAAGGCTGTTGGGAAGTTCAAGTACAAGTGAGCCTTGAACAGTGTGAGAATTAGGAGCGCCAACCCTGCATGCAGCTGGCCCCCTCCCTGTGTCTGTAGTTTTGCCTCCGCAGATTCAACCAAACCGCAGATCATGTAGCATCATGGTACATAGTGGGAGAATCCCATCTGTAAGTGGGCCCCATGTAGTTCAAAGCTGTATTAAGGGCCAGTTGTAGCTACCAGACGTTGAAGAACTTTGAAGTCCTAACAAATGATTAGGAGCTGAAACAATTGGGTGTCTTCAGCCTGAATAATATTAGGACATAACAGTTATCTTCAAATGTTTGAAGGGTTAACTTGTCAAAGATTAAGATGGCTGAAACTCCAGAGGGTGGAATTAAGAACAAGTAAGTTGAAGTTAACAGGAAATTCAGGTCATTCTAACGAAGACATTTACAACAATCAGAGCTGCAAACAAAGTAAATGCTGTGCCTTATTAGGTGATAAGCATCAAACATTCAGTCAGGTTGAGTGATCATAAGTCAGTGATGTTAGAAAGGATTCCTGCGCAGGGTCAAGGCTGGTCAAGAAGACTGCTGTGAGCACCTTTAAGATTTGCAGACTTGGCCTTTCCTGGTGGCTCGGTGGTAAAGAATCCGCCTTCCAGTGCAGGAGACACGGGTTCGATCCCTGATCCGGGAAGATCCCACTTGCCACAGAGCAACAAGCCCTGTGCACCACAGCTGTTGAGTCTGTGCTCTAGAGTCTGGGAACCACAACTACTGAGCCCACACACAACTGCTGAAGCCTCTGTACCCTAGACCCACGCTCTGCAAGAAGAGAAGCCACTGCAACATGAAGCCCCTGCACCGCAACTAGGGAGTAGGCCCCCCTGCTCGCCGCAACTACAGAAATGTCCACACAGCAGTGAAGACTCACAGCCAAAAATAAATAAAAGTATTTAAACGAAACAAAGATTTAAAGACTTGATGGCACCCTTTCAGAAGTCCAGATTCTTTCTTGTGTTAAAACTTGTAATTAAATCTCACAGGGAAATAAAAAGCAGTAGCAGAAGTTCTCACTTCTATCGCTTGTGTAACTAACTCTCAATAATGTTCTTAAATTTCCTTGAGAGCCGTCGTCTTGATGAGTAAGTAAAGTACTAAGGTTGGTATCTCGCAGTTGGTGGCCTTCAAAGACGGCCAGGGCGTGGTAGTGGAGACCCCGGGTGGACTGGGAGGAACCTGCAGACCCCACTCCTACCCTCAGGCTGGGCTGGGCTGAGGGGCTCGGCTCTGCCCTAAGAGCGGCCACGCCTCAGCTTGGTTCTCAACACCAAACTAAACAGCAGCTCCTGTGAGTCAGGAGGCAGAGCAGGTGAAATGAGATGATGGGAGAAAAGGGTGGCTCCCCTGCAGGGAGCCAGGGCTCCCATAGTGATGGGGTTGCTAGGAGACGACAGTAGAGCGGCAGCCCCTTCTGGCGACCTGCGTCCGCGGTTGCAGTTTCTACGCGGCCCGAGTTTCTCTCTTCCAAAGGCAGTGATCCAGCAGGGGCTCACTTGTTCTTTTCCTGCTCCTCCAAACTGTTTTCTCTGGAAGGCTTGAATAATGTCACCGCTGCTATTTGCTAAAAAGAGCAAAGTGCCAAATAAAGCAGTCCCCTGTGGTTACCCTCCCTCCTGCCCCGTCCCGTCTCGAGGCCTCTGGTGGCACTCGGGCCCTGGGCTCAGGCATTGGCTCTCCATGCAAGGCCCCGGGCACCGCCTGCCAGCTCCAGCCTGTTGGAAGGAAGGCAGCATGCCTGTCAGTGATTAAAATGTTCTCAGCCAGCATGTCTGGACAAGCATCCACGTATCTTACAGCCAGAGATGATTGTGGCCATAGTTACGTTTAGACATAATATTGACCTGCTTGATAACATTGTTCCTAAGCTTCTGCCTCCTGCTCGGCCTCTCTTGTCCTCCCATTCCATGGCTTGTGTGTATTTTAATAGAGTTTTTAAGATAAGAGGAAAGAAACCACTCCCGAAGACTGGGTGCCTGTGCTTTCAGAAGTAGGTTAGTTTCCTTTCCTGCACTGCTATCTTTTCTTTTTTTAACTTTTTATTTTACTCTGGAGTATAGCCTATTAACAGCACTGTGATAGTTTCAGGTGGACAGCAAAAGGATTCAGCCATACATAGACATGTATCCATTCTTTCCCAAGGGCTTCCCAGGTGGCCTTAGTGGTAAAGAATCCACCCGCCAGTGTAGGAGACTGAAGAGACTCAGGTTCGATCGCTGGGTCAGGAAGATCCCCTGGAGAAGGGAATGGCAACCCACTCCAGTATTCTTGCCTGGTGAATCCCATAGAGAAGAGCCTGGTGGGCTACAGTCCATGGGGTTGCAAAGAGTTGGACATGACTGAGCATGCACATTCTCCCCTAAACACTCCTCCCATCCAGGCTGCAACATAACATTAAGCAGAGTTCCTGTGGTATACAGTTGGTCCTTGTTATTTATCTCTTTTAAATATAGCAGTGTGTACGTGTCCATCCCAAACTCGCTAACTATCCCTGTGCCCCATTCTTCCCCCCAGCAACTGTAAGATCATTCTCTTAAGTCTGTGAGTCTGTTTCTGTTTTGTAAATAAGTTCATTTGTGCCATTTCTTTTTTAGATTGCCTCATATAAGGGATGTCAGTTGATATTTCTCCTCTGTCTGACTTAACTTCACTCAGTCTGACAATCTCTGGGTCTCTCCACGTTGCTGCAGATGGCACTATTTCATGCTTTTTAATGGCTGAGGAATGTTCCATTGAATGTACGGGCCACACCTTCTTTATCCATTCCTCTGTCGATGGGCGTTGAGGTTGCTTCCGAGTCTCGGCTGCTGTAAACAGTGCTGCAGGGAACACTGGGGCCTGCACCGCCGTCTTGCAGGAGCCCAGGCCGGAGGTTGTCTGCCTCTCTCACTTTGTGATGGGGGCACGGAGAGCTGGCAGAGGTCAGTGCATCGTCCACCAGCCTCTCTCAAACCCTCGCCCATCCATAAGTAGAAGCAGCCGCCCATTCCCTAGCTCTCCACCCCTGCTTGTGCTGTGGCCCTGCCCTCCCCCTCCTCGAGAAGTTCTAGAGCTGCCACTGCGGGTGCCGAGGAGCGTAGACTCAGGGTGAACAGGGCATAGCTATGCCTCTGTCCCCCCAACGCATATGCACGCCCCATCCAGAGGCTATAACGTGGGGTCTCAACAACACAGTCAAACTCTAAATGCGCAAAGGCATTTTCCTACAAAAAGACAAAAGTCTTGGTGAATCCTTTCACACACTAGTTTTCTCGTCGGCAAAATGGGAATAAAAATGATTCCCAAATCACTGGGTAGCTATGGGGATGGTAGGACTTAATTCATGGGAAGTGTCCCACCTAACCCGTATTACCCTTGAGTGCTAAGTCACTTGGTCATGTCCAGCTCTTTGCAACCCCATGGACTGTGGCCCACCAGGCTCCTCTGTCCATGGGATTCTCCTGTCATGATTACTGGAGTGGGTTGCTATTCCCTCCTCCAGGGGATCTTCCCAACACAGGGATCGAACCCTCATCTCTTATGTCTCCTGCATTGGCAGGTGGGTTCTCTACCACTAGTGCCACCTGCGAAGCCCAGTTATTACTCTTAACTCCTGTTATAATCCACTGAATTAATGAGTGAATGCAAATTGTCTCTACAAATAAAAAGTTTACACCCAGATTTGAATATCAAAATAACAGAGGTAAGAAATTCACCCCCCTATATGTGGACATACTCAGTACCTTATGTTTGCATTTTTAAGTATGAGCTACCTTTTTTTTTTCCTTTTAAGGACTACACTTTGTTATATGAAGAGGCAAAATATTTTCAGCTCCAGCCCATGCTGTTGGAGATGGAAAGATGGAAGCAGGACAGAGAAAGTGGCCGCTTTTCAAGGCCCTGCGAGTGCCTCGTGGTGCGTGTGGCCCCAGACCTCGGAGAGAGGATCACACTCAGCGGAGACAAATCCTTGATAGAAGAAGTGTTCCCGGAGATCGGCGACGTGATGTGCAACTCCGTCAACGCGGGCTGGAATCACGACTCGACACACGTCATCAGGTTTCCGCTGAATGGCTACTGTCACCTCAACTCAGTCCAGGTACCTCGTCGTCACGCGCCGTGTGGCTGCCAGGGCCCCTCTCAGTGCTGGTTACTCACCCTTGTCTTCATGGCGTGCGTTTCCTCCAAGGTGCTGGAGACCCCTCACGTGGTAACACTTCTGCCGGGCCGGTGAACTCTTCACCCCTCTACAGCAGGGGTCCCCAGCCTCCAGGATCTGAGGTGGAGCAGATGTGATAATAGGAGAAAAAAAGTGCCCAGTAAATGTAATGCGCTTGAATCCTCCTGAAACCGTCTGCTCCCCCGGTGAGGGGAAAACCTCTCTTCCACAAAAACAGTCCGTGGTGCCGAAAAGGTCAGGGACTGCTGCTCTGTGGCCTTCATTCAGTCATGCCACAAGCATTTACTGAGCGCCTGCTGTGTGCCGGGTGCTGGTATGAACACTGGAGATACAGAGGGAAGGAAACAGGCCACAGCTGTCTTTTCATGGTGGCCGGGCAGTCACCCTCCTAAGTATTAAGCAGGTAGTGAGAAGAGGATGCTGGGGCTGAGTATCCTGGAGGGGTGGGGGGCATCTAGTCCTGAGGCTCCCCAGGTAGGGGCACGTGCTTGATGTATTGAGGA
The DNA here is from genome assembly GCF_032405125.1 of Capricornis sumatraensis. Classification (NCBI taxonomy): domain Eukaryota; kingdom Metazoa; phylum Chordata; class Mammalia; order Artiodactyla; family Bovidae; genus Capricornis; species Capricornis sumatraensis. The sequence goes on from NC_091089.1 coordinate 33,143,917, forward strand.
ACATCGGGAAAACCAGTGAGGCTTGAAGGCAGTGAAGGTGGGGTGGGGAGTGCTGAGACCCCCAGTGCAGACAGTGGAGGGCCTCACAGAGGGTAGGAAGCACTCAGATTCTTCGTGTTGGTTTTTTTGGGGCTTGATTCCCTTGCTTGTGTGAATCAAATGGAAAGTCATTTGAGGATTTGAGCAAGTCCACATGTTGTAACTCGTATTTGAAAATGAATACTCCAGCGGCAGGTAGAAACCAGGGTGAGCAGGGGGACCAGTTAGAAAGTGGGTCCGAGCAATAACTGAGAAGGGTCCGACTCTGAATGTCTTTTTTCTTTAGCTGTGCCATGCAGGTGTTCCAATGCGCTTTCCCAAACTAGTCCACTCTTTAGTAAAACCAAGCAGGCACACACTTGCCATACGACATACATGTTCACAGTGCCATTGTGGCTTGATGAACAGAATACTGAATGATGTCTTAAAATGGTTGTGTGGGAGGGCTTCCCTGGTGGTCCAGCATTTAGGAATTTGCCTTGCAGTGTGGGGGACTCAGGTTCAATCTCTGGTCAGGAAACGAAGATCCCACGTGTGGCAGGGCAACTAAGACGAGATGCAGCCGAATCAATAAATAAGTCTTTTTTAAAAAGTGGTCCCATGGCCTTGAACAAATTTCAGCTTCTGTTTTCATTTTTATTTTTAAGATGTTTTTGGCCTTGCTGCAAGCTTGTGGGATCTCTGTGCCCCCACCTGGGACTTCCCCATTCAATGGATGCACAGAGTCTTAACCACTGGACTGACACGGAATTCCCACAGTAATTTTTGTTTGTTTGTTTGTTTGTTTGTTTTGTTTGAGGGGCAATCCTCCCACTGCTTAGGGGAATCTTAGTTCCCTGACTAGGACTTGAACCCAAGCCCTCAGCACTGAGAGAGCGCAGTCCTGACCACTGGACCACCCTGAATATCTTGAACGTAGAGCTGGCAAGGTTTTCTGATAATGGCTTCGAGCTACAGGCTAGAAGCCAAGGATGACTATGATTTTTGATGGAGAAAGGGGATGGATGGAATTAGCATCTTTTGAGGTAGAGATGTTTATGGGAGGAGAAGACGACTTAAGGGCAGAATTCAGAAGTTGGGTTTACACAGTGTGAGGGGCCACGTGCCTTAGACACTGGTGGGTGTGATCACTGTTGTAACTGATGTGTGCCAGCCCTGGGCTAAGTGCTTTGTCTTTTTACACCAACCCTAACAGGTTGGCACTATTAATTCTGTCTTGCTGATGAGAAAACAAAGCACACCTGAGTCTTGACTCCAGGTCTGTGTAACTCAGTGGAAATCCATGGGGTGACTTCATTGGAGTGGACCCATGACCTTATTCAGTATTGAGCCAACAAAAACTGCCCCCAGACTCTGAGACTAGAAGCACCCAATACCATTCTGCCTCTTGAGGATGGTTTCCCAGCTGTTTATAGTTTTTGAATTTTGTGAATAGATGGCTGAGAGCAGAACAGCAGGAGACTGCCGACCCTGAGCGCTGGGCGTGCAGGAGGAAGGTACACACCCCAGACGCAGCCCTGGGCTGCACAGGTGCAGAGGCGCAGCTGAGCGCCCGGTGCCGCTCCTGAGCGGGGCCTCCAGAGCCTGAAATCTCTCCCACCCGTGCCCTGCCCCCTGCCCTCTCTAGGCAGCATTTCATCACTTCTCCAGGGACCCGCCCCAGAATAACTATCAGACATTGACAAGCTTGACATGTTGCCCCGTCATTCGAGTCTGATCAGAGGTGGGTTTTCATCTGTGTTAACATCGTCATACGACATGGCCATACTAGCTCCTGCCCCATCTAGAGGACAGGCCCAGTCCTCTAGGTGCTCAGAGGCTTCGGGCTAAGGCACAGGAGCAATGTATCTACTGGAGCGATTTCAATATTCCCAAATGATGACTGACTTTAAGGAATTTTGCTGTTAACAAGTTGATACTTAAAGAAGAATGGCCAAGAAGCATAAGCTGTCTACATTACATGGGAATAAGTTTTACCACCTCCCAGGTAACCTTGGATTGATCATATTGCATAATTATCATATTATGCGTATTAGATCCTCTGGGGAGGCAGCTTAGGAATGTCCTTATAAGAGCAATCCAACAACCTAACAACACTGAGAGACAAATGATATCCGAGATAAGTTCTTTATTGCTCAACTTCCTCTACCTTCCTAATTCCTCTCCTTATCAAGATGAATCCTTTCCAGGGCGGTGATTTGGCCGAGCAAACTAGTGTGTTTCTTGCTGACAAGCTACATTCCTGCCTTTACTGGGGAGATCTTAGAGTGAGCTGTTCTTCACCTTTTTATTCACCTGCCACCAAAACACATCTTCATGTGCTTACTTTTAAACTTAGAGATTGTTTTCTTTATTGTGTCCTTTTGCTGCCTGGTAGGCATATGCATTGTAAATTTATGTACAGAAGTAGATGCTGCAGGGAAGAGTGTTCATTTTGTTCTCATAAGGACTTGCTTGGGTTTTTTTTAATTTGCCAGCATTTGAAGTTTTAATTTTTAGAAAGTATATTCTTGCTTTCCAAACATATCTAATTAGCTGTTTTGCAAAATAGCAGATTATATTCCATGTAAAAGTAGGCACCCCAAAAAATAATAGTTAAAAAAAAGACGTAGTAAGGGATCCACGGTATATCACATTTTGAAAGTTATTTGATAGTACTTCACTTAACTCCAAAAATTAAAAAAAAAAAAATTGAGCCAGGCATTTTTTAAAAGTTATGATTGAATCATCTTGCCTTTAGAGTGGTGTAGAAATAATTTAACTATATCCAGAATTCTGGCAGGGAACATTTGCAAGTCTAATATTTGTTAGATTCCCAAAGAAGCATACTGCTGTAGATCAGTTTCCTGTATTTTTGTGTATGTAAGAGTTGCAAGAACTCTTCCCTGCATTCAAGAGTGTCAGACAAGTAATGACAAACCCAGGGATCTTTCTGGCATTAGGTATTTGGTTTCAAAATCAGATTCCATTTTAAATACCTATTGATGATATGAGAAACTTTTAGATGTTTTCTAATATAGGACATATATAAAGAACCATTGCATTTATTCTGGCCTCTCTGGATGCACACTAGGCAATAAATCTGTTTCAAATGCCACAACTTGAAAAGCTGTAGATAAACCTTGACTGTCTGTAATAGTCCATTTCTTCTGCTGTTGAAATTGTATCAGTCGTCCAGGCTAAAATATATGAACTCAGTGTCAGGCAGTTAGAACAGTGGCTGAATCAAGAGTGGATGAGTTGAGGCTGAATCACTGATGAAGTACATTCAGATAATATCACTGTCTCTCCATAGTCTTTATCATCTCATCGAACATGTTAGTGGTAAATGAGCTTTGAAATGTGAACTCTCCTTCTGCAGACAAGATGGCATTGCAAAAAACATGGGATTTCAGGCCAAAGAGACCTGAGATGGAAACCCAGTTCCATCACTCACTAGGTGTAAGCCTCAGTTTTCTCATCTGTCAAGTGGACCAACTCCACCCGTTATGCCAGGTGGTTGTAATGAGTGAATAACTTGGCACATGTGGAGCTAGCTTATGAAGGCACATTGTAGGTATTAGAAACGTTTGCTTGCTCCCTCCTGCCTTTGAATCCAGAGTCTTGGAAAACAGAAACTCAGAGAGACTCAGGGCTTGGATAAGATGGATTCAAGCTGCACATGATGTCAAACCATGGGACAGTCTTTGGGCTATTTACGTGGCCAAAGGACCTAACTGGCCCCTAACCAGATGCTTGTCTCGACCCCTCACAGGTCCTCGAGAGGTTGCAGCAAAGAGGATTTGAAGTCGTGGGCTCCTGTGGGGGAGGCGTGGACTCATCTCAGTTCAGCGAATACGTCCTGCGGCGGGAACTGAGGCGGACGCCCCGTGGACCCTCTGTCATCCGGATAAAGCAAGAGCCTCTGGACTAGATGGACATATTTCTTCTGCCAAAAGGAGAAAAACATACACCACAAATAACGCAAACACAAAAAGGGACATTCATGTGCAGTTGGGACAGCAAACCGAATCTTGGACCTAAAGTTGAATAAAAGACACATTTATATCCAGTAGAGACCACACCTGTATTCATATGGGAACAATTGGAATAGTGATATCCTCAAGGTGTAAAAAATATATAAATATATATATATATGTCAAAAGGTAGGAAATGCAAAAAGAAAAAAAGTGGTAGCCACAGTTGGTGCTGTGATGGCCGTGAAGTGTCCTGGGCCTCCCGAGGCCTCTGACCAATAAACAAGCCATGAGCAATGAGGACGAATCTCCCTACGGTTTCCATTGCCAACAGCCATCCATTGTTTCTTTTTCCTTTGTCTTTCTTTTTCCTTTGAAAACAAAAACACCTAGAATCGCATTTCTTTGCATATGGAAGTTTCATGTCTGTCTTTAGATGGGGGACCGAGCAGAACTTAAAAAAAAAAAACCTCTCATGAGCACACTGCATTTGAAAGACGTGAGACATGAAATTTTAAATGTAGTTTGTACAGAAGTCACACTTTTTTGTCCGCCTCACCGATGTGAACATTACTTTGTTTTTAAACTGATCAGTTTTGCAAAGGGGCCAGAATTATTCCTTGTTAGAGTTGCTCCAGTTTGAGTCTGCTGCTTTCCTACAATTTTTCAAATTTTATAATGTATTAAATACAATAAACTCTGTTTAAAAAATAAGGTCTGTGTGAGATACACATGTTGGGGTGAGGCTGTAGTCAAATGAAATTTTTCTATTTTGAAATTTTCTGTGTGGAGTGTCAAAAAGAGACCTAAAAGCTGAAGCCAGGGTCGAGATCAAAACCCACTCGAGAATAAGGATGTTGACCCTTGTTCTGAATGGTTCTGTTCCCATTAGTAAGGTTTGGGTCCCATGCTTCTGCATTGGTGAGCAAGATAAACCTTTCTTGTGAGTTTACCAATTCCAGTCAACTCCCAGAGCAAACCGCGCCCAAACGTAGCAGCCGACAGCACCATTTTATTCTCTCTCCAGATTCTGGGCTCCTCTTGTGTGGACTGGCCTGGCCTGGGCTTCTTGGGCTGCACACGATGTCATCTGGGGCATGGATAGCTGTGGATGGCACCTTTGGGGCTGCCAATCCCTGCTGGCTGGCCATGGGCCTCCCCGAGTGGCTTGGGCCCCAGCCAGCCTGGGAGCTGGGTTCTAAGAGGAGGGAAGGAAGCCATGGTCCCCTGGAAGGCCAGGCCTGCAGCTGCCTGATGCACTTCTGCAGGGATGTGTTAATTTAGCAGATACGGAGCCAGCCCCGATTCAAGGAAGGGAGGGGAATGAAACCCACCTTTGGTCACTGGGGAGGCGACCAAGAATTTGTAGCCAACCTGAATCTACCATAACACCTGTCCAAAAAAATCCTCAAAGTAGGGCATTAATGGCTTTGGAAGAAGTAGGGAAAATCTCAGGTTCAGAATGATCAGTTTCTTATCAGCCAGGGAGATGAGAAACCCGAGATGTTGATACCACTTCGTAATTGAGCCCTCAGCTTTTCCAACGCAGTAGTGATTCTGGAGGCTCCTCTGTCAGCCCTGCCATCACCTTTCTTCCCCACTTCCTCCTCCTCATTCCAGACCCTCAAAAATAAACCTGGCATGATGGATGATAAGATTGACAGGTAAACTATAATGTGTTTCTGCTGCAGAGATGTTCCTGTGGTGATGGGCTATTTCCATCCTGAACTTTACTTCTTTTTTTAAATTAAAAAGTCTATGCCTGAGGACACTAGTAATGAAAATATCTGTGGCTTCTGAAACTAAAAGTAAGCTGTTAATGGCTCCAATCACCAACCCCCCACCCTGCCCCAAAACACAGAGGCAGCCCAAACACGGAATTACTCTAATGATTGCCAGCCAGGCTTTCACATGGTGGTTTCATTTCTCCTTATTTGAGACTAATACACCACTGTCTCAGATGGAGACAGCCAGGGTTGCTCCCACTGGCTGCTTGGTCATCCACGTCTGCTGAAAGGAGAATGAAATTGCTCTATGATTTTTACTGGTAATCCACTCTCCATGGGTAAAATTTCCTAAAAGCAATAAAGCAAAGGCTCCGCTTTGGGACTTTCTGCTGGTTATTGTCATCACTTAACATTTACCCAGCACTCTCTCCGGCAGTTAGTATCGTCCCAACCAAACCCTGCATGCAATTCTGTGCCCTTTTGTTCTTTTCTGAGCTCTTAGGCCCATTTATACAACTCCAACCCAATTGCACATTTTTTTCTACAGAAACTCTGATCCATTTCAACAGAGGAAACACATCACATGTTATGTTCACAATTTTAGGTCTTACAGTGAAATAGATTCCTGGATACCAAAGTACTTCAGCAGAGAGCTGGTCAATCAAAATGTAATGAAGTTACAATCTTATTTTTCCCCTGCATTTAATTATACAATGTATGCAGTTATCCATATTTCACCTGTTGTCCCAATAAGGATGTTTATGGTGGTGGTGTTTAGTCACTCAGTCGTGTCTGACTCTCTTGCAACCCCTTGGACTGTAGCCTGCCAGGCTCCTCTGTCCATGGGATTTCTCAGGCAAGAATACTGGAGTAAGCAGCCATTCCCTTTTCCAGGGGATCTTCGCAACCCAGGAATCTGCATCTCCTGCATTGGCAGGCGGATTCTTTCCCACTGAGCCACTGGAGGCAGGGTAGGGGGCGGTTAAGCAAGAGTCTTTATAGCTATGTTTCTTTTCTCCATAGAGGGTGAGATCAAGGCTCAGTACTGCTTTGATTACTAATGTCTTGTAGACTCTAATTTAGAAAGGTTTCCCCATCTTTTCTTTCTTTCTTTTCCTGTGTTCCATGAGATTGACTTTGAAGAGAGAAAGTCAGTTGTTCTGGAGTTGGTTGCATAATCTGGATTTGTCTGCTTGGTTCTTCACTGGTAGAGTCAGATTAATTCTTTTGCAAGAAGACTGTGTAGCTGATGTTACTTCCTCAGTATATCACATCACAAGGGTCTGTCTGGCCCATGATGGTGATGATAATTTTATTTCTATTTTTTGTTTTTATTTTTTGCTATTATAGATCTTATTGCAAGTCAGTTGCGGTTTCCCTTTGTTGATGGTAATTCTGAACACTCAGTTGAGGTCACAGGCACCAGATATCTCCAGTGTAAAAGCATCTCTTCCCTGTGTAATCAACAACTAGTCTATGGGATGAAATTGTGAGATTGGAAATGCCCTGTACTTCATTCACACTTTCACATAATGGTTTTAACATTCATTGGTAACCTTTTCCTGAACCAGTCATTACCTTGGTGATTATAAAACTGTACTTCTCAAAAAGCTACTAGCCAGGCAAAGAGCTGAGTCCAAAGATGTACAAGAAAATAAGACATCACTTTGGGTGTCAGGGTGACAAACTCAGGTGCCTACAAGGGCCAAGTGAGTCACAGGAATCAGGAGGCAGACAGGCACCAGCATGTGTGACCGATTCAAAGGGACAGCCCCTCCTCCACTCAGGCAGGTTCTCCAGCAGAACAAGAGGCCTGTATCCTTAAACCTCTCATTTTCCTAGAAAAACCTGGAAATCTAGATTTTTATGTGCAACCTCTAAATGTATATGTTAGAACAAACTGATTTTTTCCCCCAAAATGTACAGACCATGCAAGACATCTGTGCAGTTTGTCACTCTGAATATTATGAAAATAATGAAACGATTTGAGATATTCTAGAAAAATTCCATTTAGGTTGCATCATAAGTGATGGCACCAGAACTAAATTGTGTGAGAACATGACTTTTATAAAATCTGGATGTTTAAGGCAAGCTTTTAGTCATAATATCATTTGACCATAAAGATTTAAATCCTGATGTGTAAATGACAATTGTGATTAAACCTACCTCCATTCCAGCCTACTATATGCCAGGCACTGTGCTCAGGGTTTTATAGATGTTCTTCAGTCCTTGTAGAAACTCAGTGAAGTCGGCATTATTATCCCAGTTTTACAGATAAGAACATTGGTATGTTAAAAAAAAAAAAGCCAAATGGCATAAGATACTTGTAACAACACGAACACACACACACACACGCATTTGATGAGTACCTTAGACTCAACATTTTCTGGTTTTCTAATTTATGCCAAAAAATTACTTTGGGGCTACCCTGGTGGTTTAGTGGTTAAGAATCTGCCTGCAATGCAGGGGGCATGGGTTCGACCCCTTGTCCAGGCACTAAGATCCCACGTGCCTTGGGGCAGCTCAGCTCGTGTACTGCAACTTCAGAAGCCCACACAGCCTAGAACCTATGCTCTGCAACAAGGGAGGCCACTGTAATGAGAAGCCAGCGTCCTGCAACCAGAGAGTGGCCCCACTCACCACAATTAGAGAAAGCCTGTGCGCGCAGCAACAAACAGCCTGTGTGTCATGACAAAGGGCCCGTGACAATTAGTTGACTAATTAACTCAATTAATTGATTAAAAAACCTTTGCTCTGTCATTGGCAACTTCAGTAAGTTCATTATAAAGGCACTAGACAAAAATATGGCTGCAGTAACTTCCTGTGTGTGCCGTTCAGTCGTGTCTGACTCTTTGGGACCCCATGGGCTATAGCCTGCCAGGCTCCTCTGTCCATGGGATTCTCCAAGCAAGAATAGTGGAATGGGTTGCTTTGCCCTCCTCCACGGAATCTTCCCAACCCAGGGACTGAACCCACGTCTCTTACATTTCCTGCAGTGCAGGCAGATTGATTCTTTACCACTGAGCCCCTGGGGAAGCCCTATTTACTGGCTATAGGGTAGAAATTACTAAGCCCCGAGAAGACGCTGTCTCTGACTTTGTAACCATCAGGGAACAGTTCTCAGAAGTTTACATGGGTTCCAGGTACCCCAAACTTGCCCATTCTTAAGACACAAAAAAAGACATTTATTAAAGCTACTGTATCCAGCCCCCCATCCCCAGCAGTCTCTGACTCCCCTTCTCCTCACCAATGAGCTGAATCTCAGTCTCTAAGTGATGACCTGGGAATCTGTATTTTAAGAATGCCCATCACAGGCGACTCTCCAATCAGCAAGTTTGGAAAATACTGGGTGAAATTACTGTGCTATCAGCTTAGACTGAGAATAGTAGATGAGAACTTTCTGGGGGCACTTTTTGACTTGCCTTTTTATGGCTTCATTGGTGTTGATTAAACAATAGTTGGCTTCTCCTGTTTGCTTGAAGGGCCAGATTGAATACTCCCAATAGAGTTACTGGGGGTGGGGAAGTACTTAACTGAAATTTAACTGGAGGGCGCTCATCCTTTCCGAATTTGGGAGAGAACTGCCTAACCCTGTGGAATTAGTCTACCAGCTACAGAATCCTTTCACTGCCTCTTAACAAGTTATCAGAAACTTGAATGAACCTTACGGCAGAGAATTACTGTAGCATCTGCCACTTGTAACAGTAGCTGATGACAGGTGTGCACGAATCCAACATTTCCCATCTATTTTAATTTGTGTGAGTTTCTTTGAAATGTAAATGAAGCTTTGACCTTCAGAATCTGAAGAAGTATATACGTCTATAACTCTAACCATTTTAACACAAAACTCCTTGGCATATGCTTTAAAAATGCTAGATTCAGAGAGCTCAGTCTGACTCTGTTTCACATGACTGCAGGTTCATTCTCTCTCTCCCTACCCCCCTCCCCGTTCCCCTTTCTCCCTCACTCTCAATGTGAAGCAGAGTATTTCACTCTTCCCAATGTGTCGATCAGATCCTGCTTGTCAGAATTAGGAACAAACAGCACAGGTATTACATTATACTGTTGGCTAACAGGACTAGGCTTCCCAGGTGGCTCAGTGGTAAAGAATCCACCTGCCAAGGCAAGAGACGCAAGAAACGTGGGTTCGATCCCTGGGTCAGGAAGATCCCCTGGAGTAGGAAGTGCAACCCTGGAGAATTCCATGGACAAACGGGCCTAGCGGGCCACAGTCCATGGGGAGACTCGACAGTCCACAGGAAGTCAGACACGACTGAGTGAGCACACACACAAAAGGACGTAAAAGCCAGAGGAACCCTTACTGTGCCTTCCACTCAAACTCTGAAACTTGACTCAGAAAGCCTGTTCTGGAAGCTGAAGACCAAATCTTTGTCAGGAAGCCTCACCTTAGTTGGAAAAGAAGCAAGATCAGTAGGGACAATTTATTACACCAAATGAGGATGTTCAAAAGGATCATTTGAAGATCTGCAGATTAAACCATCTATTTGATGGCACTGGTTTTTTTTGGGCCACACTGCATGGTTTGCAGGATTTCAGTTCCCCAACCAAGGATTGAACCTTGGGCCCTCGGCAGTGAAAGAGCAGAGTCCTAACCACTGGACTGCCAGGGAATTTTCTCCACTGGTTTTCCTATTAGGCAGCAGCTGGATTGGCAACCGGAAATGGTGGGAGATGGATTGCCTACGGGCCATAACATTTAAGTTTTGCATCCATTGAAAGTGAAAATGAAAGTCGCTCAGTGGTGTCCAACTCTTTGCGACCCCACGGACTATACAGTCTATGGAATTCTTCAGGCCAGAATACTGGAGTGGGTAGCCTTTCCTTTTCCAAGGGATCTTCCCAACCCAGGGATCGAACCCAGGTCTCCCACCTTGCAGGTGGATTCTTTACCAGCTGAGCCACAAGGGAAGCCCAAGCATACTGGAATGGGTAGACTATCCCTTTTCCAGCAGATATTCCTGACCCAGAAATCGAACTGGGATCTCCCTCATTGCAGGTGGATTCTTTACCAACTGAGCTATCAGGGAAGCCATATATTTGAAATGGTATTATATGATTTAAAATATTGTTCTATAGTCATATTCTCAAATATGTGGTCTCTTAATGTACACAAATGGGCTTTCCAGGTGGCACTAGTGGCACTGGTGGCACTGCACCCCTGCCAGTGCAGAAGACATAAGAAATGTGGGTTCGATCCCTGGGTCAGGAAGATCCCCTGGAGGAAGGCATGGCAATCCACAGGTATTCTTGCCTGGAGAATCCCATGGAAAGAGGAGCCTGGAGGACTATAGTCCATAGGGTCACAAAGAGTTGGACATGACTAAAGTGACTTAGGATGCAGTATATATAAATACCAGAAAATTTGGAATTTTGTTCAGTAGGTTGTGTATTCACAAAAATAATTCAGTTATAGGTCTTATTTTAAGCATAATAGATGTATTTCTACAACAAAACATTGACCTAGATAGTCTTTTCCTTAATACCATCATAAGCGCAAAGTCAGAGCTAGTTCCTACAGCTCTGGAGTCGGGGGAACTACACACACACCCCCCAAATCCTTCCTTCCCATAGGTTTTTGCCTCCCTCCAGTCTGCGTTAACCGTCTCCACCCCCAAGTCTGCTCCTTGGATCTTTTCATGCAAGCAAAGAGAGTCAAGTGAAAGATCAAAATACTTCTATACAATCACGAGAAGCTTTTGTATTAATCTACAAAGAAAATGACTTACTTAAACCAAAAAGACCAACAAAGCAGCTGGTATTTCTTGGGGTCCATGGGAAAGCTCCGTGGCAGTGTGAAGCCAGGTCACTCATTTCTCAGTTTCTCACCCCAAGGTATGAACATCTTTTTGGGGGGTGTCAGTGCTCCTCTCGGCCTCCTCTTTCTCCCTGGATGATCTCAGCCATAGATGGGTTCCCCATCACCTGTGCTTCAGGCTCAACTTATCCCAGAGCTTCAGGCAGGGTAGCCAGCTGTGAGGATACAGTGACAAGTAAGATATGGTCCTGCCATTCGACTTCAGTTAGGCAAGTGAATAGCATGTAATCAGATCACTTTAATGTATTCTGTGATAAGCTGTGACAAATGTAGGGTCTGTGCAATGTTTCCGTTTTACAATCTAGAACTGATCTTATTTTTAGCCATAGCCCTGTCCTTTCTTCCTTTAAGTTTCTTATCTCAATTTAGATGCTCTCTTCCATCCAAACCAGGAATCAATTTCCTGTCCTCCCCACATTAGCTGGTCACCAAGTTCTACAGAAAGCATCTCCTAAGCATTTCTCAAATCAGTCTCTTCCTCTCCATCCCTTTTACCACTTCTCAGTGTCATATTATCAACTCCTCTTCTTGGGCTTGTGCTTAGGCGCTCGGTCATGTCCGACTCTGCGACCCCATGGACTGTAGCCCTCCAGGCACCTCTGTCCATGGGGATTCTCCAGGCAAGAATACTGAAGTGGGTAGCCTCTTCTCCAGGGGATCTTCCCAACCCAGGGATCAAACCGAGGTCTCCTGTATTGCAGGCATATTCTTTACCAGCTGAGCCCCAAGGGAACCCCAAGAATACTGGAGTGGGTAGCCTATCCCTTCTCCAGCAGATCTTCCTGACCCAGGAATCGAACCAGGGTCTCCTGAATTGCAGGCAGATTCTTCACTGTCTGAGCCACCAGAGAAGCATCAGCTCCTCTTCTGTGGACAATTTCTATAAGGTCTTTTTTTTTTTTAGAATTTTTTTGATGTGGACCATTTTCAAAGTCTTTATTGAATTTGTTACAATATTGCTTCTCTTGTTTATGTCCTGGGTTCTTTTGGCCACAATACATTTTGGAGCTTAGCTCCCCAGCCAGGGATCAAACCCCTACCCCTTGCATTGGAAGGTCAAGTCCTAACCACTGGACTGCCAGGGAAGTGCCTCAATAAGATCTTAATAGGTTTTTTTGGCCAGGAATTGGGTGTGTCATTCCTAAAATGCTTCTTCCACATTGCGGCTTCTCACTCCCCTGATAAAAGCTCGAACATTGCTTCCTCATTGCTTTCAGAGTTCTCTTGTTTCCTTAGCGTGGTATACAAGGCTGTCCTCCATCTAACTCCCAGCCTTATCTCCTACAGAAGTACAGGAGATTTTCACTCTCCCCTGTGTCATAGTGGATGGGTTTCCCAGGTGGTGCTAGTGGTAAAGAACCCACCTGTCAATGCAGGAGAGATAAGAGATGAGGGTTCGATCCCTGGGTTAGGAAGATCCCCTGGAGGAAGGCATGGCAACTCACTCCAGTATTCTTGCTTGGAAAATCCCATGGACAGAAGAGCTTGGCGGGCTATAGTCCATAGGGTCACACAGATTTGGACACAACTGAAGCAACTTAGCACACACACATGTGTTGTATTGTTTGAAGTCTCCCTGCTTTGGAATACACATATCCTCTTACCTGCTTAATCACCTTCCCCTCATCCTTGAAGATTCCCTTTACACATTCCCATGTGTCCCTCAGCTGGGCAACCCCTCTAAAGCATCCTATTTGTATTTTATTATGACACTTATATCACATAAAATTGAAATATTTGTTTATATTTCTATATCTAATGGCCAAACTTAAGGTCATCAGTGGCAGAAATCTGACTTATTTATATTTATGTCACACCTAGCGGGTGCTAAAGAAATTCTTTGTTGATGACAGATGAAATAAGTGATGTCTATTATGCCTAGAAAAGGCAGAGTCTGTGTCTCATATTACTAACTGCATCACTTGGAGAGATTGTTAATCCTCATAAACACTAGATGAAAAGTAGATGTAAAGGAATGGACATACAACAGGGAATCCATTATTAGTAAGAATAAATTCTTCAAGCACTGTAGTTTTTTTTTAAAATACTTATCTATTTGGCTGTGTTGGGTCTTAGTTGAGGAACGTGGGCTCTTTGTTGTGGTACGCGATCTTCCCTGTGGTTACAGTGCTCAGGTTTATTTGCCCCACAGCCTGTGAAATCTTAGTGCCCCCACCAGGAATCAAACCCAAATCCCCTGCACTGGAAAGTGGATTCTTAACCACTGGACCACCAGGGAAGTCCTCCCACTATTGGTGTTTAAATGTGTACTTTGGATTTTGCCCAATTAAAAGTCTTGGAGGACTTCCACATTTGACCAAGATGGAGTAACAAATTTACTCTCCCATCTGAAACAACTGAAAAGTCAAACCAAATACACGAAACGGAGGTTTTCAAGACACTAGATATCAGGCAATAGAGGACAGTGACGGCTGAGAGGTGGAAAGCAAACAAGGTGAGCCCTACAGTTGCCCAGGCTAACCAACAGGCATAGTACAGGGAAGGGTAGCCCAGGCAGGAGCCAGTGGTCTCCTTGAGTTGAGAGTTGGAAGCCAAGAGATCTAGAATTTATAGAGCAGAGTAATGGAAAGGAGAGAGCTATACACACAGAGAGAGAAAACCAAAGAACTGAAGAGGGTCTTCAGCTGACTACTGATCAGAGCACGTGGCTGAGGAAACTGCCCGAGGCTAAGCAAAGGCCATGGAGAAGGATCAGAAAAACTGTTGCAGACGCAGAGCCAACGAAAGTTCCTATTCCCACCAGTCAGTGTGGAAAACCTCATAATTAACGGCGTATTGGCTAGAATATTAGAATGCCTTAGTGGTAGGAAAAAATCAGCCATAAACTAAACATAGCTCTGATCTCACCTAGCAAAGCTTAAAACCAGATCCCAAAGGGATCAAACTATTTCCGAGTAACTCAACCTCAATGCTAAAACAAGTTCAAGAATATTTATAGGAATACAAATATATCCAGCACCCAACAAGGTAAAATTCACAATGTCTGGCATCTAATAAAAAATTACCAGGCATGCAAAGAAGCAGGAAAATTGAACTCATAGTAAGAAGTAAAATCAATCTATCTAAACCAACCAAGAAATGATAAAGATGATAGAATTAGTTGACAAAGACATTGTTGTTTGGTCACTAAGTTGTGTCTGACTTTTTTTGACCCCATGAACTGTAGCCTGCCAGATTCCTCTGTCCATGGGATTTCCCAGGCAAGAATACTGAAGTAGATTGCTATTTCCTTCTCTGACAAGGACATTAAACTATATTCCATATGTCCAAGAAACTAAAGTGAAAACAGAACATGTTAACTGGTGACATGGGAAACATAAAAAAGAACAAAGTCAAATTTCCAGAAATAAATGTTATCATGCCTGAAAAACAGACCTGATAGAATTAATAGCAGATTACACACTAGAGAAGAAAAAATTAGTGAACTTGAAGATAGAGCAATAGAAACTATCTAAAATGAAACATGGTTTTCTGAAAGAAAGTGAAGTTGCTCAGTCATGTCCGACTCTTTGTGACCCCGTGGACTGCAGCCCACCAGGCTCTTCCATCCATGGGATTCTCCAGGCAAGAATACCGGAGCGAGTTGCCATTTCCTTCTCTAGGGGATCTTCCCGACCCAGGGATCAAACCCAGGTCTCTCACATTGCAGGCAGACGCTTTAACCTCTGAGCCACCAGGGAAGCCCCAACAGGGTATTGCTGAGCGGTGGGGCAACTTCAGTCAGTCCACTAGAAATGCAATCGGAGTCTCTATTAAGGAGTATGGGGAGAGAAACAGAAAAATATTTAAAGTAACAATGGTTAAATATTTTCCAAGTCTGAAGATGACTGTCAACCCACAGACCTAAGAAGATCAGTGAACTCCGAGGAAAAGAAAGTCGAGCCAGATAGTCAGTACCAGGGATGAGCCAAAGAGTACATGGATGAAGGAAGGAGCCCACATTCCAGCCCGGTCTGGCCACCCATCACACCCAGGTTCCACAGACTCTATGGGGTTCTGGGAGGCTCACCAGATTGACAAACAGGTTGGACGAGGCTTGTGTGAAAATTTCCTGGGCCCCTGAAAGTATCTCTAACAGGTTGAATTACCCTCCAAATTACACGTTTGCAACCCAAACACTTCTCAGCAGTACTTTTAGGTTAAAAAATAAATTATATTTTGTTCCTCTCTAAGTGAATTATAATAAATTTTTAAAAAAACACTCCTTTTTTGACAAACCATCTGACTTTCAAAATTAACTTTTTAAAATAGATTGTTAAATTCTGTATTTCTTTTAAACTAAGAGCATTTGCCAGAAAGTTGAAAATAATTAGGGCTTGTATTTCAAAGATGCTTTATGTGTGGCAACATGCTGGAACACTGGCAGTATTAGCTTGAGGTCGGGCTGCTTTCTATTCTTTTAAGTATCAGGAAGTAACTATAGGGTTAAACAGAGCGATGCGATGGGGGGCGGGGAAAGAGACTAAACAGTCTGATCTTTCCCTCTGTCTCTCCAGTCTGAATGCACTGATAAATGAGTTCATCTCCCACACAAAATAGCCTTTGTTTTATTCGGTAGCTTACTGGCTTTCCACGGCTAAAGAGAGAGGTAATAATGGTTTGCCTTAACTTGCCTACTCACTGCTGGAGCTTTTCATTTTCAGGCTCATAGTACAGCAAAAACAGTTCTTGAAATTAGCCAAATTAGCCTTTATTTCAGTGTTAACCCACCCTCGCCTCAGCTTTCATCTGAAAATATTCAAACCTACAGAAAAGTTGAAGCAATAGTACACATAATACCCCACACCCTTCAGTTAGATTCATCAGTTGTTAACACCACGTCTGCCCTTCCCACTTGTCTCACTGTGTGTGTGGTTTCTGATGAACCATTTGAAGATAAATTGCGACCATCAGGACAATTCACCCCTAAGTACTTTAGCATGGTATCTCCTAAGAAAAAGAACATACTCCCACATAGCTCTCAAGAAACGTAACATTGATGTGATATCTCACATGCAGAAACAGATACCCACTCCGATCTTGACCTCCAACAGGAGGGGAATCCTGTAACCAAATGAAGAACTTGCCATTAGTCCCAGTGAAACTGCATGGGATTGGTGTCTCTCTTTCATCCCCACCCTGCGGGTGCCTTGGCAATCCTTTGTCTGTCTCCAGGGAACTCTTTGCCCTCTTTCTAGCCTTAGTTGTGAGAATTCTGTAAGTGTAGCTATTGCCAAAATCATGACTCCCCATCTACTGATGCCCACCCAACAGAAGTATGGACACAGAGTTTGTTTTTTTGTCAGGCAAAAGGGAAACGCAGCAGGCTAGCACCTCAAGAACTGTGCCCCCACTTTCTCAGGAATAGGGGCGGGGGTTTATATCCTCTTGAAGGTCTTGCTTTTTTGTTTTTCTCCTGCCAGTTTTCAAAACAGCCACAGCTGGCACAGGCAACTCAGCAATCGGGTCTGGTGTCCCTGAAGTTATCGGCCCATGACCTTCTTTCTGCAATGCAGGATGCTACAAGAGAGTGTAGCGGGAGAAGAAGGCCAGGTGCTGAGTATAATCTATATGGAGTCAGAGAGTAATTAGCCTGGTGAAGGACAAGTCCAGCTCCAGCTGTATGTTAGTGTGTGTATGCGTGTTTAGTTGCTCAGTCGTGTCTGATTCTGCGATCCCATGGACTGCAGCCCACCAAGCTCCACTGTCCATGGGGATTCTCTAGGCAAGAATACTGGAGTGGTTTGCCGTGCCCTCCTCCAGGGGATCTTCCCTACCCAGGAATCGAACTGGGGTCTCCTGCATGGCAGCTGGATTTTTTACCATCTGAGCTACCAGGGAAGCCCGTTTGTGTGTTAGTAGTAACAGCTAAAGAATAACCAAGATTGTTTAACTCGTGGAAGCCTGTTTGGCTGATATGTGCCAAAGGCTGTTCACTCATTTCTGTTTGGTGGCAACATGGCCTGTCCATTTTCCTTCAAGTCACAAATGTCCTTGTCCCACTGAAGCACCATCTAAGTTTCTCTCCAGGAGGACGCCCATCTACTAATCGGTGTTCTGCGGATCAGCTATCTTTCCCTAGACGTCACCCTAGATATCACTGAGCAGGACACGGACCCTGCTGCTGCTCCTGCTTTCCCCAGGCCACAGAAAGCAATGCCCTGTTGGCCACAGAAATAAATTTTACCTCCCAGGAACCGTGGAAGCTGCCTCAGCAGGGCTTTTCAGACAGTTAAGGTGGTTCTTACCAGTGAAATCGTGGGGGAGGGCAGTGCCTCACAATATCCAAGTCCAACAACCTTGGTGGGTGGCAGACTTGAGAAGCCTCACGTGGGAGGTTCTGCAGTCTCTTGCCTGTTGCTCCTCCTCAATCTCTCCTTAATTTTCTGCTGCTGAAAGAAAAGTAAGACGTGAAATAAAATGTACCAAAGTGGACTCGGAGAAACTGGGAGTCCTAACCAGAGCAACATTTACAGACTCACTGGGCTTTTTCTAACTATTAGCACTGCCGATTGCATCATCTGACAAGCAGTGGTTGAAATATTCTTATATTTAAGAATAATTTAAGGAGGAGGAGGTTCCTTCTCTTACTTGATGGACACCAAGTCAGAACAGGGGCTGCTGTGCCAGGCATGGGGTGAGGCACCAAGGACACAGGCAGAAGGAGACAGTGTCCTGCCTTTCAGGAGATGTGCCCAGCAAGACAGGCAGGAGCCTGATCACATAGCAGCAGAGTTAATAGATGCCCTGATGGGGGCGCGTGCAGACTGTCCTGGGGGACACAGAGGAGGGGACAACTCATTCACCCCAGGGAAGCCTGAGAAGACTTTGCAGCAGCTTGGTGATCCCACCAGGAAGACAAGGGGAGAGGGAGTGGGAAGCAGAGAGTCTTCCAGGCAGTGACAGAGTGTGCAAAGCACAGAGGCTCGAACAAGCAAGATGCCAGTGTACTAAGAATAGCATTTCCCGGGGGGCAGAAGCAGGGGCAGGAAAGAGAGCTTCTAGAGCGGCCTGGGGAAGCTAGGATCAGAGCATATTTCACTGCAGATAGCCAGGCCCCACCTAATGACTCAGAATTCCTGGGGTGGGGCCCCAGGAATCTACCTCCAGGTGACCTTGGGGCCCGGTGCCCTGTGTGGGAACCAGCCATAGGCAACAAGGAATCAGTGACATTTTAAATCCTAAGAGTGATGCAACTAGACTTGTTTTTAAGAAATACTTTTTTTTTTTTCTTTTGGTGGCAGAATGGAGAAGGAAGTAGATCAGACAGAGACCGAGAAATAAATGAGGAGATTATTCCAGCTGTCTCGTGGAGCTCTGATAAATGAAAGCAATTGGAAGGTAGAACAGGGGGTAAATTCAGGAGATATTTCCAAGGCAGAAACAACAGAACTTGATGAGCAATTAGATGTGGGTGGTGAAGGAGAGAAAAGAATCAAGGATAATTCAGAAGTTTCTAACTCAGGTTCTTAAGGGTTGGGGACCCCTGAAGAGAAAGATGGAATGGAGGCCAAGCAGAAGCTTGTATTCGTAGGGCAGGTAAAGGGGACTAAACAGGGTTTGGTTTTGAGCATGTGATGGGGCGGTGCCTGTGGGCAACGGGAGGTCCAGACTCAGGGTAAGGGGGTCAGTCCTGGGGGGAAGAGCTGAGTTTAAACACGTGGCTTTGGAGGGGTGACTCACAAGAAATTGCTCACAAAGCCCAGGGAGGGCCTGTAGATGGGATATGGTCACCACATTATAGAGAGGCGACCAACAGTTAGGGGTATTTGGAGACTCAGAAGGAAAGCTGAAGGAATAGAGACCCGGATGTAGAGACCTGTGGACACAATGGGGGAAGGAGAGGGCGGGATGAATTGAGAGAGTCGCATTCATATATATACAGTACCATGTGTAAGACAGAAAGCTAGCGGGAAGCTGTTATAGAGCGCAGGGAACTCAACTCAGTGTTGTGTGATGACCTAGAGGGGTGAGATGGGGGGTGGGGGGTGGTGGCAAGAAGGCTCAAGAGGTAGGGGATATTTGTACACATGCAGCTGATTCACATTGTTGTACAGCAGATACCAACACAACGTTGTAAAGCAATTCTCCTCCAGTTTAAAAAAAAATTAAAAAAAAAGAAACAGCCAGGAGGGAGAATGAGAAACAGTGTGAGATGGGGTGGGAAACTGGGGTGAAGAAAGAGTTTCAAAGAAAAGAATGAATGTGTCCAGTGTCGGAGCAGGATCCAGCAGGTATGGTAACTGCAAGACCACGGCTGACCCTAGAGAAATCCATCGTGAAGTTCTGGACCCTGAAACTAGACCACAGCAGGCTGAGAAAGGACTCAGAGGTAAGGAGGGAAAGACAGTGATTGTCCATTCTTCTTTTTAAGAACTTGTGAAGGAAAAGAGAGCCCAAGGAGCAACCAGAAGGAAATGGCAGAGTGATGCCCAGAGATCTTTTTCTTTTTGGAACTTTTTACTATGTTAACATGGGATGCCGGAACGTGAACCATTTGATATAGTTATTGTTTTCTACATTCTGTAGACCAAGAATGATGAGAAATGTTTTCTATCCCAGCAATTCCTAAGGTACGGATGGGCCCAGAGAGTGAGAGTGATGCTGTTTTTTCAGTTGGAATACTTGAGAACTGTATCTATTCACATCACTTTGTATTCTGGCAGTGAAAAAAAATTAATACCAGGGTTACAAGTGAGCTTACTTAGGAAAAGGGGTGTAAATGATAAAGATGAGGCTCAAAATCCATGTTCTTTGCATAAATCTTGCATCACAAATGTGTTGTTCTGCGCAGAATATGACCCATTTAATCCTCACAACAGTTCAATAATAATGTAAGGAACAGCAAACACTTATACAGTGTTTATTACATTCCCAGAAATATCCTAAGTGCCTCAATATATAAACCTAATCATTCTAACTTGGGCATATATTCATATGAATATATGAAATATATTTTCCTTGTTTTTGCTGTTTTGGTAATATGAACTGAAAGAAGAAATATTAATACCACAAAGGAAGACCCCCTAACTGATGAAATTTGAAATATATAGTAAGTGCTTTTCCCTCCCTTCTTCTTCATCTTAGATGCTGGTACTAAACTTCCCAGCGTAATGACTGTAATAAACTTTATGCCCTTCTTATTTGTTTCTAGGATGAGGGGAGGATAACATCTTTTCCTTTCTTATGTGACTTTCTTTGAAAATATGCATATGAAGTTCCTCAAAGTAAAAATTTTACCCTTGAAAGAAAAAAAAAAATCATGTCTGACTCTTTGCAACCCTATGGACTGTAGCCGGCCAGGCTCCCCTGTCCATGGGATTCTCCAGGCAAGAATACTGGAGTGGGTTGCCATTCCTTTTCCAGGGAATCTTCCTGACCAAGGGATAGAACCTGGGTTTCCTGAATTCCAGGCAGATTCTTTTTTTTTGTTTGTTTTGCAAGCAGATTCTTTACCATCTGAGCCACCTGAGAAGCCCTATGAAAAAAATACTATTGCCCAAGACAATACCTGAAAAAATATTTTTAAAAGATACTATTATTATCCCATTTTATACATAAGGAAACTATAGCTAAGAGAACCTAAGAAACCCACTCAAGTTCACAAGGTTAGTTAGTGATGGTGAATTTTTTTTAATGATTTTATCATATTGAGAAATTAAGGGAAACTGCTAAACATGAAAGTTAAAAACACAAAAGGGCCAGGGCCAGAAACAATGCAAATGTCTTCTAATGAGAAAGTTGGTAAACAAATTTTAGCTTATTCAAACAACAAAATACAGTAATCAGAAAGATCGAGCTACAGGTACATGCAAGAGCACAAATGGATCGCAAAAAAGTTATGTTGAGTGACAAATTGAGCAACCAAAGGAATCTGTACTGTATGGATCCATGTATGTGAAGCCCCAAAACTGGCTAAACTAGTTTCCAGTGATAGAAGTTAGAATAGTAATGACTCTAGCTAGGGTGGAGGCAAGGGGATGGGGGCTCAAAGAACTTTCTGGGGTAATGAAAATGTTTCCTTTGAAGGTGGTCATCCCAAATGTAGTCATATATAAATAAATTTTACTTTTTATCACTTTTATTATTTTTAAGTTTACAGTACAGCACCTGATAGTCCCAGGTGATCTCCCATCCAAGTTCTAACCAGGCCCGACTTTGCTTAGCTTCTGAGATCAGACTAGATCAGGTGCATAAGGGGTGGTAAGGCCAATAGGAAAATGTCCAGAGCTAATTGATGAACCAAAGCCAGGGAGCAGGCTGAGGGCTTGGTTTGAAACCAGAGATGCAGGCTTAGCTCCAGACAAGCCTCTAAGTCTTGAGAAGGAGGACCAGTGGGCTCAGGGCCTGGGCAAGGGCCAGCTGGGGGGCTGGCATCCGAGGCTCATGTGTCATTTCAGCTGGAGGGTTGAGCAGGGGAGAATTCCTTTCCAAGCTCAGAGGTTCCTGGGCTTAAGAATCTCCTCTTTATAGATAAGGACGCTGTGAGTTTTATTCATGGTTCCACAGCTGATTACCCACACAGCTGGGATTAGCTCTTAGTACTTTCAGCATCAATAGGATAAGGCAACTGGAGGAGTATTGTCGATCTCGTCTCCACGGCTAATGAGGGCTCTGACCCCGGCTTACACAAAGCAAGGATTTCTGATCGTTTCCTTCATTTAATAGACATTAATTAATCACCTCCCATTGACCAAGTGCTTTTAGGTGCTGAAGATCCAAAAATAAAAAGCCACTGCCCCATCCTCAGGTAACACAAGGTTGGTTAGGGGAGGCCCACGGGAATAGACGACACACAATAGTGTGAAAAGCATTAAGAGGAGAGAGGGGATAAGAGTGACTAGTCGAAAAATTCTGCTGAAGTTCTGGGTTGCAAAGTCCTCACGTGTGCTCCGTCGCTCAGTCGGGTGCAGCTCTTTGCAACTCCATGGACTGTTGCCCGCCAGGCTCCTCTGTCCAAGGGGATTTCCCAGGCAAGAATACTGGAGTGGGCTGCCGTTTCTTTAAGCTTCTGAGAGGATGCGGCAGGCTGAGGATAGGGAAACCAAGGGAGGAGTTTAAGAATAAAATGATGGGCCTTCCCTAGTGGTCCAGTGGTTAAGAATCCATCTTGCAATGCAGAGGATGCCAGTTTGATCCCTGGTGGAGGAACTAAGATCCCATTTCTCACAGGGCTACTAAGCCCACGCATCTGGAACCCACGCAACACAACTGGAGAGCCCTGGTACCACCACAAAAAAGCCTGCATGATGCAATTAAGACGTGATGCAGACTAATAAATAAATATTAAAAAAATAAAACTGCCTATCACTATTTTTTAAAAAAAGAATAAAATCAGGGAAGCCCATGTGCAAAGACCTGAGACCCTTGACCTGCCCCTTCTTCTTCCCCACCCAAGACTCCAGGCCCCAAATGCACCAGCCAAATGAACCCATCACATCCATTAATGCCAAAAGTACCCACCAAGAGACTGATTTATATACACCCCACCCCCCCAAAGAAATACAACAGAATCAGGACCTTATTCTATAGTTAGCATGTCCACGATGGAGTTAAGACTGAGTTTTGGTGAGTGGAAACCTGCTATTTTTAAGCACGTTGCAACCAGCAAAATGGTCTTAGAACAGTCACCTAAACCAGTTCCACAGGCAGCAATCCTGGCAGGAACCTGCAGGTTTTATCAACCACTATCTCCTGAATCCAAGAAACATGCACACTGGCTGAAAGGCAGGCTACAGCTCCACCAGTGATGGATAACAAAGCGAAGGCCGCGCTAATGAAAAATTAATGAAAGCAGTTACTTCCATAAGAAAAATGATCTGTTCTCTTCCACCTTTTGTATTGATTTTTGACCAGTCCTGTAATTGGAACTGTATAATTTTATCCTAAGGTAAAGGCAGGCAGAAGGGCAGAGCGTGGGAGGCTTTCAGCCACCTGGCCAAGCTTCGCCCTGGGAGAATAGTCCACGTGTGAATTCCCATCTCTGTAATGGGAACCTGATCCTCCCCAGCCCTGGCTAAGTTGCCTTAGCCCCAAGTCATTTGAAGGTTACTGACAATAAATGACACACTAATGTTCCCATGTCCACCAGCCTTCTGGGATCGCCTTTTCTATGTCATTCAATTAAAATAAATACAGCCTCAACCTATATAATGCAGGAAGCCCCACCTCTCTCTCAATTTTTTAGAAATTCCTTGAGAAGGTGTTTTTCCTTTATCAGATGGTCACCAGTCACATCCCACTCAATTCTATCTTCACCTCTCCCACCTCTTCTGAGCTCACCTGCCCTACCACTCTAGGCCACGTACGTGGATACACCCACTCTTTGCCACACCAAAGACACTGACCAAAGGCGGTACCAGGTTAGATTAGTTAAGGAAGACTTTACTGGAGGTTGGAGGGTGGAAACCTGGTTTGCTTTGCTCACCACTGACTCCTAGATGCCAAATCACCCCCCTGAGTCATCATAGGAGCTTAAAAATAATGATTGACCTATGGTAGTCAGTTCATGGAGGCAGAAAGTAGAATGATAGGTACCAGAAAGTAAAATGCCTGGGTACCAGGCAGAAAGTAGAATGGTGGGTACTGTGGGGGATGGGAAGTTACTGTTTAATGGGCACGGAGTTTCACTTTGGGGAGATGAGAATGTTCTAGAGATAGATGGGGGTAACGGTTGCACAATGGGGTGAATGTGCTTCATGCTACCAAACTGTACACTTAAAAATGGTTAAGATGGTGAATTTTATGTTTTATATATTTTGCCACAGCTTTTTAAAAAGTTGAATGGAATACTGATATTATGAGAGAGGGCTGCAACTCAGGATAAAAAAATACCTAAAACAACATTTAACCTCAGAATGCCTAACTTTCCCAGCTTGTAGGGTGGCTGGTTCAGAATTCTCCAATGAGTGCTTCGAGTCTATTTCTAATACAATCCAACTGGAAAGAGGCCCCAAAATATTAGAACTTCTGTGTTTATATTTGAATTCATTCTTTGCATTTTTCTATTTGGCGGTAGATTTACATACACATGGGGCTTCCCTGTGGCTCAGGTGGTAAAGCGTCTGTCTGCAATGTGGGACACCCAAGTTTGATCCCTGGGTCGGGAAGATCCTCTGGAGAAGGAAATGGCAACCCACTCCAGTATTCTTGCCTGGAAAACCCCATGGATAGAGGAGCCTGGTGGGCTATAGTCCATAGGGTTGCAAAGAGTTGGACACAACTGAGGGACTTCACTTTCTTAAATATACATAATATAGAATAGCATAGCTAAGTTGGTTCAGTCATATCTGACTCTTTGCGACCCTATGGACTGTAGCCCACCAGGCTCCTCTGTCCAGGGGATTCTCCAGGCAAGAATACTGCAGAGGTTGCCATGCCCTCCTCCAGAGGATCCACATGTGTGGCCCAGGGTGGTAGGGGTCAAATCCTCATCTCTTATGTCTCCTGCATTGCGGGGTGGGTTCTTAACCTCTAGGGCCACCTGGGAAGCCCATAGACTAGTGTAGAAGCACATGTATACAATTTATAAATAAATATAGTGAAGGAACCGTATCAAAGGCTTTGTACTCCTGGGTTGTCCAACAAACTCTGAAGACCACCATTAGGATGACTTTGTAGTGTCTGGCTCACCCACTGGGCTGTGAGCTCCAGGAGGGCAGAGGTCTTTGTTTCATTCGGGTGTGTATCCTGTACCCCGTGCCAGGCACGTGGTAAGTTCCCATTCAGTAGTTGGAGGAAAGGGCCACGGCTGCTGTTACTGACCCACTCCTTACATGCAGGTGCTTTTAGCCTGTGTTGCTGGGGGCTCCAGTTTCCCTGGACCATCTTCTCTTCTCCTGCTCCTCCTCCTCTTCCTTCTTTGCCACTCCATCTCCCTGGGTTTTAAAAATGATTCACTTTTTGTGTTGTGTGTGTGTGTGTTCATTTGGCGGCACTGGGTCTTTGTTGCTATGTGTGGGCTTTCTCTAGTTGCGGCCGGTGGGGGCTACTTTCTAGACACAGTGCACGGGCTTCTCACTGGAACGGCTTCTCTCGTTGCAGAGCGTGGACTCAGGGCTATGGGCTTTAGCAGTTGTGGTTAACCAGCTTAGCTGCCCCTCAGCATGTGGGATCTTCCCTGAGCTGGGGTGGAACCTGTGTCCCTTGCATTGGCAAGAGGATTCTGAACCACTGGGCCCACAGGGAAGTACCCATTTCCCAGTTTTTAAATCTGTAAAATGAGGACATCAGAGCAGAGTCTTCCAGAGTTCTTAACCTTCTATAATGCCTAGTTCCTTGCACAAATGCCAACTGCCAGACAGAAGTCATTCTAAGTGACAATGTGCTTCTGTGTCAGGGATGGAGGCACCTCACCCTCTGCTGCCCCAGCTTCAGGGTGACTTTTGGAACTGGGTCTGACTTTCATCTCAGCCACTGACAAACTGCCAACACCTCCCCTAGAACACCGAATGCCACATACCCTATCTAAGGTCACCGGTCAGTGCGTTTCCAGTGTTCAAAGTAGGTATTATGAAGGCTGGCCCTTTTGAGGGTGGAAAAACAAATCTACGTCAAGTCTCCTTTAAGGTCTTATTCCTCTAGAGTCTGGGTCTAGTGAGAAATCTGTGTTTTTGAGGACTTGGCCCAATGTTGGCTTTGCAGTGAGACAGTCCTGGACAGAAGTCTCTTGTCCTCCAAGCAAGCTGCCTGTCTAACTGTCCTGGGTCTTAGCTTCCTTTTCTATAACATGGGGCCTGTCACGTGGGACCACTGGGAGAATAAAAAGATGAGTACACAATAATATATAAATAAAGTTTAAGCACAATTACCACTGTTATATTCAGTTTCCCCTGTAAGTGAAACGAGAAATTAAATCAGTTTTCAGAGGAATTCAAGAATTTTGAAGGGCTACCAGAACTATTCAAGGATGGAGCTCGAGGTAACTCACTCTCCAAGATGTTTCTGTTTTTAAAATATTTATTTATTTTATTATTATTATTTATTTGGCTGCATCAAGTCTTAGATGTGGGCTGAGGGAACTCTTGGTTGCTACATGTGGGATCTAGTTTCCCAGCCAGGATCGAACCTGGGCCTCCTGAATTGGCAGCATGGAGTCTTCACCACTGGACCCCCAGGGAAGTTCCCAAGGTGGTCCTTTTTTCCAGCTCTGTTTTTCTTGGATGTATGAATTCTTATTTATTTGGAGGAAAAAGAATTCTAAAGCTTTTTTTTTTTTAAGTGCTTTAAAAATTCTCAACTAATCAGATAATTTTTAATCTTATAAATCTAATTAAAAGACAGTAAGACATGGGAGCTCCAATCAGACATAAGGTGAGGGATCTTGCCTGGCAGGGAGAGTGTGACAGCCTGGCCCCAGAATTCCAGAGACCCCACATTTCTGTAAGGACTGTGCTGTGCTGTGCTGTGCTTAGTTGCTCACACGTGTCCAACTCTTTGTGACCCTATGGACTGTAGCCCGCCAGGCTCCTCTGTCCATGGGGATTGTCCAGGCAAGAATACTGGAGTGGGTTGCCATGCCCTCCTTCAGGGGATCTTCCCAACCCAGGGATCAAAGCCAGGTCTCCCGCATTGCAGGCGGATTCTTTACTGTCTGAGCCACCAGGGAAGCCCCTGTAAAGGGCTAGTTTTTGGTTAATCTCCAGGGCCAGTTGCTCCTCTGCTGGACAAGTGGTGGTTAAACCCCTCCTTGGTGAAATACCTTACATTGTTATCTCTGCCTGTGACCACTAACTTCCCAAACTCTCACATTCATGAAATGGGGGAGGGGAGAATTAGTTATTAGAAAATACTTCTGAGTACACTTAAGACTGCTGTGTGCTGTTTCTTATCTTTTCAATCTAATTTCAGCCCTGGGCACGGATTTAAAATGAAATTCTTCTGGAGGTGGTCTTCAGATGCTTGGTGATTAACGTTCATGCTGTCCTTTGAGGCCATGGGCCACCTTGCAAACTGCTGCTAATCTGGGCTCAGAGTGTGGTAGAAATAGCCGGGCCCAGAAGTCTGGAGCAGATCCAGCTCTTTCGTTTGTTGGCATTAAAAACCACCTGGGCAAATAACGAGTATTCTTATGCCTTGGTTTCCACATCTTCCACAAAAGCAAAGCTCAATAATATCTGCTTTGCCCACCTCACAAAACCTTTCTAAAGATCTCATGAAAGAATGGATACAAGGGACTTCCCTGGCGGTCCAGTGCTTAAGAATTCACCTTCCCACAGGTTCGATCCCTGGTCTGGGAAGATTCCACAGGTGGTGGTGGTGGTTCAGTCATGTCCAACTCTTTGCGACCCCAGGGACAGCAGCATTCCAGGCTCCCCTGTCCTTCATCTCCCAGAGCTTGCTCAGACTCATGTCCATTGAGTCGGTGATGGCACCCAACCATCTCATCCTCTGTCGTCCCCTTCTCCTCCTGCCTTCAATCTTTCCCAGCCTCAGGGTCTTTTCTAATGTCAGCTCTTCATATCAGGTGGCCGAAGTAGTGGAGCTTCAGCATCAGTCCTTCCAGTGAACAATTCAGGACTGATTTCCTTTATACGCAAAGGAGCAACTAAGCCTCTGCACCACGACTATTTGGAGCCTGGGCTCCTAGAGCTTGCGTTCCACAACAAGAGACGCCCCAGCCCACAGCTGGAGAGCAGCTCCTGTTTGCCGCAAGAGGAAGCCCTTAGGTGGCAGTGAGGAACCAGTTTGGCCAGAAATAAATAAATAAATAAATGCTAAAACAGAATGGATGCAAACACTTTTAGAACCATACAAAAGGAGGTCCCAAGGTTACAGAGACCCTCTGAGTCCGCCCCTCAATGAAAAGGGTCAGCTTGGCGGGGAGAGTCCTTGACTTAGACACACCTGGGGAGTTCTTGGGCCTGGGGCATTCTGGAGATGGCCAGCCCACAGGGACTGCAGATCAGCACACGACTCTTCATGTCTGACCGGAGCTGCTCACGTTCACAGCTTGCCCAATGTTGGGCAGTTTAGGATCAAAGTGTCCTGGCTGGGGTTCCATCCAGATACCGCTGGTTCCTCCATGATTAAACAGATAGTGGCTCTGACTCCCACAGCTTCCCCTAAGGCAAAGCTGGCCTTTGGCTCAGTGGGGCTCAAGGCAAGAATGGGAGGAGGGTGGGGCCCCTCCTTCACTCCTCTGCCCGGCCTCCCACCCGGGAGAGGTACGGGCGAGGGATCTGCAGGTGTAGCCACTTA
This sequence comes from Capricornis sumatraensis, assembly GCF_032405125.1. Lineage (NCBI taxonomy): Eukaryota > Metazoa > Chordata > Mammalia > Artiodactyla > Bovidae > Capricornis > Capricornis sumatraensis. Next base: position 33,172,674 of record NC_091089.1, read on the forward strand.
ATTGGGGGCCATCCAGGGTGTGGGAAGCCAGAGAAATCAAGAGAAGAGGGCTCATGACATGGGCCAGGAAACATGTGTGGGTGAGCTGACTCAGGAAGTAAATGACATAGAGAAGCGAAACAAAATGAATGCCAAGTTCAGTGCAAAGTACGTTTGGAGGTTTACCCTGTACTCCTGGACTCAGGCTCCAGAAACCTAGCTTGGCTCCTTACTCCCAGGTTCTTGGGCAAGTCGTGTCTCCTCCTCAGGCTTCTATAAATCTGGAAACTGACAGGGTTGGACCAGAATCCCACTTCTCGAATGGGTACATTCAACCATGGCTTACTCAATAGTGAAAAGCTACAGCTACTTATCTTTCTGGAATGCCAACTTTACATGAAGTTTGGGAGGGACTATTTTTGATTTTTAAGCAGTCTTACAAGATATAGGGGCGTCCCAAGTGGCGCTAGTGGTAAAGAACCTGCCTACCAGTGCAGGAGACAAAAGAGACGCAGGTTGGATCCCTGGGTTGGGAAGATTCTCTGAAGATTCCACAGCAACCTGTTCCAGTATTCTTGCCTCCTCTTGCATGGAGAGAGGAGCCTTTGCAACAGTCCATAGTGTCACAAAGAATGGGACACGACTGAAGCGACTGAGCACACACACACGTGATATAATTCATATTACATACAATCCACCCATTTAAAGCATACAATTCAATGATTTTAATATATTCCTGGGTTGTGCGACCATCACACAATCAATTTTAGATCATTTCCATCACCGGAAAAAGAAACCCTGTACCCTTCAGCCATCTCCTCCATGTCCTCCAGCTCTGGGAGCTCTGGGCAACCACTAATTTACTTTCTGTCTGCACAGATTTACCTATTCTGGGCATTCCTTGTAAGTGGAATTAATATATGGTCTTGGGAGGATAATTTTTATATGAAAACAAAACAGCTATGTTATAAAAAGCAAGAAAAAATTACATTAATGTTTAAGTTGCAGAAGATAATTCAAAACAATTTCCCTTGTATCTGGCAGCTTCACGGTAAATCTGTCTCCTTCATGGACAGTGATTCATGGTGCTCTGCCCCTAGGGCCACTTGGTGGAAATTCTGGGGAGCACTGGACAAAATGATCACTTATTCCCATCTTTGCTCCAATGTTTAGAAGACAGCAAGGCCCAGCCTGATAAACCTACAGAGAATTTTTTTCCAGGAGAAATTGTTAGGAACTGTTACCAGTTCCTCTTTCATCCCCTTATCTGTCCATCTTATCTCTACCCAGAAGTCTGCATTTAGAATGACTGAAAAGAATAATAAGTTATACCAGTGAGGCAGATTTCTGTATGAAAGAATGATGGAGTGGCCTGCCCACTCACCCCATGCATTCCCCCAGCTTTTGGGAAGGAGCGTCTTCTTTTTTAAAATTAAAAATATATATATTTCAATGTTTATTTGGTGGCACTGGGTCTTAGTTGCATCCCATGGGATCTTTCATTGTGGCACATGGACTCTCCAGTTGTGGAATACAGGCTTAGTTGCTCCACAGGATGAAGGATGTGGGATCATAGTTCCCTGACCAGGGATTGAACTTGGATCCCCTGCATGGCAAGGCAGATTTTTAACCACTGGATCACCAGGGAAGTCCTAGGGAGGAGCTTCTTGATCTGTTTTATTCATGGACACCTTTCCAGTGTCTGGGGCAGTGACTTAAAATATTGTAGGAGATCAATAAATATTTGCTGTAAGAAAGAAATGAGAGAAAGGAGGAAGAAATTAAAGGAGAGAAGGAAGGAGGAAAAGGAGGGAAGGAAGGAAAAAAAAGTGGGAAGGAAGGTGGGAGGCAGGGTGGGACTTGGTTAGTATGGTTAATCAGCTCAGTTGCTCAGTCATGTCCGACTCCTTGCGACCACATGGACTGCAGCACGCCAGGCTTCCCTGTCCTTCACATTTACTGGAGTTTGCTCAAACTCGTGTCCATGAGTTGGCAATGCCATTCAACCATCTTATCGTCTGTTGTCCCCTTCTCCTCCTCCCCTCAGTCTTTCCTAGTGTCAGGGTCTTTTCCTTTGAGTCAGTTCTTCACATCAGGTGGCCAAACTATTGAAGTCTCAGCTTCAGCATCAGTCCTTCCAAAGAATATTCGGGACTGATTTCCTTTAGGATTGACTGGTTGGATCTCCTTGCAGTCCAAGAGACTCTCAAGAGTCTTCTCCAACACCACAGTTCAAAAGCATCAGTTCTTCAGCATTCAGCTTTCTTTATAGTCCAACTCTCACATCCATACATGAGTACTGGAAAAACCATAGCTTTGACAAGATGGACCTTTGTTGGCAAAGTAATGTCTCTGCTTTTTAATATGCTGTTTAGGTTGGTCACAACTTTCCTTCCAAGCAGCAAGCGTCTTTTAATTTCATAGCTGCAGTCACCATCTGTAGTGATTTTGGAGCCCCCAAAAATAAAGTCTCTCACTGTTTGCTTTGTTTCCCCATCTATTTGCCATGAAGTGATGAGACTGGATGCCATGATCTTAGTTTTCTGAATGTTGAGCTTTAAGCCAACTTTTTCACTCTCCTCTTCCACTTTCATCAAGAGGCTCTTTAGTTCTTCTTCACTTTCTGCCATAAGGGTGGTGTCATCTGCATATCTGAGGTTATTGATATTTCTCCTGGTAATCTTGATTCCAGCTTGTGCTTCATCCAGCTTGGCATTACGCATGATGCACTCTGCATATAAGTTAAATAAGCAGGGTGACATTATATAGCCTTGATGTACTCCTTTCCCAATTTGGAACCAGTCTGTTGTTCCATGTTCAGTTCTGACTGTTGCTTCTTGACCTGCATACAGATTTCTCAAGAGGCAGGTCAGGTGGTCTGGTATTCCCATCTCTCTCAGAATTTTCCACAGTTTATTGTGATTCACACAGTTAAAGGCTTTGGCATAGTCAATAAAGCATAAGTAGATGTTTTTCTGGAACTCTTTTGCTCTTTCAATGATCCAGCAGATGTTGGCAATTTGATCTCTGCTTCCTCTACCTTTTCTAAATCCAGCCTGAACATCTGGAACTTCATGGTTCACATATTGTTGAAGCCTGGCTTGGAGAATTTTGAGCATTACTTTGCTAGCATGTGAGATGAGTGCAATTGTGTAGTAGTTTGAACATTCTTTCTTTGGGATTGGAATGAAAACTGACGTTTTCCAGTCCTGAGGCCATGGCTGAGTTTTCCAAATTTGCTGGCATATTGAGTGCAGCACTTTCACAGCATCATCTTTTAGGATTTGAAATAACTCAACTGGAATTCCATCACCTCCACTAGCTTTGTTCATAGTGATGCTTCCTAAGGCCCACTTGACTTCACATTCCAGGATGTCTGGCTCTAGGTAAGTGATCACACCATCATGGTTATCTGGGTCATGAAAATCTGTTTTGTACAGTTCTTCTGTGTATTCTTGCCACCTCTTCTTAATATCTTCTGCTTCTGTTAGGTCCATATAATTTCTGTCCTTTATTGTGCCCATCTTTGCATGAAATATTTCCTTGGTATCTCTAATTGTTTCCCATTCTATTGTTCTCCTCTATTTCTTTGCATTGATCACTGAAGAAGGCTTTCTTATCTCTCCTTGCTATCCTTTGGAACTCTGCATTCAAATGGTATATCTTTTCTTTTCCCCTTTGCCTTTAGCTTCTCTTCTTTTCTCAGCTATTTGTAAGGCCTCCTCCGACAGTAATTTTGCCTTTTTTCATTTCTTTCTCTTGGGAATGGTCTTGATCACTGCCTCCTGTACAATGTCACAAACCTCCATCCATAGTTCTTCAGGCACTCTATCAGATCTAATCCCTTGAATCTATTTGTCACTTCTGCTGTATAATTGTAAGGGATTTGATTTAGGTCATACCTGAATGGTCTAGTGGTTTTCCCTACTTTCTTCAACTTAAGTCTGAATTTAGCAATAAGGAGTTCATGATCTGAGCCACAGTCAGCTCCCAGTCTTGTTTTTGCTGACCGTATACAGCTTCTCCTTCTTTGGCTGCAAAGAATATAATCAATCTGACTTCGGTATTGACCATCTGGTGATGTCCATGTGTAGAGTCTTCTCTTGTGCTGTTGGAAGAGGGTGTTTGCTATGACCAGTGCATTCTCTTGGCAAAACTCTATTGGCCTTTGCCCTGCTTCGTTTTGTACTCCAAGGCCAAATTTGCCTGTTACTCCAGGTATCATTTGACTTCCTACTTTTGCGTTCCAGTCCCCTATAATGAAAAGGACTTCTTTTTTGGGTGTTAGTTCTAGAAGGTCTTGTAGGTCTTCTTAGAACCGTTCAACTTCAGCTTCTTCAGCATCACTGGTTGGGCATAGACTTGGATTACCGTGATACTGAATGGTTTGCCTTGGAAACAAACAGAGATCATTTTGTCATTTTTGAGATTGCATCCAAGTACTACATTTCAGACTCGTGTTGACTATGAGGGCTACTCCATTTCTTCTAAGGGATTCTTGCCCACAGTAGTAGATATAATGGTCATCTGAGTTAAATTTACCCATTCCAATCTATTTTAGGGCACCAATTCCTAACATGTCGATGTTCATTCTTGCCATCTCCTGTTTGACCACTTCCAATTTACCTTGAATCATGGACCTAACATTCCAGGTTCCTATGCAATATTGTTCTTTAGAGCATTGGATTTTACTTCCACCACCAGTCACATCCACAACTGGGTGTTGTTTTTGCTTTGGCTCCATCCCTTCATTCTTCCTGGAGTTATTTCTCCACTCTCCTCCAGTAGCATATTTGGCACCTACCAACCTGGGGTTAATATTAACATGCTTAATACATGAAGTTGTCTCAGACACTAAAGAATCTGCATTGCAGGCAGGTTCAATTCCTGAGTCAGGAAGATTCCCTGGAGAAGGGAATGGCAACCCACTCCAGTATTCTTGTCTGGAGAATCCCATGGACTGAGAAGCCTGAGGGGCTATAGTCCATGGGGTCAAAAAGAGTCAGACACGACTGAGTGACTGCTACTACATGAAGTTAGGCTGTGAGAGGCACTCAGGATCAGCCCGATGAAAGTTTGTCTGTCTTCCAGGGCTGACACTCGAGAGGAATTGGCTGTGTCCCTTCAGTTCCATCCAATGGGAAAGAAAAAAAATTAACCATGTGTAAACAGTGGTTGTTCAGTCACTAAGTCATGTCTGACTCTGCAACCACACGGACCACAGCATGACAGGCTTCCCTGTCCTTCACTATGTCCCAGAGTTTGCTCAAACTCATGTCCATTGAGTCCATGTTGCCATCCAGCCATCTCATCCTCTGTCACACTCTTCTCCTCCCGCCCTCAATCTTTTCCAACATCAGAGTCTTTTCCAACAAGTCGGCTCTTCACATTAGGTGGTCAAAGTATTGTAGCTTCAGCTTCAGCATCAGTCCTGCAATGAATATTCAGGGTTGATTTCCTTTAGGATTGCCTAGTTTGGTCTCCTTGCAGTGCAAGGGACTCTCAAGAGTCCTCCAACACCACAGTTTCAAAGAACCAATTCTTTGGTGCTCAGCCTTCTTCATGGTCCAACTCTCACATTTGTTTAATATGATTACTGGAAAACCATAATAATAATAATATCTAAGTTGCTCAGTTTTGTCCGACTCTTTGTGACCCTGTAGACTGTAGGCTACCAGGCTCCTGTGTCCATGGGGTTTCCCAGGCAAGAATACTGGAGTGCGTTGTCATTTCCTTCTCCAAAGGATCTTCCTGACCCAGGGATCAAACCCGGGTCTCACGCATGCAGGCAGACGCTTTAACCTCTGAGCCACCAGGGACTATATGGACAGAAGAAACAGGAAGATGAAACAGAGAAGTGACTTAGAGTTTCCTGAGGGGTGAACTCTGAGAGGGGCTCAGGAAAGCAGCCACGCAAAGGAATCTGCACCCAGGTCAGTATGGTCTAATAGGGAGTTTCTTTCCAAAGTTAAGTCCTGATTCAACTCATGAAGGACAAAGAACCCCAGGATCCTGCCTTACAGATATGGTCAGGGAAGCAGTTCAGGGTGATTTCAACACAAAGAACCAACCACTCATCAGAAATAGTGGCAAAGAAACATTGAAGCCTGGGACACTAGGGCCACCAAGGCCATAGAGAAGTGGGCAGTGGGCTTCTGTGCACTTGACCTGTCCTGGTTGCCTGGATCCCTGGCTACTTAGACTTCAAGGCTCTGAAGACAAGAAATGAATGAAGTAAGTTTTAAAGCAACATAAAATCTATTAATTTAGTCACAAGTATTACTGTTCTTATCACCAAACTGATGAAGCAAAGAAACGGAAGACCATCCTTTCCTTTTGTGTCACTCAGCTTTTGCTAGGTTAGGCTGCATAACAAATGTCTTCCCAAATCTGAGTCTTACAACAACAGGTTCATTTTTTGCTCCCATTTCACATCTTCTATGAGTCAGTCACATGTTTTCTTCTATTTCAGAACCTAGGCTGAAGGTACTTCCCTCTCTGGGACAAGCTGGTCTTGTGGTAGGGAAAAAAGACCCATAGGACCTGCAGACATAGGACCTGCAATGACTGACAAGCAGTAAATGCCACTTTCACTTCCATCTCACTGGCCAGTGGAAGTCATCTGCCCAAGCCAATGTCAATGGGGCAGAGGAAAACAATCCTCTCACAAGAAGGTGCATGCATGCTCAATCGTGTCTGATTCTTTGTGACCCTATGGACTGTTGCCCACCAGGTTCCTCTGTCCTTGAAATTTTCCAGGCCAGACTACTGGAGCGGGTTGCCATTTCCTTCTGCAGGGGATCTTCCTGACCCAGGGATTGAACTCGCATGTCTTATGTCTGCCGCTTTAGCAGGCATATTCTGCAGCACCAAGCCATGTCAGCAAATAATCGCAAACAACAGTATGGTCTACCACAGCCCAAGTTTTGCCAGAAAGACTGGGCTAAACCTCTTGCAGCAGAGCCTCTTGAAGGCCAAAGAAGACCTTTTTTCCTGCCCCAGTGTCTAGCAGAGTCTGGTTATAGTAGAGTGTTAAAGAATGAAAGGATGGTGCCAGTGTTTAAAGATGGAAAATAAGGACAAGGACATTACCATGAGTAGAGATCAGACATTCTGACATCAGTCTTTTACTTTTTTTTCCTTGCCCACGCCGAACAGCATATAGGATCTTAGTTCCCCAACTAGGGATAGAACCCATGACTCCTGAAGTAGGAGGATGGAGTCTTAATCACTGGACCACCAGGGAAGTCCCAGCCTTTTATCTTTCCATTATTGCATCATTCTAAAATGCAGCTGCCTAAAAAACTTTGACCTTGCACATGGCAGTAACTTTGCTCTTCAGAAATCATTCTTGCCTCATATCAAGACAACAAAACCAACTCTTGACTAGGGAATTTGAAGATGGAGAGGGGTGAGTGACATTGCAGGGGGCAGTGATGGCGGTGTTAAACCAGGAAGCATAGTGCTTTTGACTTATAATGTGCTTTTGCATATGTTAACTCATTTGACCTTCCCAGAACCTGGTGAGGAAGCAAAGTCTATTTAGGCTGTTTCACCATGGACAGAGGAGCCTGGTGGGCTGCAGTCCATGGGGTCGCTAAGAGTCGGACACGACTGAGAGACTTCACTTTCACTTTTCTCTTTCATGCATTGGAGAAGAAAATGGCAACCCACTCCAGTGTTCTTGCCTGGAGAATCCCAGGGACGGGGGAGCCTGATGGGCTGCCGTCTATGGGGTCACACAGAGTCGGATAGGACTGAAGCGACTTAGCAGCAGCAGCATGACGAAGCAACAGGTTTGCCAGGTGGTGCTCAGTTCAGTTCAGTCGCTCAGTCATATCCGACTCTTTGCAACCCCATGAATCGCAGCACACCAGGTCTCCCTGTCCATCACCAACTCCCGGAGTTCACTCAGACTCACATTCATCGAGTCAGTGATGCCATCCAGCCATCTCATCCTCTGTTGTCCCCTTCTCCTCCTGCCCCCAATCCTTCCCAGCATCAGAGTCTTTTCCAATGAGTCAACTCTTTTCATGAGGTGGCCAAAGTACTGGAGTTTCAGCTTTAGCATCATTCCTTCCAAAGAAATCCCAAGGCTGATCTCCTTCAGAATGGACTGGTTGGATCTCCTTGCAGTCCAAGGGACTCTCAAGAGTCTTCTCCAACACCACACTTCAAAAGCATCAATTCTTCAGCGCTCAGCCTTCTTCAAAGTCCAACTCTCACATCCATACATGACTACTGGAAAAACCATAGCCTTGACTAGACGGACCTTAGTCGGCAAAGTAATGTCTCTGCTTTTGAATATGCTATCTATGTTGGTCATAACTTTCCTTCCAAGGAGTAAGCGTTTTTTAATTTCATGGCTGCAATCACCATCTGCAGTGATTTTGGAGCCCCAAAAAATAAAGTCTGACACTGTTTCCACTGTTTCCCCATCTATTTCCCATGAAGTGATGGGACCGGATGCCATGATCTTCATTTTCTGAATGTTGAGCTTTAAGCCAACTTTTTCACTCTCCTTTTTCATTTTCATCAAGAGGCTTTCTAGTTCCTCTTCACTTTCTGCCATAAGGGTGGTGTTATCTGCATATCTGAGGTTATTGATATTTCTCCCGGCAATCTTGATTCCAGCTTGTGTTTCTTCCAGTCCAGTGTTTCTCATGATGTACTCTGCATAGAAGTTAAATAAGCATGGTGACAATATACAGCCTTGACGTACTCCTTTTCCTATTGGAAACCAGTCTGTTGTTCCATGTCCAGTTCTAACTGTTGCTTCTTGACCTGCATACAAACTTATCAAGAGGCAGGTCAGGTGGTCTGGTATTCCCATCTCTCTCAGAATTTACCACAGTTTATTGTGATCCACACAGTCAAAGGCTTTGGCACAGTCAATAAAGCAGAAATAGATGTTTTTCTGGAACTCTCTTGCTTTTTCCATGATCCAGCGGATGTTGGCAATTTGATCTCTGGTTCCTCTGCCTTTTCTAAAACCAGCTTGAACATCTGGAAGTTCTCGGTTCACGTATTGCTGAAGCCTGGCTTGGAGAATTTTGAGCATTCCTTTACTAGAGTGTGAGATGAGTGCAAGTTTGAGCATTCTTTGGCATTGCGTTTCTTTGGGATTGGAATGAAAACTGACCTTTTCCAGTCCTGTGGCCACTGCTGAGTTTTCCAAATTTGCTGGCATATTGAATGCAGCACTTTCACAGCATCATCTTCCAGGATTTGAAATAGCTCCACTGGAATTCCATCGCCTCCACTAGCTTTGTTCGTAGTGATGCTTTCTAAGGCCCACTTGACTTCACATTCCAGGATGTCTGTCTCTAGATGAATGATCACATCATCGTGATTATCCAGGTCGTGAAGATCTTTTTTGTACAGTTCTTCTGTGTATTCTTGCCACCTCTTCTTAATATCTTCTGCTTCTGTTAGGTCCATAATATTTCTGTCCTTTATCGAGCCCATCTTTGCAGGAAATGTTCCCTTGGTATCTCTAATTTTCTTGAAGAAATCTCTAGTCTTTCCCATTCTGTTCTTTTCCTCTATTTCTTTGCATTGATCGCTGAAGAAGGCTTTCTTATTTCTTCTTGCTATTCTCTGGAACTCTGCATTTAGATGCTTATATCTTTCCTTTTCTCCTTTGCTTTTCGCCTCTCTTCTTTTCACAGCTATTTGTAAGGCCTCCCCAGACAGCCATTTTGCTTTTTTGCATTTCTTTTCCATGGGGATGGCCTTGATCCCTGTCTCCTGTACAATGTCATGCACCTCATTCCATAGTTCATCAGGCACTCTTTCAGATCTAGGCCCTTAAATCTATTTCTCACTTCCACTGTATAATCATAAGGGATTTGATTTAGGTCATACCTGAATGGTCTAGCAGTTTTCCCTACTTTCTTCAATTTGAGTCTGAATTTGGTAATAAGGAGTTCATGATCTGAGCCACAGTCAGCTCCTGGTCTTGTTTTTGTTGACTGTATAGAGCTTCTCCATCTTTGGCTGCAAAGAATATAATCAATCTGATTTCGGTGTTGACCATCTGGTGATGTCCATGCGTAGAGCCTTCTCTTGTGTTGTTGGAAGAGGGTGTTTGCTATGACCAGTGCATTTTCTTGGCAAAACTCTATTAGTCTTTGCCCTGCTTCATTCCGCATTCCAAGGCCAAATTTGCCTGTTACTCCAGGTGTTTCTTGACTTCCTACTTTTACGTTCCGGTCCCCTATAATGAAAAGGACATCTTTTTTGGGTGTTTGTTCTAAAAGGTCTTGTAGGTCTTCTTAGAACCGTTCAACTTCAGCTTCTTCAGTGTTACTGGTTGGGGCATAGACTTGGATTACTGTGATATTGAATGGTTTGCCTTGGAAACAAACAGAGATCATTCTGTCGTTTTTGAGACTGCATCCAAGTACTGCATTTTGGACTCTTTGGTTGACCATGATGACTACTCCATTTCTTCTGAGGGATTCCTGCCCACAGTAGTAGAAATAATGGTCATCAGAGTTAAATTCACCCATTCCAGTCCATTTTAGTTCGCTGATTGCTAGAATGTCGACATTCACTCTTGCCATCTCTTGTTTGACCACTCCAATTTGCCTTGATTCATGGACCTGACATTCCAGGTTCCTATGCAATATTGCTCTTTACAGCATCGGACCTTGCTTCTATCACCAGTCACATCCACAGCTGGGTATTGTTTTTGCTTTGGCTCCATCCCTTCATTCTTTCTGGAGTTATTTCTCCACTGATCTCCAGGAGCATATTGGGCACCTACTGACCTGGGGAGTTCCTCTTTCAGTATCCTATCATTTTGCCTTTTCATACTGTTTATGGGGTTCTCGAGGCAAGAATACTGAAGTGGTTTGCCATTCCCTTCTCCAGTGGACTGCATTCTGTCAGACCTCTCCACCATGACCCTCCCGTTTTGGGTTGCCCCGCAGGCATGGCTTAGTTTCATTGAGTTAGACAAGGCTGTAGTCCTAGTGTGATTAGATTGACTAGTTTTCTGTGAGTATGGTTTCAGTGTGTCTGCCCTCTGATGCCCGCTTGCAACACCTACCATCTTACTTGGGTTTCTCTTACCTTGGGCGTGGGGTATCTCTTCACCACTGCTCCAGCAAAGCACAGCCGCTGCTCCTTACCTTGGTTGAGAGAGTATCTCCTCACTGCCGCCCTTCCTGACCTTCAACGTGGGATGGCTCCTCTAGGCCCTTCTGCGCCGGCAGCGGCCGCCCCTGGCCTTGGGCGTGGAGTGGCTCCTCCCAGAGGATCCTGTGCCGTGGCAGCCTGGCACTCTCAGCTGCTGCCCCTGACCTCGGACGTGGGGTAACTCCTCTTGGCTGCTGCCCTTCCAGCATGGGGTCTCCTGGCTTCTGCCCCTGACCTCGGATGTGGCGTAGCACCTTCCGGCCACGCTTAGTGCGCGGGTCGCTGCCGAGTTTGCAGCACGAGGCCCTGGGTTCAATCACCGGCACCTCCAGTTAGGACTTGGGTTCTTGTGTAGCAATTCTTCAGGTGGCACTAGTGGTGAACAAAAACCAACCTGCCAATGCAAGAGACATACAAGATCTCTAGGCCAGGAAGATCCCCTGGAGGAGGACATGGCAATCTACTCTAGTATTGCCTGGAGAATCCCGTGGGCAGAGGACACCGGCAGGCTACCGTCCATAGGGTCGCTTGACCTCAGTTACGCTAATGGACACAGGTAACTGTCCTGGCCGTTGGGGCACAGGCACACAGGGACACACGGGGTGAGGAACAGCCTGAGTGCTGTGTTCTCACGGCATTAGCAACATGTCTGTGCTCCACGAGAGAATGCTCTCTTTCTACTGGCCACAAAAGCAGGCTTGGAGGGTGAGGGATAATTCATGCTGGGGTACTCAGAGGTCAAGGAGGTGCTGCGAGCAAGTCAAGACTGCTCCCACCTTGGTCCCAGAGACCCCACTGCCGGGCAATTTAAAGGCCATTCATTGAGCAATTCACCTCACATTACATCTGACACGTGGCATGGGGGTTGCCGGGCACAGTGTGCACCCAGAGGGGCTCACGGGGTGGAGGGGACCAACCTGCAGAATGTGCGTGTAATGGGATGGGTGTGGTGGATGAGTGCATAGAAATGTGAGCGCTCCAGCTGGACCAGTGGTGGGGAGGAGGGATGCTCAAGGAGGGAGGAGGCAGAAGTAGACACCTGAGGAGCAGGGAGAGGCCTCCCCAGCCAGAGTCAGCTCAGCAAAGTCAGAGGCAAGAGCACGTGTGGGGAGTGCTGAGCCTGGGACGAGCCACTCTGAGCCCCCGCAGAGAGCAGATAAGGAGTCCAGGAGGGGTGCAGGGCTGGGCCCGGGGAGTTTACAGGAGCAGTCTTCACTCTGCTGGTATGAGGAACAAGTGAGGCAGGCCCGGCCACATAGTTAGGGGCCCAGCGCAAAATGAAGACGTGAGGCCCCTTGTTTACAAGGTGTCGGGAATTTCAAGACAGCAGCAAGGGTGTATTACTCCAAGTCCACGGTCCTGTGTGTGAAAGCCCTGGGTGACCGCCCAGGCTGCAGCCCTGGGCAGCTGGCTGGGGGTATGGCATTCAGCCCCACCAGCTGACACTTTCCAGCCTTGACCAGGAAAAGCCTTGTGCTTGTATGTCTTTGTATTATTGCTACTTTATAGGCACACCTTCATTTTATTAGGTTTCATTTTATTTTGCTTCACAGATAATGTGGTTTTTTCGTTGTTTTTTTTTTTTCTAATTGAAAGCTTGTGGCAACCCTGTGTTGTCAGGTGATAGTCAGCATTTTTGAGTAAGAAAGGAATTTGTAATTAAGATATGCACATTCTTTTTTAGACATAACACTATTGCACACTTAATAGACTACAGTGTAGTGTATTAACTTTATATGCACTGGGAGACCAGAAAAATTGTATGACTTGCTTTATTGCAATATTCGCTTTATTGTGGTGGTCTGGAACCAAATTTACAAGATCTCCAAGGTGTGCCTATAGTTTTTCTTCAAGTATAACATTTTAAAATATAGTTTTTAATCTTTATGAGATGTTGACAATGTTTAAAATGTTATATGCCATTAAATACACAAATTATTCAGCTAATAGAAACATTTCAGAGACAACTTTTCCAGAATCTCCCTTCTCCAGATAGGAACAGCTGTGGAGAAAACCATCTGGGGTCCCCCTGCGGGCAGCAGGCAACTCACTGCTGGGGTCAGAAAACAGGGCAGCGACACGTAAGGCTTGAGTTCTGACCACAGTGGACTCCTTCCATGTGTTTTTCATCAAAGTCAGTCAAATTTAACTCTGAAACTCCCTAAGAACTTCTCTCACTATATTCCTAGGAGAGGGCAGGATTAGAGAGAAGAAAAGAAATTGTATTTTAAAAGGATCAATGAGGAACTTCCCTGATGGTCTAGTGGTTAAGAGTCTGCGCTTTCCACTGCACGGGGCACGGGTTTGATCCCTGTTGGGGAACTTAAGCGCCTGTGTGCGGAACTAGTTTGCCACTCTGAAGCCCCTGCCCTGGAGTTTATCTGTGACCTTTGACTTTTGATAATGACCATGGGTGGGACTCCCAGTGATGCTCTTGAGCTTAGCCCCTCCCCACTGCACACCAGCCGATGGCTTTAGTTGCTGTAACGATGCAACCTGCTCCCCCTAACACAGCTTCAAGCTGTTCCATCCCTAAATCATACTTTACTTTTAAACTAGCCACAGAGTGTCCCACAGCACAGACAAGTGGATTTCCTCCTTTGATTAGAGGGAGGAGTGAATGAGGAAGCAAATTATGTAAAGGGAACAACCAGGAGCTCCTGGTTGTGAGCAGGTTGGAAGGAGACCCTGACCTCTCTTCCACAGTGCGCCCTTGCCAGGGAGTGACTGCCACAAATCACAGACACGGTGGGAATCTCCAGAGAGGTGACAGTCTCTGAAACTCCTCCAGAGCAGGATGTGGGCCCTGGGAAAACCCCGGAACATCCTGGGAACAGTCACCTGGGCCCTGAAGGTTATTCACTAACGAAGAGGCTTAACTCCAACTGAAGGTAGTCACTGAACCTGCAGAAGGAGAGAATAACACGAAGCTTTTCCAAAACAGAATTCACCGCAAAATGCTTTTATTCAAGGACTTCTAAGGGAGTAACTACTGGCTTCCAAGTTGGTGCTAGTGGTAAAGAACCTGCCTGCCAATGTAGGAGACATGAGAGATGCAGGTTCTATCCCTGGGTGGGGAAGATTCCCTGGAGGAGGGCGTGGCAACCCACTCCAGTATTCTTGCCTGGAGAATCCATGGACAGAGGAGCCTGGCGGGCTACAGTCCACGGGGTCGTGAAGAGTCTGACGTGACTGAAGAGACTTAAGCACTCACAGCATGCACCCAGGAGTGGCTCCCTCAAGCCATTGCTCTAGGGATGTGAGCAAATGGAAAAGGCACAGCTCCCAGACTTAGGAGGGGACAAATGAAGACCATGCTGCGCCATGTTGAAGAAGCCAGACACACAACCCCAGGGAGTCAAGCCAAGGGAGGTGGAGGGAGGCGCCTTCCCGTTCCTTTGCTCCCCCTTTCTGAGTACATGCTCCTGGGTCTTTTCCTGGCTTTACCACAGCATCGGTCACAGAGGCCTGGGTTGGGGGAGGCCCCAGCCCCTCACATGGCCCAGACGCCTGACCCCATTCCCAGCCAGGCCTGAGACCAGAAGGAGGGATCCTGAGTTTTGTTTTTGTTTTTCTTGTAACTGTACTTTCCATCATCAAATGAAATTTTTCAAAGCGGTCATTCTCATTGTTTTAAAGGATGAAATTTATGGTTTGAAAGTAATGGCTGCCAACCTCATAAAATGAGCTTTAATATCACCACAGACATTCTCACAATTGGCCAAATCCCCAAGACCCCTATGAAGAGTGAAATGCCCTAGGCAGAAAAGGATTAAATTCACTGAACATCATAAAAATACACAATGAGCTCCACATCCTTTCTCATTTTCCAGTGACAGTCGTGCCGGGCAGGGGTCCTTTGGTCCCGAGCTCCTGTCCCCTCACCTCCCAGTGTCCGTGTGCTGGCCTCCACACTGACCAAATGACCTGTCTTCCATCCCTGCTCTCGGCCCCTGACATCAATGGGGACCGGCTCCAGCCCTACATAGTCAGTGTGCTTTCTTGGATTCTGAAAAACCAGATGAATCCAGACTTTGTTTCTAGACCTCAGGCATATGGACTCAGTAGCATAGGCCAGTTAAAGGCTTATGCTCACCTTGATCTGTGAGATATGTGAAAAATCTCTTTATAGACTGTATTCTGCTTTATAGACTGTATTTCTGTGACCTTGGGAAAGTTACTTAACAGCTCTGAAACTGCTTATTCATCTGTTAATTTTTTTAAATAAAGCCATTACTTTATTATATCCTCTCACTTAATACTCACCAAAGTCCAGCATCGGAAGAAACTGGCACTCCCCAGTCACTAACAGTGGATTTGGGGTTCAGATTCTGGTTTGTCTGATTCCAAAACCCACACTCTTTTTTGGAGAGCCCTCCATCATATCCTGGGATGGGAGGATTTGTAGAAGACTAGGCAACATGGCTAAGGCAGGAAAGAGGCTAAAGCAGAGCCTGACACTCTCGTCCAGAGTGGGAGGCCCTAAACCAGGGTAATGGCAACCATGGCAACCAGAAGGGATGGAGATACTGCGATGGCTGAACCAACTTGGGAGGTGAGAGAGAGGGGAGAGAGGAATAAGAAAGTGGGAGGTACGAAGCGAAATGGAAATTTTTATGAACCTAAATGACCTGGAAGATGATGTAAGATATGAATGTTAAAAATTTAGAAAAGAGAGCCACCTTGAGCACTGGAACGAAATGTCTGGAAGTTAGGGATGCGAATCAAGATGTGAAAAGCAGACGCATTAGTTAAGTTTAAAGTCCCAAAGGCAGGGGAACCCCAGGACAGGGAGGGAAGCTGTGGGCTGAGAAGAGGCTTGAGTGGAGCAGTCACAGGGCAGGGAGAGCACCAGGGATTGTAGGGCCATCAGGGCCGAGGATACTTACCAGCAGGTGAGCTCAGAATCGTTACAGGGAGCTGAGGGGAGGATGTGCCAGCGACAGAAGGCAAACTTTCATTTTTAAGATCGTGATCTTAATAGAGAGATGAGGGTGGAGGTCAGGTTGCAGATGGTTAAAGACTCAGGGCAAAGAAAGAAGACAGAAATCATAGACTGTGTGTTCAAGATATTTAGAAGAGAAAAGATACAGAGGGGAACACAGGACCAAGGCAAGAGATTTTTCTTTCCCTTCCAAGTCTTGAGTGTGTCAGACGAGAGAAGGGAAGGATCGAGAGAAGATGGAGAGTAAGGAAGAGAGCTCACGGGAAAAGCTGATTTCTACAAAAGGCAAGCAGGGACGTATCAGTTCAGAGACAAGGGGCCAACACCTATCTGCAAAGCGTTGTGCTCAGCACAATAAGCATAATAAGGATAAAGTGAAAAGCAGTGCTTTCTCTAAGAAACCCACCACTGAGGAGAGGTGACAGTTACCCAAGTGGTAACATCGCATGGCAGTTTGAATCCTGTATTCATTTAGCAGTAAAGTGCTGTTGGGGATCAGAGAGGAAATTTGGGATGAAAAGGAAAGGGACGCTTCAGAAGGCATCACAGAAGAGAAAGTACCATAGTCAGCCTGAGAAGATGTGCAATAATATGACTGCTGAAGATACAAAGGAAGCGTGTGAGAAAGGAGCAATTCCTGCTACAAAGATGCAAGGATGGAGGAGCTGGCCTTAATGGAAGAATAAACAGGGAGGAACTGGAGGGACTTCCTGGTGGTCCAGTGGTTAAGAGTCTGCTTTTGAATGCAGGGGACAAGGGTTCGATCCCTGGTCAGGGAACTAAGATCCCACATACTGAGGAGCAGCTAAGCCCGCATGCCACATCTGAGTGCCAAAACTCACTCGCTGCAATGAAAGATCCCACGCGCCACAACTAAGACCTGATGCAGCCAAATAAATAAAATAAATAATAAAAAACAGGTATTGGAAAGCAGAAAGGAGGGAGTACAAGAGAACTCATAGCTGGTGGTCTCACTGTATTTTGTAATGTAGGAAGCAGAGGAGCCTCTGAAAGCAGAGGGTTGGGGATCAAGGTCAAGAGGAAAAGAATATCTAAAAGAGATGGAGACACAGACTGCGAAGCACCCAGGTAGGCTTGCTCAATTGAAATGAGAAAGTCTGAAAACCTTCACAAAAATCAACACTCTGGGAAGAGGAACTGGAGCAGTGACACTTGGGAGGACTTCTGCTTCTGGAAAAGATACTCTGGCCTACACTCCCATGGGAAACGATGAACAATGCTGATCTATAAAAAGCACTGCTGAGTTTGGCCAGAAAAATGGCAGGAGACCGAAAATTAATTGACAGTGAAAAACCAGAGACATGAATGGAATTCCAAAGCCAGCTTTCTCCTTGCTGACATTTGCTGCAACCGTGAACTTGAATATTGGTGTTCACAGCTTTGTTGCGTGAAGGAAATAGGGCTCAATCAAGAAGGGAAGTCTAATAGAAAAACCCCTACATAAAGTTAGAACCCCAGTGGGGTTCTATATCTTCCATGTAAGTGTGAACTGAGAAATAGATCCATCTATTCCCTCCTCCAAGGGGATGTGAAAGATTTGCCTCTGTGAACATAGAATGGAGGAGGAAGGGAAAACTTCAAGTTGAATATTTAGTGTAAAGATGTCTATGACAGGAGGTGCCCCAGATGCCTGAAAGAGGCAAATACAGATCTTCCCAAGAGAAATTCGACAACGAAGCCTCAAATCATTCCCGCAGGTATCAGCTCGAAGTCAAGAATCACAGAATACATAAGGAAACAAAGCGTGAGAGGGTACAAGCAGGAGGAAAAAACATGTATACACAGAAGAATCAAACCCATGGAATGATCAGATACAGAATATGTGTTTTAAAAGATAAAATAAGGAATTTAAGATACGAGTCAAGGGACTTCCCTGGTGATCCAGTGGTTAAGATTTGGTGCCCCCGCTGCAGGGGACAGGAGTTCGATCCCTGGTCAGGAACTAAGATCCGGCATGCCATGGGGCGTGCCCAAACTAAGACAAAAAGAAATAAATGAAAAATAAATATGAGTAAAGACAGACTATGCCAGAAAGCTTGTTTTAAAAATACACCTGACAGTAGTATTGAAATCTTTTCATCAATAGATCCCAATTCTTCCCAAATTCATCTACCGAGCTCAGATCCAGTCAAATACAGGAGGATTTTTGTGGAACTTGATGAATTGATTCTAAAATTTATATGGAAGTGTAAAGAGACGAGAACAGTCTAGAAGCCAAGACACTATTGAGAAAGAATGGGGGAGGAGTGCGGAACTGGCATTCTTAGGTATCGATTTATTTTAAGCCATAATAAATAAAACAGTGCAGAGACAGAGAAATTGACAACAAGAATTGAGAGCCTCAAAGAGAGTAATATTGATATGAAATTGGCAGCATTACAGATCAATGGAAAGAACGGACTATTAATAAGTTGGTGGAATAATGGCTTATCCATATGGATGGAAATTTTTAATTGGACCCTGAACTTATACCATTAAAAAACAATTTCAGGTGGGTTAAAGCACTAAATACAAAAATAAGACCACAAAGCTCTTAAAAGACAGCTTAGGAGACTATGAAATTTTATGTAGCAGAAAAGGGTTCCTGAAACCAGACACAATTATACAAAGGGAAAGATTATTATTTATATTAAAGATTATAATTATTCTAAAGGGAAAGCTTAAAGAACTTCATGTTAAAATTAACAACCTCTATTCATCAAAACTCCACAAAGAGAGTGAAATAATAAGTCGAAACTGAGAGTATAAATTTGTTACACACATAACTAAGGATTAATATCCAAAATATATGAAAAATACCTATAAACCCATTAAAAAAACAAGCAAAATATTTGAATAGGTGCTTCACACTGGCTAATTGGCAGAATTAAAAGATATCCATCATCATTAACCAATGGGGATTTCAAATTGAAACCACGCTGAGCCATCGTTTTCTGCTCACTGGATTGGCAAAGATAAAAAAAAACATCAAGGCTGTAAGGAAACAAATGGTACACTTACTACACTGCAGCAGAGTGGAAACTGAACTAGCCACTTTGGAGAACTGAAGATGTGCACTGTCTAGAACCAGTCTTTTTACTTCCAGACCAAGTGCTGAGTAAGGAGACATATCTAGAATATAGCAGAGCAGGAAAGTCTGAAATAGTAAAAAAAAAAACACCAAAAAACAGTGAAAACAACCTCAATGGCTATTGGACTCAGCATCAGCATACGATGGGACTCAGTGCAGCAGCGACGCTGGACAACTCACAGCTGCAGCCAAAGTGATGCTTCTCGGGAGCCTGATGTTGCCAGAAATAAAGTCACAGAAGAAGGGTATTCCATCGTGTAAAGTCCAGAAGCATGCCGACTGAAGATTCTAGTTAGAGATATTCAGTATACATGAAAACATAAAGAAGAGCAAGGGAATCGTGAACACACAGTTCAGGATGACCGATCGTTTCTGAAGGGAGAGAAAAGGAGCTAGACCAAAGAGGACACACAGGGGCTTGCCCCAGCAAAGTAAAATTTGTCCTTATTTGTATTGGAAAACTAGCCCTCTAACGTAGAGTCATAGGTTTTTGGGGTTTTTTTTTTTTTTTGGCTTTGCTTTTTGCTCACTCTTACTCTTAGGGTTGCTTCAATAAAATGTATATAGATGAATTACAATATAATTGTAATAATCTACATCAGTGGTTTAAACTGACTTATTTTCTCCGGTTTGTCATTAAACCGCATACTTTTGTAGACTCTCTACATCTTGTCTTTGTGTTTTATGAAATGACACTATCATTTGATAGAGTAAATCCTCCTCCTTGACTCTAAAATATTAACCACGAATAAATTATTCATGATAATTAACTGCAGAGCATTATAACATATTAAAATAAAACAACTAGAGTGATATCAAAACAAAAAACTAGAATAGAGTGAGTGCTGGGCACATGAGTGTTCCCTGAACCAGGAGTCTTTATTCCACCTCATTACAGGAGGGTCATCAGGATTGGCAACTGGTGGCTGAGACACCCCTACAGGACAGGGATTCCTGTTCAGCCCCCACTTCCTGGGGGTGGGGCTTGAGATAAATGTGTTGTCCTTCTCTTCAGTAACCCCCTCAGGAATAAGAAAACACCTTTTAAAAAAACAAACAAACAAACAAACCAGAACAGGCTTTTTCCGCCTGAACTAGATTCAGGGAGGGGCTTCCCGGATGGCTCAGCAGTAGAGAAGCCACATGGCAATGCAGGAGACTCAAGTTCGATCCCTGGGTGGGGAAGATGCCCTGGAGGAGGGCATGGTAACCCACTCTTCTTGCCTGGAGAATCCCCAGGGACAGAGGAGCCTGGTGGGCTACAGTCCATGGCGTTGCAAATTGTTGGACACGACTGAAGTGACTTAGCACGCACGCAGGCAGGCAGAGTCAGGGAACTTGGCTGACTCTGATGTTTTAAGGATTCTGCATGTGTGTCTGCGTAGGTGGCTAGGGGAGGGGCTGAGGAAGGGTGAGGGGAAGTGAGAGAAGGGAAGAGAGTGGGGTGGTGCCAGTTCCGGCCCCAGACCAATGGGAGAGGTTATGGGAAAGCTCCATGTGGCACCCAGGGAAAGTGAGAATTAACTCTGAATGCACCAGTTAACGCAGGTAGCCTTGACACTCGGAGTCTGACGAAACCAGTTTGACTCTAGCCAACAGCCGAGGGAAAAAAACCCACTGGATCTGATTTCATACCAGTTAACAGTGCCCTTGAGGATGTATTCAGCAAATGGGCACCTTGGAAGAAGAAAGAAAGGGTTGTGTTAGTTCCTGCCAACTTCTTATGCTTGCAAGTTTCTAGCATCAATTAAAAATGCCTTTGTCCTGTTGGACCTGCCTGCCAGGGCACAGGGTTAGATACACTGGCCTTGCTTAATGCCTAGGATTGCTCTGCCTTCGTTTTTCCTGAAGCAAAACTTGGCACTGGCCTCCAGCGTGGCAGAAAGACAAGCCTGTCCCTCCCAGGCCATTCATTCCTGGCCTGGACTTGGGGCGGGAAGATCGGTGATGCATGAAGTGCCTCTGGGAAGGGGCCGTGGTGCTGGCCTGGCTTCCCGGGTGCGGGGTTTGAATCAAAGGGCGGAGGGTGAGCTGCTGGCTCCACTTGGGCTGTCCTCAGAGCTCCAGCTGCTAGGTCTTTGGTTTTTATTACATTAGTCTTTAAAAAAAAAAAAGTTTTTAATCAGCAAGAATCAGTGAAGCAGGCTTTATGGTGCAATAATTCTGCATGTTTTGTTATAAATATCCCCAGGCAAAGGGAAGGTTATTTCATATGACTATCAAAGTAACACGCCCGCTTGGGTTGCAACAAGGAATCTGTGAGGACTAGCAAGCAGGAAGCGTATCATCTGCATTTAAGAGGCTTTTGTTTTAATAAAACAGGCACATATTTATCTATAAAAGAGATTGACCGGTTTGGCAAAGCCAGCACCTGTGAGAAGTAAAGATACAGGGAAGCCATGTTATTTGCTGAATTAAAAAGAATCACCCATCCACTCACTTTCCAGTAACAGCACTCAGTTGTGGGTTTTGGCCACACTGGTGTTTATAGTCAACTCTCAGTGCTGAAAGCCTCCAGGTCCAGAGGCCTCAGATCTCCAGGAGATGCTGAGTATTTCTGACTTTTTTTTGTTGTTGTTGTTAAGAGTTAAGACCCTCCTCCACCCCTCCCCTGAAAAAACATCAGAAGAAAGTTTGAAATTGTTCAATCCAGGATGAAAAGGTGCTCCCATGATTCTGCTTCATATAGCACACTTGATCTTGTTTACTTAGACCCTGAAGCGGCTTGGTGGTGTACACAGAGGGCTTGCAGAGGGCCAGCACAGAGGCAACAAGCCCGACTCTAACATTTTCCAGCGCACACTTCTGGATCGAGGTGCAAAGACAGCTTTCCAAAGTCCACGCTTCCTGCCGGAGAAGATTTCACAAATTCTTTTCCATCAGCCTTTCCTCCAGCTGTGATTCTTGAGGCTGAGGTTGCCCTGGGTCGGAAGGAAATATGCATGGGACGTCAGATTGAGTAGGAAGTCTGCTTGTTCACTTATGGGTTATGACGTCTCACATGTCCCAGGCTGGGCCTGGGCATCTGCATATTGAGACATCCAGTGATCCTGCAAAAGGTAGGCACCTCCCGCCCCACCCCTGCATGGATGGACCCACAGAGGCTGGAGAGGAGAGCTGGAGAGGAGTACGGGCTGCTTGGTCGCTGAGGGTTTAGGGGGCCAGGGCCGCCTGCCGCCTTAGTCTTACCCTCCCCATGACTCTTTTGGCTCTCCTCCCTCTGGCCTCTCTGCCATCCAGGTGGGTGAGTTTGAGAAACATGGGCAGCCAGGAAATGCAGCATGAACTTGACCTGGATCAGGCTCTCATACTCTAGATAGCAGCCCGGTCCTCCGTGTCAAACCACTGGTCCTGATTTTAAGTAGGAGACACGGCACCGTGGGACCACAGTGACCTTCCCTCTGCCCATCTGAATGGATGCTCTACTTGGAGACCTTCCTGGGAGTACTTCCTGTCCCACACTGAGGTGCAGAACCACCGCCTTTCCTCCTTCCTCTGTGTTTCGGAGCCTCTGACATGTGTGGTCTCTGAGTCCCTCCGCCAGCCTCACTCCTCCCCACCTCCCCCAGCCCCCACCACAACCTCCTGGCCCTCTTTGTAATTCAGGGCTTCCCTTCCAGCCTGGATGGCGTCAGCAGCATCAGCAGGGCTGCCTGGATCTCAGGGTACTCATCTCCCTCGCCCCTGGCCCCCATAAATGCACATCTGATCCCACATAACCCTCCTGGGGCTCAGTCAGCAGCCTACTGTGGTATCTGGGAGGGATTTCTTCTCTCAAAGTCTCCACAGTGGACAGACTAGGCTTCTAGGCCATGAATGAGTCCTCCCGCCCCACTCCTTCCAAAAGAGTGACCCGGGAGCCTGGGGCGGGTTAACGGGCCTCTAGTGGGAGCCCAGGGTCTCCACTTACGGATCGAAGGGCCCAGAAGTAAGACAGGTCCTCCCATTGTGATTGTGCAGCTGGAGGTGTCGTTCCCAGGACAACAGGGTGCGGAGAGGGGAAAACTCAGAGCTTCCCTCCTCAGTTCTTCCTTCTGAGAGGTAACGTCCAACCCCGTGAGGGAGAAATGGCTGGGACCCCACACGACCCCCGACGGGAGGAGGGGAAGGGGCGGTGAGAAGAGCCAGGTTTCTGTTACAGAACACGCCTGGAGGTGCTTAACCAGAGTCCTTGGCTTAAATGGCACAAGCGACCTGCTGGTGGCGGCTTCGAGGAAGTGACGTAAGAGGGTTCTGAACTCAGAGGACCCACCTAAGCCCGTGCAGGAAGAGCCCAGAACCGTGCCGTGCCCGTGACTCAGAGGTAGCGAGTGCTGCTGCCAACAGTCAGGAGAACCGCCCCAACACCCCGCCCACCACCCCGCCCAGCTAGTTTGCTCCTGCTGATTTCCAGAAATTCCATTCCAGGGGAGCTAAAAAGAAAAAAAAAGATCAAGTCCCTAATGACAGCATCTGTAGGCACTTCCTCCTCCAGGCTCAGGCTACTGGGCAGGCAGCTAGGAAGCTCCCCAGATCCCAGTGCCTGGCGAGGGGACCCCTGCTCTTGCTGAGCCCCACCCCCTCAGTCCCACCAGGGCTGACAAGCCCTGCCTTGAGCTTCATACCTCTAAAACCAGACCTGGGCGCCCCCCACCAAGTGAGGCCGCAGCAAAGGGGCCCCTTGCTTGCTTGTTCCCATGGCACAAGTCATGTGGGGCCCCCGTGGCCCCACCACACGTGAGGCCGTGTGCAGACAGCCCGGAGCTGTGTCCTCACCCATCCCCCGGTACCCTCACGGAGGAGGAGGGTGGGCATGGGGCAGAGGAGCCCCTGGAAGCAGGCTCCAGGGTCTGACGTGGCAGCGGCTTGGGCAGCTGGGTGGTGACTCACCCCCTGGCTGCTCTCTTGGTGGTGGTGCCAGGCAGGCAGGGCGGCCGTGAGGTGCTTTATCCTTAGTCCCGCTGCCATGACTGCTGTGTGGGTGTGAATGGTGGGCAAAGGCGGAGACTATGTGAAAGCTGAGCCTCTCTCATGCTTAAATTGCAGCAGGCCTTACCTCTCAGAAAGCCTGCGTGGGTACCATCAATGTGTCATCATTTAAAGGGCGTATATCGTGTATATCATTTACAGAGGCAAGGGCGTCTGGGATGTGTGCCCTGTGCAACCACCGGAGGGTTGATCCCATACTCCTCAGATGGCTTATGAAAGATGTCTGTCTGCACTTTCTCCTGATGTGCTCCAGCCTCAAGAATTGAATAAGTCCTCAAATAAAGATATGTCATGGACCTTTGCCTTTTGCCTGGACAACCTTCCTTCTCCTAGGACTCTAGGTAAAGTGAAAGTGAGAGTGTTAGTCACCCAGTTTTGTCTGACTCTTTGTGACCCCATGACCTATGGTCTGCCAGGATTCTGTCCTCGGGATTCTCCAGGCAAGAATACTGGAGTGGGTTGCCATTTTCTCCTCCAGGGGATCTTCCCAACCCAGGGGTCAAACCCGGATCTCCTGCATTGCACGCAGATTCTTTACCATCTGAGCCAGTAGGGAACTCCTGGGTAGCTCCTAAATTTCCCAAGTCTCTCCCGGAGCAGGCCCCCTCCCTGTGCACCCGACAGGGCCTTGCATGCCTCCCGTCCCAGTACTGAGCACACCCCATGCAGCTATTTGATGACAAGTTTGTCACCTGTCAAGGATATAGTTCACCTCTGTGTACCCATCACCTTGCTTGGGGACAAGGACATATGATAAAATAAAACCAGATATTACTATTCCTAGGTTGGGAAGATTCCCTAGAGAAGGAAATGGCAACCCACTCCAGTATTCTTGCCTAGAGAATTCCATGGACAGAGGAGCCTGGAGGGCTACAGTCCATGGGGTCATGAAGAGTTGGACACAACTGAGCAACTAAACCGGAGAAGGTGATGGCACCCCACTCCAGTACTCTTGCCTGGAAAATCCCATGGACGGAGGAGCTTGGTAGGCTGCGGTCCATGGGGTAGCAAAGAGTCAGACATGATTGAGCGACTTCCCTTTCACTTTTCACTTTCATGCATTGGAGAAGGAAATGGCAACCCACTCCAGTGTTCTTGCCTGGAGAATCCCAGGGATGGGGGAGCCTGGTGGGCTGCCGTCTATGGGGTCACACAGAGTTGGACACGACTGAAGCGACTCAGCAGAGCAACTAAACAATAAAAACAATGAATTACTATCCTTGAACTATTTGATATTTATTTGTTTTCAAGAAGGAAAAGAAACTGAAAGAAAAGACAGAAAGTGAAAGAAGTAGAGTTGATACAAACAAGGATGAAAGCCCTCCCACTGCACTGGGTTCACCCTGGGCCCTCTCCACACTGTGTTCCAGCCACTTGCCTCCCATATGTCTCATCTAGGCGCTCTAGGGGCAGAGCATGTGTCTCCTTCATCCTAGAATACTACTGTATGAGATGTAGTGCCTGGTACACAGTAGGCACCAAATAAATGTCTGCTGGATGTTTGGCAAAACCAGTGAATGCAAGAAATCCACAGACAGGAGCAGCAACTACATGTTGAGGGGGAATGGTGGAGTGCCTTGGGGTATATCCAGCCTACAACCAAGACACCTGTACACTTGGAAGCAAGAGCCACAGCTAAGACTGTTGCTGGGGATCGGGGTTAAGTATTTTGCCAGGCAGCTCAAGCAAATGCCCATGATGGCAGGCTCTCAGGCTCCCAAGGCCAAGTTCATGGCCAAAGGGGACACCCTACTAACTTGATAAATGATTCAAACCTCTGTCCCCCTGGGCACCAGTTGTCTGTTTTGCTACTGACCATTTATTGGCATTATTCTTATCTGTAAAAAGAGGTGCCTGTTCTAGGCTCTCAAACATCCCTTAGCCTGCTCCTGTGTATAATTTCACCCCCTCAAAAGCTCTGCAAAGGGGATATTCTGTAGCTAAATTTATTTATTTATGGCTGTGCTGAGTCTTCATTGCTGTGTGTGGGCTACTCTCTAGTTGCAGTGCATGAGCTTCTCATTGCAGTGGCTTCTCTTGTTGCTGAGCAACGGGCTCTAGGGTATGTGGGCTTCAGTAGTTGTGGCACATGGGCTTAGTTGCGGCAAAGCATGTGGGATCTTCCTGGGCCTGGTATCGAACCCATGTCTCAGATTGGCAGGCAGATTCTTAACCATTGGGCCACCAGGGAAGTCTTCCATAGCTAAATACTGAATGAACAGTGACCACTACAAAACCTTAGAAAAGTATTTTAGACCATAAGATCTATTTATGAGTGGAAAATTCATCAGGGAAAACAGGATTGCAATGGTACTTTTTTTAAGAGTCATACTATCAGAGCAACATACATAGTTCATTCATATAGTAGATCTGAAATGCTCTACTATTATTGCTACCAATGCCACTACTACAAATGCTTTTATTATCAAGGTGTCCATTTAGATCAAAGGCATTCTGATACAAATAAAAATGGAAATTTAAAATATAAAAGAGGTGGGAGAATTTCTTAGAAATGGGATAGATGTTAATAATCTCTCCTAGGAGGGTAAGACCAGATAGTGTGACTCTCCAAGCCAAGTGTTGGCCCCTGTAACTGGAAGCAGGGTGATGTTTCTCTTTGGCAGACAATCCTTCCAACTTCTCTCCAATCCTCCACTCACCCCTCTGAATGCAGTTCCTGTATGCAGTCAGGTAATTTGTCCATTGCTTTAATAAGTTTAGGCCCAGTTCTCACGTTCATCTGGATCTGAAACTGACTCAGTTATTGCTAGGTTGCATAAGAAGATAATTTTTAAAAATACTACCCGTATTTCTAGACAATTGTGCATCATTAAGTTCATTCTAGTACTGTGCCCTCAGGCAAACTAATTTCTAAAGGGTTTCAGTTTATCATCCTGAAATCTAACTGAATGGCTAAGGCTCAGTACGTCTTTAAAATCCTAAGCTTGGATCTTATCTGACCCACAGGGGTGTGCAGTTTTAAGCAAACTTGCATGCATGCGTGCTAAGTTGCTTTAGTTGTGTCCGACTCTTCATGACCCCATGGACTGTAACCCATCAGGCTCCTCTGTCCATGGGATTCTCCAGGCAAGAACACTGGAGTAGGCTGCCATGCCCTTCTCCAGGGGATGTTCCTGACCCAGGGATTGAACCTGTGTCCTGCACTGGCAAGCAGGTTCTCTACCGCAAGTGCCACCTTAATATGAGTTTGCACCTTAAGTGCAAACTTAATATTTAGAAAAATCCAAATTTACTAAAGATCAATGAAGGCAGTGATAGGTAGAGCAGTGCTTCTGAAACTTAGTTCAGTTCAGTTCAATTCAGTCCAGTTGCTCAGTCGTGTCCGACTCTTTGCGACCCCATGAATTGCAGCACACCAGGCCTCCCTGCCTATCACCAACTCCCGGAGTTCACTCAAACTCACATCCATCGAGTCGGTGATGCCATCCAGCCATCTCATCCTCTGTCGTCCCCTTCTCCTCCTGCCCCCAATCCCTCCCAGCATCAGAGTCTTTTCCAATGAGTCAACTCTTCTCATGAGGTGGCCAAAGTACTGGAGTTTCAGCTTTAGCATCATTCCTTCCAAAGAAATCCCAAGGCTGATCTCCTTTAGAATGGACTGGTTGGATCTCCTTGCAGTCCAAGGGACTCTCAAGAGTCTTCTCCAACACCACAGTTCAAAAGCATCAATTCTTCGGCGCTCAGCCTTCTTCAAAGTCCAACTCTCACATCCATACATGACCACAGGAAAAACCATAGCCTTGACTCGACGGACCTTTGTTGGCAAAGTAATGTCTCTGCTTTTGAATATGCTATCTAGGTTGGTCATAACTTTCCTTCCAAGGAGTAAGCGTCTTTTAATTTCATGGCTGCAGTCACCATCAGCAGTGATTTTGGAGCCCAAAAAGATAAAGTCTGACACTGTTTCCACTGTTTCCCCATCTATTTCCATGAAGTGATGGGACCGGATGCCATGATCTTCGTTTTTTGAATGTTGAGATTTAAGCCAACTTTTTCACTCTCCTCTTTCACTTTCATCAAGAGGCTTTTTAGTTCCTCTTCACTTTCTGCCATAAGGGTGGTGTCATCTGCATATCTGAGGTTATTGATATTTCTCCTGGCAATCTTGATTCCAGCTTGTGCTTCTTCCAGTCCAGCGTTTCTCATGATGTACTCTGCATATAAGTTAAATAAGCAGGGTGACCATATACAGCCTTGATGTACTCCTTTTCCTATTTGGAACTAGTCTGTTGTTCCATGTCCAGTTCTAACTGTTGCTTCCTGACCTGCATATAGGTTTCTCAAGAGGCAGGTCAGGTGGTCTGGTACACCCATCTCTCTCAGAATTTTCCACAGTTTATTGTGATCCACACAGTCAAAGGCTTTGGCACAGTCAATAAAGCAGAAATAGATGTTTTTCTGGAACTCTCTTGCTTTTTCGATGATCCAGCGGATGTTGGCAATTTGATCTCTGGTTCCTCTGCCAGAGAGGAAAATCCCCTGGGCATCTTGTTAAAATGTAGATTCTGACTGAGCAACTCAGGGGTGCGGCCAAGGTCCTGTATTTAACAAGCTCCTGGTGAGGCCTGTGCTGCAGGTCCCAGGACCACAGCTTGAGTGGCAAGGGTATAGCATGTCTGCTATGCTCAAGCCTTCCTGTAAACAACACTGCAATTGCCACTTCCTCACGCTCTTGTCTTGCGTTATACCTGTGACACAGCTTTCTGACCCAGGGACCAGCCCTGACCCCAGAGCAACCATCTATAGGCTGGCCAGTCACCTGTGGGATAGTTTAGCACAAAAACATTATCCAAAAGGTATGCATGTCCAAAAGGAAGAGCATTTATTTAATCCACCCACATGTTTCCTCTGTCTTGGGTGGTTTGAATGTGACACCCAGATGCACACGGGTGCAGGGAGGACACATTTGCAGGGAACAGAGAGCAAGACAGCAGCAGAAAGTCAGCAGGAGAGGCAGGGACTGGGATTCCAGAGAAAGGGGCTGAAGTCGAGGGGATAGGACGACAGGACTGCTAGAGGCTGTGCTGTATGGTGAGGACTTTTCATTCTCCCAGAAGCCTGGCCACAGGTGTGTGGTATTCTGGAGTATCCCGTAAGCTTTGATTAAAGCCCATGAACGCACATGCCTTGACCATTTCTCTGTACCTTGTGACCCTAGAAGTGATCCTGCCCTTTGAATCAATTCTTTATTTCATCTAGGTCGTTACCGGAGTAAACGGCCCAGAGGCATTTTAGTTAGCATCACCTAAGCCCATGTTTCTCACACAAACAGAAAGGTACCACTTCAGATCTTCTCACGGGAGCCAGATGACCACTTCTACCAAAAAGCCACGGCAGGGGCTTCCCTGGCGGTTCAGTGGTTAAGCATCTGATTGCGATGTGGGGGAACATCCTGGTAAGATCTGGTAAGATTTTACATGCCACAGGGTAACCAAGCCTGCGAGTCACAACAACTGACTCCATACACCCTAGAACCCATGCTCGACACCAAGAGAAGCCACTGCAATGAGATGCCTGCACATCGAAACTAGACAGTAACTTCCACTTGCTGCAACTGGAGAAAGCCTGTACAGCAATGAGAACCTAGCGCATCCAAAAAAAAAATAAAAATAAAGAAAATAGACTGATGTTTGAGGGCGGCAACCAGTTTCATGGTCTCAAAGCCAGCCCCATCTTGTTCGACACACTTCTGGGCAGATAGAATGAACACAGAAGGCACGCTGATGCAACGTGTAGGTGACACAAGGCTGAACAGGGTAGTGGGTCGCACAGTGGATTGAGTCACTTGAACTCAAATGTCTTCACTGAGTGACAATCAAATGTAAATGATTAGGACCTGCTAGAACAGGCCAAAACTAACAACACAAGGCAAGCAGCACGTAGTAAGGCTCTTCTTAGGTTGATAGAGGCAACTGACAGCCAAGTGCGTCTCCAACTGCAGTGAGGACGGGACACACCTGGGGTTCTCTCTAAAAGGCAGGTTCTGACTCAGCAGGTTTGCAGTGCGGGCTTCAAAGCCTGCTTTTTTGACAAGTTGCTGGGTGAAGAGGGTGCTGCGGGAGCACTGGCTACTCTCTGAGTGCTAAGTCAGTCATGTCCGACTCTTTGTGACCCCATGGACTGTAGCCCACCAGGCTCCTCTGTCCATGGGATTCTCCAGGTAAGAATACTGGAGCGGGGATGCCCTTCTTTCCGACCTGGGGATGAATAGCGAGGCTGAGAAAGCCCTGAGCGGTTTGTCAACGATATGCTCGCATGACCACCATTAGATTTCACACGAATGAATGGCCCTACTAACCTCTGATGCCCCAGCCCCTTCTGCTGTATTGCATTTAGGACAGAAAACCACGTTTTAATGTGGCCTTTAGGGGAGTAGAATGTGACCAAGAGAACAAATAAAATTCTGAGACATCTAGAATCTACGTGGTGAGAATGGGAAGAACTGGGATGCTTCAGCCGACAGAAGGGAACACCATGTGCAGGATATGATATAGTCGCTATCACTAGATATTTAAAATGCTGTGAAGAGCTCCAGAGCATTAGAAAAACAGACTGAAACGTGACACAACAACCAGGCTCCTCCATCCATGGGATTCTCCAGGCAAGAATACTGGAGTGGGTTGCCATGCCCTCCTCCAGGGGATCTTCCCCACCCAGGGGCCGAATCTGTGTCTCTTTAGTCTCCTGCCTTGACAGGGTGGTTCTTTACTACTAGCTCCACCTGGGAAAGCCCATATTACATATATAGTTATTAGCAATTAATTGCTATGATAGTTACATCATGTTAGTGATTTACACATTATATGTCTATTTCTCAGTTGTGAATAGTCTAAAATGGATGTTCTTGGGACTTCCTTGGTGGTCCAGTGGTTAAGACTCTGAGCTTCCAATGCAGGGGTTCAATCCCTGGTCAGGGAACTAAGATCCAACATTCCACATGGTGCGGCCAAGTAAATAAATAAATAAAATAGGTATCTTTGATTAGCAGTTAGCTTTGCTCCAATTGGCCACAATTCAGTGACCACTGCTCCTTCCATGTGGAGGCTCTGCCAACGTCATGAACCTTGCAGGGTCTTGATAGAAAGGAAAAGAGCAAGCAGGTCACGCACAGCAGGTTGTCAGGAGCCAGCTCTCACAGGTGACACATCGCTTCTGCCTGCACGTGACTGGCCAGACCTCAGAAACAAGGTCACATTCAGTGACAGGGAGACTCAGAAACGTGGTTAAGCCCAGGAAGAAACGGATGTGGTGAACAGCCAGCTACTCCCAGCTGCTTTCTCTCCTAAGGCTGCTCTGAGGGTGATGCTTTAAACACCGCAGAGAGAATGCTGAGTTTGGCTTAGTCCCTGTTACAGTTGTCGCTCAACAAATTGCTGTTATCATTTAACTTTAGAGAACAAATGTAGTTCCCAGATATTAAATTACAGGGAGACAGATTTCAGATTGAACCAAGACAAAACAAAGAAATAATAGTTCAATTATGGATTCTGTGATGACAGTAAGATTCCCATCACTGGAGCTATTCAAGTAGAGGACCTTGGCTTCAGGGAGGCCAAATGGAGTTTCTTTATTCATTGAATATTGGACCAGCTAACCTTTGAATAGCCTCAGAAATATCAAGAACCTTGGGCTGCAAATAAGTGTTTTGATTCTCAGCAGATTTGCACACAAATGTGGTAGATGGGACCACATCAACATCCTTGTTTTATGGACTCTCATCTTTGGAACCTAGCCTGCACCTCAGCAATGGATGTCACTCAGTAGCCTTGAAACAAGTGAAACCAGTTAAGAGGATCCAACACCCTACCTGCCGGGGTCCAGCCCCGGTGGTTCCAGGGAATTTGAAGGGGAGACAATGTGGTGAGGAAAAACTTATTTATTTAGAAATATAAAAGAAATTAGGAAAGAATAGTATAGTAGGAAAATTTAGTGAAGAAAAGAGGCTGAATAACTTGGGTTTATGTGGAAAGCCAATAAAGTTCCAGACAAGGTCCTCTTGAATAGTGGGGGGCGCCCCACCTTGGGCTCCCTCTCTCGTGGATCTTAAAAGCCAGGGCAAGTAAATAGACATGGTGAGCCTCCATGCCCCAGATGGGAATTCAGCCAGAAAAGGAGGGAGAGAGAGAGCCGACACGGGGGAAACCAGTCCAGTGACTGGCCCACCCTCTATTGTTGTAAAGGCTTTTTATACCTTTTTTTGTACATAGAGATCAATGGATAATATAAAATTATGCAGCATCAGCAGCCCTGACTCTTATCGAGACCAGGCTTTCTCTCTGCATACCTAGTTGTATACATAAGTATTAGGTGATTTACATCATCTTCTGGCCAGAAGGCCAATTAACATTTTACAGCCCTTTTCTGATAAGGGTTTGTCAACCAAAAGAGTTATTTGTGTTGTTCTTCCCAAAGTCTGGTGCCACTCTCAGAAAGCACTAAATAAAGTTATATTCTTACATAGCAAAGACGCAACAATTTATAACAATGAAAGAAGTACAGCGAGTACTTTTCTCTTATAACAAAGAGAAAAGTAATTAACTCAAATGTCTAGTGTTGCTAACATCAAAAACTACTATATTCCTATTTCTATATCCCAATTACATTGATTAATATCCTCCAGGTGCCTTTAAGATGAAGAATATGGAGGCCTGGCAGCAGTCATTGACTCAACAGTGAAACCCATCACCAGTATAATTTTTAGCTCTTTAGAAAAGGCTCTGTATCTTTAAGATGCTTTAAGCTTCGTGCCTCTCGCGGTTAGGGGGCTGTAAACAATTCACAAGTTGTAAAAGTCCCCAACTGTTAGGCAGGTTAGAGAGCCATCAAAGGAGTTTGAGCTGAAACATACTTTTCATATGCAGGAGACTGTTAACTGAAGCCCTGAGTTAACTTTTTCCAGAGAAAAGGTGGTAATGTCAGAAGAGTATGGTATAGCAGAGAGTAAACAGACAGATTTTGGTTTCGGGGTAGATGCTCAGACAGAGGACCCCTCAAGACCTGACTCGCCTTGCCCATCAGGCCTCTCCGCATGACCTTGTCATGGGTGGGATCTCCCGTGCTGGCTCCCGGCACCTACCCTTTGGCTTGACTTGATATCTTCTCCTTATCTCATGCCTGTGTCTGCATCTGTTAAAAAGATGGATTAAAATTTCATCCTTGGAACCTGAGATTTGAATCCTCCCTTGAGATAACTGCAGACTATGTCATGAAAACAAGTTTGAGAATCTGCTAGATGACTGATCCTACATTAACATTTCAGGCAGATCCTGCTGGTTTCTGACCTTTACAGATTACACTTGATAGATTTTTCTGTGGGGTTCTACCTAGAATATATGCAGATTTCTTCTAAGGGCCTTTCCCCCAAACCCCTAGCAACTGTTTTGCCTATTTAGTGAATCCATAAGAAGTAGACAGAAGCTGGCCTTTGAAAGCTTCAGTAGGCAAAGCACATTCTTTAACAAGTTAAACAAGGCATGCCTGTAATCTCTTGAAGTTCTTGCAGAAGGGGCCCAAGTGCACATTTATTAAAAAAAAATAAAGTCTAATACTTGACACCTGTTAGAATCTGCATTTCCACATGAAATAAACTTATGATTTGCTCACAGTATGGAAAATTTACATAAGAACAGTCAACATGTACATAACATGCAAAACGTCAAAAGGCTTCAGAAGACAGTCACTTGAAGATACTTCTGTAAACAGCAGAATGGCAGTCTACACCACATCAAAGACATGTTGCTCAGAACAGAGTCACCTACTAGAAACTTCTGAGCCTAAAGAGGAGAGACGCGGGAGAAGGGGAAGACAAGGGTCTTGACAGACCACCAGACTCTAATAAGTTACCTGTTCCAGGAGACACAAAATCAACCAATCCCTTTTCATTTTAACGACCATGACATTTTTTCATTACTCTTCAAGTCAGAGGCAGAAAATAAAGTATTAGGAATATAAATCATATACAGTATTCATCCTACACCCTGTAGTAGAGTGAATAGTGTCTCCCCTCCCAAATTCATGTCCACTTGGAGCCTCGGAATGGGACCTGATCTAGAAATAGGGTTTTTGTCTACTGTGGAGCATATGTTACGTGGCAGCCTGGATGGGAGGAGAGTTTGGGGGAGAATGGATACATGTGTATGTATGGCCGAGTCCCTTTGCTGTTCACCTGAAACTATCACATTGTTAACTGGTTATAGCCCAATACAAAATAAAAAGTTAAAAAATAAATAAAAATTACAAAAAAAAAAAAAAAAAACAGAAATAGGGTCTTTGCAGATGTTAGCTGAGGGTCAAGATGGGATCAGACCAGACTACAGTGGGCTCTGAATTCCATGCCTGGTGTCCTTATAAGCAGAGGCGAGGACACAGAGACCTGGTGAAGAGGGAAGCAGACTCTGGAGTTCTGCTGCCACAGCCAAGGCCAGCAGAAACCACCGGAGGTCAGAAGGGCAAAGGTTCTCCAAGAGCCTCTGGAGGGAGTGTGGGACTGCCGTGGGACCTTGATTTCAGACTTCTGGCCCCCAGAACTGTAAGAAAACTTCACTGTTTTTAGCCACCCAGTTGTGGTAATTTGTTATGGCAGCCGTGGGAACCTCATCCAGCTCAGGAGAGATGAAGAAGGGCACTTGAATGGTTCTTTGGTCGGGGTCTGTCCAGTACCACGTGCAACTTACACTTCTCGATAACAGCAGAAGACACAGAGAAGATAAGATGCACCATTTACTCAACTGTTCTCCTCGGCATTAACAGCAAACTGTCTACTCTGACAGGAATTAACACTCCCAGGAAGCATCCTGTGAGATACTCATATCTCCATCTGAAAGTTAAAAGGTTCCTTGGAGACCGCCTGGCACAACTTCACACCTCTATCTGGGGAAATGAAAACCTAAGACAGGCTTCCCAGGTGGTGTAGTGGTAAAGAATCTGTCTGCCAAGGCAGGAGAGGCAAGGGTCGTGGGTTTGATCCCTGGGTCAGAAAGATCCCCTGGAGAAGGAAAGAAGGAAACGGGAACCCACTCCAGTATTCTTGCCTAGAGAATTCCATGGACAGAGGAGCCTGGCGGGCTACAGTCCATGGGGTTACAAAGAGTCAGACACGACTGAACATGCATACACACGTGTAAACCCAAGTCAGGAGATTTCAAGAAATCAACCAGCAAATCTTTATCTTCCTCTCATCTTCAGGTAAAGCCTCCATTAAAATTACAAACCATAAAGTTATGAGTTCTACGGTCTAAATCTCATAGGTAACATTTCCGCACTAGCTTTGATTCTGCTCAGTAGTTTCTATGTAGAATTTTGGCAATTCTTCTCCTACATCACCTTCTCACATAGAGGCCCAATACAAATAACGAGACACCTCTCTTCAGGGAATATATGCTACTTCACATTATTAGTGTGTTTATGTATCTTGAGTCTGTATCTCTGACTAGAGAATCCCTCGAGGACATGGACTCTGTCTTATGCATCTTTGTTCCCATGCTTAGTCCCTCAGTCGTGTCCGACTCTTTGCGACCCCATGGACTCTAGCCTGCCAGCCTCCACTGTCTGAGAGGATTCTCCAGGCAAGAATACTGAAGTAGGTTGCCATGCCTCCTCCAGGGGATCTTCCCAACCCATGGATCGAACCCAGGTCTCCCACATTGCAGGCAGACTCTTAACTGTCTGAGCCACCAGGCAAGCCCTTGTTCCCCATAGTGCAGAATATTTTTACAAGTTTGCCAAATGAATATTTCGGGATCAAGCAATTCCTTCAGGGATCACTCCCGGGAACCCAAATTTAGATCATCCCTGTTAAGATCTCCCAGGTTCGATCCCTGGGTTGGGAAGATCTCCTGGAGAAGGAAATGGCAATCCACTCCATGGCTGTTGCCTGGAAAATCCCATGGACAGAGGAACCTGGTAGGCTACAGTCCATGGGGTCGCAAAGAGTCGGACACGACTGAGCGACTTGACTTTCTTTCTTTCACTTTCTATTAAGATCTACTTATTACCTTTAAATGAAGAATGTCAATCTTACAAAAAAAGAGGCTGGAGTGACCCTCAATTCAGGTTAACTTACAATCCTAGTGTTCATGGTGGGAGGGTCCTGTCAGTGAAACTTTATAACTGGTACACTCAGTTCTTAGCTTAAGTGATTTTTCCCCTTTCCTTCTCCCTACCTCCTGCCAGAGGAAACCTCTACTCCCCTTGCTGATTTTTTTCATGATGCCTGTTTGGTAGAGGAACATTGCTGACACACTCAGATAAGACTGGATTCTTCTAGTGAGAAAAGAAAATTTACTAAACAGTGAGAAAATCTGAGACTAAAATCCCTCAAGGAAAATTTCAGTGTAGTTTTCCCAAAGATTTGCATCAAGATTTTTCTAGGATTCCTGGCCTTGGACACAGTATAAACTGAATAAGAATAATGAGATTGTGAAAATGGCAATGGATAGATCAGTATGCTCCCATACGTAAATAAAGGAAGAATCCACAACTACATGCTTATGTGTATACAGACTATGTCTGGTGAGAGAGATATGAAACTGGAAAAAGTGGGTGAACCGAGGGAGGGGAGCACAGGACCTCTGCAGTCTGTTAGTAGAATTACTTTGGCATGCTCTGATATACGGTTTGATTGTTCACAATATCTATAATAGTTTCAATGAAAAATTTTAAAATAACAGGACGGCTTCATTACTACTTCCAACCCTACAAGAAACTTAACAGGCAATGCCATGGACATAAGAATTACTCTGCTTATTAGATGTAAACTGTGCTTAAATGTTTAAAAGAAAAAAAGCTGTTTCAGTGCAGCAAGGCATATGAAAATATCTGAAAAGAAAATGACATTAAAAACAAAAATTGGATACCAGGTCATATATAAACATAGGCTATATTATACTTTTATTTCCTGTAGAATCACTGACTCCTGCTAACATTAAAGTTTCACAAACACTTGGTTCATTGTACAAGTAGGTATGAAGTCCAACTCAATCATCCTGAGATCCTGGTTCCTTATTTTTCTAAAGAATATGCCCTAATACTGCTTGTGGGTTTTTGTTTATTGCTGCAACTATGACATAACTAGTATAAATGCTTTTAATTCTAAATAAAGTTCTGCCAAAATTCTAATGAAACAAAATTTACCTCAAAGCAGATTTCAAGAAATACAGGCTTTAATTTTTATTCAACATAATTTTGGAAATTCTAGCCACAGAATCATAAAAGAAATAAAAGGAATCTAGATTAAAGGAAGAAGTAAAACTGTCACTGTTTGTAGATGACACATTACGAAAAAGATGCTATCAGAAAACTAGAGCTCACCAATGAATTTGATAAATTTGCAGGACACAAAATTAATATACATAAATCTGTTGCATTTCTATACACTAACAATGAACTATCAGAAATTAAGGAACAAGCTCATTGACCACTGTATAAAAAACAATAAAACACCTAGGAATAAACCTACCTAAGAAGTAAAAGACCTGTACTTGGGAAACTATAAGACACTGATGAAAGAAACTGAAGATGACACCAACAAATGGAAAGATATACTATGTTCTTGAATTGGAAGAATTAATGTTGTTTAAATGACCATACTATTCAAGGCACTGACTCTACAGATTCAATGCAATCCCTATCAAAATACCTATGGCATTTTTCACAACTGCAAATAATCTTAAAATTTGTAAGGGAACACAAAAAATCCCAATAGCTACAACAATCCTGAGAAAAAATAACAAGAGCTGGATGAATCATACTCCTTGACTTCAGACTATACTACAAAGCTGCAATAATCAAAACAGTATGGTACTGGCACAAAAACAGACACACAGATCAACAGAACAGGAAATAAACACATACATGATGGTCAATTAATTTATGAAAAAGGCTGCAAGAATATACAATGGAGAAAAGACAGTCTCTTTAATAAATGGTGTTGGGAAAACCAGACAGCTACTTGTAAAAAAATTAAATTAGAAATTCTCTAACACCATTTACAAAGATAAACTTCAAAATGGATTAAAGACCTAAATGTAAGACTGAATACTATAAAACTCCTAGAGGAAAACACAGGCAGAATACCCTTTGACATAAATTGCAGCAATATTTTTTGGATCTGTCTCCTAAAGCAAAGGAAACAAAAGAAAAAATAAACAAATGGAACCTAATTAAATTTAAAAGCTTTTGCCCAGCAAAGGAAACCATCAATAAAATAAAAGGACAACCTGCTGAATGGGAGAAAATACTTGCAAATGATATGACTAATAAAATATCCAACATATATGAACAACTCATATAACTCAACATCAAAAAACAACAGAAACAACAAAAAACCCAATTAAAAAGTGGGCAGAAGAACATTTTTCCAAAGAGGAAATGCAGATGGCCAACAGGCATATGAAAATATGTTCAACATCACTAGTCATCAGGGAAATACAAACTAAAACCACAATGAGATATCACTTCACACCTGTCAGAATGGGTATCACCCAAAAAAACAAACCAACCAACCAACCCACAAGTAACAAATGTTGGTGAGGATATGGAGAAAAGGGAACCCTCATACACTGTTGGTGGGAATGTAAATTGGTGCAGCCAACTGTGGAAAAATGAAGGTTTTTCAAAAAGCTAAAACTAGAGCTTATCATATGACCCTGCAATTCCACTCTTGGGTATAGATTAAAAAAAAAAAAAAAACCCAAAATGCTAATTTAAAAAGATACATGCACCCCAATGTTCATAGCAGCATTATTTATAATTGCCAAGGTATGGAGGGAACCAAAATGTCCATCAACAGATGAAAGAATAGAGATGTGGTGTGTATATATATAGGTATATACACACAATGGAATACTACTTAGCCATAAAAAGAATGAAAATTTGCATTTGCAGTAACATGGATGGGAGGGCATTAAGCTAAGTGAAATAAGTCAGAGAAAGACAAATACCATATGATATTACTTACGAATGGAAATCTAACTAGTGAATAAAAACAAAAAAGAAGCAGCCTCATAGATATAGAGAGCAAACTAGTAGTTACCAGTAGAGAGAGGGAAGGGGACAAAAAAGGAGTAGGGAAAAAAGGGTTATTATAGAATTACATGAAGTCATATGTGTGAAACTTCTGAAAATTGTAAAACACTAAAGCACTATAGAATTGAAACTTCCAATTAAAAAAAGAAAAAGACAAATACAGGCTTTGAAAGAATGTTAAATTCACTTTTTTAAAAGAGACAAATCTTATAGATATCCGTGAAGAAATAATTTAAAAGGTTCATCAGTCATATTAAAATTAAACGAATAAAATGGTGAATTTTATATGTAAAACATGTTTCAATAAAGTTGCTTAAATACAGTAAATAGATGGAGAATTTCTGGCACTTTGGTCTTTTGGTTTTCATCACACAAAGTAAATCTATTATGAAGGCAGAGAGCCTGAAACGCCAGTGCTTAAAGGGATCAGGCAAGGGATTGTGAGCTCACGCCCTCACATCTGAAGTGGATGGCCAGTGGTTTGACTCCAGAAGGTCGTCACACAAACGGGTACAACGAATGACTCCAGATCATCTAATTTTTCAAAAGAACTGGAAATATTCTTTTGTGAAGTAAAATATTGGCAGCAACATGTGAGTTACAGAGAATTCACTTAAGAGATCAAATTGGCCCAAGGGCCACCATTCTGCAAACTGGAGGAATACCTTGGGTCCACTGTGTTTGTCCTTTTATGTGTAAGATCTACTCCATGACCCTAAGTTTAAAATGTATAATAAATATAAATTTGGAAAAAGGAATAGCTTTGTAAGAAAACTTTGACGGGTCAAGAAAAGCTTTTGTAATGAATATGCGTAGCTTTCATTGTGAGTCAAATACCATGCAAATTTACAATTATGTCAAAGAAAGTGATACAGGAGCTTGGATCTGAAGTGAGGTTCTAGAATGCTCATTCTCCAGAGTAACAATCCGAGCCAAGAAAGATTCACTGCCCAGCCCCCAGCTTCATGGGCAGAGTTCCAGAGATGTTGCCCAAGTCAGTGATTGTGCAACGTTATTCTTATAATAAAATAATTATTTTAATGAAGTATTTGCAATAATTTTAAACATCTGATCAAGAAGATTATACACAAATATGGGAGTGTGCTGCACTTTACCAAAAAATAAAGCTAAGCATTTAAATATACAAAAACAACTTTAGGTATAGATCTCTTCTTAAAGGACTTTTTTTAAACATATACATAATTTATAGCATTTTTACATAATAACTTGCTGAAACAGAAAATGTGGCCAATTTAAAACTTACTACAGTACAGAGTATGGCCATAACAGTCCCAGAGGGAAGAACAGGATGAAGAATAACATACTTGAGGTTTTTTTTTTTCCCCCTTAACTCTTTTTCTAAGAAGCACAGCTTCCTCCCCCACCCACTTATTTAAAAAACCTTCTTTGGAGGATTTACTAACTCTTTCTGTATGTGATTCTAACTACAGTTATTTTTTCACCAGCCACATGCCACAAAAGTTGAATTAAAAAAAAAAAAAAGGGCTTGCTTTGAAAAATGTCAGCCTCCTCTTCAGAGGAGTATACATGTAACATGCTTCTCATAATATATGCAGAGCCAAGATCTCCAGAGTAAGATGCTGACATTACCTTTTGTGTACAGAACCCAAAATGGAATCCATTGTTAAAAATTTCTAATCATCAATTAGGATTTTTTTTTTAAAGTGCAATAAGATGCTTAAAACTTAGGCTAAAAGAGTTTATAAAACTATCTTTCTTGAGATTTAAAGCAATACACAAAACAAAGAATAACTTCTTTCTTTTGAAATACTGTAATTTGAAAATGTTTGACACATTTTCCTTTTTGGTTGGGCTGTGATTTTTTTTTTTCCCCCTGTCAACAAAACATGTACTGGCTGCTTTGGAGTTCCAATTTGATCTGCTCCTCTTAGGTGTATAAAGCATATTTCCTGTTATGAGTCTATTTTCATTTTCCCTCCATCAGTTTGAAGGCAGTACCCCATCATTCCTTCGTATACTATCTTTTCCATTTTTCAATGAGGTGTACCAGCAGCTTCAATGTATAGCATCCTTCCCTGACAAGGATGTCCCCTTGGTATCAGAAGCAACACATAGTGACATGAACCAGGGAACCTCGGGCACAAACTATCACCATTGGTCAATGTTTTGACATCAATGGGTCTCAGCTGACCAAAGTCACCACTGGGCCTTTCCCTGTGGCTTGTCACCTTCAACCGCAGAAGGTGACTGTCATAGTTAGCTTAGCAACTTCTGATTCCAGCCCAGCAAACCTAACGCTTTGAGTCAGGTTCCATGTAGGATGAAATACATACAGTTTTCTGGTAAGTAAAGACTCCTCCTCTTGTCCCCCTGCATCTCAGTGCAGAATGTAACAGGGAGAGACACCTTACCTGTTAACAAGTGAAGCAGGCAGTAACAAACAAAGCTTTGCTGTAATTAAACACGTACGAAGGCAGAGGCCTACTACGGTGTAAACCATATGTCACAACCAATTTTCAGGAGACAAAGCTGAATCCTAGTCATTAAGAACCTCATGGGATATATAAGCACGATTTAGTAAAAGTTTGTAACTGTAAACAATGGTCTCCCCTACTGGTGATTATCTTCTAGAAACTGAAATGTGCAACAACGCTCTTGACGTCTTCTTTGGCAGTAAAGTAGCAAGGGTCTGGATGACGGGGCTGTGGTCACTTCAGGAGGGCCAGGTACAGAGCTCGGGAATACTTCATATCCCTCTCCTGCTCCATACAGAAGATCAGGTCCCTGAGGCAGATTCTTGTGATTCTTGGACGAACCAGCTGCTTGCTGGCTGCCAGACTGGACGTCCCAGAAGCAAACAGG
Source organism: Capricornis sumatraensis (assembly GCF_032405125.1). Taxonomy (NCBI): domain Eukaryota; kingdom Metazoa; phylum Chordata; class Mammalia; order Artiodactyla; family Bovidae; genus Capricornis; species Capricornis sumatraensis. Next base: position 33,214,691 of record NC_091089.1, read on the forward strand.
TTGTCTTTTAAACCCTAAACAAAATAAAGGGAGAAGCAAGTTTAAAGTAAGCCATCTTTCAAAGAGAATCTGTCAGTTCAGCAAGAGGCTGCCCTCCGCTAGCTCATGAGTTGGGTGCTGGAGGTCACATCACGATGGAGCTCGACCTGGTCCTCCAGCAGTGCACGCTGTCAGGGGAGGCTGTGGCCGGCACACCTGCTTCATGCCCTCACTCTTTTTCTTACCTGGACCACAGCCGCAGCCTCTTAACTGACTTCTCCACTGCACTCTGTTCTTTGCCCACACAGCAGGGCTGACTGTTCTCTTTCAAGGTCCTACAAAACCTTTTGGGAGTGCTGGATGTGGTCATAACTCGACTGTGGCAATGATGTCACTGGTGTGTATTTGTGGAAGAAACTTTCAAATCACACACTTTAAATGTGTGCCATCTTTTGTATGTCAATTATAAAAGTAGTATATATACGTAGTAGGATATATACTGTGAGAGCTATACTTCTGCACAGGATCTCATCTTTCCAACAATGCTGTGGCAAGTTACATGGGCACTGTCACCACTAAGTAAATGAGAAACTTTAGCTTGGATAGATTGACACAACCTGTTTAAGGTCAGACAGCAACACTGAGCAGAGACTCAATTTTTAACTTGGTCTAAAGTGAATGCTCTTGGTCTGTTCTATGTTGTGTTGCTTAGTTACTTAGCTGTGTCCAATTCTGCAACCTCACGGACTCTAGTCTCCCAGGCTCTTCTGTCCATGGGACTTCCCAGGCAAGAATATTGGAGTGGGTTGCCAGTTCCTTCTCCAGGGATCTTCCCAGACCAATTATTGAACCTGCATCTCCTGCCTTGGCAGGTAGATTCTTTACCACTGTGTCACCTGGAATACCATATCAGGTACAAACTCATTACCTGCTTCCCTTTAGCCTTACTTCTCACTGCCAAGATCAGCAAAAGGCCATTCCAGGCCAATCTACTTATCCTTTAAGACTCACTTTAAATGGGTCTACTTGCCTTCTCCTTTCCTGCAAGAATTCTCTTTGTGGCAATTGCTTTACACTGTAATTTGTACATGCCATATCCACTAGATTGTAAGCTTTCTGAGGACAGGGACTATTACTTCTATGTCATCTAGGGCTTAGCCAAGTACACAGGACAACACAAATTATCAGCAATACTTTCTCAATTGAACGTACTGATTTAAAACAGAACAATCTCCAGTGTGAGTTCTAAATGTCACTCAAAATAGAATGAAATCTATAAATTCTCTTAGCAGTATGTCTATATATCACTATTTAAAAAAAGACTGGAAGAAGAAATAAAAATATAGAATACTCAGAATAATTTGGCAAAGATGAATCTTTTATTCTCTCATTATTTTCTTTATTTTTACTATACTTTGTTTCAAAACCATCTCAACTGGAATGGCAACTCTCCTTTCCCTACTCAAAAGACTTTCTTCTAAAGGAAAGCTATCTACCTAACATGGGAAGTGAATCTGATGGTTCCATTACTATATTTTTATAACCATCAAATTTTAATTATTCCCTCTTTCTGTTTTTTTTCTTCTTTATTTTGATGGAAGGTAAGGAAATTCCCTTGAAAGTCTCCAAAACACTATGGTCAAAGCAAGTCAACTTAATTCCATACATGTTCACAGAATGACTGGGAACATTTTATTTCACAAATAAACTTTCCTTCAAAGATACTATTCCCTTTCGAAGGCATATGATATCACAATCACATTTCTACACTCATTAGGTTAAACTTATTCAGAAGCATTCAGGAAACAAGTTTTGGAAAGTCCTGACTTTAAAAAAAGAACAAAAAGACTACTCTTGGCTACACAATTGTCTGGTTACTTCTCCTGGAGACCCTCTATGGTGTAGAGCCTGTTTCTCATCATCTTTGCAGGTGTCTTGGTATAAATCTGTACAAATATGAGTACCAGCCTCTGTAGCTCTGACTAAGCATGACAGTCAAGCACCAGCACATCACTCTTTCCTGCTTTTAGAGCACTGCTACTTAGAGGCCGTGTAACAAACATGAAATCTTAACTCTTGTAAATTATCACCATCAAATATTCTGGTAAGATTTTTACAGAATGGGCCCACCTACTCAGCTTTGAAATGCTGGATAAAAGTTCACATTAGGAAGAAAGTTAATAAAACACATGAGTGAGAGGCAATTTTGTTGTATATAGGAGTTATCTGTTTAAAACTACTGCACATTTAAGTAGAGGCATTTTTCAAAGCCAAAGATTAGACATGCTGAAGCTGAATCTATATGTTTACAAATATTTCCTAACAAGAATTCACCAAAAATCATCCACGCAGTGTTTGATGTGAAATTTAAATGGTTAGATGGATACACTAAGTCTTGGCAATTTCATTTCTATGTAAATATCCAGAAATATGTCATGTCTTTTTATCAAAAGACATGTATGAGCACATCTGCAGTACCATTCATAATGGCCCTAAACTAGAAACAATCCAAATGTCCATGAAGAACAGAATAAACTCGGGACTATGCACATAAATGGACTACTACACGGCAGGAATAAACAGATTGACATGGACAAGTCACAAAGATGTTCAATGAAAGGTTATAGGTGCAAAGGAATACACATGGTTTGATTCCATTTCTAGATTTAAAAAACAGGCAAAGCTGTAGAAGTCAGGATAATGATTCTCTTTAAGGGAGAAGAATGGTAACCAAAAAAGGGGACAGGAGAAGTTTGCTGGGATTCTGGTGATGTTCTCTTCCTTGTCCCGAGGACTGTCTGCATGGGTATGTTCATGCTGTGAAAATTCAGTGAGCTGACTTATGATCTGTGTACTTCTCTGCATTGATGGTATAGTTCAATAAAAGAACTTAAATTGCTACCCAAAGTCTTGTGTATGTAGGAAATAAAAAGGGAAGTGAAGAGGAAAAAGAGGACAGAAAATAAGGCAAAATTATTAAATAGAAAAAAAAATGAAGGAAAACTAATCATCTGGGTAAGGAACAAAGGGGTCACAGTTCATGTTGATCACGTGAGCAGCCTGAAGGATCCCCGGGAAAGAGCCACATTGCAGCTGCCAGCACAGGGTTGAAAAGGAGGTCATTCCAACAGGATGCCGCAGAAGGCCTGAGGCAATGTTATAAATGAAACAAACCCCAAGGGACATGCAGTAACCCAACAGAAATGTCTTTTATAATTCACAACTTTACGAAGGTGACAGCGTTCTCTTCTCCCAAACCAGTGGCTGGCTTGGAAAGCCAGTCTTTCTTGAACTTAGATACAAATATATAGCAATTTTATTCCTAGGCTGATGATGTGGGCAAATCCACAGTCTGACTTGTCAGCTTCCCACTGACCTGGCCAGAACAGTCAGCTACCTCTTAATTATCCATGGTAAGCAGGGTGGAACCCAGAGCTGTAAAAACTCAAAATCTGCCCTCACCATCAGTTTTCATTTTCTTCTTTCTCACCAAGTCTTTTTGCCCAAAGTTGTCTAGGACTGATTTCTGGTTATGCTATTCAGTCAGTGCCAAAGAACACAAATGTAGTTAGGAGACAAGAAGTTTTAAGAAGAAAACAAAACAAAACAAAACAAAAACCTCTTGGGACAATGTACTATTTGTTTCTGAAATAGAAGGTTTTCCCGATCGACTTTCTACATGAAGATACTCCTTAATTTGTATTCTTCATTTAGATGAAAAGAGGGGGAAAGAGAAGATGAAATTCAATGAAGATGAAAGAAATAATTCACTTACTAAGTGTACAACAGATGTTTTCAGAATCATAACCAAACCTAAATGTAAGCATTCTCTAAAACTGCCAGGTCAATTACGTTAGCCTTCATTCAGTTCAGTTCAGTTGCTCAGTCATGTCCGACTCTTTGCGACCAAGTGAATCACAGCACACCAGGCCTCCCTGTCCATCTCCAACTCCTGGAGTTCACTCAGACTGATGTGCATCGAGTCAGTGATGCCATCCAGCCATCTCATCCTCAGTTGTCCCCTTATCCTCCTGCCCCCAATCCCTCCCAGCATCAGGGTCTTTTCCAATGAGTCAACTCTTTGCATGAGGTGGCCAAAGTATTGGAGTTTCAGCCTTAGCATCAGTCCTTCCAATGAATAGCCTTAAGTTGTTCAATTATATCAGTAAACAAAGTTGCATATTTTTAGAGGAACTTTTTTGATCTTTTTTTGATCCTTTTTTGATAAGGAACACTTGAACAGTGTCAGTTATCAATAAGTAATTAAAAATAACCAATTATCCATATTTCTCAATACAGCAGGTAGGTGCTGTGAGGTAAACTTTTAAAAGAGTCTCTACCTATGTTTTCTTAAATTATGTTACTGCTATACTAGTGAATTCACGCTAGCCCATGTACTAATTCAATTCAAGTTATCTGTGGGACTTCCCGGGTGGTCTAGTGGTTAAGAATCCATCTGCCAATGCAGGGGACATGGTTTTGATCCCTGGTCTGGGAAGATTCAACATGCTATGGAGCAACTAAGTCTACATGCCACAACTATTGAGCCTGTGCATCCCTAGGGTCCATGCTCTGCAACAAGAGAAGCCACTGCAATGAGAAGCCCAGACCCTGCAACTATAGAGTAGCCACTGCTCACCACTAGAGAAAGCCTATATGCAGCAATGAAGCCTCAGCAGAGTCAAAAATAAATTAGTTTAATAAATAAACGAAAAAATTAAAATACAGAGGAAGATTGAATGGTGGTGCATATAGGTTGTCTCCTCCACAGTAACCTCAGAAAAATTACTTAACTTTTCTGTGCTTTAGTTTTCTAATCTGCAAAACACGAATAGTAACTGAGATTATAAGATTGGCCTAAGGACTAAATAGGAACAATGCCTGGCATACAGTATATTCTCTATAAATGTCATTTGTCAGATGGGAGGCGGTTTGTAAATCGGAAACAGTGTAACCCTAGTTCCAAGATCTTTCTTGCACCCCCTAGTTAAATCTAATTAAACGTTCCTGCCTAAGTCCTATTCTTCTAAGTCCTGGTTAGTTTAAAGAAATATTGATAATTTGTCCTGCCACCCCAACCATGTCCCTCTTTGTGAAAATTTTAAATTTAAGTTAAGCTTTGAATGCTTAAAGCTACAAAGGAAACTAATGGGTATTACAGACATACAGCAAGTGGATGAAGGATGTGTCCTGGGACAGGAGGTTTTCATGAGCTCCTCAAATCAAATAGTGGAGGAGTGGCAGTGCTGCCTTACAGAACCAACCAGGCGTATCAGCACTATCTCCATGAGCCAATGTCCATTCCTTCCATTCTAGTCTCTGAATCGTAAGACCAAGAAAAACACAAACATATCCTTGAATCTTAACAGTTAACCAGGAACAAAAGCTGGACATTCGTACCTCTAGAAGGCAAAGAGCCATTACATTTCTCAGACTCTCTTCATATTATTCTAACCCCATGTCACCATGGCAGCTCGTAAGGGATGTAGTCTTAAACTTTAAGGAAAAATAAGAACCAGACAGAGGGAACAGTGAGTGGAAAGCAGATCTGGCTCCAGAACAAAACCCAAACATCTTCTAAGTCTTGGAAGCAAGGATAGATAAAAGTGTCCTGGATGCCTGGCCTTCGTGTAAGAAGAACACCAAAAGTCTATACTAGAAGGCCTGAGCTTCCAGGCCTGAAGGGCAACACAGAGCAGAAGTTATGGATACTGAGCCGCGTTGTTGCCTGCCCTCTGCTGGTCAACAAGCAGAACTCTTGAAGTAATAGATCCTTCACCTCTATCACCTTTATTTCAGAACACAGACAACTCTGCATGGTAATTTCCACCCTAGAATTTTGTCACCTCTAGCTTTCTGTGTTTCAGCAGTCTTTTACAGAAGTAATATGTCTAAATGGACTGATGTGACACGTAATCCTGGGTTCTGAATTCTAACTCCAGGCTTCCATTGTGGCTCAGCTGGTAAAGCTGAATTCTAATTCTAGTGGTGCAATTATGAGAGCTATGAAGACAATACTGGTTGCCCTGTGCTAATAACCACTCTCATCTTTATCTCCAAAAGAACACCTTCTTCAGTTCTAGACCTCACTGTTCAACTTCCTAATAAAGAATGCGGCAAATCATTTTTGTTGTTTAGTCACTCAGTTGTGTCAGACTCTTCTGCGAGTGGCCCGCCAGGCTCCTCTGTCCATGGGATTTCCCAGGCAAGAATACTGGAGTATGTTGCCATTTCCTTCTCGAGGGGATCTTCCCAACCCAGGGATCAAACCTGTGTTTCCTGCATTAGCAGGTGGATTCTTTACCAGAGGCTGGGGAAGACAGCTGTAAGTCATTACTTCTGTTTTCCTCTTCTCTTTCTCACTTAAAGGAATGGTAAAACCATTCACCTCCAATGCCTAAGCCAGAAAACTGGGTGTCACCCTCAAACCTACCTTCTATATCCCAACTATCATTTATTAGTTCTATCTCCTTAATAGTTTCCAAATAATCCACATCTTTTTACATTTTCACTTCCATGCCTGAGATTACTTCATCAGCCTTCTAAGAAATCTTCCTATTTTCAGCATTAATAGCGTTCACACTGCAGTGAGAAGGATCTTTCTCAAATAAATAATCTGGTAATACCATTTTCCTATTTAAAACACTCCAGTGGCTAAAAATCTTCTCCAGGACCAGGTCCAAGTATCTAACCATGACACAGTCAACCACGAGCACGCCAAAGCCTCTCTCCACATTCTCATCTCTCGTTTCCTTCCTACTACTCAAACTATTGATCAGGCCATAGAATGTGTTTTCCAGTTTGTTCCGAGAGTTACTTCTCTCCTCCTGGGATTCCTTCTCCAGTCTCTGTCCTACCCTTGTATCACAGCACCTGACTAAGTTCTTCAAGACTCAACTCAGGTAACGTGTTTTTCCAATGTTACAAACACACTTAGCCCTGGCTGAGGTGAGGGGCATCTCCCGGGGACTTCAGTGCTCTCTACTTTACCATTACATGTGTTCAATGCAACACAACTACCTAATAACTTGCCCACTCACTGGAAAGGAAGGATTTTGGACTTGTGAATATTTTATATATATGGCACTTAGCTGCTATCCAATCAACATGTTGTACACTTCTGCACAAAGTATGACTCAATAATATCAGTTATGTGAATGACCAAAACAGTGAAAATGAGCCATACTAAGGGCTTTTAAATCAAGATCCTGCTGCTATTCTTACCTTTTAGCCAAATAAATCTGGGAGAAGACCTGAAAGGTAAAGTCTTTTGATGACTTGTTCTTCTACATTACTCATCCCCACAAAGCTGCCACCAGACGGTATTTACTCAAAAGGCTATTTTCTGTCACTTTCTCCAAACAGTCAGCAAGTCTTCAACCCACCAACTAATACAACATACAAGAACAGCAAGCAACCAAATAAATGTCAATTCTGGAAAGCAGTAACTTACTGCAAGCTGAAAAGCCTGTATCAGTAGGATTTTCCTCTTCATACTCTGGTTATTTTTTTTAACCTTTAATTAAGACACTTACAAAGTCCTCCAAAAACTCAAGTAAACTATGTCTAGAAACAAGTTTTATCTATTATTCTATGAGAATTTCTTTAAAGGATTGCCAGTAAAAGATTTTTCTTTCAGAGCCAGCTTTAATTTTATCCTTTCAGGATTGTAAATGTTTTAAAAAAAAACCAGCTACAGTATCTGTAAGGATTGCTGTGCCTCACAAGTAAAGGTAGGTTTACCAGTATATTTAAAGGTATTAATAGTAGCTTTGTCTAATTGAAACTCTGGTAATTCTAGTGTTGACTAATTGCATATAGACTGATGGAAAATGATACTAGAAAGAAATGAATTTATAGGGAAAATGAAAGAGCACTAGAAATGATAAATGTTAAAAAGCTGTTTTTATTTTCATAAGTTCTTTAAGTGATATATGATCAAGTAATAACAATGTACTATGGAGGTTAAAAACATACAGAAGTAAAACAGGTGAAGACAAGTAACACAAAGGATGGGAGGGATTTATATAATGGAATTCTACGCTAAAAGGTTTTTACATGGTATGTGAAGTGGCATTAATTCAAGATTGAGTGTAAGCAGTTAACAATACATACTGTACCTTTAGACAGATCTGTATAGCAACCATTAAAAAAAAATAAAAGAGGAATAGTTAAAAAGTTAAAAGAGGATATAGAATGGTATACTAAAACACTACTTGATTAACTCAAAAGATGAAAAGGAGAAATAATAACAGCAACAAAAATAAGGACAAACAAATTAGCAACATGGTAGACTCAAATCCAATCACAGTAATAACTTCATTAAATGTAAATGAACTCAATTGTCCAAATAAATTTTCATACTGGATACAAATCCAAAACTCAATTACATGCTACTTTAGGCGGCACTAGTGGTAAAGAACCCTGCTGCCAATGCAGGAGACGAAGAGATGCAGGTTTGATCCCTGGGAAGATGCCCTGGAGGAGGGCACAGCAGCCCACTCTAGCATTCTTGCCTGGAGAACCCCACGGACAGAGGACATGACTGAAAGGTCTATAGGGAGGCAAAGAGTCCATGACTGAAGTGACTTAGCCCTAGCCATAAGAAACCAGCTTTAAATAAAGACACAGATAGGTTGGAAGTAAAAGAACGGAGAAACGATAAATCATGCAAATACTAAGCATAAGACGTGCTGGTGTGGTATATGAATTTATCTCAACTAAAAATACAAACAACTGGCACAGTTTGATAAGTCAAATAAACAAGTTAAAGCAAATATTTCAATAACGACTTATATTTACTGTTTTTAATCTCTGGAAAATTTTAAAGATCCAACTAAAATTCAGATTTATGTTTAAGTCATTTATGAAAAAGAGGCAGATTTGTTAATGAAAGTGTGAGCAAAATTAAATGTGAAAAAATATACCTCAAAACATAAAAAGCTTCTTTATCTAAAATGACATGTTCTCAATTCTAATGTATCTACATGATATTTATAGAAACAAATCTGTTGAAATATCTAATTCTGTTTGTCCCCTAGTAGATTTTAAACTGCTGTGTTCCCCGAATCATTTCACGCTTAATATTTTAATTATAATCTACTTACACCCTCAAATCATGAAAACTAGTAAATATGGTAAACAAAATAACATCTATGTAAGATCGCGGAGAAGGCAATGGCAACCCACTCCAGTACTCTTGCCTGGAAAATCCCATGGATGGAGGAGCCTGGTAGGCTGCAGTCCATGGGGTCGCGAAGAGTCAGACACGACTGAGTGACTTCACTTTCACTTTTCACTTTCATGCATTGGAGAAGGAAATGGCAACCCACTCTAGTACTCTTGCCTGGAGAATCCCAGGGACGGAGGGCCTGGTGGGCTGCCGTCTATGGGGTCGCACGGAGTCAGACACGACTGAAGCAACTTAGCAGCAGCATGTAAGACAGATCATTCAAATACCCTTAAGAATTCAACTCGGTTGTCTGTTTCAAAATACACCCATTTCTAAGGTATGAAAAAAAGTGTCCATAAATAATTTTTAATGCTTAAATAAAATTTTAAAAACCCAAGTAATCTCCTTATAGGTTATCTTAGAGGTTGACACACTCATGCACCATGTTCCATACATAAATAGAACCTCAACCTTTGAAGAGGGCAGAGAGAAGTGGTATAGATACAATAAATGAAAAGTTGTAGAAACTGGAACATTTTGAAATGTCTGATCACATCTGTTACTAATAAAGGAATGGGAAAACAGGCATTCACGCAGTGGTGGAAACTGGCATAAACTTCTTGGAAAGTAACATGGAAATACCTATTAAATTTAAGATGTGAATATCCTTTGACCCAGAAGTCCCACTTCTAGAAATCGTCTGCAAAATAAATGGGTACATGATGACAGAGAATGCTAACTATTTATAATAAACAAATGAAAATATTTTAAATGTCTATCAGTGGATAACAGAATTATAGCACAAAAGTATGTAACCAGCACAGGAAAATGTCCATATACATTGTTTCACAAGTTGTAAAACAGTACTTTTAGGATGATCCCATTATAGTGGTTAAGAGTACAGAGAAACATCAAATTTTTTGATATGTATCTGGGGTTCTCCACTTACTAACTACAGAACTCTGGAAAAGTCATCTTCCTTAAACCTAAATTTTTTCATTTAGAGAAAATAATAGTAGAGGAGTTAACAAAAAGATAATACATTCTAAGTCCTTGATAAAGGTAAACTATAGTTATTAATATGCAATTGTGTGTGTGTGTGTATATATATATATATTTGATCGTAGGTGTGGAATTGCCAATACCTGTTAGATTTTCATCTATGAAAATGGCAAGTTGATAGGGTTTAACCTAATATAGGCATGGATATTTCTAGAAAGGGTAACCCAAGAAACATAAAGAGTTGTTTTTAATACTTTTATATCATTTTGACATTTTTCAACATGATCAGAGTTAACATTCCTTCTCCCAAATAAAAAGCTATTTACTCTAGCAGACACAGGAGACCTCTTTCTTACCCCCTCAATCAATAATCTACCTTTTGATTATACTCTTCTAGAAACTGTGTCCTCTTCATTTCATAAGAAACTTGTACGTACTGGAAAGGATCTTAAGAGATTACATATGTAAGTAAACTCATACTAGTTTAAACAATGGAAGAAAGTTACCACTGAAATCTGTCTAATATTATATTCCAAAGAGCTTTGGTTTTAATAATTCTATATAACTATCCTTATATAAAGGTGGGTGGGAATTGAGAAGAAAAGTTAAGAAATGAAAACAAAATAACATTTTCTGACAGGTACAAAGAAATCTGTGGGCACTCTGTGTTCGAGATCACAGGCCTAGTGCTTTGAAAGCCCTAGCCTGCTCCGTGTTGAAATGATTCTTTTATTTTAAATTTATTTATTTATTTGGCTATGCCAGGTCTTAGTTGTGGCATGTGGGATTTAGTTCCCTGACCAGAGACTGAACCCAAGCCCCCTGCACTGGAAGCTTGGAATCTTAGCTACTGGACTACCAAGGAAATCCCTGAAATGATTCTTAAAAAAGTAATAATTAGGAGAATTAGTAATATAATCCAGAAATTCTCTAACCATCTTCTCTGAAGAAGACAAAGAATGGAACCCATCTCACTCTGCCTGCTGATGTTTCCTCTTATGTGACAGACACACAAAACCACCATAGTTCCATTTGTTCTTGAATAGAACACTTTCTGGTACCATCATTACCTTTCCAGGATGTCCCACCTTTCCCAGACCTCATTTGTGGCTATGAGCAGGAAGTTGCTGCTGAGTCCTTGTTTTAAAAAACAGGTACATCATTACCTGGCACTTAACTAGCTAATTTTCACTTCCTTGAAGGGGCATACCAGCAAGGAACAGAAATAATGGGAGGGGGACAGGAAATACTGTTATTAGGATTAGCATGGAGGGAAAAAAATGGCTACCTACCACACAGATTTCTTCAGAAACTCAGAGATAGTTCTTGGACTCCACTAAGCTATTCTTTTATTGAATAGGTGCAGGCATTCTAAGACACTGAGGTGTTGTTATTTAGTGTTGCTAAGTCATGTTACTCCTTCCAATCACATGGACTGTAGCCCACCAGGCTCCTCTGTCTATGGGATTGTCCAGGCAAGAATACTGGAGTGGGTTGCTATTTCTTTCTCCAGGGGATCTTCCCAATCCAGGGATCGAACCTGCCTCTCCTACACTGGCAGGTGGATTCTATACCATTGAGCCACGTGGGAAGCTCAAGACACTAAGGATTTAATATCAAATCACGAGGAAAGGCAAATGTTTGTGCCACTATGGTAAATTTTTTCTCAGGTATATTCAAATCAGTATAATGCTCAAGTGATTTCAGCCTGTCTATGAAGTGACTATAATATTTTTTACTTTTCATAAGAATGAAAATTTCAAAACAGTAAGCACTTAATATAAATTTATGAAATTAATGCAAATTATTTCTTCTGAGTTATCTCAAACCTTGTCACATACTTATTATGTAACAGCTCTAGAACATTCTTTTCAAAATAAGGCATTTTATCACTTGTTACATTGCTTCAACCCTGCTTCATAGTACACTGTGATTTTTTTTCAAACAATTTCAGTTTCTTTTCTTAAAAAAGCTTTATTTCCCACTTGATTTTTAAAATTTTATACCAGGTGCCCAAAAAATAAACAGGTGAATTTTCAAGCCTTAAGATATCTTTACTTAAAACAGCTCGGGCCCTATTAATGTACGTTGCCCTTCAGAGGACTAGGCTTCTAGCAGAGTAGGGCCCCTCTATGTTAAGGGCAACCAGATACAGGCTAAAATAAAAGAAAACATACGGGAAAGATACCATCATTATTTATTTCTTTACCCTGAGTTTTTTCATTGCTATTTGCCCATAGTCTTCTGAAAATCCCCTTCCCTCTCCATACCCTGTTCCCCCTCAAATCAAAGTACTCTAATACTTTAAACATCCAATTGGAGCTAAAGAGAAAGGCAGGTTGCTACAACAGATACTATCACAAGACTCTCAAATTCTGTACAAAAAAGTTCTAATAATATCTACAGCAAACTGTTACAAAACACTATTTGAGGTATAGGATTTTTTCAAAAGTTCATCTCTAAATACACATAAAAATTAATACAACTTTCTCAGAAATCACACTTCTATAAGCTATGGCATGAAATATTCTTGCCAATGGAATTCAATACCCTATTTCTCTTTCCCTTTTAACTTTTTTACTTACTGTCATATTCCTAATGCTTAGAACAATTCCTGGCATATAAGCAGGCAAATATAGACTTCAATATTTCTCTTTTAAAAATTTTATTCATTTTTAATTGAAGCATAACTGGTATTGTCAACATACTATTCTAAAATGGTCCTTTCTCACCTTTTTTCCCCTATACATCTACTCACAAAATACTACAATGGGATGATTTCTATTATTAATGTTACAGAGAGGCCATTAACCAATAAAGGGCTAAGCATATAGATTTACAGTTCTGCTGCAGAATCATTTTATAGGTTCTGTCCAAATAAAATTTGCTTGGCTAATAATATTTAAAGAATCCTTGGTTTAATAATAGTTACAAGTCTGCTTAAATGATATGCCTTATTTTGAAGGTATACACCTTCAAAATAAAAGTGCAATAAAGAAGAAATTAATTTTAGGCATGTATCTTTAATAGCTGGGAGAAATAGCAAAACTGTTACATTCTCTGACATTCATTTCTGAATTAGAATTCAACTGTGGGGAAAAAAAATGTATTTGTCTAAAAGCAATTCTGATTCAATAAAATTTGTATTTATTACTAAGTAAAGTTTCAAAAAAGTCCCTTTTCTTCCCCTAAAATCTTCACAATTTTACAGGGCAGTAGTCTAACCAGTTTCTAGACAGAAAGAGTATACACTTATCTATGTGGCAATAATTTCTTTGCTTTGTTTAGCAAACAAACACTCTTTAAAGAAACACATACTAGGCATATAAATACTATAAGCACCATGTAGTTATCTGACACTGTAACCACTTAATCTTAAAAGGAATACCAGCATTTTCAAGCCAATGTGTTATAAGGTCAAACAAAATCTATCTTTATTTTCAACAAAATAAATACTGTTATGATGGCTGGATCATTAGTAAGTTAGGTAAACTATTTGAAATTATTGCTAATTGACAAATCAAGGAAGAAGTCAAAAAGGAAATCAAAGTATGCATAGAAACAAATGAAAATGAAAACACAACAACCCAAAACCTATGGAATTCAGTAAAAGCAGTGCTAAGGGGAAGGTTCATAGCAATACAAGCTTACCTCAAGAAACAAGAGAAAAATCAAATAAATAACCTAACTTTACACTTAAAGTAACTAGGAAAAGAAGAAATGAAGAACCCCAGGGTTAGTAGAAGGAAAGAAATCATAAAAATTAGAGCAGAAATAAATGAAAAAGAAATAAAGGAGACTAAAGCAAAAATCAACAAAACTGAAAACTGGTTCTTTGAGAAGATAAATAAGATACGCAAACCACTAGCCATACTCATCAAGAAAAAAAGGGAGAAGAATAAAATAAACAGATTTAGAAATGAAAATGGAGAAATCACAACTGACAACACAGAAATACAAAGGATCATAAGCAACTATATGCCACTAGAACGGACAATTTGGAAGAAATGGACGAATTCTTAGAAAAGTATAACCTTCCAAAACTGAACCAGAAAGAAACAGAAAATCTTAACAGACCTAACACAAGCATGGAAATTCAAACTGTAATCAAAAATCTTTCAACAAACAAAAGCCCAGGACCAGATGGCTTCACAGGTAAATTAGACCAAAAATTTAAAGAGCTAACACCTATCCTACTCAAACTCTTCGAGAAAATTGCAGAGGAAGATAAATGCCCAAACTCATTCTATGAGGCCACCATCACCCTAATACCAAAACCAGACAAAGATGCCACAAAAAAAGAAAACTACAGGCCAATATCACTGATGAACATAGATGTAAAAATCCTCAACAAAATTCTAGTAAACAGAATCTAACAACACATTAAAAAGATCATACATCATGATCAAGTGGGCTTAATCCCAGGGATGCAAGGATTCTTCAAGATTTGCAAAGCAATCAATGTGATATATACACCATATAAACAAATTGAAAGATAAAACCCAAATGAATACTTCAATAGACGCAGAGAAAGCCTTTAACAAAATTCAACATCCATTTATGATAAAAACTCTCCAGAAAGCAGGCATAGAAGGAACATACTTCAACATAATAAAAGTCATATATGATAAATCCACAGCAAACATTACCCTCAGTGGTGAAAATTTGAAAGCATTTCCCCTAAAATCAGGAAGAAGACAAGGGTGCCCACTCTCACCACTACTATTCAACATAGTTTTGGTAGTTTTAGCCGTAGTAATCAGAGAAGAAAAAGAAATAAAAGGAATCCAGATTGGAAAAGAAGTAAAACTCTCATTGTTTGCAGATGACATGATCCTCTACATAGAAAACCCTAAAGACAACACCAGAAAATTACTAGAGCTAATCAATGAATATAGTAAAGTTGCAGGATATAAAATTAATACAAAGAAATGCCTTGCATTCCTATACACTAACAATGAGAAACCAGAAAGCAAAATTAAGGAAGCAATCCCACTCACCATTGAGATGAAAAGAATAAAATACTTAGGAATAAATCTACTGAAAGAAACAAAAGACCTATATATAGAAAACTATAAAATACTGATGAAAGAAATCAAAGATGACACAAATTGATGGAGAAATATACCATGTTCATGGATCAGAAGAATCAATTTAGTGAAAATGAGTATACTACCCAAAGCAATCTACAGATTCAATGCAATCCCTATCAAGCTCCCAACGGTAGTTTTCAGAGAACTAGGACAAATAATTTCACAATTTGTATGGAAATACAAAAAACCTCGAATAGCCAAAGCAATCTTGAGAAAGAAGAATGGAACTAGAGGAATTAGCCTGCCTGACTTCAGGCTCTACTACAAAGCTATGATCATCAAGACAGTATGGTTCTGGCACAAAGACAGAAATAAAGATCAATGGAACAAAACAGAAAGCCCAGAGATAAATCCACGCACCTATGGACACCTTATCTTTGACAAAGGAGGCAAGAATATACAATGGAGAAAAGACAATCTCTTTAGGAAGTGGTGCTGGGAAAACTGGTCAACCACCTGTAAAAGAATGAAACTAGAACACTTTCTAACACCATACACAAAAATAAACTCAAAATGGATTAAAGATCTAAACCTAAGACCAGAAACTATAAAACTCCTAGAGGAAAACATAGGTAAAACACTTTCTGACATAAATTACAGCAAGTACCTCTATGACCCACCTCCCAGAATAATGGAAATAAAAGCAAAAATAAACAAATGGGACCGAATTAAACCTAAAAGCTTTTGCACAACAAAGGAAACCATAAGCAAGGTGAAAAGACAGCCTTCAGAATGGGAGAAAATAATAGCAAATGAAGCAACTGACAAATAATTAATCTCAAAAATATATGAGCAGCTTGTTCAGCTCAATACCAGAAAAATAAATGACCCAATCAAAAAATGGGCGAAAGAACTAAACAGATATTTCTTCAAAGAAGACATCTGTATAGATGGGTAACAAACATATGAAAAGCTACTCAACATCACTCATTATCAGAGAAATGCAAATCAAAACCACAATGAGGAACCATCTCACGCTGGTCAGAACAGCTGCTATCAAAAAGTCTACAAACAATAAATGCTGGAGAGGGTGTGGAGAAAAGGGAACCCTCTTGTACTGTTGTTGGGAATGCAAACTAGTACAGCCACTATGGAGAACAGTGTGGAGATTCCTTAAAAAACTGGAAATAGAACTGCCATACAACCCAGCAATCCCACTGCTGGGCATACACACGAAGGAAATCAGAATTGAAAGAGACACGTGTACCCCAATGTTCATCGCAGCACTGTTTATAATAGCTAGGACATGGAAGCAACCTAGATGTTTATTAGCAGATGAATGGATAAGAAAGCTGTGGTACATATACACAATGGAATATTAGTCAGCTATTAAAAAGAAAGCATTTGAATCAGTTCTAATGAGGTAGATGAAACTGGAGCCTATTAAACAGAGTGAAGTAGTCAGCAAGAAAAACACCAATACAGAATATTGACACCTATATATGGAATTTAGAAAGATGGCAATGATGACCCTATACGCAGGACAGCAAAAGAGACAGTGATATAAAGAACAGACTTTTGGACTCTGTTTGGAGAAAGCAAGGGTGGGATGATTTGAGAGAATAGCACTGAAACATTTATATTATCATATGTGAAATAGATGATCAGTCCAAGTTTGATGCATGAAACAGGGCACTCAAAGCTGGTGCACTGGGACAACCCAGAGGGATGGGATGGGGAGGGAGAAGGAAGAGGGGTTTGGGATGGGGGACACATGTACACCCATGGCTGATTCATGTCAATGTATGGCAAAAACCACCACAATACTGTAAAGTAATTAGCCTCCAACTAATATAAATAAATAATTTTTTTTTAAAGTATTGCTAATCCAAAAAAGAGATTCTTTCTAATCCAAGGACCTAAAATTAATGGAGGAAGAAAAGTTATTCATGACTTAACATTCCAAAGACATCACCTAAGCAATATACATACAAAACGCACACATGCAAACATTCTAAATCTTTAAGTAGGTTCTAGATTACTGCATAGGTATCCATACAATCTATATTAATCTAAGAACTAATTTCATACACTTATCTTCTTATATATAATTTCAATGCACAGAAGTAAATTAAGGAGAAACTAAATACTCCAAAGTAGCAAATTTTAACAGTTCCCCTCTCTTAGACACAATAGGCTTATGGAATAGTTGGTTCTAAATGATAATTGGTACTTGTTGCTTTTTGCCAGAGTAACACCTGGAGACAGTGGCTGATGCTATTCAACTTTAGCAAGACTTCTAAGAATATTAAATGTAAATCTACATAGAGGATAGTTATATAAATTATACAATTAGAAAGATTTTTGAAGGATAAGAGGGAGTTTGCATAACAGAAAAAAATTCTAAAGGAAGAAGGTCTAAAACAAATTTCTCCAAATTTATTTTTGTTGATTTGTTATCAGCAAAAATGATAAGCTATGAATGCTGAATGTTCTAAGTTTAATTCTCTGAAATTTATAGTTTTAAAAATTGCCACCACTTTATGCAGTGTTCCAAACTGAAAGCTCTCCTCTTCAGTACTAGAAAAACCTGCATTTGAGCCAAGGATTTACTCCTCAAAGAGCAAGACTCCACCTCACTCCCCTCTGGAATTTTATGCTTATTCCAGCAAATTCAGACCAAACAGGCAACATTTCAGGTTTCCATCTATAAAGAAAGAGGCAGACAATAAGTAGACCCTCAATTTTTAGGTACAGAGTAATAAAAATATAAATGGTTTAAAATATCAATTTTCTGATATTTGTGAGAATAAAAAATTCAAATTGTTAAAGGGTTTTTAACAATCTGATTCATGCAATTTAAGTGACTGGAGGGGCAAATCAATCAGCAGTTTATGTAAACACTGAAAGAGCATATAGGAGGGTTCTCTCCAGTTTCCCATTTTTCAAAGAAAATTGCCTTTAAAGTTAAAACACCATGAATACAAATCAACACAAAAAAAGAGGTTTTCAGCTAATTTCAAAATAAAGATTGTACTAAAATGTCACCAGCTCATTAAAGAAATGGACATTTTCAATTCAGGTTGGATTACTTAATGTACTGGCTGTTTATAGTTCAGAAAAAGTCTGACAACGATCTAAGTTAAAAATACAGGAATAAAGGGGAAAACATATATGCCTAAATTCTCAAAACTGAAGAAGCACCAAGCAAACAAATACTTCAATATATTTATAGCCAAGTTAGAACATATATCTGTTCTGAAATTTAAAAATTAAATTAAAATTTTAAATTTAATTTAAATTTCCATCAAATAAATAAAAATTAAATAAATTTCCATTTTAATACTGATATCTGTTCTGAAATTTAAAAATTAAATTAAAAATTTAAATTTAATTTAAATTTCCATCAAATAAATAAAAATTAAATAAATTTCCATTTTAATACTGATATAAACTGATTTTTTAAAAATCACCATTCTGAATATCAATAGTACATTTCATTTCTGCCCCCTGTAACCTACAGACTTTCTCAGATTTAAACATACAATAAATGAAAAGTAGTTTGTAATCTTTGATTATTAGAAACCAGGGAATCTTTAATGTTTCTGAGATTTGTGACAAACTCAAACGACACATAAAAATGAAGCTTTGAAAAAATTAATCAAAAAGTAGGGCAGGAACTCAGACATTCCTGTATCTTTCTCAAAGGAGTTATAATATTATAAAGAATAACTATGTGGATGAAGAAATTTACAAATAACTGTTCTGCCAAAAAGAAAAAAGTATGCTAATGAGGCCATATTTATAGGAATGTGCTTAATGATGAAATACCATGCCCCACTTTTAATAAAATATTTGCACACATTTATATACAAATAGATCAATAATAAAGGACAGTGGGTCATCCTGTGGTAGAGAAGTTGGAACATAAAAATTTCTACTGGACTAGTTTTACCATATTTTAAAAATATACTAGTATTTGGAACCTCGAGGTCACAAAAAGACAAATACTGTATGATTCATTCCACTTACATGAGGAATCTAAGTAGTCAAATTCACAGAATCAAAGCAGAGTATTGCTTACCAGGGTCTGGGAAAGGGGAAGATGGGGAGTTGTTAATGGGTATTGAGTTTCAGTTTTGCGAGATGAAAAAGTTCTGGGGGTGTGGGGCCCAGCAACGTGAATATGCTTAACATCACTGATCTGTGCACTTAAAAATGGTTGAGATGGTTAAGAAAAAAGATTCGGCAGCAATACATAAATAATCATAAACAGGTATAAATAATCTATAAACAGTAGACTGGTCCCATGCACTTATATGCAGCTACTAGTCACATGTGCCTATTAAAATTTACATTAACTTTTTAAAGTTAAAATTTCATTTCCTCAATCACAGTAGCCACAGCCCAACTGCTAAACAGCTGTTGGGTAGCTGTTGAGGGCAGCTCAGACTCGGTAAGTGTTCATCACAGGAAGTTCTATTAGATAGCACTGGGTCAGACTCAAATACATATGGGAATCTGTATTTGACACAAAACTGTCTGTGAGAAAGGTGGCACAACAAATTGGTGGGGAAAGAATTATTGAGGAAACAGTTGGTACAGTCTGCTCGTCTGGACAACGAGGAGGGAGAAAGGGAGTAAAGCTAACGGCAGATCTCACCTATTATTCCGAGCAAATTCTGAATGAGTCAGAGATTTATACTTTAAAGCTGAAATGATAAGAGGACTAACTTATAAGTCTAATTATTAAGAAAGGGCTTTCCAAACACAATGGAATTCAAGAAGGACAAAAGAAAACGACCGATTTTTTTTTTAATTTAACAAAATACAAACTTTCATATGAATAAAGCCCAGACAAACTGAAAGAAAAGTGAAGAGGGGTGTGGAGTGTTCCATTTTTAAAAATCTATTAAAGAACATAACATGAGGGGTAGAAAATAAATTGAAAGTGTCAATATACCCATGAAAAAATTGCTCAGTTTCACTTGGAATTTAAACACTATTAAAAATTGCACTTCCAATCATCAGATGGAAAAGATAATCCCCAGGGTTAATGACTGTGTGGAAAAACAGGCATGAATGGATGCAAAACTTCATACAAATCATTCAGGGGGCAATTTAAAAATATTTATCAAAAATGAAAAGCAACAAATAATTTATGGGTAAAATGATATTGAATCTAGGATTGTGTTGAAAATAACCAGAGGAGTAAAAATCTTACCTTCTTGGTGCAGATATAAATAAAACAAAATCTGGCATAAAATGATAGTAGTTGCATGGGCATGGTAAGTATGTAGGGGATTCATTATACTACTCTATCTTTGAATATGTTTGAATTTTTCCAAAGTTGTTCCTTTCAGGCACTCTTTAACCCAGGAATTTCATTTTTAGGAATTCAGCTTATAGATACCACTGAACAAGCACAACAGTGGAAGTACAAGGACACTCTCTGAGGTAATAGAAGCATCCGGAAACAACCTAAATTTCCATTAGAGAATCAGCTGAATAAATTGTTTATCTAAACACGGTGATGTAACATATCTTTAAAAAATATGGAGGTAAATTATATGAGAGAGATTATGGAAAAGGGGAAAAGTATCAAGAGCAAAACAATAGATACAATTTGATTGCATTTGGTAGAAACAAAATCAAATGTGAATCTGTGAAGGCACATGAGATACACGTCCATATGCATAATAAATTCTATAAGGATATGTGGAAATCTGAAAGGTGGGTATATCTGGTTGGGCAGGGGATGGGGGACTAGAAATCTGGGAGGAGGAAACTCATCTTTTCCAAACATTTTTATACTATGAATTTTTTTGCATGAGAACGTATTATTCCATTACATTTTTATTAATAAAAAGAACTAGACTTTTAAAATCTTTCCTCTATAGAGATGACTATCATTCATCAGGAACTGTTAATGTTTTGGGTCAGCTGGGAAGAGCTTGTCCCAGATCACATTTAAGTTTTATAGAGCAGAACAGAGGAGCCACAGTTTCTCTATTACTGACCCAACTCAGGGCTCTTTCTCACTCTTGTATCTTAGCCCCAATGACCAATCTGAAAATCTAGCATTATAGATTAATTAATCTAGAATAATTGCTCTAAAGATGTAGGTAAGATCCTTCCTTGGTGTTAATCAAATAATTAATGATATTTATTGAATATATATTAATATGTACCTGGTCCTGTGGAAGATTCAAAGGAAAAGGATTACAGTCTTGCTCAAGAAGTTCATAATCTCTCATAATAAACCAAAGAGAAAATATTCATGTGAGGAGCAGAGAACGGTTACTGCCATGCAAACACATTACATGCAGAGAAAAAGAGAAGTTAGTGTGGGTATGCAGAATCAGGGTCATGGTAGAAAAAAGAGGGCAGACTTGATCTTAACAGATGAGCTGGATTTAGACACCCAGCGAGGAGAAAATTATATTAAACTGCCTGGAAGAATGTACAGGAAAAAACCGAGATAGTGAAACTCAGTATGACCAGTGGTGGGGGACGGGAAGAAGTATAAAACAAGTAGTAAGTTGGAGGAAAGTTCAAGGTGATACATATTTTTAAGAACAAGCAAAAATTAAGATTTTATAAAATAGGCAAAGGAGAGCTTTAACAAGCATTTGGCAGCAACAGTGTGCACGGTAGAGTAAATTATCTGCATTCTCTGCTTCCTTTAGGCCTGCTTTTCTGACATGACAAATAAAAGGACAAACATTGTTTCCATACCTCACTTCCAGACCCGAACTCTAGTGGTCTCTTCTTTCTTGGTCCAATAGCTGCAAGAGCTGTGAGATTAGCATCTCTCTGCTGTATCTGTGCGAGCTCCAACTGTTGTAACTGGAAGACAGAATTAAAAAAAAAAAAAAATCGGTGTTTACACACAGCCATGCTCAGGGACAGGGGAGCCTGTTGGGCTGCCGTCTATGGGGTTCGCGCGGAGTCGGACACGACTGAAGCGACTTGGCAGCAGCAGCAGCAGCATGTTCAGAGAGGGGAAAGAAACTGACCACTAAGCCCACTTCTCTGTTCTTTCCCAAATACGTGACAGTGCAAAATAAATATCAGATCAAAATAAATAACAGATTCCCCTAACAGCCAAGTGTATATCATATTCTGATTCCTTTCCTCTGATAAACTCCTTAGTCCTGAATCTCTAAACAGAAGAGGCAGAATTTAGGTAAGGAAGAAGTATAGAATAGAACAGAAGAAAGACATCTTAGAGCTTAATCTCTCCTTAAGTTTAAGCACAGATAAGAAATGCCTATCGAGTAAGTTGAACCATAAATTGGACTGAAAGCGGCCAAACTACAGTCAAACTTTTCAGATTAAAAGTGAATTACAGTTGACCCTTGAACAATGAATGTGGGGTTAGAGGTGCTGACTACCTATGTGGCAGAAAATTTACATATAACTTATAGGTGGCGTTCCATATACTTTATAACTAACATATAACTAAATTAAGGAATCTGCCTGTGAGCAGGAGACGGGGTTCTAACTCTGGGTCAGGGAGACACCCTGGAGAAGGGAATGGCTCCCCACTCCAGTATTCTTGCCTGGAGAATTCCATGGACAGAGGAGTCTGGCAGGATACAGGCTATGGGGTTGCAAAGAGTTGGACATGACTGAGCAACTAATACACAACACATAATTAAATTTACATACAACTTATAGAGGTTTCTGCATATCTACGTATCCATTAACTCAATGAACTGCAAGTCATGTAGTACTAGGTAGTCAGTGAAAAAAATATACATTTAAGCATAGTTCAAATCTGTGTTGTTCAAAGGTCAACTGTACTTAAAAACAGTTTTATGTATTATAGGAAATAGTTCGTAAATATATGATTTACAAAGCACTTCCTTAAAATTAATTCATTTAACCCTTACAATCACATTGAAAGGTATATATTGTTTTAACAACATGAAAAGTATACACGTACTTTTTTTTTAAACTAAGGGAGACAGTGAGGCTTTAAAGAGGTTGGGAAAACATCATAAAGGTCACACAAATAATAAGTGATTAAAAACAGAACTCAGAGCCATAAAAACCTTTTTAATATATCACATTTTTTATGGATTTACTCTATATTTATCTTCATGTGAAAAATTGAAAGTGAGTCAGTACTGTTTTGATGTACTGCTATCACTATGGTTAAACCAGAATGATGAAATCTACAAGGTATAATTTTTTGATATTTGGGCACTAAGCCGTACCTATCAAAGATGTCCTATTAAGGTAAATAACTTTAATATACTAAAATTGAGAAATAAATGCATGAAAAACTGCATCATTTCACCAAGGCAAGTGCCAAACAGTATTCTTTTTTTTAAAAAAAAAAAAAAGGTGAAGAAATCAAAATAAAATATCACTACACAGATCCTTGGGCTTTTCCAGAGGAGAAATAATGTTCAATTCCTACCAAAAATCTTGTTACTGTGGAGAAAAAGGGAGAAAGAACTAGGTAGTGATTGCTAGATAAATATTCAAACAAGATCAGACTCCAAGATAGTCAACTGAAGTAACCTACTGGGGAACCATAAATATATCCTGAGAATATTCTTCTAAAAGAGAACTAACCAAATTTTTAACACTAAAAAAAAAAAAAGACCAGATGAAAGCAGGAAAGTTTGGGATGAAGTAGGCCATCTCAGAGAGAGCACTTCAGATTACTTTATAATATCAAAGGAAAGACAAAGAATAAGCCAGGAAGCTATAGGTAACTGAGTCTAACAAAGCAGAAAAGTTTGACTTAACTGAAGAAAGTGAACTAGGAACCACTTTCCTTTTACTCCACAAATTACAGGGCAGAAATCTGCCCTTTAAACTATGTATATACGTATATATAAACTGTTAGAAAACTATTTTGGGGAGTTGTAAACTATCTTTTATTGAGGCTGGTCTTTTAAATAAAATATACAGTTTTAGAGTCTGACGCTGTCACAATATAGAACTTCAGGGTAACAAAATACAATTTTAGCGAATCTACCCTGCAGCACAAATCAAACGACCAGCTATATTTTACAGTCTTTCCCTGTAGAGAAATGGTATCTGTAAGACAGTCACATCAGTTTTAAAATTGACCTCTGTCATCATATTCCTCTCCCTATAAAGTAAAATATTTTCTCTCTGCAAATTATACTTGTGGTTTTCAGAAATCTCACATACAATGTTTTAGAAAATTTTGCAAAACTCTTAACAAAAATAGAAACTGACCATAGTTTGGTGGGTCCTGTATTTACAATAAACTTTCTTAAACTCAATATATCTTGGCCAGCACAATACACTGTGGATGAAGACATGTAAACTTTCTGTGTGATAAAAGCAGTCACTGATTTAGAGGTTTCCTAGTGGAAACAAGATTGCAAATGACATGATTATTTACACAGAAAATTTCAAGGTAGTTATAAAAAACAAAATTAAAGAACTTCCTAGGACTAATAATGACTTTAAGCGAGGCTACAAGATGCAAGTCAATACATGCAATAATCACATTTCTAAATACCATTAAGGTAAAGTCAGAAACTTAAATTTTTTAAAAATGCCACTTAAAATAACTTTTCCCTGAATGAAATAAGTGTAAATCTAATACATACAGATACTTGTATGCTATAAACCACAAGATGCAGATGAAAGAAATAAAAGAAAAAAATAGATAAATGGAGAGATACACTGTGTTCATGGACTGTAAGATTTAACAATCCATGGATTGTAAGAAACAGTAAAGGTTCAATTCTCTCCAAACTGACCTTCAGACAACATAATTCCAATAAAAAAATTTTTTGTAGATATGTATAAGTTGATAGTAAAATTTATATGGAAAGTGAAGCCAGAAGCTAAATCAATTTTTTGGGGGGAAAAAAGGGAACAAAATTGGAAGAATTACACCATTCAATTTTAAGAATTACTTATATAAGGCTATAGTAACCAAAATAATGTGGCATTGACAAAGGAATGGGCACAGATTAATGAGACAGGATAGGGAATCGAGAAACAGATTCACATAAACATGGCCAGTTTATTTTTGACCAAGGTGAAAAACAACTCAATTGAGAAAGCAGTTATTTCAACAAATTGAGCGACTGACCATTCATAGGCAAAAAAAAAAAAAAAAAAAGAATCTTGAACCTCACACATTATACAAAAATTAACCTCAAAATGTAAGCTCTAAATTTTTAACAAAAAGCATAAGGAAAAGCTTTCATGACTTATGGCCCAGCAAAGAATTTTCGGCCATTGACGGTCTAGTTTTTTTTTTTTTTACATATTTGACTTCATAAAAATTAAAAACTTTTGCTTTGTAAAAGACAGTTAATAGAATGAAAGGACACACTACTTTTCTCTTCAATCTATATGCTTTTTCTTTTTTTGCCTTATTGTACTAGCAATATAATGTTTCCTAATCTTTAGAAGATAGCATTCAGACTTTTGATCATTAAGAATGGTATTAGTGGGAGGGTTTTAACAGAGGTCCTATATCAGACTGAGGAAGTCCCTTCTATTTCTAGATTGCTTAGAGTTTTATTAATAATGCATGGTGAAATCTGCAAACATAGTTCTGCCTCAGCTGATATGGTCACATGGTTTTTCTTTCTTAGACAATTACTATGTTCAGTTCAGTTGCTCAGTCATGTCCGACTCTTTGTGACCCCATGAACTGCAGCACACCAGGCCTCCCTGCCCATCACCAACTCCCAGAGTCCATCCAAACCCATGTCCATCGAGTTGGTGATGCCATCCAACCATCTCATTCTCTGTTGTCCCCTTCTCCTCCTGCCCTCAATCTTTCCCAGCATCAGGGTCTTTTCCAATGAGTCAACTCTTCGCATGAGGTGGCCAAAGTATTGGAGTTTCAGCTTTAGCATCATTCCTTCCAATGAACACCCAGGACTGATCTCCTTTAGAATGGACTGGTTGGATCTCCTTGCAGTCCAAGGGATTCTCAAGAACCTTCTTCAACACCACAGTTCAAAAGCATCAATTCTTTGGCGCTCAGCTTTCTTCACAGTCCAACTCTCACATCCATACATGATCACAGGAAAACCATAGCCTTGACTAGATGGACCTTGATTGGCAAAGGAATGTCTCTGCTTTTGAATATGCTGTCTAGGTTGGTCATAACTTTTCTTCCAAGGAGTAAGCGTCTTTTAATTTCATGGCTGCAGTCACCATCTGCAGTGATTTTGGAGCCCCCCAAAATAAAGTCGGCCACTCTTTCCACTGTTTCCCCATCTATTTCCCAGGAAGTGATGGGACTGGATGCCATGATCTTCATTTTCTGAATGTTGAGCTTTAAGCCAACTTTCTCACTCTCCTCTTTCACTTTCATCCAGAGGCTTTTTAGTTCTTCTGCACTTTCTGCCATAAGGGTGGTGTCATCTGCATATCTGAGGTTATTGATATTTCTCCCAGCAATCTTGATTCTAGCTTGTGCTTCCTCCAGACCAGCGTTTCTCATGATATACTCTGCATTTAAGTTAAATAAGCAAGGTGACAATATATAGCCTTGATGTACTCCTTTTCCTATTTGGAACCAGTCTGTTGTTCCATGTCCAGTTCTAACTGTTGCTTCCTGACCTGCATATAGGTTTCTCAAGAGGCAGGTCAGGTGGTGTGGTATTCCCATCTCTTTCAGAATTTTCCACAGTTTATTGTGATCCACACAGTCAAAGCCTTTGGCATACTAATTTTTGAATACTGAACCAGCTTTGCCTTCCTGGGATAAACTCTTCTTGGTCAAGATGTATTATTTTTAGGTATCACTGGATTTGACTTGCTAATATTTTGGTGAAGATGTTTACACTTAGGTTCATGAGGCATACTGATCTATACTGTTGGCTGGTATGCAGATTAGGTCAGGGTCACATATGATAAGTGTGTAGCTCGAGTGGGAACAAGAAATAAACAGAAGAATATGGGGTTGCTTTCCTGAGCTCCTCCCTTTCTACCTCCCCTTCCCAGTAATTCTTGGTTCCTTGGGGCTCACTCCTCTTTTTGCCTCTCTGGCTATAAGGCTGGGGCTTTAGTTACTCCTCTTGGCCATGTAGTTCTGTGACTGTGTCCAAGTCTAGGATCAAGCAGCAAGCATGAAAACAGAAACCGAATTAGAATTAGAGGAGCTATCTTGCTAGTTAGCCTTTATAATTCAACCTCACCCTTCAGGAAAATAGTATATTCCACATAATCTCAACTGGACACTTCCCCCCTTACACTCAAACACAGTTCTTTATATACTGTTGAAAAGAAATATAATGTACTATATTGATATGGACTTACAGAACTTTTTTCCCAGTTCTTACTCTTATATTCTTTTTTTATTCTCAACCTCTAAGAAACCACTCCCACAACACACACATACAAAATTGGTATGTTAGTTTTTGGAAACAGACATCCATGGTCAATCTCAGGCTTATATTTAAAAGCCTGATGGCATCTTTCTTAAAGGTCTCCATAGCTAATGTTTTTAAGCTACTGGTTTTCCCTCTAATACCTCACCTTTCCCTAAATGATGACAGTTCTGTAATACAAGCAGAGTATATATTGTTATATTCATTTTAAATACAAGAAAATGGGTAAGTTCAAAAAGGTCAAGTGATTTTCCCACAGAGAAATCGAGACAGTGGTAGACTGAATCTAGCATCTAAGACTCCTGACTCCTATCTCAATGCTCCCTCCGCTATAATACATACATTTTCCTACAAAAGGAAAACATGTCTCTCAAGACACACAGATCCCATATTCAAAATTAAAGATGCATACTCCCTTCTGAAGAAGCTCTAAATAAAAAAATGTCTTTTTTTTACGTACACCAATCCAGAGATACAACCAATAAAGGTCTCTTGTGAAAATATCCATTAAAAAACCTACTGTAGCTTTCCTGTGTCCAAAAAGAACTAAGTGAATGGTAACTGGATGGGGACTGAACTATGCCAATTCAAGATGCCAATTCTCAGATTCCCCAAATCATAGTATTTACTTTAACCTTCTGTAACTATATAGTCAATGGAAAAAGAAAAGTTATAGATTTCAAAGGTCACTTTCTTTCTCCTCCTGGACCAAGGATTATAAGTGTGGTCTCCAGAGCAGCAACAGCAATTGCAAAATCAGTGGAAATTGGTCAGAAATGTGAATTCTCATGCTTCACCCAGGCCTGCTGTATCATAGGTACCTGGGACCCAGCAATCTGTGTTTTAATGAGTCCTCCAGATAATTCTTATGTATACCTAAGTTTGAGAACCACTTAGACTACCAATGCTTTGAAACATGGCAATTCTGTTTCTCTGCTATGTATACAAGTTCTTTATAACTTGTCCTTTTAAGAACACCTTCTCCATACTACATTAATTTGATTGCTAGAATGTACTTTTAATGACAAATTTCATTTTGCCCTGTTCAGTGTTCCATGAATTTTTACTCCTGTAGAACTAGCATAAAGTTTAAACACAAGTTGCTATAATTTAACAGTTAGCCTTTACCATCACATTTCATTGACTCCATATCTTTTAAAATTTCATTATAAAAAAGTCCCTTACCCTTCTTATATCTAAATAATATATTTTCTAATCAGTAATGAGTCTTATGAGTCACTATTCTATTTATTGTACAATAATGTTTTATGGAGAATTATATTTCTTATAGTTCTTATATCTTATACAAACAAAAATCCCAAGTACTTCAGGCTACTGTTATGCATTTTAATCATTTAATACTTATTTTTGTAGTTTCTAGAGGTAGTACGGTAAAACTAATGTGCCAGTGGCTACATGTCTTGCATTCCTTTTTCTTTCTTCTACTGTCTGATAACAAATGAAAATGGGAATGCTAGGAATTGTTATAAAGAAAATGAGTTCTTTGTCTCACTCTGCACAGATGTACTGAATTCACATTCCCACAAGAGAAAGAAGATATTTAAAAGGAAATAAGGGTCACAATATATATAACAAATGTTTGAGGAGTCAGGGTGTTTGAACTCCAAGGTCAGATGGCGTGTTCCACAGAATTCTGGATAATGTGGTAAGAAAGGAAAACACTGAAGGCTAGATGGTAATATAGGACACACAGTACACACTTCAGACAAGTCTGCAGATGCACTGAACAAAACTGCCCCTGCTTGTTTGAAGTCACAATCTGGCAATTAGTAATCTATTTAAGACCTTTCACAAATGGACAGTGAAATGGAAGAATGTCAGTACTTACATTTTAGTAAAAGTATCTAAGGGAATAAAAAAGCCATCACAATTTAAAAGTGGCCATATTTAAAATATAAAGTTGCAATAAAGAGAGAAGACATGTATAATGATGTTTTTCTAGGAAAAAACAGAAAACAGGAAAAAGATGGCCCCAAAGTTGGAATCAGAATTCAAGAGGGAAGGGATATAGGGATATATGTATTCTTATGGCTGATTTGCATTGTTGTATGGCAGACACCCCCACAACACTGTAAAGCAACTATCCTCCAATAAAAATAAATTTAAAGAAAGTTTGATATCCACAGACATTTTAGCCAGACAACAAGGTTTTCAAATAGACAGATAACCTGTCAGGTCAATAAGAATAGAATGTATCAGGAGCTACTTCACTGGATGGAGATTAAGCTGAAGGCAAACCCAAAGGCAGCCTACTTTATATTTACTTGGCTGTACTGGATCTTACTTGGGGCATATGAGATCTAGTTTCCCCAACCAGGGATCGATCCCAGGCCCCTGGCAATGGGAGCGTAGGGTCTTAGCTACTGGACCACCAGGGAAGTACCCAGTTTACTTTTTTTTAACGTGCTGAATGAGAATGACAAAATTGGAAGACATCAACAGGAAGGATGAAAAGAAATTAGACATCTTTATAAAAACCTGCTCAATCGAACACAGTTTGTCAAGAAGGAATGCATAGATTCTAAAACAGTATTAGAGACAAGAAAACCAAGCGGAGAAATGACCAAGATCACAAGTCTAGCCCTTAACAACTAAAAGCAATCATGAAGTATGAGCCTATGTACAAAGGGGACTCAAGCTGTGATTTAATATTTATATGACAGACATCATTGCTAAAACATTTCTCAGGATCAATAAAGCCTACAGCCTCTTTAAATAGTTCTTTGGAGTTTTATATTTGTAAGATACGGTCATTAATATATTTCCTGTGCCCAGCTTGGTAGGTAGGTAATTACCTGGAAAAGGAGAGCAAACCAGTTTTAATTGAGAAATTGGAAGGCATCTGTACCAATTTTCGTGACTGGACAGTGAAAACTTCCTAAACAGCCAAATACCAAAACATTACAAACCAAAGCTTTATAGTTTATACCAATGTGATAACAATTAGCATATTCCAAGTGATAACCTTACAAATTACCATATAACAATTCAACTCTATCAGACAGGGTCAATGATTATTGCAACCAAACAAAATACGGTGTTTTGCTATATTTAAAATGGATAAACAACAAGGACCTAGTGAAGAGCACGTGGAACTCTGTTATGTGGCAGCCTTGATGCAAGGGGAGTTGGGGGAAAATGGATACATGTTTATGTATAGCTGAGTCCCTTTGCTGTCCACTGAAACTATCACAACATTGTTAACTGGTTATATCACCAATACAAAATGAAAGTTTTTTCTTAAAAAAATATGGTATATTTGATTCTAAACTAGAGGCCCTAAGAATATTAGTTATCAAGAGCTCTAGGGGGCAAAGGGATGATAAAAATGACAATATTTTACTTTCATTAAACACTTGCAATGAATACAGGGTGGCCCTGTTCTTGGAACTGAGCCAATGTATTTGATTCTTTTTTTAATCAAAGAGGATTTAGAATAGGAAGCAACCAGAAAACTTTCCAAATATTTTGGAAAGAAAATATATGGTCTTTTAAATCTTGCTAGGAAAAAGAAATAAATGGAGCTGCAAAAAGAGTGGGGAGAAAAAAGAACAGGTTTGCCACCACCTGCTCTCATGGAGAACTTTTTTCCCCTTCATATTTGCTTGTAGACTTTTTTTTGAAAAATCCTATCCAACTATTCATCCCTCAGGGAATTTAAAACACACACACACACACACACACACACACACACACACACACAATTAAAAGAAAAACCAACCAACCAACCAAAACCATTCCATACAAACCTGAAGGAAAATTTAATCTAATCATCCAGATGTTTGAAGGTTTATGAAGGAAGAATAGACAGGATAAGGCCTTTAATGATAAAAGGGTAAGCTTTCTGATACATATTTTCCAAAAGTGGCTGGAATTGGAAGCAAGATAAGCATCTAATCAGTCCTAATGAAAACAAAGAGGACCACTCATGATTCAAAGCAACCACAGAGTGCCCATCCCCACATAATCCACCATCAAGCCAGGCTTACTGAAAGGGTATAGGTATAGTTCTTGTGGTTCCTTTTCTCAGGTGATATTTTTAGGTTAATTTTCCACTGGAAAGAAATGAGTACCAGAAATCTTTCTGTTGTTGAAATAAAATGATTCTGGTTTCAAATCATTTTTAATGTCCTCCTTTTATAGTTCTCTTCACCCTAATCCGGAAACTCCTCCATCCAGAGTTCAGGTTTTCTTCCTTTTCTGTTTCAGTGAAAACACACCACATTGATTGTAAGGATCTTACTAGATTTCCATTTGTTTTGCCTCAGCTCCTACATTAATCCAAACAATAAGGGCCCTTAAAACATTCATAAATAACCTGCTGCTGCTGGCACCTAGGAGCCGAGTGCAGCAATGTTAAGCAACAACAAATTTCATAGTTCAAGAGGCACAGTTAAGGAAAAAGGTTGCTCAGGAAATCACTCTTATTTAGCACAAAGATCCTTAAAAATTGCATGAAATCAGTCAAGTAACTATAGAAACCAATTTCTTCAGCTCCATATCACACGTCTCACACCTCAATTGTCTTTATTATCGTCTGCTGTCAGATCCTTAATCAGAAATGTGAACAGGCTTGATGATTTATTCAGCAGGGAAAAGAATCTGTAGGTCAAGTGAAAAATTTCACACACACACACACCCACCCACCCTTCCACACACACTCCATCTTCAACCTTAGGTACTTTCATTTCCTTCTGTTCTCAGCAGCTCTGGGGGCAACTCCAGTGAGATCCAATATTAAGGCTCAATTAAAATAAGCTCCAATTAGTGGAGCTTTTTTCTCTGGGGCTAGAAAAGTCAGGAAATGGATATTGGGAAATGTAAAAAGTCAGCTACTGAGAGGAGGCTGCAGACATAAATGAACTTATTTGTTGATTTCTACAGTTGCTATGCAGAGGCCTCTGGGAGTAAAAGCTTAACCAGTCTAAGCTATAAACTAAAACCCCTGCAGCTAAACATGAACTGTGTGAAACAAGGGCTCCATTCCAGAACAGAAAACTGCTGGGCCCAGAAAATTAAAAGCCAGAGGCGTTTTCCATTTAAAACTAAATCCCAGTACCACCTCCCAGCCAAAGAATTATAAGCAGTATCAGATTTACAAAACGAACAATTACCCTGGAAAAATGTAGCCTATTGTACAGTCCCAGATGCTAAATCTCAGAAGTTTCTTTTTTTCTTTTTTTTTTTTTTAATCCCACATTATATTCCTCCAACTGGGCTGCTGGAGTTTACAAAGAGCCATTGCTAGACAGGCCTAAGCCTTGAAAATAAATTTTAAAAAGAGAGCACATAACTCATTGACCTCATTTGAAGCACTGCCCTTGCCTTAAGCAGTTCCTGTCCTTCCCCAAGGCTTCGGCAAATGGTATGCAACAGCAAAATAAACCCTGACCTAATTGCCAGGAGAGAGCTGCCAACCTTCCCTTCAACACAAAGACAAGCATGGTAACTTGAAAGTCCTACCTCTTTGGCTTTCTGCTTTAATCTCAGCTGTTCTGGATCTTCTTTATTGGAACGACTCTATCAAAGGAAAAGAAAATTTTAATAGAAATTACTAGCATCTAAACACCATAGTTGCCGTTAAATATTTAATAAATGACAATTTTCTCTTGTGATTGAAAACCTTAGCTCTGGGGGAAAATGCCTCAATCCAGTCCCGTGCTCCCCCTACCTCCTCCCACCTCTTCATCTGGGCTGGCTGCTGCAGTTCTAGCCTGGAGGAAGTTTATACAGAAAATGATGCTAACAATGTCGGTCAGGTCCAGTTGAGGCATGACGTTGTTCTTGTTGGAACACTAAAAACTGAAAAATGGATGGTACAGAGGAAGGAAAGCAAAGGAGGATAACTGTTGGCTTAAATGGATGAAAACAATCAACACTGGCTAATCCTCAGGTGAAGCCATTTTGGTAAAACATATAGTATTTCAAAGACTATTAAAATCAAGAAACTGACAGTCTTTGAACTGAATTTCTCTCTCTTCAAAAGTGTAATTTTTAAGAATTAAGGAAGAAATACATCCCAGTGTTTTCACTAGAGTATGTTATCTTCTTTGGATTCTCTGTTGCACTTAGTTGAATGCTGTGCCCAAGTAAAAGTTCAAAAACATTACTGAATGTTTCTTTCCATGCTAATTCAGTTCAACGCTCCAAAAATGAGTAATTTTGGAAGACTGCTCTAAGAAGAGAGCTACCTTCTACATGTAATGCTATGATGGATCAAAAGGTAAGGAAGGAATTTCATTTTTGACACCATGGACATTTGTCTGCTGAAAAAGATGCTATGGACAGGTGTATCCTTTTTCTCATTCTAACAAAATTACTTAATTCCTTATAAATCTGAATACTTATTCTATAAAATAAAACATTAGCTAACTAAAGGTAGGCTAACAAAATAAAAGCTAAATGTATTTTCCTAATTTGATAGAATTTTGTTAAAGGAAAACACCAGAAACTGTTTAGATTGAGTGCCTTCCAATTTTAAACACCTTAATACTTACATAAGATTCTATTCAAAGTAATTTTTTCTTCATTTTGTGTCCAGTCTAATAGAACAACTTCACTCCAACTGAAACTAAGAAAACTCCTTTATTATTATATTTACATTAGGAGAGAATGAGTATGTGTATGTATGTATTCATACAGAAACGTGTGTATATGTGTGCGTGTACATGTTTGTGTATATAATGCTTTGCCTCAGTATAAAACGGGCACATTTTGTTATCAAGTCTTTGTCAGTCAACCAACATTTACTGACTACCCATAGTATGTATCCTACTTGACTTGTCACTGTTCTAGGCCTCGGAGATACAGAAATGAGATGACAAGACAAAGTCCCTGCCTAAGAAGATAAAAATAATAAAATTTACAGAAATTAAACACAGCTGTGAAACATAAAAATATTTATGATGGAGAAAAATAAAAAATGACTGAGAATGGTAAGTGCTATAAAGAAAACAGGATCACGTGACTGAAGCGGGGGAGTACTTCTACAGCCAGAATGGGATGGAATCCATCGCTAAAGAGTGAAAACTGAGTAGAGATCTGAATGACAAGCCGGAGGCAGCCACACAAAGATCTGAGGGAAAACACCCCAAGCAGAAGGCAGAAGTCACTGCAGAAGCCAAACAATGGGAATCTGGTTGGCACACTTGAGGAACAAAGGAGGCTGCTGTGGCTGGATACCAGGGGCCGCCTTGCAGGCCACGGTAAGGAGTTGGGGTTTGAGTCTTCTTATAAGAAAAAGCAACTGGAGGATTTGAAGCACAGGTGTGACACGCCACCGACAAGACACTTTTGAAAGGCCGTGTACAGGGTGCACTGAAGGGACCCAAGACTAGAGGCACAGAAACACAGAGCAATTAGGAGGCTGTTCTAAGACAACCGTTGTGAATACAAGACTGGGACAGAGATGAGGATGATTTAAGCCGGCATCAGAGCAGAGAAGGTGACAATAAATAATTAGATTGAAACATATGTTGGGGGCAGAGCCAACCACATTTACAGGACTGGACACAGGATGTGAAGTAAAGAGAGGAGTCAGGGATGACGCCTAGGACTGTGGTCTAAGTAACTGGAAGGATAATAGTTCCAACTTTCGGAGGAGGTCAAAACTGCACTAGATCTGCGGAAGGGAACTCAGCGATCAGTTTTGGATGCCTCATCAGTAGTCTAGGATACAAACTTGGAGCGCAATGAAAGGTCACTGTGACAGGAGCTGAATGAGCCAAGAAGGGAAAATCACAAGGCAAGGTCAGAGAGGGAGGTGGGTGCCTCTTAAAATTTGGTAAGAAGTTTGGATTTTAATTTAAGTGCAAGGGGAAGCCACTGAAGGAATTTTATGCAACAGAGACACACACATGATTTGTTATGAAAACATTATCCTGACAACAGTATGAAAAATGGATTGTAGAAAGAAAAGGATGTTAGTTAGAAGATATTATAAGTGTTCAAGGGCAACATGACTTAGAGTGGTGACAACAGTGATAAAGAGAGGGTGATGGATACATTTTGGGAACTTAGTAGGAAGTGACTGGATGCAGGACAAGAAGAGAGGAAAGGAGTTGATGATGACATCCTAGGTTTCTTGGCTTGAACAGCTGGGTGAGTAACAATGTTGTTTACTGGGTAAGAAAACCTGCAAGACTACAAGGTGAAAAGAAGGGAAAGTGAGAATATAATATACTACATCCAATAAGAACTAAACAAGTATTTAATAGTTTATAACCTTGTTTACAGCACAGTAATTGGAAATAAAATCCCAATAAACCACCTCGTTACAGAGGCTGCATGTTTGCTTATGACACTCACGGGCTCAGGAAAGAGCATCTGCCTGTCCCAGCTGCCTTTCCCAGTGCAAGAGGGGTCAAGATGGGGACTGAGACTGTGGGCAGTGAGAAGCTGCTCAGTTACACGGCTCTGGTGCACCCTGACACATGAAGGTGCAGACCAGAGGTCAAGAAAGAAGGGAGATGAAGGGCTGCAGAGGCTCGCCAAGGCAAGGGCCAGCAGGCATGGCGGCCAATTACATGGGCCATGAAATGAGGGTAGGGATAACAGTGGTAGCAGACAGAAGAGTCAGTCAACATGGCTGCTTGAAAGATTAGTTACACTGATCAAATAAGTAAATAGCAAATATAAGTAAATATATCAAGGATAATGAGAGCCAAGTTTCTGACTACAGAGTAAATACTTATAAACATGGAAAGGTTAAGGCTAGGAAGAATCCTAAGATATAAAATAGAGTCAAAGGTATTCATATAAAAAATTATAGTTTTATAATATAAATTTATGGTTTTATAACATATACACACAGAAAAATATTGATCTATGTGTGTTTATATGCATATGTACACATATATACATACCATACATATACTTCCTAACTCTGTCTATTTGACAGGGTCTACATGTAATAATACCCTCTGAGCAAGGAGCACACAGTAGGCTCTAATCTTGTTTCTGGGTATCATCCTCAACCAAAAAAATACAGGGTTCCTGGGAGAAATGACTGATTCTATGGCTGGGGAGGATGAATGAAAGCTGGGCCTGGAGTATCTTGTGCCTGAAAGTAAGGACATGTTCAGTGAATGATGTTAATAAGACAAAAGCAGGTGCCAGCTGCAAGGGTCTCCCACTCAAGAGATCTCAGCATCAGAATAAATCATGACAGTACTAGGTTACAACCTGTTGAATCAAACAGAAATCTGAGAGGGCATACTGTTAAAAATGAGTGAATGAATGAATGAGAGAGAGAAAAGCTCTTCCATAGAAGACAGTACTAACAAATGTGGAAGAGGTGACAAGAATAAAGAATCACCACTTGGCAGCCATCGTAGATGTAGCTGATTCATAGGTATCATCTATAGATGCTAAAGTTGCTAAGTGGAGTTTGATAAGGTATGGGATTATTGGTACAATCCTATAATACCTTTCTACAAAAAACTAACTGATTACAAAGGGGAAAGGGGCAAGTTTAAAATAGAACTGATCAAGTTTGCCTTTTGAAAGAATCAGCTGAGAAGAATGCAGCATCATTTCTATGTATGTATAACCACCAAGAATGCATGACCTAAATCAAATCGCGAGGAAACACAAGATGAACTTCGGTTCAGTCACCTACAGAAGGAAAGGCCTGTACTCTTGAAACCTGTCAAAGACATGAAAGGAAAAGGGTGAGGAGATCTGAAAGAAGGAGTCTGAAAAGAGATGACAACTGAACAGACACATATAACTGAATGGGAAAATGGACCTTGAAGGAAAAAGATTTGGGACAGTTGGTGAAATCTGGCTGGGGTCTAAGGACTTAGATGGTCGTGTCATGTTAGTCACATCCTGACATGGAAGGTTATACAGGAGAATGTCCCTGATTTTCCAAACACATGCTAGAATGTTCAGGAGTGATGATGAGATGTCATGTCTAAAGCTTGCTTTCAAAGGTTCAGAGAAAGACTAGAGAAACCAGTACGAGAAACCTCTGAATTGAAAGAGAAAAAGAACAGAAGAAAAGAATAATGATGATGGGAGTGTGTACCTGTTTCCAGAAACAGTGGAGATGGAGCAAGTACACTAAAATCTTAAAAATGGGAACCTCAATGGAAAAGGAGATGTGTTGTTCTGGCAACCTTTCTATAAGCATGGATGATTTCAAAATAAATAAACTTTTAAAAACTATTCCATTTTAAGAAATCCTTCAGAGACAGCTAATGCCCTAACAAAACCAAGACAGTCAACCAATGATAAAGCTGATTCTGACCTCCTTGCCAAGCCATGTTCACTCATACATCACAAAGGATCTTACCTTGGCTGCTTTAAGTAACATTTCTCTTTCTTCTAAATCCTTTCTCTGCTTCTCCAGTTGATCTAGCTTTTCAAGAAATTTGAGCTGTGATCTGGTGTCATTAGACAGGATGTAATTTTCACTTGCCTGGGGAAAAAAAAGAGTCTTCTGATGATCTAAGGCAACACATTCTACATTAGGTCTTGTTATAAATCAACTAAAGACAGTTACACCAAGATACATAGGGAGGTAAATTTTCAGGAGGTAATGTTATTTCTGCTAAACAAAGCAAGTATGTTAATCATTCTTAAAATCTGAGAGGCAATTTAAAAAGAAGTTTGAAAGTCCCTCAGTCATGTCCAACTCTTTGCAATCCCATGGACTGTAGCCCTCCAGGCTCCTCTGTCTATGGAAGTCTCCAGGCAAGAATACTGGGGTGGGTTGCCATTCCCTCCTGCAGTGGATCTTCCTGACCCAGGGATGGAATCTGGGTCTCCTGAATTGCAGGCAGATTCTTTACTGCCTGAACCACTAGAGAAGCCCTCATTCTTAAAATGTGAGATGCGATTAAGCAAAAATTTCAAAGAGCTTTCCTAGTAAGCTTTGTCCAGAGGGGAGGAAAAAGGAATTAGCCCAGCAGATACTGATAATAGGAATAGAAAGCAAAACAGTGTATTGTTTACCTATCATCTAAATCTTTTTAGTTAAACTACTGTCAATCTCATCAGACTTTAATGATTAATTAAATCTGAGGCCCATAAAAGAAAAAAATAAATAATCACTTCCCTGAAAAATATACCAAAGATGAAAGTTATTACCTCTGCTTCTATTGTTGAATTGGTCTAACTTTGACAAACAAATGCAACTTCTATCAAAAGACAACATAAGACCAAATGGCAAACATTAAAATCCTAAACACTGTGCAACTTCTATCAAAAGACAACATAAGATCAAATGGCAAACATTAAAATCCTACACACTACTGTGAGGATTTCCTTAAGCTATGGACTTGGGCAGAAACTTGCATAAATCAGAGTCATAACAAGAAGTGTAATTATTCATCTTCAATGTTCCATAAAAGGATAAAGTTTACAGTTTCATTTATTCTGATATGCTAAACTATAAAACAGTGCTTTACAATCTAAATACATTGTTATTTTGTTCATCTGATATGACCACCCGTCTCTCTGAATATTAATACATATATGCTTGTGGGGGTGGGGAGTGACTTCCTGGCATCTATTCATCTCAGTAATTCAGACATCTAAGCTATAGGAGGGAGACTGTATAACAGGAAAACTGAATGTTTTTAAACATTTAGTCCAACAGTCAGTGCCTGGCTTGGAAATCTGGTTACAGTACCATTCCCATCTTTGTTTTATCCCATGCTCATGGATGATTCAATTAACTGGGACTGAGAGATTTCATATGCCCAAGATTCTTTTTAAATTAAATTTTTATTGTTGGTATTTAACCGGATCAAAGGAGTATTACATAGTATAACGAACAAGGATGTATTAGTGCTACTTATTTTACTTTGTGTTTAATACAAAGAAGAATTCTCAAATGTTTTTTAAAGTTAAATAAAATACAAGATAGAATATGGAATACATTATGGGCCAACCATACAGGCATAAACAAAATAACCAGTGGTTTCTTAAATACTTCATTTTTACCATTTTTGTGTTCACACACTCTGGAGATAGTTTACTGAGAGGATTTAATTTAAAAGGACAACAAATGCTAAATTAAAAAGGGGCACAGACTTTCTAAATTTGAACCCAATCTCATTTCCATGCTAAGATTTCTTCTCTCTCTCTCTCTTCCAGCTCAGTGAAACTACCTCTTGCTTAATGCATTCTTCCTTTACCCTTCCAGATCCTAAACAAATCAGTGTCTTCACTATTTCTACTGAGTCTCTAATTTTATCTAAATAACAGTAACCCCAATGTTATCATGATCTCTCCTGTCTGTCCAGCTGGCCTAACTGAAGTCTTCTTGGATCACAGAGGAGGGTGGTTTAGTAATGAAAATACAAGGATTCAGACCAAGTGATAACATCATCAAGTGAATCCCATCTAAAGAAAGCACTACAGCCCTTTTCAGCTGCAAAACACTGAAGCTTTTCCACAGCCACTGGCACTAGAAGACTCTAATATATCTTCAGTGGGGAAAAACCTGGCAGCAAGATCAGAAGCTTTGCATCACATGTGTTTTACTTTCCACTTCTTTATTTAAACTTCAACTTATGACTATGATTAGTTAGAGAATTATATCTAACCAGGTGAAAGATTATTGAAAGTAGATGGATTTCAAATCGAAAGAGATGGCGGGATTTTGCTTTTAATAAAAATAGCTCATTGTTATGAAATTCATGGAGTAAATTTTCCCACACAGATAAAAACAAATCCTATCAGGATGAACTGAAATATAAGGACAAGGCTCAATCTGTGACACAAAAGTTATTATAATCAGAGTCCACAAACTAAGTATAATTTTGAATTAGGATTCAAAAATAATTAAATGATTATCATTTGCATTTAAAGAAGGATGATCATGTAGCTGCCTTTCTATATGCATGAACTCACACAGTGGCATTAGGTATATTAAAGAGTAAGTGTGGAGAAAGGCAGAAGAGAGAAAAATCAATCAGGATAGACAATATTAAGGCAGAAAGTTAAGGCGGTATTAGCTTAAAGCTAAGTTACTGAGTTTCTAAGTGGAGTAGATACTATCCATTTTGCCTGGGGCAACTAAATCCTTGGAATATGTGCTGCTGACGTACCTTACAAGAACTGCTCCATCTGAAGGTTATATATAATAAGGCTTTGGATGGTATTTGGGATAGTAAACATTACACTGGAAATAAATGGAAACCATTCCATTACAATCAATCATTGGAAAAATTCTATCCCATACTAAATGTACATGCTACATTTTGTACAGAAACTGCCTGCTGTAAATGAAAGTACACTCATGTATCTCTGAAACAACAGGGTGAGGAAAAGGGGAGAATTCAGACAGAGACAGTTTTACAACAGTAGTTGAAGTCTTTAATACCTTACTTTCAATACTGGATTGAATAGTTAGACAGAATATCAATATGAAAACAGAGGACTAACACTATAAACCAACTAGATCTAGCAGACAAACTGAACAACTCCTCCCCAACAACAGCAGAATATACATTCTTCTTAAGTGTGCACGGAATAGCCTCTAGGAAAGGTCATATGTTAGGCCACAAAACAAGCCTCACTACATTTAAACTGACTGAATTGTGCTAAGAATATTCTCTGACAACAATGGGATGAAGCTAGAAATCAACAGAAAGAACACTGGAAATTTCACAAATACATGGAAATTAAACAACATACTTTTAAATAACCAACAGATAAAAGAAGTCTCAAGGGAAATTAGAAAATAACTAAAAGATAAATGAAAACAAAAACACAATGCACCAAAACTTTTTGAATGCAGCAAAAGCAGTGTTTAGAGGGAATTTTATAGCAATAAAGAAATGCCTACATTAAAAGAGGAGATTGTAAATAAGTAACCAACCTTATACCTTCAGGAAACAAAATGAGAAAAGAAAGTAGGATCATTATCACTGACCTTACAAAAATAAAAAGGATTACCAGAGAATATTATGAACAACGGTATGCCAATAAATTAAAAAACCCAAAAGAAATGGACAAATTCTGCAAGTACACAGAAATAAATACTGACATTAGGGGTCTTTTTTTTCATTTTTTTCTGAAGCAGAAAGGGGAGAAAATAGAATGACTTCCTCCAGGGAATTTACCATAAGCATAGCTGATATCTCCCTAGATTCCTTTTAACCTATGTCTAGGACATCATGACAATGACCATTCTTGCAAACTCAAAACCTTCTAAGGTTACCCATGTACCATGCTGTATAAAATCTAGCTGTGAACACTTCTTGATATGAGGGGAAAGGTTATCTTTTTCTTTTTTAACCCTCATCAACCAATATATTTGTTCTCCATCGAAACCATAATACAAATAAATCTAGTGCTTTCATCCTGATGATGGCAAGGGATTTGGTTCATACCACTAGGAATAAGACAAGGCTATTTGTGCATGTAATTTTTAAAATAAAAGTCCTCAATGCAATCACTTAACTCACTGAAAGAAAATGGGAGCTGCCAGCAGAGTACGGATCACTGAAGAGAACACAGCTACCCAATATATCCTTCTAACACATCCTCCCCTTTCCAGTCAAGAGCTTTAGGAAGAGAAGCCTCAGGCATAACAGATGCGTCTTTCAGTCTACACTAACACAGAAGCTTTGGATACTACTGAAACTCTATTTATTTGTCATGTAAACATATCTACATAAGGCACATTAGGAATGAGATTTTGATTTTCTACCAATATGAATTATGTCTCAACCACTTCCTTGAAAAATGTACCTAGAATATGAATTCATATCAAAAAGCTACCTTTAACAGAACAAAAAGGAGAGAGAAGAGTTTGGTCTTTGCTAATGGTTTCCTTTACCTTGTAAGTGGTCATTCGATGCTGAGCAATTGTCGTCAGCTTTTCTAGAAGGCCTCGTAATCGCTCCTGTGTTGCATGGGAGATCAAGTTCACAGCATCAGAATTAAGTTCCGTAATGTCATGCTTTTTACCTGTGGAAGCAGGGAAAATCCATTACGTGTTTTAGTAGAGGCTGATAATTGAAATAATTAGCACAGCAGGTATTCTGTTCCCCCTGGAAGTCATACCCATTATGAATAAAGGTTTGGAGATTATGATTTTCCTGGTAAAGTCACAACTTCAAAGATCTTAGACATTACATTAATAAAACCTAGCCTGGAGCCTCAGAAAATATAGACATTGTTTCACTTAGCCTCTAGAATCATTCTCCTTGCAAGGTCATTTATAGGACAAAGTTAATAAGAACACAAATCAAGTCTAGTGTTCAGGGAGGAAAATGGTAACTGCAGAAATTAGTGCTGTATTCTGCTAATTTTAGTAATTAAAAAAATAGAAAATTACATTTTGCCCTGTTTGACACTGTTAGCAATTTACAACATTTATTTCCATGAATTCAGATTGTGAGTCTATGTTAATAACTTGTCTACACGACACACCTATACTTTTTGTCCAATACCAATCATGCTTACTTTGCACTAACTCATGTTCTATAAATTGACTTGATAATTACAAGTTGAAAAGAATTCGAAGCCTCATCATTTTACTCATCAATTTTAAAAACTTCTCTTTCACTATATCTTTTTCTATAAATAAACCAAACTTCTCTTCTTCCTTCTGCTAACTAGGAAGAAAGTTTCAGGAAAACAATTTAGACTACATAGCCCAAAGCAGAAGCTCATTTATAAAACAACCTCATCAGTATTTAAATAGCAGTTCTCCAGCTCAGTGAAACCACCTGTCTCATCAGAGATGATAACCCTAAAGATACACGCAATTACGTAATCTCATCTAAATGAGTTTTCTAAGTGCTATTGTGCTATTGTGTTTGTTTTTAACATATGCATTTACACAAATTTAAAAATATAATATTTAATTTGCAATCTATCTGAAATGCATTCTTATATACTCAAAGTGTGAATAAGGATTGCAAAAAAATAAACTTTAATTTAAAAAGCCAACAAATCTTAAATATATTGTTTGATCATAAGAAATGCTGCCATAAGAAATGTTGAACTTTAGTTCAAAACATGGGCTATGTTAAATCAGACAGAAAAAGAATATAAAACGATTCAGCTTCATCTGTACCAAACATTCAACACGTAGTTCATTACTTCGTAGCAAAACTGAATTCATCACCAATACACGATTCAAGGAAGGGGAAAAAACTGGAAAGTCAAATCCACTTTACTAAAACGTCAGCATAAATAAATAGTGGGGCCTTGTATAGCAGCAATAATACAATTTCAAAACAACCCAGTGGTTAAAATTATAAGTAAACACGGGTATGTAGAGGATGATATGCCAGTTGATACTTTAAGAAAAATGAACATTTAATAATACAATGTCTGGGAAAAAACTTTGAAGATAACTTC
Source organism: Capricornis sumatraensis (assembly GCF_032405125.1). Lineage (NCBI taxonomy): Eukaryota > Metazoa > Chordata > Mammalia > Artiodactyla > Bovidae > Capricornis > Capricornis sumatraensis. The sequence continues at coordinate 33,258,583 of NC_091089.1, forward strand.
ATATGTATATAACAGAAGCCTAAGTTAAAGAAATAATCTGTATTTCTAAAATACTACAAATAAACAAGTGTTCAGAGTTGCCAACAATTTCAGGGCTTAGTGAACAATCAAATTTTCTAATATCCTCACTAAACTGATGATAAAACATGACAGAATTACAAAGTTAAAGTCTCACTTTAAAATAAAACACTCTCTTTGGTAAAGTCATCATTAACTGATTAAGGAGATCAAGTTGGTAGTCAAAAGCTTACTATGTGATTTTACAGAAAGTTTCTGTAATTTAACTTTGGTAATTGGCAAAAAAAGAAGAACACTGGCATGTTTACTCCCCTACCATATTCAAGTAAGAAAATCTTCCTCCCCAAATTCTTTGGGTTAATTTATAACTCCTGTTATTAAAAAATGATCTTGGTTCTGACCTGTTCTGTGAACATGGAATTTTATTATAAATGAAGAACATTCCTAGAAATATATAACTCCATTCACTCTATGGTTTTTGTTTTAAAAGCTTAGGTAATTAAAGGGAAGAAGTTTTGCAATTTTCCATCATATTAAATGACAAGTTTGTGTTTTATCACTAAGAACTGAAAATACAAAGACTTAACCCCACAATTCTCCCTGAAAGCAGAGGTTAGCAAACTAAATCTGGTCTCTATAGATAGTTTGATGGGAATACAGTCTTTCCTATTTGTTCATATATTGTCTACAGCTTCTTTTGTAATATAACAGTAGAGGTGAGCAGTTGCTACACAGACTATATTTGCCCACAAAGTAGCAAACATTTACTATCTGGTCCTCTGCAGGAAAAAAAAACAACCTGTCAATCTCTGTCCTAAAAGATCAAAAATGTTCTTTCAATACTAAAATTTCTCCTATCACACAGTCAAGGTCTAAATCAAGCTAGAAATAAAATTTAGAAGGGGGCAGGGTATTGATAAAATTAAGTACGAATCTACTTGTGCTCCACCAGAGTTATAAATAATTATGTGGCTAAAAGCTGTTAAAACACCAGCAAATTTCCCAAGCCATCACAGAAAGGTATGTGCTTAGGCTTAATCCCAAATTAAGGAACCGGCCCCTGCACAGTACAAAACAGAATGCAATGAAGAAAACGAAAGAGAAAGAAAGAGAAGGGGAGAAGAAAGAGGGAGAGGGAGGGCTGGAGAGGAGAGCAGTCAAAACACAAGCAAACTGCAAACAAACATTTTACAATTAGCTTTTCTGAATTCCAATCCTTTTAAACTAATGTAAATTCTGAAAGTGAAAGATGAGAGTGAAAAAAGTGTTGGCTTAAAGCTCAACATTCAGAAAACTAAGATTATGGCATCTGGTTCCATCACTTCATGGCAAATAGATGGGGAAACAGTGGAAACAGTGGCTGACTTTGTTTCTCTGGGCTCCAAAATCACTGCAGATGGTGACTGCAGCCATGAAATTAAAAGACGCTTACTCCTTGGAAGGAAAGTTATGACCAACCTACACAGCATATTCAAAAGCAGAGACATTACTTTGTCAACAAAGGTCCGTCTAGTCAAGGCTATGGTTTTTCCAGTGGTCATGTATGAATGTGAGAGTTGGACTATAAAGAAAGCTGAGCGCTGAAGAATTGGTGCTTTTGAACTGTGGTGTTGGAGAAGACTCTTGAGAGTCCCTTGGACTGCAAGGAGATCCAACCAGTCCATCCTAAAGGAGATCAGTCCTGGGTGTTCACTGGAAGGACTGAGGTTGAAGCTCAAACTCCAAAACTTTGGCCACCTGATGCAAAGAGCTGACTCACTGGAAAAGACCCTGATGCTGGGAAAGATTGAGGGCAGGAGGAGAAGGGGACAACAGAGAATGAGATGGTTGGATGGCATCGCCAACTCGATGGACATGGGTTTGGGTGGACCCCAGGAGTCGGTGATGGACAGGGAGGCCTGGCGTGCTGTGATTCATGGGATTGCAAAGAGTTGGACATGACTGAGCGACTGAACTGAACTGAACTGAAATTCTACTTTTTCAAAATAAAAGGACAGCATATACTGAGGTGAAACAAGTGATAATTTGTACAGCATACAGTAGGAGCTCAAATATTCACTGAGTAATTTTTAAGCAGACTTAGAATATGTAACAGCAATGCATTTTATAGTCCTTAAATATACCATGGATGTATCAAACATCTGAAACTTTCACAGTTTTGTGTGAAGCCTTCAACACAGAGTGCAAAGGTTCTTACTCAAGCATACTAAAAGGTCACTGGTGCTGGCCCCTCAAGTTGGACATGGGTGAAGGAGGAGAGTTAGTCTCTGGCAAGCCCCTGGGTCAGGACACAAGAAATGAGAAGACACACACACAACAATCTCTCTTGAATTTGTCTCTTTTCTCAGTTACCGCTGTGAGTCTGCTATTAACAACAAAAATGTTTGGCTCCAGAATATAACAGGTATGTTCTCTACCATTTCCTTTCATATACTTCAGGCCATCTAACAACTACTGGCCAGAGAGAACCCTGATATTCTAGTTTCACTCTTTTATCGTAAGGATGGATTTGAGTTTCAGGGTGGAGATGAGGAAAAAGGGACTTAATCTCATTGACTATTTCTTTGTTTCATAAACACAAATTTGTAACATAAATTACATGCCTAAAGGCCAACCAAGGAAGAAAAGCACAGAAAAAAAAATATAAGTATATCTATATACTTATGATATTAACTACTACCTATACCAGAAACCACAGGTTATATGATTTGTTACTTTAATAATTTTTAAAATAAAATACTTCTTCTGTAACACCCATGAAATCTTGATTACTTCCAGAGCTTTTGTTAAGCTTCAGAGTTTCCAGAAAAACCAACCCAGGCTATCTAACTCTTGGTAACATTTTCCTTGGATCAGACAGTCTTATCAATAATCACACTTACCAATGTCTAAAATTCGCTTTTGTAGAGCTCCAATGAAAAGGAACGGTTCATCTTTACAGGACTGAACGAGTGTGCCAACCAATTCAGAGTTTGTTGCTAAGATGCAGGCGTTTTCTTCACTGAGGTTGACCCCTGCCATGGAAGTCACATCATTGATGTCATCTTCATCTCTAATAGAAAAAAAAAAGGAAAGCTTTTTGGTGGTGGTGGTGGTATGTGAACGAGTGATTTCAAAGTGCAAGGAAGTGTTGATCTCTCCTTATAACTAAAGACATTATCTTACTTAATTTATCCAAGCTAGAGACGAAGTGAGGCATGGCTATCTCTCTCCATCAGTCTTTAAAATTAATTGGTATCTCTAACCACTAGTACATTTAATATCAGAAAGATGGATCACAGACACCTGTCTCCTGGTGCCCATTTCTCCCTCTCGTAGTTTAGTAAATAGGGTGCACTAAGAGGGATTTGGTCCAGTGCTCTGTGACAAACTTGAGGGGTGGGAGAGAGGCTTGCGGCAGGGACAGGATACCCATGGCCAATTCACGTTGATGTATGGCAGATGTCAATGCAATATTGTGGAAAAACTGTCCTCCAATTAAAATAAATAATTTTTTTCAAAAAACAGGGATTTGGAAGTTAGTCTAGGTTATCCACAAACTGCCTCCAATGAAAGACAATGAAATAAAAACAGGCTTCTTTTTTTTTCATCCAAGATGATTAAAAACCCCTGAAATATCCCCAGTGTCCTTCACTGGTCCACTGAGGAGGAGGAGAAACCCTTCGATCCTGAAAGGTCCATACCCATTAAAAGGCCCTTGAGAAGAATCTCTCTAGACTAGCTATTCTGAAATTGTATGGTTAAAACTAGCTTTGTTTTTCTGCTTCAGACTTTTGGTGTGCTCCATCCGTACCAACTGAATTCATTAAACCACCTCCTGAAGCAAATGGCTGCAAAGGGCTAATATTTAAGATATAAAATTATACACACATATGTAAAAGACATACATATAAGAACACAAAATATGTTTGTGCTCCTTGCATTGTACCACCAAAATTAAATAGTTGTTTTTATCTAATAGAATTGCTACATGGTTACGGTATACTAAGATGAGTATATTATGTTTAAGGAGAGAGAAGAGAAAGACCAAAGAAATACTAAAATTCTAATGGCATCCTTAACACCATACATAATAAGAGGCATGTCACTGACCATAACTCAGATACCAATGTATAACAATTTACGCAAACATGATTCTATAAAAAAGACATTGTTTCCATTTACTGCATGGGCCAAATGATCTGTCATGTGGTTTCATATCAATAGACTTGAACCTCCTTGTAGTAATGCATTTGTGTGCAAAAGAGGGAAATAAACTATACCAATTAAGTGTTTAAGATATGAAAGCCTCTGTTCAACTTTAAAAAGCAGCATGTTAAGGGTAAGAGAGGGAAAGAGACCCCACTCACATAGGTATAAGAGATTCAAACTAAATGAAAGAAAATTAAGTGCCAGACACAGCAGTTGCAAGTGAAGAGAAAGAAATATGGTTCCACAACCTGAACAGTATATTTAAAAGCCTAACCTTTAAAACTGTGTCTCTGTAATAAGGAAAAGAAAACTTTTAAAATTAGTATCTAAAATCAACCAAACAAAATATAAAGAAACTGTGTAAAAATGGTTGGTCTCCACCTTATCATAAGTCACAGAGGTACTGTCAGAGGTATGGGATGCTGAGAATGGTTCTAAGAACTAATGTACCACCTATGTAAACAAAGAAGTATTCCAGAAACATCTGAACACTTAAAGCTTAAATGTAAGTACAATAGAAACTGTAAACCTAAAGATGGACCAAGATCTGAGTTAAAAAAAAATATTTTAAAAGGTCTGAGTAAAAAATACTTTTTAAAAATAAAGTATCAAGAAAATGAAAAAACAAGCCATAGACTGGGAGAAAATATTGGCAAAACACATATCTGATTAAGGACTGTTATCCAAAATATATAGAGAACTCTTAGAACACAACAATAAGAATACAAACAGATTAAAAAATGGGCCAAAGACATAAAAGACAACTCACCAAAAAGATGGCAAGCATATGAAAAGATGCTCCAAATCCTATGTTATCAAGGAGATGCAAATTAAAACAATGAGATACCACTACACACCTATCAGAATGGCCAAAACCCTGAACACCAAATGCTGATGTGGGTGTGGAGAAACAGGACTCTCATTCGTTGCTGGTGGGAACGCAAAATGGTACAGCTACCATGAAAGACAGTTTGGCAGTTTATTGCAAAACTAAACATACTCTTACCATGCTGCTGCTGCTGCTGCTAAGTCGCTTCAGTCGTGTCTGACTCCCACCAGGCTCCCCCGTCCCTGGGATTCTCCAGGCAAGAACACTGGAGTGGGTTGCCATTTCCTCTCCAATGCATGAAAGTGAAAAGTGAAAGTGAAGTTGCTCAGTCGTGTCCGACTCTTCACGATCTCATGGACTGAGCCTACCAGGCTCCTCCGTCCATGGGATTTTCCAGGCAAGAGTACTGGAGTGGGGTGCCATTGCCTTCTCTGTGCTCTTACCATATGATACAGCAATTATACTCCTCTGTACTAACCCAAAGGAACTGAAAATTCACATCCATACAAAAACCTGTACATGGATGTTTCTAGAAGACTTACTCCTAATTGTCAAAACCTGAAAACAACTAAGATGTCCTTTGGCGGGTGATTGGACAAACTGTAGTAAATCCAGAAGTGGAATATTGTTGAGGACTAAAAAGAAATGGTACCATACCATGAAAAGATGTGGAGGAAACTTAAATGCATGTTACTAAGTGAAGAAGCCAAACTGAAAAAGCTATATACTGATGATTCCAACTATATGATATCTTGGCAAATGCAAATTATGGAGATAATAAGATGACCTGCAGTTGCCAAGGGTTAGCAGAAAGGGATCAGAGAAGGCACTGGCACCCCACTCCAGTACTCTTGCCTGGGAAATCCCATGGACAGAGGAGCCTCGTAGGCTACAGTCCATGGGGTCGCTAAAAGTCGGACCTGACTGAGCGACTTCACTTTCACTTTTCACTTTCATGCACTGGAGAAGGAAATGGCAACCCATGCCAGTGTTTCTGCCTGGAGAATCCCAAGGACAGAGGAGCCTGGTGGGCTTCCATCTTTGGAGTTGCACACGACTGACGCGACTCAGCAGCAGCAGCAGCAGAAAAGGATGACTAGGCAGAAAACAGAGGACTTTTTAGGACAGTGAAATATATAGTATCTGTATGACACTATCATGGGGGATATATGTCATCACATGAAAATGTAAAAACCCACAGAACGCACCACACAACAAGAGTGAATTGTAAGATAAATGATGAACTTTGGTTGATAATGATGTCTCAATGTAGCTTCATCAATCATAACAAATAGACCACTCTGGTGGGGATGTTGGCAATGACTGAGGTTGTGCATGTATTAGAATTTTCTACAACATACCAATCAATTTTCTTGTGAACCTAAAACTGCACTAAAAAACCATCTATTAAAAAAGAAAAAAGAGGCCAAGTACATTCAATTAAAAACTCTGTTCACTCCTAAACAGAATCTGTTCACTCTGAAATAGAATCCCAACCAGTTACTTAACACCTTTAGGACAAAATTTTCTTCCTCTAAATAATGAATAACTTTGATTAGGGTTCTTTCTAATGTCACTCTCAGCCACTTAAAAGAATAAGGGAGCTCTCTTTGGCCAGATAGAGAACAAATGCCAAGGTGTATTACGAAATGGGAAAAACTAAACAAAACAAGGTATAGGACAGACTGTACCCTGGGAAAAAAAATACACACTTACATGGGCATAACTTCTATGGGCATATCTCTGGATACACAAGAAATTCATCTCTGGAGGGGGAAATTGGGAAGCATGAGTAGGAAGAAGACATTTTATATTGAATCAAACTCTTTTTCTAAGGGCTTTCCAGGTGACACTAGTGGTAAAGAAACTGCCTGCCAATGCAGAAGACATTAAGAGATATGGGTTTGATCCCTGGGTCAGAAAGATCCCCTGGAGCAGGACATGGCAACCCACTCCAGTATTCTTGCCTGGAGAATCCCATGGGTAGAGGAGCCTGGCAGGCTACAGTCCATGGGGTCACAAAGAGTTGGACACAACTGAAGTGACTTAGCATGCAAACACATAATCTTTTCTACCCTTTGAAAGTTGTACTATATACATGGATTACTCAATCAAATGGTTAGTGATATTTTAAAAATAATATGTAAACAAACAGAGAAAGAAAACTGAAGACAGAAATATAATGAGGTTCAGAACATGGCCTCATCCTTCCCTTAACAAAATCCCCAGACTTATTTAAGGTATACAGCACATGGCCTTTACACACTTGGACACAACATGGCATGGTCACAATGTCAGCTGTGTGCCAGGTACACCAGCCCTGTATGCTGCACCTTGCTTCCACAGGTGAGTGTTCCCATTGAGCCCCTGCTGAAGTCTCACATATAGACTGGAGAGACCAGTACCAGGCCTCCTATTACTAGCAGTCCCATGCACAGTACTAGCGGAGAAGGCAATGGCAACCCACTCCAGTACTCTTGCCTGGAGAATCCCAGGGACGGAGGAGCCTGGTGGGCTGCAGTCCATGGGGTCGCACAGAGCTAGACACGACTGAAGCGACTTAGCAGCAGCAGCAAAGTACTAGAACGGAATGTAATTCATCAATGAAGAGACTGTCCCATGTCTTTCAGAATCTTCTTGCAGCTCTTCTCTGAAATCAGCAGGGAGCTAACCACCCAGAAAGATTTGTTCCTGCCTAGCCATCTCTGCCCCTTCTATTTAGACCCCAAGCTGAACACAGCTCCCTCTAGTTCAGCTATCAGCTGCTATGGTTACAGAGGGCAGCATGAAGAGAGGGAGACCCTACGGAGGGAAGAGGAAAGGGTACCACGATCAACAGTACCCGAACCATTTAAAACTTCCCCTAAGAGAGGAGGCAGACTAAAGGAAAGCAAAGACAACACAATGTCATAGCAGCATTGTTGATAAGGCTAAAAAAGATAGGCCAAGACAGTAACAAAGGCTTTGCTGCTGAGGTATATTTGTGATTCTGGGTTGGTTTAATTTTAGGGGCAAAGAAAGTGAGAATCTCTGAATCATGTCTTCAAGACCTCTGGTCTGATGCAGTATATTTTTTAATGAAGGTGTTGTGAAAGATATAAGCCTGTTTCATTCTAAAAGATATACAAGAAGGAAATTTAACAGTGAAAGGCTTCCAACCCAAGATTCTGTCGGGGCACTAGGTTACTATGCAAAAGTTAAAGAAGTATTACCAAATTACCTGGCTTGCATTCTGGCTTCTGAAACTGATCTAATTCTTCAGCTTTTTAATAAAGTTAACCATCGCTTGTGCCTACCTTTTAAAATCTCTTCTACCCTCTTAAGATCTATAATAGCATCAGACTAATTCTTCTCTAGTAGAAAAAAATCACATTACTTTCCTATTATAAAACATTTCATGATCCCACGAACTCAACCTGATATTCAAGGCCTTTCAGGTAATGACCCTAACTTAGCACACTCTTCCTTCCCATTTCTTACCATCACATAGCTCCTACCAACCCTGGCCTTTCTCAGGCTATTCTCCCTTTCTTGCTCTAGTCTTCAGCTCCTTTTGCTTTATTATCTTTCCGCTGTCAATGCCCGATCCATATTCCAGATCGACTTCAATTGCCTACTTTGGAAATGTTAGTTTGTTTTCATACTTTTACAGTGTCTGTCCAATTGCTACAACTTTTGAACTTCCAAGGGTACATTTCTTTTTATTTTAAGAAGATCAAGTTCTTCTTTTAGGTTACGAATCCCTGGTAAAATAAGTTTACCTTCAATATTCGTTTCATCACCTTTGAGCATAATCTCTGCATTACCTACTACAGCCAGTATATAAGCTCACACAACATCCTGCTTACTCTTTTATGCTTTTTTAAAGGTATTTTTTCCCATGGGAAATCTTTTTTCTTCTTTTTAAGAAACATAGCATAGGATATTGCAGTATTTCTCAAACTTTAGTGACTTTAGGAACTACTTCAAAGTATATTCCTTCCCAGTTCATTCTGCATGTAAGCATAAAGATAATTTTTCCTAAATAGCATTTCACTATAATAAAATCTGGCTAATAATTTTGAAAGCTTTCACAATCACATCTCTAAATCTTTATTCATGTAATTTCGCTGTGAGGAATATTTAAGAACTTAATGTATAACAAGATTTAGCATAAAGGCAACTACTCCAAGACTTTTTTGTTGAATTTAACCCTAGATTTAGAGTTAATCTGCACAGCTCAGAAGGGTGTTTCTTCCGTCTCCTATCCTTCCAAGATTTTATCACGAGAGACAGTTTTCTAAGTCTTTCCTTGGAATGATTAACCATCTGTTATTATGTTAAATACATAATAAAACAATTAATTACATATGAATCAAGATAGAGCACATGTTTAATCTACACTAGAGAATCTGATTCCTGCAATAAGAAGAAAATGGGACATTAAAGTTGATGGAGTAATATCTGTACAAACAGTATGTAACCTTGTCCTATGTTATTTTCTAAGTATCTTTCAAGGCAAATTAAAAAAAAAACCACTTAACCTCTAGCTGTTTTAATGCCTCCTAAGTTATACATGTATACATAAATATCTGCATATATATAATATGCATCCACAAATATTTTATTCTCTCTCTAAAATATAAGAATTCTAAAGAAAAACTTTAATCATAAGACACTATCACCTCTTCAAAAAAATCAACAATAACTCCTTATGATCATCAAATTTCCAGTTTCCAGTTTAAATAAAGTTAACTACACAAACATGCAGAGGTATTTGTCACCTCTGATTCTGAAATATAAAGAATAAAACACGAATCTCTGGCACCCTCTGGTGTTTAAACACTATATAGCTTCCCTTATTTATCCCAGATGTACTGACAAGCACAGTAGAAAATATGATTTACGCAGGGAAAAAGTCACAAAAATGTTCTTTTCACTTAAGCAAGTAGTTTTGAAAATACAGGCGGATATCACTGCTATTAACCTCATCCAGTTAAGTCAAGACAAGATCAAATGCCATACACTATTATCTCCTCTTACCTAAATAGAGTCACTTACCTAAACAGTAAATGAAGTGATATTAATACTAAGTATCTGAGAAAGAAACTTAACAAAAAGACATCACTATAAAAAGATATGCATAAAGTCACATATGACCAAATACTAGAACATATTGTACAAAAATGAAAAATGCATATTAGAACTAAAATAAAACTTATCTTAAAAATAGATTATATCTAAGATTATAGATATTCCTGTTCTTTTTCAAAATTAATTATTTCAACAAGTTTTTGAATGCTTACTATGAACAAGGCACTGTTCTACACATTAAGCGCACAATGGTAAAGTTACAACGAACTCTCAGAGAGATTGGGGAGTATAAAGAAGGGTCAACAAATAAGAGATAAGTGCTTCAAGACAGCAGATGTGACTGAAAAAGCTACTTTACAGGGTTGGCCAAGCAAAGACTCTTTGGTCAGATAACTTTTAAACTGAAATATTAATAATAACTGTATTTAAAGAAACTTTTAAACTGGATTGGTCCATATGAAGATGGGGAAAGAAAATGCAGGAAATAACCACATCTAAAAACTGTACAGTGGGGCCTGACTAGTGTGTATGAGGAACCGAAAGGAAGGGAGCAAAACTCCTCGGTCCCTAACACCAAGAGAATGCCATGCCTGTAACGGTCTGCCCACTTCCAGTTTTCCTAAATGTGGGAAAGAATCTTATCTTGCTTACGCCACTGTTCTTCAGTTTTTCTGTCAGCTTCAACCTTACTGAACTGTAACAAAGAGAACTATGGTTCAAGGTAATCTCAATAAAAAATTTTAAAACAACTGCCCTGCTGATTTTGAAATTTATGTGTAAAAGAAGAAAAAGTCAAGACATTTTTGATAAGAAAGGAATAGAGAATTTATCCAGATATAAAAATAATGAAAGTAAGATAACTGAAAATGCAAAAATATTGACACAGAAATAAAACAAAAACAACAGCAAAATGAAATTCTAGAAATATACCCTTGAACAACTGGGGATTTACTGAAAGGTAAAGTAGCATTTCAAATCAGAAAAGTAAAGATGATGAAATCTTCAGTAACTTGTTGACATAAGCAACCCAGCCAGGAAAAGGTTATTTCTGCTTCAGCTATTTATAAAGACAGAATCAAGCACTACTGATGATTCTGTGAAGGTCTATTACATATAAGGGGTGTGTATAGATATTTTGGAAGAAAATACAGAGGCTCCTCATTATGAGCTCAGGATAGGAAAAGATTTCTTAGAATAACGCAAAATTCAAAAGTTATAAAGGAGGAGACTGATAAAGCTAGTTTTCTGATTTAAAATCTGCAATTGGTGACACTTTTCCATCAGGCATTAAGTGGACTAGATGTACCCAGGAGAAATTATATGCCATTCTAATTTAGACAGGTTTAAGACTTTTTATTCCAATGATGGGTGCAGAGAAGTTAAGCACCCGAGCACACTCTCAAGGTAGAACTGCCTCAAGGGCAAATGCCTGAGGCTGACACTAGTTTTCTGGCCTCTGTTAAGAGTGAAGAAACTAAGTCAGGTTCACCAGAGCATGTGCTAGTTCAGTTCAGTCGCTCAGGCGTGTCCGACTCTGCGACCCCTGAACCGCAGCACGCCAGGCCTCCCTGTCCATCACCAACTCCCGGAGTACACTCAAACTCATGTCCATCGAGTCGGTGATGCCTTCCAGCCATCTCATCCTCTGTTGTCCCCTTCTCCTCCTGCCCCCAATCCCTCCCAGCATCAGAGTCTTTTCCAATGAGTCAACTCTTCGCATGAGGTGGCCAAAGTATTAGAGTTTCAGCTTTAGCATCAGTTCTTCCAAAGAACACCCAGGACTGATCTCCTTTAGAATGGACTGGTTGGATCTCCTTGCAGTCCAAGGGACTCTCAAGAGTCTTCTCCAACATCACAGTTCAAAAGCATCAATTCTTCGGGGCTCAGCCTTCTTCACAGTCCAACTCTCACATCCATACATGACCACAGGAAAAACCATACCCTTGACTAGATGGACCTCTGTTGGCAAAGTAATGTCTCTGCTTTTGAATATGCTGTGTAGGTTGGTCATAACTTTCCTTCCAAGGAGTAAGGATCTTTAATTTCATGGCTGCAGTCACCATCTGCAGTGATTTTGGAGCCCCCCAAAATAAAATCTGACACTGTTTCCACTGTTTCCCCATCTATTTCCCATGAAGTGATGGGAACAGATGCCATGATCTTCGTTTTCTGAATGTTGAGCTTTAAGCCAACTTTTTCACTCTCCTCTTTCACTTTCATCAAGAGGCTTTTTAGTTCCTCTTCACTTTCTGTCATAAGGGTGGTGTCATCTGTATATCTGAGGTTACTGATATTTCTGCCAGCAGTCTTGATGCCAGCTTGTGCTTCTTCCAGCCCAGCGTTTCTCATGATGTACTCTGCATAGAAGTTAAATAAGCAGGGTGACAATATACAGCCTTGACGTACTCCTTTTCCTATTTGGAACCAGTCTGTTATTCCATGTCCAGTTCTAACTGTTGCTTCCTGACCTGCATACAGGTTTCTCAAGAGGCAGGTCACGTGGTCTGGTACACCCATCTCTTTCAGAATTTTCCACAGTTTATTGTGATCCACACAGTCAAAGGCTTTGGCATAGTCAATAAAGCAGAAATAGATGTTTTTCTAGAACTCTCTTCCTTTTTCCATGATCCAGTGGATGTTGGCAATTTGATCTCTGGTTCCTCTGCCTTTTCTAAAACCAGCTTGAACATCTGGAAGTTCAGGGTTCACATACTGTTGAAGTCTGGCTTGGACAATTTTGAGCATTCCTTTACTAGCGTGTGCGATGAGTGCAACTGTGCGGTAGTTGGAGCATTCTTTGGCATTGTCTTTCTTTGGGATTGGAATGAAAATTGACCTTTTCCATTCCTGTGGCCACTGCTGAGTTTTCCAAATTTGCTGGCATATTGAGTGTAGCACTTTCACAGCATCATCTTTCAGGATTTGAAATCGCGCAACTGGAATTCCATCGCCTCCACTACCTTTGTTCGTAGTGATGCTTGACTTCACATTCCAGGATGTCTGGCTCTAGGTGAGTGATCACACCATCGTGATTATCTTGGTCGTGAAGCTCTTTTTTGTACAGTTCTTCTGTGTATTCTTGCCACCTCTTCTTAATATCTTCTGCTTCTGTTAGGTCCATACTATTTCTGTCCTTTATTGAGCCTACCTTTACATGAAATGTTTCCTTGGTATCTCTAATTTTCTTGAAAAGATCTCTAGTCTTTCCCATTCTGTTGCTTTCCTCTATTTCTTTCCGCTGATCGCTGAAGAAGTCTTTCTTATCTTTCCTTGAGATTCTTTGGAACTCTGCATTCAGATGCTCATATCTTTCCTTTTCTCCTTTGCTTTTCTTCTTTTCACAGCTATTTGTAAGGCCTCCCCAGACAGCCATTTTGCTTTTTTGCATTTCTTTTCCATAGGGATGGTCTAGATCCCTGTCTCCTGTACAATGTCACGAACCTCCGTCCATAGTTCATCAGGCACTCCATCTATCAGATCTAGTCCCTTAAATCTATTTCTCACTTCCACTGTATAATCATAAGGAATTTGATTTGGGTCATACCTGAATGGTCTAGTGGTTTTCCCTGCTTTCTTGAATTTAAGTCTGAATTTGGCAATAAGGAGTTCATGATCTGAGCCACAGTCAGCTCCCGGTCTTGTTTTTGCTAACGTAGTGCTAAATCCTCCCTGGTTCCTATGAGACACAGTCACAGATCTTTTCTGGAGTAAAGCAAACTCAGCTGGCCGTCAGGTTTAACCTGATTTACCTAACCACTGAGCAAGGATGCAGAACAACTAGAACAAATTCTTACACTTCGTGGTGGGACTGTAGCTGGTACAACCACATAGGAAACAGATTGGCAGCTTCTTATAAAGTTAAACATAAACCTACTAAATGATTCAGCAACTTTGCTCATATATTTACACAAGGGAAAACGTATGTCCATACAAAGACTTGGATACAGATGTTTCTAACAGCTTTACTCACAATAGCCAAAAACTCGAAACAACCTGAATATCTATCAGTGGCTAAAGAGATAAACAATTCAGTGCAAACAACCACAGTGCACCATACAGTGGAATACTACTCAGCAATGAAAGGCAACAAATCACTAATACATGCAACAACACTGGATGTATATCAAACACATTATGCGGAGCAAAGGAAACCAAGCAAAGAATACAAATTATACAGTTCTACTTATTTAAAACCCTAGGAAAGAAAAATCAACAACAATAAGAAGCCAGTCAGTGGTTGCCTAAAGTATAATGAGGGGACTGACTGGGAAGTATCACAAAGGAGGCTTTCAGGGTGTTGAAAATATTCTATGTATCTTGACTGAGGTACTTGGTACATGAATTTAGTCTTTTGTCAAAACTCACTGCATTAGAAGACAATGATGACTGCCTAGGTCACCATCTTCCAGCATTTACTTCCCCCAAGCAATACAGAACAACAAACACTACAGCCTCAGCACAACCTGAAGACAAAGAATATCCAAACTTCAAAACAAGAATAAATGAAAAAGCAAAACAACAATTTCCAGTGCACACTTTCTTGTCCAGTGGCAACTGATTCCTCAACTCACTCACCCTATCTCAAAAGGTTTTGGACAAAATCAGACTGAATAAAAATTGCAGGAGAGAGACCAGAGAACTAGTGGCAGAATAAAGGATGAAATATACCACTGGCAGGAAGACTAAGTACAACCCAAGTCAAAAAATACTAAAGAGGTGTCCTGGTCGATCAAAGCATGGACCACATTCAATTAATTTCATCCAAACAAGAGATGACTGAGAAAACTCCAGAGAACAGACTGAAGGTGAGCATTTTAATATAAAAGTAGAACTACAACTAAAGTATTGGTGGGGATAAGGAGGGGGGATTAATGTACAAATACTTACACACTGTGACAAATAATGCAACTAAAAATGGGAGCATATAAAGAAGAAAACAGGATATCCACACACAGATTTTTAAGTAAGCAACTGGTGAATTTTAAAAGTATCGATCCAAGAAGGACAAACATAAAACTGTAAAACTTCTAAAACAAAGAACAGGAGAAAATTTCTATAACCTGTGGTTATACAAGCATTTCTTATATAAAACATGAGAAGCATAATCTGCAAGAGAAAAAAATTAATGAACTGGGCTTCAGGAAAATTAAAAACTTTTGCTCTGTGAAAGACACTGGTAAGAGAATGACTTCGATCTTGAGTATATATAAAGAACTCTAAAAACACAATCACAGAAAAACAAACAACTCCAAAGAAAAATGGGCAAAAGATCACTTCACCAAAGAAGGTAGTGTTAAGGATAGCAAATAAGCACGAAAACAGATGTTCAACATCTTAAGTCTTTAGGAAAATATAAATTAAAATGACAGTGACAATAACCACTGTATACTTAGAATGGTAAAAGTCAAAAGAATTGGCAATAACAAGTACTAAAATTGGAGTGGAATTCTCATTGCTGGTGGAAATGAAAAATGGTACAGTCCCTCTCATAAACAGTGTGATAGTTTCTTAAATAGTAAAGCTAGTGACCCCACAATACTACTCTTAGATGTTAACTACAGAGAAATCCGTATGGAAATGTTTACAGCAACTTTATAGAATCATTTAAAAACTGGGAACAACTCAATGTCCATCAACAGGAAAACAAAGAACCAAACTTACATTCAGATAATGAGTACTGCTGACTAGAACAAAAGAGCAATCTTGTAATAATCAAAATGATGTAGATGAATATCAAACACATGTTGAGTGAAAAAAATCAAATGCAAAAGAGTAGATAATGTAATTTTCCATTTATGTAAAGTTCAAGAATGGACAAAAATGATCTACAGTGATGGACATAAGAATAGTGGCTGCCAGAGGCAAGGGGTGGAAGTAACTGATGTGAAAGGAGCATAAAGATGATGGATATGTTTAGCATCTTGGTCTGAATTAACATTACACAGGTATACGTTTGTCAAAATTCATTGAGCCCTACACTTCAGATCTGTGCACTTTACTACTTATAAACTATATTCAATAAAGCACTGTTAGCTTTTTCAAAAGGCATCATTAAATTTATTTTATATAAATATTATTTTGTCATCTTTTATGTTTTTAAAAAGAATATTAATTTCTTAAATCAGACAAAATTTTGATCATTTAATTTCTTTACCTGAAGGATATTGTTCCATTCTCTTTTATTTTGTTTTTCTGAACAGATGATTGAAGTGACAGAATTTTATTTCCTGGAAGGGTAATTTGCTTTAGAATGGAAGCTATAAAAACAAAAGAAGAAAGAAAAAGTAAAATGAAAAAAAGCAATCATACCACACTAGGAAAAAATTCAGGACAATAGCTATTTTCAATGCATACAGAATAATCAAAGAAAATTTCAAAGCTTTCTAGAACTATATTTAAATTCAAACATTACAATTAAATTTATTCCCTGCAAAAGAAATCACAAAATCAAGACCTCTCCATTTCTTTTTTGTATGTTCCCCAAATTGTCTAGAGAATTACCAGCATTACAAAAATACTATGAAGAAAAGGTGTTACTATGAAGAAAAGAAACATGTTAATACTATATCTTTTGTATTGGTAGATTTTAAAGACTCATAAATAAAGACTCACAAAGAATATATTAAAGCTATTTTTCAGTCTTCTCTCATAGGTCTCAACTTAAAAGAAATCTCTCTTCTCTGAATATAATGGTGAAAAAAAAAAAAGTACAGAAACCTATCATGTTCCAAACCCAACATGACGAGGCAGAGATTAGTTATTATCTACCTTGAGAAAACTGACTGGTAGGTATAGTAGTGCTCACTGTCAACTTCTTCTGTCCAGATTTCTGGATGGTCAATGCTGGGGAATGGGTAAGGGTGGTCACTTGTTTTGCAAGGCCTCCTGAAGGCTGCTGGACTACCTGAAACAATGAGAACTATTAACATAGTCCTTCAACTAGACCTGCTTTAGAAAAGAACAAACTTTCAACTGTAACAAGAGAACGAATGATTGTCCTCACTTAACCATACATACCTTTACCTTAGCATCACAAGAAAGCCTACTTAAAGTTTAAATTTGTATGTGGTAAATTTATCTAGCTCAAAAGTGAAAACCATGATGATCTCACACTGTAATTTTCAGAGTGGAATTCAAACTTATATACGATCAATTTAAATCTCCAAATAGATCTTATTTTCATGCTTTTAACTTACCATGGAAAATTTCAAATACAAAAGCAGAGGGAACAACAACAAAAAAGAAAACACCTATACCATTATTACCATTATTATAGCTTCAGCAATGATTAATTCTTGACCAATTTTATTTCATCTCTATCCCTACCCACTTCTCCCCACTCTCAATTATTTTAAAGCAAATCTCAGGTATATCTTTTAATCCATAAATATTTCAAAATATACCTCTAAAAGATAATGACTTTCAATCAGTTGTTTTTTAAAAGTATCTGAAAGACAGCAATGCTAAAAGTATTCTCCAAGATAACAGTTCAAGAAACCCACACGGTGAGGGTTGGGGATAGAAGGAGAGAAATTAAAGTAATAGCAGAGCCTTACTTTTAGCTACAAAGAAGAAAAAAACACAATAGGAGAGTTTCATTCTTTCACTTCAAAGAAAAAAATCAGTCACTATGTATTTGAGCCAGCTTTGATAGTGAACTATTTTCAAGTTCTCAAACTCATATATGGCTAATATAAGTCATCTAGTATCATAACAATTCTGGAGGTATTTAATTTATTCTATATGCTGGGCTTAATTTAATTGCTCAGTTGTGTCCGACTCTTGTGCAATCCCATGGACTGCAGCCCACCAGGCTCTTCTGTCTGTGGGGACTCTCCAGGCAAGAATACTGGAGTGGGTTGCCACGCCCTCCTCCAGGGGATCTTCCCAACCTGGGGACTGAACCCAGGTCTCCTGCATAGAAGGCGGATTCTTTACTGTCTGAGTCACCAGAGAAGCCCATAATTTATTCTATATTCTTTTACAAATAAAATTAAATCTAGTGCATATTACTAAACAAAACTTACAAGAAATCCAAAATGTCCCAGTAAATAATCATATAGGAACTAAGGCCCCTAGAGGAGAAATACAAGTTGGAATAATTCAATTGCCATGATTCTATGAGAACTGACTCTTGAAAGAGAGAAAGAACCCTTGAAAACAAAGATGTATTTCAGTTGAGATCATACTTCTCTATCCTCAAGTTCTAGGAATCAGATTTAAATTCTACAAAGTAATATACATTCAGAGTCCCACTTATGCATTCAGATAAAAACTCAAAACAAATACTCCTAACAACTCTGACTTATCTCCCTATTGTTTATTTTCTTCCCTGCTATCTTTTATTTGGTATTCTTTTCATATTTTGATTATGAAAGTGAAGTGAAGTCACACAGTCGTGTCTGACTCTTTGCAACCCCATGGACAGTAGCCTACCAGGCTCTGCTGTCCACGGGATTTTTCAGGCAAGAATACTGGAGTGGGCTACCATTTCCTTCTCCAGGGAATCTTCCCAACCCAGGGATCGAACCTGAGTCTCCTGCATTGCAGACAGAGAAAGGTAGTAATAAAACGTTATTAGAAATTTGAGTTAGTCTTCAAACCACTTTTGATACTTTCTCTCTCTCTCTCTCTCTCTATATATATATATATATATATATAAAATGATAATTACAACATAGAGGCTGGCCCCTAAGGTGAATGGAGGCTCCAGGCCTCTAGGGGACCAGCCAGGAGGCATGGGGTAGGAAGGCCAAAGGAACCCAGCATCAGCATGTGACCCTGGCACAGAATAAGTGGGGAGGTGAGCCTTCACGTGGACTCCAAGACCAGGGCTGTGCATGGACCAATCTAGGCCCAATCCAGTGCAAGTTCATGTATACGGCAGGAGGCAAATGCACCAACTGATTTAACAATCCTGGATCCCCATCATTCCTTGTTCTAATGACTGTAACACCTGGGAGCATATGTGCAGCATATTCCTGCACACTTGCTGAACAAAATAAAATACCACGAGTGAGAAAATATAAAACAATTCAGCAGTATTCTTTCAAAGAAAGTATAGTTTTAGACTCTAATATGAGGCATATAACAGAGACTGCTATTAAGAGAGATGGAAATTGGTCCAAGGATGATCGATCTGCTCCTCCTTGGCAAGCAAAAGAGCTATTATTAGAAGAGTCAGTGGTTCTGGAGGTAGGCAGGTAGAGAAAGACTGGGAAGGAAGAGAAGGAAACTTCAAGGTGATGGTAACACTCTATTCTTGAAAAGCAGATCTGAGTTACAGAGGTAAGCATCGTCAAGGGGCTTCCCTTGTGGCTCCGACGGTAAAGAATCTGCCTGCAATGTGGGAGACCTGGGTATGATCCCTGGGTCAGGAAGATCCCCTGGAGAAGGGAATGGCAACCCACCCCAGTATTCTTGTCTGGATGAACTGTAGCCCTCCAGGCTCCTCTGTCCATGGACTCTCAAAGAGTCAGACATGAACTAAGCCACTAAAGTAACACTTTCACTTTCTTTTAAGCATTGTCAGAATTTATCCAATGATAGATTTAAATTTGTGCATGTCACAGTATATACCTTTCAGCTAAAAACAAGAAAAGAGTAAAGAAATACTGATTGGCAGTTAATGATACGCACATTAATAAAAAAATATTTTAGGAAGAAGGCTTTGAAATGTATCGAAAATTAAGATAATTGATGAATGGATAAATCAAGTAGAGCAACTGTAAACAGTAGAATCTAGGTGGTTGGTATACAGTGTTCACAATAAACTTCAACTTTGCTATGTTTGGAATTTTTCATAATAAAACATTTTCCTGAATAAGGCAAAAGTAAGACAACATATACACTGTAAATATAGTTTCAAAAGTTTATTTTCCGTGAATTCTGATGCCCCCATATCAAAATAAAACCTAAAAAAATATATATTCTTCAAGTAAATTTAAATGAG
Source organism: Capricornis sumatraensis (assembly GCF_032405125.1). NCBI lineage: Eukaryota > Metazoa > Chordata > Mammalia > Artiodactyla > Bovidae > Capricornis > Capricornis sumatraensis. The sequence goes on from NC_091089.1 coordinate 33,278,646, forward strand.
CTGTCATTAATCAACCTATGTTAAGACTATTGTTATGTAAACTCTGACTTAATTATAGCCCATGAAGATTTTTCTATGCAATTTCTAATTATATATGGCAAATAAAAGGCAGTAGGCCTTACTTGGACTCAGTCTCTTCACCCAAACTTTCACTAGTCCTATCTTAGTGGGATTACAATCAACAACTGAATTCTACCTCTCCTCTCACTCTTTTAACAGCATGCAAGAAAAGGGGAGAAAAAAAAAAAAACCCACAAACTGATTACTTAAGCCTAGATCTAGGTCAGTCCAATAAGAAACTGAGAGTGAACCACCTGACTCAATAAAACAATAATCCTTGTTTTGTTTCCTATACATTATGGTTCTCCTTCAAAATAATTAGTTAGCTATGAGACAAAAATACTATTCAACAACAACACATCTTTCCTAATATTCTGGGTTCGTTTATTTTAGGAAATCAGTTTCACTTCAGTATAATAAAACTGAAAATTACCACATTAATAATGTACTAATTAGTTGTTTTTCTCTTATATCCACAAAACAATAGTAGTTGGACAATGATTTGTTGACTGTACTTGGCCACTTGTTTATCAAATGTCTACAATTCTGTAAGAAAGAAATGCAAGTAATACAGTCACCTGGGGAAATAACATCTGAAATAAGGGAAATATCTATGATAAAACTAAATCCTGCAATGGTAGGTTAAGAAGCTTCTTGTAACTTAAAAGTGTGACATTTAAAACATCTTATTAAGAAGGAAGAAAACCTATAGAATTCTTCAGAAAAATCTGTACAAGCTAGAAAAGGATAAAGTACTAATGGGAATTTTTAAATTCATGATTATTAAAGGAAATAAACCACACAAACATTTACACCTGACACTGAACAACACAGTCACATTTGCATTGTTCAGACCATCACTGGAGGCTGCATCCTGAGTTCTATGGACCACAGATTTGATCCAGCGTGGCACTCTCACACTTTAAATAATTATTCACCATGTTTCTTATAAGCTGCATTATTACCATCTTGTTTCTAGCTCCCTGAGTGTTTTCCTCCTCGCTTCAACCTAGGATTAAACTGGACTACGGTTTGTAATGAATTCACTGATGATATTCTTAAACTACCTGAGTAATACTATTTCAAACCTAAGTAATACTAATTTTCTAAATTAGTTGATTAGAAAGAGCATTCAAGTTCAATCCTCTCTGTGGCATTACCATATAGAACAGCTTATGCTGTTTTGTGCCCCAGGTAAAAATCTGCTGTAAAACAGGTTACAATGCATCTTCAGAGTCTAGCTGCTCTGGTTTTTGCTGTTTTAAACAGGAAGATAGGAATACTGACATTAAATCTGTTGACTAAAATGGAAACAAAGGCCAAACAAGAAAGCAGAATTCATAAGAAAACTAAATCATTCCCATTCTTTTAAGAATGAAAGTACAAGTTTAAAAATCCCTAAAATTTACCAATGGATTTTGCTACATTTTTCTTGATTGAAATAGTTTCTAGTGTATAATAAGTCAAGCTTATAAAGTGTAAATGCTGTCAAGATATTATTGTTGCTTAGTTGCTAAGTCATGTCCAACTTTTTGTGACCCCATGGACTGTAGCCTGCCAGGCTCCTCTGTCCATGGGATTTCCCAGGCAAAAATACTGGAGTGAGCTGTCATTTCCTTCTCCAAGAGGAGATCTTCCTGACTCGGGGATGGAACCTATGTCTTCAGCATAGCAGGTGGATTCTTTCCCACTGAGTCACCCTGCAGGCCACAAGATATTATTACCTGACAGTTTTCTGTTTCAAGACATTCTGGAAACCTAGAAGTTCTTGCCATGAGCACCATAATCTAATGGGAAAGACAATGGATTCTACTTTGACATCTACTGCTTGTTGAGTGCCAGTAGATTGTTCCTTAAAATTCTGGGATTCTTAGTTTTCTCCCTGTCTTACCTTCATCAAAATTATTTCAAAATCCATACTACATACAAGATATGTTTTTAAAACTCTATGTAGCCATGAAGTGTTATTTCACTCAGGGGTGAATATGCTAGAGATTTTCAATAAAGATGAGCACTGATTCAAGAATCAGCTATGACACATAGAGAGGATCCCCATTCTCTCCAGTGTTACCAAAAGTGACCTTCCACTGGGACATTTAGGGTTTCCATTCTCTCCGGTGTTACCAAAAGCAACCTTCCACTGGGGCATTTACAGTTCCAGCATCTCCCAAACCTGGCTGTTCAGACAGAGGTTTAAGAATCACTGCTTCTAAAGAAGCTTTTATCTCTTAAGATTAAATTCAGACACCCAAGAGAAACATAATGAGGCAGGTTCATTTTTCCACTTGAAAATCAGAGCCAGAGTAGGAAGGGATGAAAAAAAAAAAAAAGAGTCTGACTACTGTCCAAATTGATCTTTCCTCCTTCATTCTACACCTTCATTCTACACCCAAGATTTGCCCTCTGCCTCAAAGACCATCACCCACAGATACTAATGTTCTGTTCTGATCACATAAACAAGGCTGCGAAGTTTACTTAGATTTTACTACTCCAAAAAAGCAGAAAACACTAAAACAAAGAGACTCAAAACATAGCCGTTAACATGGAGGTTTATAAAGAACAAGTGCAATCACCAAAAATCAAAAAAGAACAGTTAGTTCTGTTATAGGACTAGGTATGTGAGAACTTTATTAAAAAAACATAATTTTCAATTAATTCACCATGTACTGTCTCCCACAGCTTAACAGTACTTTCAGTCTTCTGATAAAACTTGTCTTGAGTAAGGTTTATCTAAACACGAATACATAAACAGTGCAGATTTCACCCAAGTTCTTTTACCCAAGACCTTCCCAACTTACAGAGTTCAGGAGAAAACACCACTGCTTACTCATCTCCTCCCTTCATTGCCACCTTCTCTCCTTAGCAATTTTTAAAGGAAATGTTACCATAACATCACCTATGTATTAGTAACAAGCCTACCAAAAATATTTAATCTGAATCTAATCTTGAGGAAACGATAACACAAAAGGATATTTTGAAAAACAAGTAGCCCCAAGCACTTAAAATTATTACAACACAATGAACAACCACGAAAGGCTGAGAACTGTTCTAGATTAAGGGAGTATGAAAAAAAAAAAGACAAATAAGGGTAATAAGCAATTTTTTACTAGAAACAACATCAGGAAGCAAACTAGCTATAAAGGAACTTATTAGGACAACAAAGGAAATATTGTGCCTGTATTAACTTCCCATGCGTGATAGTACGTTGTAGTTAATGCAAAGAAAAAGAAACCCTTTTCCGTAAGAGGTACATGGTATTTAATGGTGCAAAGTCACAATTTCTGCAAACAACTCTTAAATGGTTCAGGAAAAAAATTATGTGTGTGTTTGCACCTGTGAATAAAGGGGAAAGAGACAAAGCCAACGTGTTCCGTTACCAACTGATCAGCCATGGTCAAGGGTACACAGGGGTTGATTTTACTAGTCTTGCCAGTATTCTGAATGTTGGACTTTTTCTAAAGAAACTGAGGAAGAAATGAAAAGTTACTCACTAGTTGTTTGACTTTAACTGCCTGTGGGATACCGGCTGGCTGTGCAAGCACGGGGCCTGGCTGCGCGAGTTTGATTTGGAGTGGACGGCCAAGGGCGGGCTTGTCGGACGTGGTCCCAGCGGAAGTAAGAATGGGTTTCACGGATGGAATGCAAACAGCTGCTGCTGAGGTTTTTCCAAAAGGTACCGAGGGGAGCGCCAGCGTCACTGCTGTCCCGGAGACAACCGGCTTTTCAGGCTGCAGAGAGACTGCTGTCACCGTGTTCTGCAGGGCTGTCACCGTGTTCTGCAGGGATGTCACCAGAGGTTTTGGAGTCTGCAGCACGACAGCTCCAGCTGTTGTCCCTCCAGGCACAGCAGCCGGACCCACAGAGTGAAGAGTCACGACTCCAGTTTTTGCTCCCCCTGGACCAGCAAGTGGTTTCAGAGTTTGTACGGACACAACTCCAGGCACCGCTGCTTCCGAACCACCACCAACAGGCTTCTCAGCCTGGATGGAGGAAGCTGCCGTTGTTACCACGGGAGAAGGCGTTGATGTTGTGGTACAGGTAGTAGTGACCACCTCGCTAGAAGTCTGCTGAACGCACTGCTGAATAAAGCTCTGGGCGTTGGGCATCAGTTGTCGTAAGGCAATCACACTTTTCTAGGAACAGGAAAGGAAAAAAACAACAACACTGATAACTGAGTAAGTGAGCTCTAGTAAAATAGAACTACTTTGTGTGTCATATCTCGACAACATAAAAAGTATAATGTTTCAGCTGAGGAAATCTGTTATCAATCATTTACCTTCTGTCAATATCCAGGATATAAATAAAGCTCCAAAGTGCCGCATTTTTCAAAAAGTATTATGTCTCAGTATTAAGCTTATAGACCATAGTTATCAATTTGGTATCAAATATTAGTATGGTAAAATAAAATACTTTATTCTACTTATTTGTATTTATCTAAACCCCATTAATAGATGACCCATAGCTTCAGTATCTACAAGTTTGTTTACAGGACAGCATCTTAAAAAAAACTGTTTGTTAAATAACTTTCAAACTTTGAAAAGAAACAGTCTTTACATGAAAATAAAACAGAAACAAGGTCAATTTTCTTAATTGAGCTAGAGTATTTTCTGACTGGACTTAAAGTTGGGGTCTCTTTGTATCTTGCTTAAAAAAATAAGAACAGCTTAAACTAAAAAGTAGAAGGTTCTCCCTTTTCATCCCTGGGATTTTTATTTGCTTTTGTTTTTAAGTTAGAAAAAAAGATAAGAAAGGAGAAGGCAAGTAGACTATCTTTTGGTGATTTCTTGAGCTGTTTTGGAAGATTTCCATGATTTGGTACTTAAATTCAGCCAGACCACATTTACTTAAGAAGCAAATGAGAACTATGGCTCCTCTTCCCTTCTTTTCCTTTTAGTTACTTCTTTTACTTTTTTTATTTAAAAAGATTGAAAAAATTTTAAACTGAAGATTTTCAATTATATATCTATAAATAGTATCAAAGGAAAGAAAGTCTCTCAACGTTATTTTCCCAAACTTTAAAAATGGTAGAAAATAAGCTGCTTTGAAAATACATGAACATCTGAAGCGATGTGACTAGTTAAATTTAAGTAAGAAATCAAAGATGGAGGAGACCTGGGAAAAACACAATTGGAAAGACATGTTAAAGTAATATGACTTAAAGAGATAGCAATAAAAATAGGCATGTTAAATAAATACAATATGTACGCTAAATTATCTCTTGATTATCTGGCCAGAGTTAAGCTTAAATGCCAAATCCCTCATCCCAGTGCACCATCCAACCGCCAGAGTGCTGAAGGATACAAAAAAAAAAAAAAAAAAGGCTTTGTTATACTTCTTAGAAAACTATGCAAAGTGCACATACTTAATGGTAATATTTGATAACTTCAAGGTAGTGTTTCATAGGCCATAGAGTCAGGCTAAATTCTAGGCCTGTGTGTTTACTCAAAAGTTAACTTGAACAATTTTCTCACCTCCAAAATGGAAAATTAAATCCAAACAATGCAAATTAAAAAAAAAAAAAAGAAGTAGCTAGCGAAGTACAGAACAATAGTAGGTACTTACTTGCCCCCCCTCTTCTTCCCTACAGTGTCTCCAATGAGTATGAAACATAGATTCATATTACACAGAGTTGTCAGTGTCACACAGAGCACCTAGAGTCACAGACCTTTTGCACTGAAAGCACCTAAGGAAGAACTGCTGCCAGCTTCTCAATCATGAGGGCCACCTGGAAATGTTATCTGATATTCAGCACTGTGCTGACTCTTTAATCTTCCCTTCCCAGACCAAGACTGCCCTGGCTAAAACACTTTCAGTTCAGATCAGATATCTGGCACCCTCCTAATTAACATGGTCAGCCTCCTGGTGACAATTTCCACTATCTTAATAGCCTTCGGACGGCCTGGTGCCCCAACCCCTTTCCCACTCTTCTTTCATCTCCACGAAGTCTCACTCCTCTCCCCTAGACAACCATGCCAAATTTTTCTAAAGGCAACTCTTCATTCTGTTATTTCAAAATGTATGGGAGGACTCTTGGTTTACTATAATCCCAGGTCTTTAATAAATTTATAACTTTCAAGTCAACTCTTTTCCAGCTACTAAATATACAAAAGGAACACAATTTTTCAGTCTGCCAAACAAAGCTCTTATTATCAAAGATATTGTTCTCCATCAAAATCTATTTAATTCAATAAATCTTATAGAAGAGAATGTCTAACATTATAAATTAATTTTTAAAGATAATAGCTTTCCCTAACCCAAAATATAACAGTTTTCCCACTAAATTTGGCACCACGAGGTTGACTATTTCTGACACTAAGAAACAGTAGGACAAAGAAGAGACCCTACTTTTTTTAAGTTAAGAATCTTTCAGGATACAAGCACTAAATAATATAATCATTAAGTTATATTGATGAAGATGTTACTTTTGTTTTCTCAGCATGTTCCAAGCCAAAGAATATGGATTATAAACGTGCTTTACAGATTGCAACAGCCCTAAGAGGTTTCTCCTACTGTTACTATCTTCATATTAAGTTGCTGTCATATTGAAATATTCAGATTTTAAATTACTTTTAAGTAATCCAATCCAAACAATTTCTTCAAAGTAACACGTAACTACCTTAAGGAAAGGAACTAGGTGAGGCTGAGGTGAAGACTTGAGTTCAACATACAGTTGTCTAGTAAACTCTTCTGCTTCAATTTTTGCATCCTGAAGAATAGAAAAAACACTTTTAGGTTTACAAATATTTTACAAGAGGAAAAGTGTGTAATTCATAACTGGAGATATAGCAAGCTTCCAACAGTGATAAAGTCAAAGTCTATCATTAAATACAGGTGGGTTTTTTTATGTCCCCTACAAAGTGAATAAACAGATGCTTTTTTAATATAGAATACAATGAAGCAATTATTATTATTTTTTAAGATCTCAGTAAGCAAAGTGAAAGCGAGATGAGAGCTGGCTAAATGGCAAGGTGACAGTATTAAGACCACAGTCTGTTAAGAACAAACTAAGAAGTAAAAACACAGGAGTCCTACATTACTTAGGGCAGAAAACTGAAAAGTTACCTGGTGTGGGGGCTTGGGATTTTGTTTTGTTTTGCCTTTCCAATTTTTAAATTACTTTAACTGTGACTAGACTGTGTTTTTAGAATGCTATTACAAGGCCACAATAATATACATGCTGTTGTTTCAAAGGGCTTAGGGACCCTTCCATGCCACTTTGGACTCTAAACATTGCAGGGGTCTATGAGGTCTAAATTATTCTCACATTAATAACTAACCATTTTTGGGCCTTTTTCACTGTGCTGAGATTTGCACCAATGGTACAAAAGCAACACTGAATAAAACTGCTGGCAGTTTTAAATAGCTGTCATATTCTACATTGCAAAGCAAGTACAGGAAAAAAACAAAAAACAGAACCAGTTCCACTCAGAAATGTCTTTGACCAAACAGTAACATTTAATTTTACCAAATCTCAACACTTTAGTAACCGTCTTTTAAAAATACTGCGTGTAACCTACTGGGAACCACACACAGAGCAGGCCAAAGTAAGATACTCAAGGAAAAGCACTTTTCCAATGAGCTGCTAGCTGAATTAGCTGTGTTTTGTTGGTTTTTTTTCTTTTGGTTTACCGGAAAGAATATCAAACCAGCTGTGGTTATTCACACTGGGGTATTTTGAGAGACATTCTCTCAAAAGGAAAAAAAAAAACCAAATGAACCAAACCTGTCACTGTAATGAAAACAACTGTCAGTTTTTGCTGCTAATGATAAAAATCAGAGCTCTCAAGCCAAAATTAAAATTTTGGAAAATGTGTAACCATAATCCTGAGTTTGATAGCTTCTCTGTACTGAAAAAATTTTCTGATGTGATTGTTAGATTATAAGTATGATTTTTTGATACTTTAAAAAACAGATCTGTCAACATTTGGAAGATCTATTCAACCCACTGAACCAGTTATTTTCCAGATGACCAAATGTGAGCTGTTACAAAAATCATACATGGGTGAAAAATCCATTCAAGGTACAAGATAAACCAGTGGACTATAAAGAATACCTATAATGATCTGGAGAAAAGCTCTCAAAGTACTTTCTCAACCACCTCTTCCCATGAGGCCAAATATTCCCTTTATCTGACCAAAAAACAAAGGAGTCAACCTTCTCTCCAAAGCTGTCTTTAGGCTAAGAGAAGCAAGACTAGCAAACAAAAAGTAATACACACACTGCCCTCTGGATCCCCGCGTGCCGTGTGCGCAGAATCGCATCCAGATTCAACCAGTTAAGGATGGGCTACTACAAGATTTACAACCCGTGACTGGTAGAATCCGGAGATGCGGAGCCCACAGACAGGGAGGGTCAACTATGGGACTTGAGCATCCGGGGATTTTGGCATCTACAGTGGCTCCTAAAACCAACCCCCATCGATATAGGGCAATGACCCGACAGACAAGGTTTACGACTCTAAGGTTTATATCATTACAGAGCTTTCAAGAAGCAAACGTAAAGTTTATCCAAAAATCCATTTAAGATAAACTTCATTTAAAAATATATATTTATTCCCCCCTTAAAACCAGTTGTATGGATTCTTACAGAGTTTTTATAGTTCGAACTTACCAAAAGTTGCTCTACCAACTTCTTCACATTCTGCCCCATCTCCGGGGACTGGGATCCACTACACGCTAGTTTTATTAACATTGCGAGGAAGTTCTTACATTTCTTCACATTTTCTAGCATCGTCTAAATACAGAAATATAAACACTCACAAATGTTGGCTAGAAAACAGGATTCAAGAAAACGTGTAGAGCGCTTGATTTACGTAAGGTGCAAGTGAGAGCTTACCGGAGAAAGGTTAGCCTGAGCAGAGGCCGAGTTCTCTGTTTTGAGATTGAGCTCATTTGAAGAGGCAGATGCTGTTCCCACACTTGAAGGCTTCAGGGTTGTTACAGTATTCACGGGCTTTACAGGAGTAACTGTGACCACGTTGGTTGGCACAGCCACAGACTGAAATTAAAAGCAGCAGACACTGAGATACGCGTTACTATGCTATGTATCACGTGGGTGCCTCATTTCACACTTAAGACTACAGATGCATCCACTTGACTGCCTTGCTAGTCTAAGGCATGGAGAAGGAAATGGCAACCCACTCCAGTGTTCTTGCCTGGAGAATTCCAGGGACGGAGGAGCCTGGTGGGCTGCCGTCTATGGGGTCGCACAGAGTCCAACAGGACTGAAGTGACATAGCAGCAGCAGTCTAAGGCAATGTAAAATCATTTACCAGATCTGGACTCTAGTACCTCTGGGTTTCATTCTCACCTATTTTTAGGTTTCATTTCTGGGTTTCATTAACTACCTATTTTTCATTGACACCCAAGCATCCACTTCAGGTAAGTTACTTAATCTTGCTAACCTTCTTGATTCCTGTCTGTAAGAAAACAAGGATAGCAACAGTACCTACTATCTTAGGATTGTTTTTAAAAAACAGTGCCAAGCGCACAGTCCTTAAACATATTAATATGTCTCCAAAAATGATCTGAAATAGTAAGTTTTTATATGAAAATACAGAATTTCCTATTCTGCAATATTCTGCTTTTTAGTAAGTACAAAGCTGTGAGATCTACTGATCATCTTATATTCAGATAAGCCATTTTTATGCAGACTTAATAGAGAAGTAATATTTTTGAAATTTGTAATAACAAATATTATGTGATTGTGTTATTTTCACATGGAAAAGAATCTCAGTTGTTTCTAGCCTCTATTAAATGAAGAGGAGTGATTACAGCACCACCTGCAGGATAAAAAGTTAAATACAAGAAATCACAAATTGGATAATAAATATTTGAGACAACCATATTGAGATAAAGTACTATGCAGTTTCCTCTGAATCCTGGAGATTTTCTAATAAACTTTTTTAGGTTTACAGACAGTAAATACATACTCCTTCTTCAGTGAATGTTTTGTACTCTGCCATTAATTCTCTGTACTACTATATTTAAGAAAGTGATGTTGAACTTCAGCTTTAGGACTGATGAGAGAAGTTCGTCGGGGTACTACTGTCCCTTTTCCTTATGAAGCAAAATAAGGAAAATCTCAGGAAGAGTCCTATTTTTTGTGAGTAGAAGCATTTATAGCGTTTCTACTTTCCTTGTCAATATTTTATCCTGTCTCCAGCACAAAATCTGTCCTTTGTAACTCTTTCTAATATAGCTACTATCTGTACCTCACCTGATACTTGCACCTCTTAAGAGGCATGGAGTTACATGATCCCTGCCTTATGCTATGTGTAATCACACTGCTCTAATGGATGAACTGTGTTAATCATTAACTTTGCATATGCTAGACCAGGCGGGAGAAGGCAATGGCAACCCACTCCAGTACTCTTGCCTGGAAAATCCCATGGACGGAGGAGCCTGGTAGGCTCCAGTCCATGGGGTCGCTAAGAGTTGGACATGACTGGGCCACTTCACTTTTACTTTTCACTTTCACGCATTGGAGAAAGAAATGGCAACCCACTCCAGTGTTCTTGCCTGGAGAATCCCAGGGATGGGGGAGCCTGGTGGGCTACCATCTATGGTGTCGCACAGAGTCGGACACAACTGAAGTGACTTAGCAGCAGCAGCAGCAGACCAGGCTATGCTATTGCCATGCTTTTCAAGACCACACTGGCACTGATAGGCATGTCTAGGAGACAGGAGAGAAAAAAGCTTGGGTATATGTAAAACAAATTGTGAAAAATCAGTTATACATAGTCAGTGAAATGAATTGTATGCAAATTTAACAGACTACAGAGAGTCATCCGGGTTCTAGACCCTCATTTCTAAAAAAATGCCAAAAACTGGGATCATAATAAACTGTGGGAAATTCTGAAAGAGATGGGAATACCAGACCACCTGACCTGCCTCTTGAGAAATCTGTATGCAGGTCAGGAAGCAACAGTTAAAACTGGACATGGAACAACAGACTGGTTCCAAATTGGGAAAGGAGTATGTCAAGGCTATATTGTCATCCTGCTTATTTACTTATATGCAGAGTACATTATGAGAATTGCTAGGTGGGAAGAAGCACAAGCTGGAATCAAGATTGCTGGGAGAAATATCAATAACAGATATGCAGATGACACCACCCTTATGGCACAAAGTGAAGAGGAACTAAAAAGCCTCTTGATGAAAGTGAAAGAGGAGAGTGAAAAAGTTGGTTTAAAGCTCAACATTCAGAAAACTAAGAACATGGCATCCGGTCTCGTCACTTCATGGCAAATAGATGGGGAAATGGGAAACAGTGGCTGACTATTTTTTTGGGCTCCAAAATCACTGCAGATGGTGACTGCAGCCATGAAATTAAAAAACGCTTAATCCTTGGAAGGAAAGTTATGACCAACCTACACAGCATATTAAAAAGAAGAGACATTATTTTGTCAACAAAGGTCCGTCTAGTCAAGGCTATGGTTTTTCCAGTAGTCATGTATGGATGTGAGAGTTGGACTATAAAGAAAGCTGAGTGTCAAAGAATTGATGCTTTTGAATTATGGTGTTGGAGAAGACTCTTGAGAGTCCCTTGGATTGCAAGGAGATCCAACCAATCCATCCTAAAGGAGATCAGTCCTGGGTGTTCACTGGAAGGACTGATGTTGAAGCTGAAACTCCAATACTTTGGCCACCTGATGCGAAGAGCTGACTCATTTGAAAAGACCCTGATGCTGGGAAAGATTGAGGGCAGGAGGAGAAGAGGACAACAGTGGATGAGATGGCTGGATGGCATCACCGACTCAATGGACATGAGTTTGGGTAAACTCTCAGAGTTGGTGATGGACAGGGAGGCCTGGCATGCTGTGGTTCACGGGGTCGCAAAGAGTCAGACATGACTGAATGACTGAACTGACTGACCTCTCAAAGTGGACACAGATATTATTCACTAATTCACTGATATTTCTACTGCTTTAGCCTACCACTAAGGAGTGACCCAGCTTAAAATATGCATCAGTCTAAATTAAGAAAAGTTATGCACACACTACATGGAAAGAGCAATGGTAGAAAAGAATGAAACAACACATATATATATCATTTTGGAACAACTACATGTACTAAATCTTTAAGAAATAGATACAATTTAAAAAACTGATAGGATTTCCCTGGTGGCTCAGTGGATAAGAATCCACCTGCTAATGCAAGGGACACAGGTTTGACTCCTAGTCCAGGAAGAATCCACCTGCTGTAGAGCAACTAAGGCCACATGCCACAACTGCTGAGCCCATGTGCCAAAACTGCTAAAGCCTGTGCTTCTAGGGCTGGTGCTCTGCAACAAGAGAAGCCTGCACACCGCAATGAAGAGTAGCCCCTGCTTGCCGCAACTAGAGAAGAGCCCACGCAGCAACGAAGACACACCCAGCATGTCCAAAATAAATAGATGAATATTTTTCAAAAAGATAAAAGAAATGATATACTCAAGTACTGCAGAAGAGAAAATCTTTCATAGAATAATCTTATAAATTCTTCAATTTCATATTTTCCTGATGTCTCAACGTCCCACAAACAGGCTGTGAACACCTCACCCAGGTGACCAGGTGACCCAGTGTGATAAGGCTGGTTCCTCCTACAAACTCTCTTTCTGCCCTCCTGACTGTGACCTAGTGCCATTCAAACACACCAGTGAAATTCAATCCATAGGAACTCTCAACAAAGCCACTTGCCCCCCAAGTCCTCATTCTCTCTCAGGATACCACCTGTTTGGTCGAGCCTGCCCCAGGCCTCCTCCCACACGCCCCCCTGCATGGCGTGCCATGTCCCCTCTTCTAAGCCTGTCAGTATAGTAAATCTCTTTTACTTTCATATACCTCCCTGTGGTGGTATTTGGTGTCCACATCTGACTGATCATCAAAACAAAATCTCCTTTTAAGAAACATAATTACTTCTTACAATACAGAGCAGACATCAATAGGCCTAAATTCATGCTCTTTGACCCAATGATCTCCTTAGAATAAATAACCTAAGTTTGGGGGGAACCTAGTAGTTTGGGACAATCAGCACAGAAGTAATAAAGAACAGTTTCCAGAGTCAGACGGAGACCTTGACTCAAATGGCCCTCTGCTACGTATTAGCAGAATCATGCAAATTTCCTAACTTCTCTAAACCTATTTTCACACACATAAAATGGAGATGATACTTCCTCATAGAGTCATCACAGGACGAATTGAAGTGAGGAGAAGGATGTAAAACACTTACAGTGGTCAACATATTAAGTGCTCAATAAATGGCAGCCATTATTGGGTAAAAGAAAAACTATGTTTAAAATCAGATTCACTGCTCATCATCTCTAATGTTAGAGGAACTAAGATGGTTAAACAATTTTGAAACCTTAAACACCATGTTTGATCTACAGCATGGGATTTCACATAACATGTTCCAGGAAGATGTACCTTCTATACAGCAAAGGAAGGACAACAGTGGTCCCATGACCATGGGATCCACTGATTGTGTCATATCTGTCTGGCAGGATCCAGAAGCTGCCTGCTTAGTTTAGAAAAGCCTGCAGAAACCAGGTGAAATGCGAACTCAAAGATAATACTCTAAGAAGACAGAATTCCATCCTCCATCTTCTAAGACTTAGGTGTACTCACTGAATAAAAAAATTTTATATGGACAAAAACATGAAAAACCAAAAAATCAAAGAGTAGAAGGATGACTGGATCTACTTACTATTACTCCCCAAACCCACTGGGGGTCTCTGTGCTTTCCATTCCTGCCCACAGTGTGCACGCTTTCACCAAAGAACGCAACAGGAGTCCCTAGGAAGCAGACACTACGGCTGCCTCATGGGACTTCAAGGTTGCATTATCTACCAACCAGCAGGAAAGAGAAGAATCGTTACCATGACGGGGGTAACAGACCTGACATCTGGAATAGGGTGGTTCCTTTTATACAGTGAAGGTCAAGGAGTTTATGCAGTGAATCCAGGTGATTCACTTACTGGCTCTTGGTTATTTCCTTGTCCAGTTACGGCGATAAATGGACAAGTGCCACAACTCTTGCCTAAAAAGGCTGTGGTGGGGCTTCCCTGGTGGCTCAGTGGTAAAGAATCCACCTGCCAATGCAGGAGACATGGGTTTGATTCCTGATCCAGGAAGATCCCACATGCTGTGGAACAACTAAGCCCGTGCACCACAACTACTGAGCTTGTGCTCTAGAGCCCAGGGATCCCACCTACTGAGCCCACGTGCCACGATTATTGAAGCCTACACACCCTAGAGCCTGTGCTCCACAGCAAGAGAAGCCACCACAATGAGAAGCCTGTCTGTGCCCAGCAACTAGAGAAGAGCCCACACACAGCAATGAAGACCCAGCACAACCATAAAGAAATAAGCAAACTTATTAAAAAAAATAAAAAAAGACTGCAGTTTGGACCTCAGATCCCTCAGGGATAAAAGTCTGATCACGCTACCAGTTAAGACCCAACAGAATTGGTAGTTAAGAGTGGGAGGAATCCAGAATGGATGGTGGAGGGAAATGATGATGTCAGCTGCAGCAGTGGGGACTTTAGTCCACCCTACTAACTTCCTCTTCTCTGCTTCCCCAAGGAAGAAACCTATTAGAATCCAAGGAGAGTTGGTTTCCAACATGTATGAGGACATAGGTCCCAATGCTTCAAGGAGATACCATCACAAAGAAAGATGTGTGTTATCCTAGCTGTTGGGGATGCTATTTAGAGAGATGACAGTTGTCAGTTCCTTCAGAATCTGTCTCAGCTACAGAGCATTACCTTGCCACGAACACAACTCTCCCTGGAGAGTCCACATCCAGTGACTGATCACAGATGGGGAATTGTGGTTCACCCAACCAAGGTGGCACTCAGTGAGACAACTCTTGACAGGCCACACTTGCTCCAGAGTTCCCCATCAGGGTGACCAAGGCATTATTGGGCCTGCATTTAGTTCAAACTCCTATTCTCCTTCCCTTCCACAGCTATCAATCCTTTATAAACATCCCAGACACCAAAATTCTGTCCCAGCACCTGTTTATAGACCCTGGGACACATAAACATTAGACACATCTTGTATTAATTTAATATTCAAATAAACATGATATTCCAAAAATATATACCATGTTCATCTTGTGTTTCCCATACTTTCAACAGTTCCCAGTTAAGTAAGTGTCCTCATGTATGAGTGGATTGTTCTCTTCAGGAAATAGCTAACAATAAATAATAACAAAATATGAGAATATAACCAGGGTTCACATGACCACAAGTCACAACTTACTTGCACTGGGGAAGGCTTTGGAACAGAGGTTACCACAGAAGTTCCTCCTTGTGCCAACTGTTTAACAGGTGCCACTGCCACTTTCTTGATTAACTGTGAACTAGAATTCTTGGGGGAAGGGGGAGATGATAGAGAGTTATCAATATTAGTAATTTAAAATCAATCAGTATTATAGCAAACATCCAAACAGTTTACCACAACAAACTTCTTTGTTATAACTTGCTATATAACCTTTTGAATTTTATGCATATTTTCTACTATTAACCTAACTAGTAAACTGTTACTAGAGCTTCCTGATGGCACAGCAGGTAAAGAGTTGACTTAAGATTCCTAAATATCACAGTATTTCAGCATTAAAATCTTGAATTTCACTCTTTGATTCTCACAGAAAACATAGATTCTTTTTTTCTGTCATTTCCATTGCTGATATCCTTTCAGTCTTTAAAAAAAATACTGCTAATTAAAATTTTTAAATTGTGATATAATAGAAATATAACATTGCATAAGTTTAAAGTGTGTGATATGTTGATTTGATACATTTATATAATGCTATATGATTCCCTAACATGAAAGGGACTTTATATAATGCAATGATTCTGTAACATTCACTAATATCTACATCGTATCACATAATTATCATTCCTTTTTTATTGAAGTATAGTTGAGGTACAATACTGTACCTCAATACAATAATGTAAGTCTTAGGCTTACAATATATTGACTCCCAACTTTTAAATGTTAAATTCCATTAATAACTATTTTAAACTATTGTCTATATTCCCTGTGTTGTACAATATATCCATGTAGCTTACTTACTTTATACATGGTAGTTTGTATCTCTTAAGTCTTCTACCACTATCCATGCCCCTCCCCTTTAGATTCTTATTTAATACGTGATTATAAACAAAAGTCTGCTAACCTATCTTCTCAACCCATAGCAACCAAGAAAAGGAAGGAGTAGCTGTCACTAATACAGAAATAGAGAAAATGACTGGTTGAGCACCTAGAATCAAATTAGGGGAGCACAGAACACAGCGGGTTGGGACAGACTGGCAGAGGTGATATTACCACAGACTACAATGAACCTTTTTATCAGGATGAACCTGATTCATGAAGAAATTACTATACTACATTCCGTATTTTCTGTTTAACCAAAGAAAGATGCCCATAAAATTTTTTTTATTAACTCTGACACACACAGGATAAGCTTTAGATACCTAGAAAGATAATCATGTATGTAAAATAAATCACCTTTTAACAATGCCAAGTTAGGGGGCAGTCCTAAGATGGCGGAGGAATAGGATGGGGAGACCACTTTCTCCCTCACAAATTCATCGAAAGAACATTTGAACGCTGAGTAAATTCCACAAAACAACTTCTGAATGCTGGCAGAGGACATCAGGCACCCAGAAAGGCAGCCCATTGTCTTTGAAAGGAGGTAGGGAAAAAAATATAAAAGATAAAAAGAGAGACAAATGAGGGAGGGACGGAGACCCATCCCACGAAGGGAATCTTAAAAAAGAGAGAAGTTTCCAAACACCAGGAAACACTCTCATTGGCGAATCTGTGGCGAGCCTTGGAACCTCAGAGGGCAACATAACCGGGAGGAAAAATAAATAAATAATTAAAACCCACAGATTACCTACGTGCCTAAGGCAACCCCCAATGGAGAAGCAGCGTAGACGCCTGCATCTGCCACTAGCAAGCGGGGGCTGGGCAGGGAGGCGCAGGCTGCATTGCTTAGAGTAAGGAAAGGGTCCGAATGGCCAGAGGGCAATCTGAGGGAACTAACTTGAGATAGCAAACCAGACTGTGGGATAGCTATCCTTCAAAAAGCCCTAACCTAAAACAATGCCAGGCCCGCTCACAGAACAAAGGACTGAGCAGAGCTAGCTGGCTGCGGACCGGCACACGGCCCCCCCACCGCCCCGTCCCAGACAGCAGGTGAGGGCAGCCGGAGCTGGAAGGGGGCAATTACAGCCCCAGAGAGGCATCATCTACCAAACTGCAAGCAGGCTTCGTTGGGATTCTGGAAGGTCGACATCCGTCGGGAGGGTCGCAGCCAATCAGCTCCCCAGAGGAGACATAGGGCACACCTGAGAAGGCGTGCCTGTTGTATACCCAGAAAACTGAGCAGCTGGGACGGGGAGGTGGTAAGTCGCAGCTCACCAAGCACCTGTCCACCTGAGCTGCATGGACCAGGGAAGGGTACAAAACACAGGCCTAATCAAGTCTGTGCCTTTGTGGAGTACCCAGGAACCTGAACCTGAGCGGCTTTGACCTAGGAGGTGCACTCAACCCAGGACTGGCCTGAGACAGTTCCTGGCAGAGCACCTAGAACCTGAGCAGTGTAGACTGGGAAAGCACTCATGCCGTGAGTGGGGCAAACCAGTGTGGCCGAGACACTGGGAGCACTCCCTACAATCACCAGTGATATTTGTTTGCCATGCTTCTCCCTCCCCGCAGCAGGACTGAACAAGTGAGCCTAAAAAAGGGACCACCACCGCCCCCTCGTGTCAGGGTGGAAATTAGACACTGAAGAGGCCAGCAAACAGAAGCTAAAATGAACAGAGGGAACCGCTTTGGAAGTGACAGTTGTAATAGATTAAAACCCTGCAGTTAGAACCGACTACGTAGGAATGGGCATATAGATATTGAGAAGTTAAGCTGGATCAAGGAACTATCTAAAAATGAACTGACCCTACACAGTCCACAACAACACCAGAGAAATTCCTAGACATATTTTTACTATTATCATTTTTTTAATTAAAAAAATTAAAAAAATTTCAAGTCCTCTATTATATCTTTAATTTTCATTTTTATAACCTACTATTACTTTGCAAAAAAAAGACCATATTTTTAAAGCAAACTTCATATATATACATTTTATAATTTTTGTGACTTTGTTCTTTTCTTTAATATTGTATTTTTGAGAATCTAATCTCTACTCTAGATTTTTAATCTTTACTTTTTGGTATTTGTTATCAATTTTGTACCTTTAAGAACCCAATCTTCAGTACTCATTTTTACTTGGGAGCGAGATTACTGTCTGGATTGCTCTCTCCCTCTTTGGACTCTCCTTTTTCTCCACCAGGTTGCCTCTATCTCCTTCCTCCCCCTTCTCTTTTCTACCCAACTCTGTGAATCTCTTCGTATGTTCCAGACTGTGGAGAACACTTAGGGAACAGATTACTGGCTGGATCCATCTCTCTCCTTCTGATTCCCCCCTTTATCCTTCTGGCCTCCTCTGTCTCCTTCCTCCCTCTTCTCTTCTCTGTGTAACTATGTGAACATCTCTGAGGGATCTAGACTGTGGAGAGCACATAGGGAAGTGATTATTGGCTAGCTTGCTCTCTCCCCTTTTGATTCCCCCTCTTCTCCTCCTGGTCACCTCTATCTCCCTCCTCCCTCTTCTCTTCTCCATGTAACTCTGTGTACCTCTCCAGGTGTCCCTCACTGTAGAGAAACTTTACATCATTAACCTAGATGTTTTATCATCGGTGTTGTATAGATGGAGAAGTCTTGATGCCACTGAAAGAATACGACTGAAAACCAAAGGCAGGAGACTTAAGTCCAAATCCTGAGAACACCAGGGAACTCCTGACTCCAGGGAAACATTAATCGACAGGAGCTCATCAAACGCCTCCATACCTACACTGAAACCAAGCACCACCCAAGGGCCAACAAGTTCCAGAGCAAGACATACCACACAAATTCTCCAGCAACACAGGAACATAGCCTTGAGCTTCAATATACAGGCTGCCCAAAGTCACTCCAAACCCACTGACATCTCATAACTCATTACTGGACACTTCAATGCACTCCAGAGAGAAGAATCCAGCTCCACCCACCAGAACACAAGCTTCCCTAACCAGGAAACCTTGACAAGCCACACGTCCAACCCCACCCACAGTGAGGAAACTCCACAATAAAGAGAACTCCACAAACTGCCAGATTACAGAAAGGCCACCCCAAACACGGCAATATAAACAGGATGAGGAGACAGAGGAATACCCAGTAGGTAAAGGAACAGGATAAATGCCCACCAAACCAAATAAAAGAGGAAGAGATAGGGAATCTACCTGATAAACAATTCCAAATAATGATAGTGAAAATGACCCAAAATCTTGAAAACAAAATGGAGTTACAGATAAATAGCCAGGAGACAAAGATCGAGAAGATGCAAGAAATGTTTAACAAGGACCTAGAAGAAATAAAAAAGAGTCAATATATAATGAATAATGCAATAAATGAGATAAAAAACACTCTGGAGGGAACCAGCAGTAGAATAAGTGAGGCAGAAGATAGGATTAGTGAGGTAGAAGATAGAATGGTAGAAATAAATGAAACAGAGAGGAAAAAAGAAAAAAGAATTAAAAGAAATGACAGCCTCAGAGACCTCTGGGACAATGTTAAACACCCCAACATTTGAATCATAGGAGTCCCAGAAGAAGAAGACAAAAAGGAAAGGCCATAAGAAAATCCTTGAGGAGATAATAGTTGAAAACTTCCCTAAAATGCAGAAGGAAATAATCACCCAAGTCCAAGAAACCCAGAGAATCCCAACAGGATAAACCCAAGGTGAAACACCCCAAGACACATATTAATAAAATTAACACAGATCAAACACAAACAACAAATATTAAAAGCAGCAAGAGAAAAACAACAAATAACACATAAGGGGATTCCCATAAGGATAACAGCTTATCTTTCAACAGAAATGCTTCAGGCCAGAAGGGAATGGCAAGACATACTTAAAGTGATGAAAGAAAATAACCTAAAGCCCAGATTACTGTACCCAGCAAGGATCTCATTCAAATATGATGGAGAAATCAAAAGCTTTACAAGCAAAAGCTGAGAGAATTCAGCACCACCAAACCAGCTTTCCAACAATTGCTAAAGGATCTTCTCTAGACAGGAAACACAGAAAGGGTATATAAACTTGAACCCAAAACAAGTAAATGGCAACAGGATTATACTTACGAATAATTACCTTAAATGTAAATGGCTTGAATGCCCCAACCAAAAGACAAAGACTGGCTGAATGGATACAAAAACGAGACCCCTATACATGTTGTCTACAAGAGACCCACCTCAAAACAAGGGACATATACAGACCGAAAGTGAAGGGCTGGAAAAAGATATTCCAAGCAAATAGAGACCAAAAGAAAGCAGGGGTAGCAATACTCATATCAGATAAAATAGACTTTAAAATAAAGGCTGTGAAAAGAGGCAAAGAGGGACACTACATAATGATCAAAGGATCAATCCAAGAAGAAGATATAACAATTATAAATATATATGCACCCAACACAGGAGCACCGCAATATGTAAGACAAATGCTAATAAGTATGAAAGGGGAAATTAACAATAACACAATAATAGTGGGAGACTTTAATACCCCACTCACACCTATCAACTAAATGGAAAATTAACAAGGAAACACAAACTTTAAATGATACAATAGACAGTTAGATCTAATGGATATCTATAGGACATTTCACCCAAAACAATCAATTTCACCTTTTTCTCAAGCGCACATGGAACCTTCTCCAGGACAGATCACATCCTGGGCCATAAATCTAGCCTTGGTAAATGCAAAAAAATTGAAATCATTCCAGGCATCTTTTCTGATCACAATGCAGTAAGATTAGATCTCAATTACAGGAGAAAAACTATTAAAAATCCCAACATATGGAGGCTGAAAAACACGCCGCTGAATAACCAACAAATCACAGAAGAAATCAAAAAAGAAATCAAATACGCATAGAAATGAATGAAAATGAAAACACAATAACCCAAAACCTGTGGGACACTGTAAAAGGAGTGCTAAGGAGAAGGTTCATAGCAATACAGGCATACCTCAAGAAACAAGAAAAAAGTCAAATAAATAACCTAACTCTACACCTGAAGCAACGAGAAAAGGAAGAAATGAAGAACCCCAGGGTTAGTAGAAGGAAAGAAATCTTAAAAATTAGGGCAGAAATAAATGCAAAAGAAACAAAAGAGACCATAGCAAAAATCAACAAAGCCAAAAGCTGGTTTTTTGAGAAGCTGAATAAAATTGACAAACCATTAGCTAGACTCATCAAGAAACAAAGGGAGAAAAATCAAATCAAGAAAATTAGAAATGAAAATAGAGAGATCACAACAGACAACACAGAAATACAAAGGATCGTAAGAGACTGCCATCAGTAACTACATGCCAATAAAATGGACAACTTGGAAGAAATGGACAAATTCTTAGAAAAGTACAACTTTCCAAAACTGAACCAGGAAGAAATGGAAAATCTTAACAGACCCATCACAACCACGGAAATTCAAACTGTAATCAGAAATCTTCCAGCAAACAAAAGCCCAGGACCAGATGGCTTCATAGCTGAATTCTACCAAAAATTTAGAGAAGAGCTAATACCTATCCTACTCAAACTCTTCCAGAAAATTGCAGAGGAAGGGAAACTTCCAAACTCATTCTATGAGGCCAACATCACCCTAATACCAAAACCTGACAAAGATGCCACAAAAAAAGAAAACTACAGGCCAATATCACTGATGAACATAGATGCAAAAATCCTTAACAAAATTCTAGCAAACAGAATCCAACAACACATTAAAAAGATCATACATCATGATCAAGCGGGCTTTATCCTAGGGATGCAAGGATTCTTCAATATCCACCAATCAATGAATGTAATACACCACATTAACAAATTGAAAAATAAAAGCCATATGATTATGTCAATAGATGCAGAGAAAGCCTTTGACAAAATTCAACATCCATTTATGATAAAAACCCTCCGGAAAGCAGGAATAAAAGGAACATACCTCAACATAATAAAAGCTATATATGACAAACCCACAGCAAACATTATTCTCAATGGTGAAAAACTGAAAGCATTTCCCCTAAAGTCAGTAACAAGACAAGGATGCCCACTCTCACCACTACAATTCAACATAGTTTTGGAAGTTTTGGCCACAGCAATCAGAGTAGAAAAAGAAATAAGAGGAATCCAGATTGGAAAAGAAGAAGTAAAATTCTCACTGTTTGTAGATAACATGATCCTCTACATAGAAAATCCTAAAGACTCCACCAGAAAATTACTAGACCTAATTAATGAATATAGTAATGTTGCAGGATATAAAATCAACACACAGAAATCCCTTGCATTTCTATACACTAACAATGAGAAAACAGAAAGAGAAATTAAGGAAACAATTCCATTCACCTTTGCAACAAAAATAATAAAATATCTAGGAATATATCTACTTAAAGAAACAAAAGACCTATATATAGAAAACTATAAAACACTGGTGAAAGAAATCAAAGAGGACACAAATAGATGGAGAAATATACCATGTTCATGGATCAGAAGAATCAATATAGTGAAAACGAGTATACCACCCAAAGCAATCTATAGATTCAACGCAATCCCTATCAAGCTACCAACGGTATTTTTCACAGAACTAGATCAAATAATTTCACAATTTGTATACAAATACAAAAAACCTCGAATAGCCAAAGCAATCTTGAGAAAGAAGAATGGAACTGGAGGAATCAACCTGCCTGACTTCAGGCTCTACGACAAAGCCACAGTCATCAAGACAGTATGGTACTGGCACAAAGAAAGAAATACAGATCAATGAAACAAAATAGAAAGCCCAGAGATAAATCCACGCACCTATGGACACCTTATCTTTGACAAAGGAGGCAAGAATATACAATGGAGAAAAGACAATCTCTTTAACAAGTGGTGCTGGGAAAACTGGTGAACCACTCGTAAAAAAATGAAACTAGAACACTTTCTAACACCATACACAAAAATAAACTCAAAATGGATTAAAGATCTAAACATAAGACCAGAAACTATAAAAAATGCTAGAGGAAGACACAGGCAAAACACACTCCGACATAAATCACAGCAGAATCCTCTATGACCCACCTCCCAGAATATTGGAAATAAAAGCAAAAATAAACAAATGGGACCTAATTAAAATTAAAAGCTTCTGCACAACAAAGGAAACTATAAGCAAGGTGAAAAGACAGCCTTCAGAATGGGAGAAAATAATAGCAAATGAAGCAACTGACAAACAAGTAATCTCAAAAATATACAAACAACTCCTACAGCTCAATTCCACAAAAATAAACGACCCAATCAAAAAATGGGCCAAAGAACTAACAGACATTTCTCCAAAGAAGACATACAGATGGCTAACAAACACATGAAAAGATGCTCAGCATCACTCATTATCAGAGAAATGCAAATCAAAACCACAATGAGGTACCATTTCATGCCAGTCAGAATGGCTGTGATCCCAAAGTCTACAAGCAATAAATGCTGGAGAGAATGTGGAGAAAACGGAACCCTCTTACAATGTTGGTGGGAATGCAAACTAGTACAGCCACTATGGAGAACAGTGTGGAGATACCTTAAAAACTGGAAATAGACTGCCATATGACCCAGCGATCCCACTGCTGGGCATACACACTGAGGAAACCAGAACTGAAAGAGACACGTGTACCCCAATGTTCATCGCAGCACTGTTTATAATAGCCAGGACATGGAAGCAACCTAGATGTCCATCAGCAGATGAATGAATAAGAAAGCTGCGGTACATATACACAATGGAGTATTACTCAGCCATTAAAAAGAATACATCTGAATCAGTTCTAATGAGGTGGATGAAACTGGAGCCTATTATACAGAGTGAAGTAAGCCAGAAAGAAAAACACCAATACAGTATACTAACACATATATATGGAATTTAGAAAGATGGTAACGATAACCCTGTATGAGAGACAGCAAAAGAGACAAATGTATAGAACAGTCTTTTGGACTCTGTGGGAGAAGGCGAGGGTGGGATGGTTTGGGAGAATTGCATTGAAACATGTATAATATCATATGTGAAATGGATCGCGAGTCCAGGTTCGATGCATGATACAGGGTGCTCGGGGCTGGTGCACTGGGATGACCCAGACGGATGGGATGAGGAGGGAGGTAGGAGTGGGGTTCAGGATGGGGAACACATGCACACCCGTGGTGGATTCAGGTTAATGTATGGCAAAACCAATACAATATTGTAAAGTAAAAAAAAAAAAAAAAAATCCATGTTAATGAAATATTACAGTAGATTTCTAATTTTTTAAAGATAACTCCTATATGATATAGATAAAAATGAATACTGTAAACTGTAGTGTTAATGTCTTACCACAAATTAAAAATTGAAGCAGAATGGTTATTTTCTTCCCATTTAGAGATGCAAATAGCCCTTTGAACATTCCCTTGAGGACAACAAAATCTGAGTATGAAGATTAAATTTTTAATTTTACCAAATGACAAAACCAAACATCTTGATAAAATTAACATATTCAAGGAAAGTAGCTTAATTCAAAAAGTTGAGCAGAATCATTTTTTCTATTATTTTTACTGGCAAATACATACACACTTATATGAAGATAATTGCTAGAAAACTAAGGAGGATGAGAAAACATTAATGTATACTACCGGCATGGTACAGATTTTGACGGTTTGCGTATTTGCTGGTACAGCTGGCCTTGAAGTTATGTTACTTGCGGTCTCAGTTCTTGTTACAGCTTGCTGAGGAGATACCAACATCAGCTGACCACTGTTACTTTTGATCAAAACGGTTCCTATAGGTAACAGAAAACAAAATGTCAGCTAATAAATGAAGCATAATCTTCATATATTTTGTTCTCCCATTTCTTTCAACGCTGTAAAATGCTCTGATTAAGTGAATAGTTAGTACATACTGAATTCCATGTCTACTAATTACAATATATAACACAGAAAAATGTTGTTACTCAAAGCTATATATTAAAAGTCTAAACGTATGGATGAGATACTCCTGAAAAAGGCGAAACACTTTTCCTCATGACCTCAAACTATTTATAAAGCTACAGTTAAGACAGTACGGTAACAACACAAGACTATGCAAACTGACCAATGGGATAGAAAATACCAAATAGCCTCCATATATGTCATATGAAATTTTTCCAAGGGTACTGCAGATCAGTGAGACAAAGAGCTACTATATAATTAGTTACTTATATGGAAAAGATGAAATGTTCCACACCATGCACAAAAACCCAAGGACATCAAGGATACAGGAATAAAAACTTTTAACCTCTTAAACAATCTAGAAAACTGTCATTCTGAACTTGGAACAGGGAAGAATTTCTTACTAAATAAAGCTTGATACATACCTCTATATTTTTAAAACTTTTGCTTAGCCAAAGATACCATGAGGTAAAAAGACAAAGTACAAAATTGGAAAAAATTTTAGTTCACATATATTCGAAGAATGAACATCCAAAATGCACAAAAGAAACACAGATACCAATGACAGGGAAAGGTAAATTAAGACCACAGTGAGATGTTAAAGCATCTGCCTGCAATGTGGGAGACCTGGGTTCAATCACTGGGTCAGGAAGATCCCCTGGAGAAAGAAATGGCAATCCACTCCAGTATTCTTGCCTGGAGAATCCCATGGACAGAGGAGCCTGGTGGGCCACAGTCCATGGGGTCATAAAGAGTCAGACACAACTCAGCGACTTCACTTCACTTTACTTCAGGCAGACAAAAATTAAGAAGTCCATTGACAATATTAAGTGCTACAGAGATATGTAGCAACAAAAACTCTTAAAATCTTGAAGCTGGTAGTATAGTTTGGTACAACTGTTTCATTTAACTCTACATGACTGTGCCAAACTGGTTCCCATTTGCATACCTTCTAACCCAGTATTTCTATTGTAAAGAAATTCTTGTCCATGTAAGTAGTAGGGACAAGCAAGAATAGTCATAGCTGGAGTTCCATTCCTGGAATGGCAGCACAAAGAGCTCCATAAAGCCATTCCCCAGCAAAATAAGCATAACTGGTGAAAATTATTTTTAAAAACAACTATTTAAAGTCTTCAGAAATTGCCCAAAGGCATACAGAAAATGACTAGACAATTTATCAAAGAGAATCTACTAAAACTCAGTAAGAACAACAAGAATCTGTGGCATCTGAACCATGACCCACCCCTCTCTCTTCTCAGTTTAGGCAACGTGGCCAATGTAGGGTGTCCCTCTCTCCCAAGCTTCCAGTTGAGGGCTATGTTACTTTTCAGGGACAGTATCTTGCATCTCTGCCACCGCAAGCTGAATACAGAAGAGAATAAATTGGAGACAAGTGCATCCAAGGGTTTCCAGGCTTCTTGTTTTACTCATGCCTACTCATAAAGGGAAGGCTTGACTTAGAATACTTGGGCCCCCATCACCCTCACCCCAGCTCTTTCATGGGGTGGGAGTTCCATGATGGAAGAGATAAGCAGAGCAGACTAGAGGTCACCACCCAAGCCCAGTACCCCACTTCTAAAGCAAAGACATCACTTAGAAAGAAGCATGCCACTGTCCTGAGTACCTGCTCCAAACGTCTCCCAAGAGAAACTGACTTAATTTCACAGTGTGGGAAAGGTCAAACTAAGGGCATTCTCAAATACAATGAACAATTAAAAGAAAGGGTTCTGGTATCTTCCTAACAGATACAAGCTATGCTAAGTCACAGGTCTATCTCTGGTCTACCACAGAGAGCAAGATAAAGAAACAACTAAGAAGGGCCCTACTAGGGTCAGAACCTCAAGTAACGACCTCAAAAACTACTTCCTGTAGATGAGTCCATGTTTAATTGAATTAGACTGTGAAGCTAGTCAGGCCTTCGGGTACTGCTGAAAACAAGAAAGTACTGGCAGTGAGTGGAGTCTAGGCATGATACCAGCAGAGGCAGAAAGCTTAACAGAGCTATCAGAGAAAGAAACAGTCAAAAAGAGCCCTGCTGAAACCTCTGTCATCCCAGGGAGGCTGTGCTTATGCCTAAAGCTGTGTCCTCTGAGGGAAACAGATCTCATTAAAATAGTTCAGCCAGACACTTAAAAAACAAACAACAGTAATCCACTCAAGGGAGTAAAGACCAATACCTCAAGTCACTCTGTTAATTTTTAAAAAATATTTATTTATTTGCCTGTGCTGAGTCTTAGTTGCAGCATGTGGAATCTAGTTCCCTGATCAGAGACTGAACTCAGGCCCCCTGCATTGGAAGCACGGAACTTTAGTCACTGGAAGTTTCAATATATTAATTTAAAAATTATAGGACATGCAAAGAAAAAAGAATGACACACAGAGAAAGGCAGGCAACAGAAACCACCTAAGAGTGAAACCAGATGTTAGATTTAACAAAGACTTCAAAGTAACTGTTATAAATATGTCAAAAGACTAAGGAAAATCATGCTTAGAGAAGTAAAGGAAGATATGATGATGATTCTTTCATTAAGCAGAGAATACCATTAGAGAAACAGATTTTACCAAAAAAAAAAAAGAAATTCTGTAATTATAAGGTACAAAAACTCAAAGAAAAATTTCACTAGAGAGGATCAACAGCAAATTTGAATGAGCAGAAGATAAGTCAGTGAACTTGAAGATGGTTCAATAGAGATTACGCAATCCAAAGAATGAAGAGAAAAAAGAATGAAGAAAAATGAACAGAGCCTCACAGAAACCTGGCAGTGACAGGCACATCAACACAGGCCTAATGTGAATACCAGAAGGAGAGGAGGAACAGAAGCAGGGAGCGAGAGAGGGAGAGAAAGGAGCCGAAAAATATCCAAAGAGATAATGGCTAAAAACGTCCCAAATCTGGTGAAAAATAATCTAAACATCAAAGTAGCTCAACAAACTCTTAAGTCTTGAATTGGCCAAATGGTTCATTTGAGTTTTCATAACATGGAAAAACCTGAACAAACTTTTCGGTCAACCCAATAAGATAAATGCAAAGACACATCATGATAAAAATATACAAAGACAAAACCTTGAGAACAGTAAGAGAAAAATATACAAGAGAACTGCGTTAACAGGATTAACAGCTAACTTCTGATCAGAAACAACGGAGGCCAGACATCAGGAGTATGACATATTCTACTTGCTGGGGAAAAAGAAAAAGAAAAACAATTATCAACCAACAATCAGATATTCACTGAACGTATCTTTCAAAAAAAGGAGACAAAGACATCCTGGATTGGAACTGACATATACACACTACTATATATAAAATAGATAACTAATGAGGACCTACTGTATACACAAGGAGCTCTACTCGATACTTTGTAATGGCCTATATGGGAAAAGAATCTAGAATCTGGACATATGTGTATGTATAACAGATTTACTCTGCTGTACACCTGAAACTTACACAACATTGCAAATCAACTATACCCCAATAAACAGTTTAAAAAAAAAAAAAAAGAAAAGACATCCTCAGATAAAAACAGAGGACTGGGTGCTAGCATCAGACAGAAAATACTAAATTAAGTTCTTCAGGCTGAAAACAGACTACAAAAAGTAAATCCCTGTATTTTAAGAGAAGGATAATTTAAAGTAATAGCTTTATAACTTTCTATCTTAAGACACTGGGAAAAAACTAAACAAAAATGACAGCAAGCAGATGAAAGAAAATTAAATAAAGATTAGAGCAGGGTCAGGAGAATTCAGAATAGAGAAACAACTGAGGGAAAAAAAATCAAACGCTGGTTCTTTGAATAGATCAAAAAACTGACAAATCTTGACCTAGATTAATAAAGAAAAAAAAGGAGAAAAGGCTCAAATTGCTAAAATTAGGAATGAAAGAGGGGATATTACCACTAATCTTACAGAAAGAAGGATTCTAGTTGAATGTTATCACCAACTATGAACCAATAAATTAGATAAATTATATGAAATGGACAAATTCCTAGAAACATAATAAACTACTAAAACTAATTTAAGAGAATGGGCAACCTGAATAGACCTCTAACAAACAGATTGAATGAATAATCTAAAATAGCATCCACAAGATAAGCTCAGTTCCCCGTGGCTTCCATGATGAATTCTATCAAATATCTAAGGAAAAATAAATGCTAGGTCTTCATAAATTCTTCTAAAAACAGAATAGAAAACGTGTGTCAATTCATTCTGTAAGGTCTGTACCCTCATATGTATACCAATGCAAAAATTTACAACAAAGTACTAGCAAGCTAAATTCAGCAATATATAAAATGTATTATACCCCATGATCAAGTGATACTTATCTCAATATGCAAGGTTGGTTTAAAACTCATAGCTAACACCATACTTAACAGTGAAAGACTAAACTCTTTTACCCTAAGATCAGGATTCCTGAGATGAGGAACGCGACAAGGATGCCTACAATCACTACCACTTAACATTATACTGAGAGTTCTAACCAGGGCAATGATACAAGAAAATAAAAGGCATCCAAAAGAGACAGTAAAACTATCTATTCACATATATCATGATCTTGTATATAAAAATCCAAACATCTATAAAAAAAAATCCAAACATCTATGAAAAAAAACTATTAAAACTAATAAATGAGTTCAGCTAGGAAGCAGGATACAAGATCAATAAACAAGAATGCTGTATTTCTATACATTTTCAATGAATAATTGTAAACAGAATTAAGAAAAAATTCCACCTACAATAAGATAAATAATAATACACTTTAGGAATAAATTTAACCAAAAAAGTACAAAAGCAATATCTGGAAACTATAAAATGTCATTTAAAGAAATTAAAGATCTAAAATAAATGGAAAGACATCTCATGTTTGTGGACTGAGAGACACACCTACTTTGCAAGATTGTTAAAGAGATCAAATGAGACAATACTTCTGAGCAAATTTGTGAATTTTAAAGTTGTCAGTAGTAGTTGTTATTAATGCTGTAAGGGTAAATGTGAGTCAAAGCCCTTGGATTTCACAGCCCTTGAAATCCAAACTGTGGCTGGTACATATGGTGAGCAGTGAAGGTGAAAGTTTCTCAGTTGTGTCAGATTCTTTGCAACCCAATGAACCATACAGTCCATGGAATTCTCCAGGCCAGAATACTGGAGTGGGTAGCCATTCCCTTCTCCAGGGGATCTTCCCAACCCAGGGATCGAACCCAGGTCTCCCACAGCGTGGGCAGATTCTTTACCAGATGAGCCACCGGGTCACTGGTGACCACTGAAGACAACTGCCAACTCTTTCCATGGTGTCCAGGAGTACTGGGACAACCATAGCAGCAGATGATCATGTAATATCCCTCTGATAAAGCTGGGGTAAAAACAAGAGCCACAAGTTTATCCAGGTACTGATTCAGAGTTCGAGAAAGATGCAAAACCTACACCATGTCTCACATGAAGGAGTTGATATAAAAGGACCTGATCCATTTCACCAGCAACTTTCACAAACTTCTGTACAGTAAGATGATGGAAGCAGAATTTATGAAACACAGTTCATAAAAGAACTGTGACATAAAAAAAGCAATCAAGTCCTTCCTCATCACTCTCAAATACATGATAGAAGAGGCACAGGATACCAAAAACACAAAGAGCCACAGTCTGGTCTGAATCCCACAAATTCATAAAAGAGAAAAGACTGAAGAGATTACCAAAAATATTCCACAGAATAATCTTCAGGGCTTTGCTACAGTTTCTTTCATTTCCTCACAATGCCCCTCTTTTTGTTTCCAGCTCCTGCTCCCAAGAAAAACCTGTGGTACATATGTACATTTAAAAAAAATAGTTCAGTTCACAGAGGACATTTTGAAGTAAACAGAAAGCAAACAAAGAATTCATTACCTTGGAAAAATCACAGCTGACTCCTATGTAATTTAAGTATCTTTGAGTAATCCTCTGCTAATCCTTGGCCTATAAAAGAACTAGTACAAGACTGATTAACTCTTTAAAACATTAATCAGTGTCGAAATGTTATTTTAATCAGTGTTTCTATGTCCTACGAGAGTGCAAACCTGAGTATGCTATACTTGAGCAGAAATTCCAAAAGCTGCCCCTCAAAGTACCATCCTATCTCTTCTCTAAATAACTCCTAAAGACAATTTATCTCCTCTCTTTTGTGGATGTTTCTCCCACAGCATGGGCTTCCCTGGTGGCTCAGCAGGTAAAGAATTCGCCTGCAATGTGGGAGATCTGGGTTCGATCCCTGGGTTGGGAAGATCCCCTGGAGGATGGCATAGCAACCCACTCCAGTATTCTTGTCTGGAGGCTCCCATGAACAGAGGAGCCTGGCAGGCTGCAGTCCATGGATTCGCTAAGAGCCGGACACGACTGAGTGACTAAGCACAGCACTCCCACGGCAAAACAAGTGTTAGCGTGGTGCATACTTAAGCTGTGGTCCTGGCTTGCTGCTCTTTTGCTCTAGCAAGTTTCAGTTTTGGTTTCTCTGTGTAATAAAAAGATTAGGCTCTAAAATTCTATGCTGCTGCTGCTGCTGCTAAGTTGCTTCAGTTGTGTCCGTCTCTGTGCGACCCCATAGACAGCAGCGAACCAGGATCCCCCGTCCCTGGGATTCTCCAGGCAAGAACACTGGAGTGGGTTGCCATTTCCTTCTCCAATGCATGAAAGTGAAAAGTGAAACTCAAGGCACTCAGTCGTGTCCAACTCTTGGCAACCCCATGGACTGCAGCCTACCAGGCTCCTCCGCCCATGGGATTTTCCAGGCAAGAGTACTGGAGTGGGGTGCCATTGCCTTCTCTGCTAAAATTCTATAAATCATCTTTTAACATTGCTACTCAGGAGGCATATCATACATGCACATCAAATGGTAAGCACAGTGCTGTGGAAAGAGGCAAACAAAGCTGGATTCAATTTTCCTCTGATATCTATGAGTTGTCTGGCACTGGACAAATTATTTACACTTAGAGAACTTTTTCCTTATTTGCTATCTATTTTGACCAACAAACAAAATAATGTAAATGCATAAGAAGAGGCCAGCGACATAATATTGTATGTCAACTTTACCTCAATTTTCATAGCACTGTATGTTCTCAATAAGTGATCGGGTCCCTCTCACCAGCAAGTTCCCACTTTTGAAAGTTTTCCTCTCAATACTTTTTGGTCATTTCTAAACAAACTTTGGTGACTAGATAGGAATTTCATTTGTAACAAATGAGGAGTACTTAATCTAAAAAAATTCATAGCTACTTTATAAGAGGGTATGTAGGGTGATAATTTAGAACCAGCAGAAAATATATTCAGTGGAACTGCTTGACTGAAATGTACAGGAGCTGCCAGGACATCCTGGCACAGCAGAAAGCCACATCAACGAGTCTGTGAGTCCCAGCATTCAGAAGGCCAGTACTGTCTTCCAGAGATGACTCCTAAGCCACAGAGGTAGGCTTATTTTATTTTAAACCTCCAAGCGGACACAGTCCTAGGAACCAGTATGGATGAGGTGGATCGCACAGCCATAGAGTATGTGACTAGAAACCTAACTTACTGTGTGATATTGATCAAAGTATTAATGTATATTTTAATGTTCCTCTTGTAAGATTTTGTTTATTTTACCAATTGAGGGGAGACCTCGAAACTATATGTGAGTAGCAACGTTGACTAAGAGCACTTTGTGAGCACGCTTGGGTTTACTTTTTGTTGGAATTTGTAGACAGTGGGAAACTGACATCAGCTTTTGAGAAAGATAATTTTTCCAACTGCACAGTAACCCTGTATAGACGTTAAGAAAGAAAAAAAGCAAGCCCTGGAGGGACTGGTTAGCAGGAAGCAATGTCCTACGAAAGACTATAGTCTCTGTCCACCTAGCTCCTGTGTTCTGTACAGGGTTAATTTATGATGATTCTCTTAATAGATGATGTCCTTTCAAAACATTAAAAAAAAAAAAAGTATCCAGTGGAGCACACAGTCTTAAGTGTAAGTACCTCCTGTACCATACAGAACTAAAACACAAGTTCATCAGAAGTTAAGAACTAATCTTTCCACAATGTTCTGACCAAACAGAACATCAGTTACAAAAGAGGCCTCCTCACTCTGCTTAGGGGAAACTGACATCCTGTGAACCAAAAGGTTTCCATTTCTTTACCACCTCTGCTGGTCAGAGCTCCCACTACTGCTAAGCAAAACACAGAATACAATAAAATTACTAGCAGAATTTTTTCCCAAAGAGAAAATGTGACTTTTCCTTCCACAGAAATTCCAAGCGACTTTCACTGGAGGCAAGAAAACAAGATAAAATACTTACACACCTTCCAGCATATTTACAATACGTAAGTCATCACAAAGCAAAAACTTTGCCTCAGTCAAGAAAAACAGCCCTACAGAGTAAACTTTAGTATAAAAAGTAGTCACAGGCTCATTAACTGCAGAATTCACACACTGCTTCACAAATAACCTTCTGGCTCTGACCTGTCAACTCTGGCAGGTTACAATCATCACACCTCTTTCTAGTAAACGTATTTAGGCTTGCTTCAGTTAAAATTCTCTTTCGGTCTTAACACACAAGAACCTTTTAAAAACACTTAAAAACACACACACACACACACAGTAATCTAAGTGTGTGGATATAAAAACTGATCTTTTCTCCATACGAAATAAAACTTGAACGAATCTCTATCTTCCCGAATCTAAGAGCGAGCGAGTGCCTGGAAGGCCCTCTGGAACATGCTGCTCCAGCTTTTACTGTGGCCCCTTAGGTGAAAAATGCTTTCCTTACACATGAAAAGAAAAACTATGCAGTAAGGACTCAAAGAGGTTATCTCCACTGTCAAGCCAAATCACTGCCCCGCAAAGTCGAGACGTTGAAAGGTTCTCTGGGCTGAGTGTTTTGGAACTCCCAGCGACAAGCCGCGATCGGGGGCTGCGACGTTTCCCCCTGTCACAGCCGGCTGGCCCGCTAAAGCTATCAAGGTGAGCCACGTACCTGGAGGAAGCTGAAGATTAGCAGGCAACTGGATTGTGGTGGTGTTGGGGGCTTTCACGGCGACGATCTGAGGAGATGGTAGACGAGGGCCGTTGCTGAGTTTAGGAAGGGCACTGACAGGGGCCACTTTGGTCACCAGGGTCCCTACGGGGGACCGCAGCGGCTGGGACACCGAGGACTCTACGCAGACACTGACAGGAGCCTTAGTCACGGCGCCCAAGGCCACCGGAGTGCTCTCCACCCGGACGGGCAGAGCCGCGGAGGGGGCCATGGTCACGGTCCCGGAGGCGCCCACACCGGCGGGGGGAGCGGCGCCGGCCGGCTCCGTGAGGCCCGCGGGCATCCCCTCAGGTGGATCAGCGGCAGCCGCGGCGCTGCCGTTCCGGGAGCAGAGGCGAGGGGAGGCTTGACAAGCGGCCGCCGACTCCGGTGCAGTTCCAGCTCCACAGCATCGCTAGGGAGAGGCGCCGGGGCCACGACACAGGAGTCAGTGACCGACGCCGCGCTGGACAGCGGGACCCCGGCGTCCTGGACCTTTCTCCCGTCCGCGCGGCCCCGCCGGCTGCCACACCTGCTCGGCCGCTTCCTCGGCGGCGCTCACACGTGCGCCGGCTCAACCCGGCGCCTCAGCCCCGGGACCAGATGCAGCGGAGTCCGGCTGCGCGGCTCCCGGAAGGGCGTCACGTCGGCTCCCACCTCCCACCGAAACTCGGCGCGGCGGATCCCCCGCCAGAAATTTCAAACCTGCGAACCCAGAGCGCCCCGAAGCCCCCTACGCGCGCTCCGCACGGCCCCGCCGCGCGGCCACGCCAGCCATGTTTATATAGCCACGCGGAGACCTCGCGCACGCGCACAGGCCGCCGCCGCCGCCCCGGGCTTCCCCCGGAATCCGGCCGCGCGATTGGCCGCAGACTGGAATCGCGCTCGTGACGTCACTAGGGACGGCTCCACAGGGCGTTAGACTCTTCCCCGGAATCCGGAGGAAGGTGGGGAGAGTTGCCAAAAATCCACCACGTGGGAAGGGCCGACCGCACTTGGAAAACTGCGGCATCCGCGTTCTGCTTTCTCCTTGGAGTCTCCAGTTGCGTGTTCCTTGAGGAACGAAGACTGTGTTTTCCACAAGCGTCTTTTTAAGGAAACGATGTGGAGGACCGATTCCAGAGAGCAGTAACAGTAAGAACTCAGTCACGCTTCCTCAGTGTTTTTCTGCGGGTTTAGCTCCAAAAGCATGGCTAGAATGAGCTTTACGTTTGACACTTCGGGGGTGGGGGGAAACTTGATGTCCCTTTTCTTTTTTTTAATGTTTAAGCGTGGCGTATAATTTTACAGTTGGTAAAATGTGTTTATTTTCGTATAATTAAAGTTAAACTGACCCAAGAAAAAAATCTTTTTCTTCTCGGAGCTGCTCTACCTGACTCTTTATCACCTCTGCTGCTGCTAAGTCGCTTCAGTCGTGTCCGACTCTGTGCGACCCCATAGACAGCAGCCAACTAGGCTCTCCCGTCCCTGGGATTCTCCAGGCAAGAACACCAGAGTGGGTTGCCATTTCCTTCTCTAGTGCATGAAAGTGGAAAGTGAAAGTGAAGTCGCTCAGTCGTGTCCGACTCTTAGCGACCCCATGGACTGCAGCCCACCAGGCTCCTCCGTCCATGGGATTTTCCAGGCAAGCGTACTGGAGTGGGGTGCCATTGCCTTCTCCGCTTTATCACCTCTAAACATATTTAAATTGTTTATGTGTCTGCCTGCTTCAAAACTGGGACAGTGTCTTTTGATTCCTACATCGTCAGATTCTAGTGTTTAGATTTTCAGTGCTGTGTTATTCTTTGAATAAATCCACAGTGTGTGGTGAATGAATCAATAATACAATCAAATACGGAAAAACTTTCCCCTTACATCTAATCAGAGAAGATGCCTTGATTTCACGCTACTGTCCTCATAATTTTGTGTTTTTAGGAACCTGTTCTATACTGAATGAGATTATAAAAGGCATCCTGACTTTTGCAGCTTCCAGTTCTCACCCTCCTAGTCTGTTCCAGAGAACAGGATCTACTTCCAGTCCAAACACATCAATCGCTGAGTTTGTCTTCTCCCATTATCTCAATCAGTCCAAATCAAGAACCCTTCTTAAGACCCAAGTCAATTACACCCTTCCCCATTTTATGAAGGCTTACTTGATCACTTACCTTATATAAAACTCCTCCAAGTGGAGTTGAAGAGAGGAAAACCGGATTTATTGAGCACTTCTTGTGTCCTGGTCACAGATATTTACATTTCCTTCTTGCTTTCTTCCTTTCCTCTTCCTTTAAAAAAAAAAAAAAGCAAAAAACTTCATTTTACTGGCTTAAAAACTGCAAAGGAGTAATTTATCCATGAAGCTGAGAATTTAACCAGTCTGATCCCAAAGCACATCTCTTCCCACTACTCCACTAGTGATTCTTGTATCCCATACACATAACTCTTGGCAAAATACATTACACTAAAAAGGTATTTAGTAAATATTTGCTAAGTAAATTAATTAAATGGAGCCATGCAATATTTTCTGGAAAAGGAAATGGCAACCTACTTCACTATTCTGGCCTGGGAAATCCCATGGGCAGGGGAGCCCATGGGAAGAGTTGGACACGACTAAGTCACTAAGAGGGGGTTGGAAGAGTGGGACACGACTTAGTGACTAAACAACAAAAATGCAACATTTTCAGGGAAGCAAAACCACCTAGTGGATATCAGTCTTAGACCTGCTCTTTCCACGCTGGACAAATTGTTCAGCTGAAGAAAGAGGGTCCGTTTACTCTGAGAACTACCCTTTTCTAAAACTCCATTCCCCACCCTCAACTCACATACTGTATTTAGGTATGTAAATAACTTCTATCAAGTTACAAAGAGACCTGACTGAGGAAGTATACTTTCTCTTTAAGGTGACCTTGGACATTTCTTTTTTAATTGTTTACATTTGCTTAGTAATTTGCTGCGCTAATGAGAGCTTTAATTTTCTACTCAAAAATTTATTGCTCTTTACCCATTCTAGTAACTACAATACTTGTCCTGAATTTGGAGTTTAGCAATAATTTGTGTTTATTACATTTCCTTTCTACAGAAGTTTATCATAATAAAACAGTACAGATAGGGAGGCAAAATGCATTCTATGTAAGAAAAGAAAAATGTAGGGGGAAGATTATATCTTAATTTTATTAGATATGATTGAGTACTAACACTTTATTAGATTTAGCTGTTAAAATATTTGTGAAATTAAAGATGTTCAAATTCAAATTAAAGATGAACAAATCCTTGTTCATTTACCTTAGTCCAGTGTACTAATCCGGAGAAGGCAATGGCAACCCACTCCAGTACTCTTGCCTGGAAAATCCCATGGATGGAGGAGCCTGGTAGGCTGCAGTCCATGGGGTCGCTAAGAGTCGGACACGACTGAGCGACTTCACTTTCACTTTTCACTTTCATGCATTGGAGAAGGAAATGGCAACCCACTCCAGTGTTCTTGCCTGGAGAATCCCGGGGACGGCAGAGCTTGGTGGGCTGCCGTCTATGGGGTCGCACAGAGTCGACACGACTGGAGCAACTTAGCAGCAGCAGCAGCAGTGTACTAATCCCATTCATGAGGGTTCCACCTTCATGATTTAACACCTACCCAAAGCCCCGCCTTACTAATACCATCACCTTTGGGCATTAGGATTTCAAGATATGAGTTTTGGGGAGGTACAAACATTCAGATCATGTGTGTATGTGCCCAGTCACTCAGTTCTATCCAACTCTTTACCACCCCGTGGACTATAGCTTGCCGGACTCCTCTGTCCATGGAATTCTCCAGGCAAGAGTACTGAAGTGGGTTGCTGTTTCCTTCTCCAGGTGATCTTTCCAACCAAGGGATCAAACCCATGTCTCTTCTGTCACTTGATTTTGCAAGTGGATTGTTTACCAGTGCACCACCTGGGAAGCCCTTGAGTGTGCGTGAATGTTTAGTCACTCAGTCATGTCTGACTCTGCAACCCAGGGACTGCAGCCCACCAGGCTCTTCTGTCCATGGAATTCTCCAGGTAAGCATACTGGAGTGGGTTGCCCTTTCTTCTCCAGAGGAACTTCCCAACCCATGAATCAAACCCAGGTCTCCTGCATTGCAGGCAGATTCTTTACCTGCTGAGCCATCAGGAAAGCCCTTAGCACCTTCTAAATGAGGGATTAAGTCATTTATTGTCCAGATATTCTGCTTATTAACTCAGGTGATAAAACTGAACAAATATAAAATCTATGTTCTGAATATTTTACTATTTTACATACCGCATGCATGCTTAGTTACTCATTATGTCGAACCTTTCGTGATGCTATGGACTGTAGCCTGCCAGGCTCCTCTGTTCATGGGATTTTCCAGGTAAAAGTACTGGAGTTGGTTGCCATTTCCTCCTCCAGAGGATCTTCCTACCCAGGGATCATACCTGTGTCTCCTTCATTGGCAGCCATATTTTTTACCACTGAGCCATCTAGGAAGCCCTTTTTTACACACAGACACAAACAATTTAACTAGGTATAGTTATGCCCTGGAGTAGCAAATGGCAACCCAGTCCAGTATTCTTGCCTGGAAAATTCCATGGACAGAGTGGCTTGGCAGGCTACAAGTTCATGGGGTCACAAAGAGTCAGACATGACTGGGCGCACGTGTGCACATACACACACACACACACACAGTTACAAGTAGAAGGTGTCAATTATTCTTATTGGCCATTGGATTTTCCAAGTACCTACAGTTTCCACAAAATGAGTAGAAATTTACTACTCTTTAGGATTTAAATAGGAAACCTTCTTTATTTGTGAAATGAGATCAGCTGAAAAATCTGCCTAAGAAAACATAACTATTTGACTAAAATGGCTATGGCCTCACCTTCAAAGTGTGCCAGAGATGACTGTGTCCCTTCAAGTTCTGTACCTTGAGCCTAGTCCAGTATCTGTGTTTTGCATCAGATCGTTTAAATACTTTCTGCAACAGAGCACCACTGTGTCATTCCTTTCCTCTTAAAGGAATGTGGCTCACTCTCTTTCTGTTTTGGTCTTGCCATATGGCTTGCGGGATCCTGCCCCCCACTCCACCACTCCAAGACCTAACCACTAGACCACAAGGGAATTCCTGCTCAAACTTTTCAAGAGTTTTGACTTCATGAATGATTTCAATTTTGGGTGGCTTTATTAAAGGTTAATGAAGTCTGAGCCACTCTTTAAAATTTTTAGTATTTGAAAGTCAAGCTCCTCGAAAAATTGGATACAGCTGAATGATCCTAACATAAGAAACCTATTCACACTATGGAATATTAATCAGCATTAAGATATATACTTTAGAGGTGCATTTATGAGAAAAATAATCATGGCATGTAGTTAAATGAAAAAGAGGTTAGTATACAAAGTATGACTCAATTTTTTTGTAAATTAAAAAATATTTGTAACCAATAAACAGATATATGCTCAGAAGAAAAATCTGGATTATACACCAAGCTTGTTAACAGAGGACATCTCTATTTAGGGATAGTCCAAGTGATCTTTTTTAAAGAAATTTCTCCTGTATGCTCTAATTTTTTTAAACAACAAATGAATAATATTTACATAGTCAAAAATTAACAAAACCTTTGTCTTAAAATATGTATTCTTAGTAACACTTGAAATCTGTAAACACAGTTAAGTTCTCCCTCATCTCCTGTCTGTAATATCCAGGAAACTTCACTGAATTCACAAAGCTGGGCACCTTCCACTAGCCACATATACAACTACAGGAGCTTCCCAGATGTCCTAAACTTTCTCTCAGCCTTTCTCTCATACCTCATTGGTATGAAAACCAATGGCTTTTCATACAGTGGTTCACCTCCCTTTAAAAGCCTTCCCCGTCTGAAACATACTCTACCTGGTCAGTTCCAGTATACCCTTCAACAGGCTGCAGCCTACGCTGGATGAATTCAGTGCCTCTTCTTTGCCACAGCACCTTACTGTCATACATACTCCGTTATTGTACCCGAGTTATTTTTTCTATGTTCTGTCTCTAAATTGTGAACTTCCTGGTAGCTGTGACTTTGTCATGTTCATTTCAGAACTAGAAGAGAGTATCGACAAAGATTATTTCTCTGATTCCTATCCCTAGACTGGCTACTAGGGGCAGAAATTCCATCTTGTCTGTGTCTTCCTGGTGTCTAATCGGGTAATACTTCAGCTCTCTGTACTCAGGCTATACTATCTTTGCGTGCACGTGTGCTAAGTTGCTTCATTTGTATCTGACTCTTTGCAACTCTTATGGACTGTAGCCCGCCAGGTGCTTCTGTCCATGGGATTCTCTAGGCAAGAATAGTGGAGTGGGTTGCCATGCTCTTCTCCAGGGGATCTTCCCAACCCAGGGGTCAAACCTGCATCTCTTTGGTCTCCTGCATTGGCAGGCAGGTTCTTTGCCACTAGCGCCACTTGGGAAGCCCATACTTTCCTTGGCTTAATTTCTGTCTTTGTATGACTTCCAGATCTATCTATCTTTGGCCCAGTTTCTCCCTTTTCCAGACTTGTGTAGACAGCTGCCTACTGTCTTCACCTGGATGTCCCACAGGTTCAAAGTAAATTTATTATGCCATCCTCAAACCTGCCTTTTCTCCTATGATCCCTATTGCAATGAACCAGTGAATTGCTTTCCTAAGATTTAAAATTAGGAACTGACCTTGAGTTTTCCCTCTTTTTTCACCCTGTTAATTAGTCTTAGATCTTGTCAATCCTGGCATATCTGTAATATCTCTGTAATCCATCGACTTGTCTCATTCGCACCATCACTCTTTTAGTTCAAACCCAAGTGTGTTCATTTAAATTATGCTAACTGGTCTCGCTCCATGCCTCCAACCTTGGCTTTCCATTCTGTTCTCTGGTCTGTAGATATTTTTTTCAAACTATTCCTGACATTGTAGTTATTATCATCATCCTTTGATTTAGAACTATTTTTCTTTCTTACTAAAAGGAACCAAAAAAAAACAATATCTATTTTTAACTGCTTATAATTCCATCATTCTAGGTGAATTCTCATTTTTGCATATTACTTTCTAATCCTTATCCATTGTATGCTTGCTCCTATGTGATGGACAAGTATGATTTTTGTACATGATCTAGAACTTATCTTTGCCTCAATAATTTTCCATGCCTAAACATTTAAATCAAGTCACTTGCATAATTCCATACTTGTAAAATGTCTTAATAATGA
Source organism: Capricornis sumatraensis (assembly GCF_032405125.1). Classification (NCBI taxonomy): domain Eukaryota; kingdom Metazoa; phylum Chordata; class Mammalia; order Artiodactyla; family Bovidae; genus Capricornis; species Capricornis sumatraensis. Next base: position 33,319,928 of record NC_091089.1, read on the forward strand.
TTGTTTTACACATAATATTTATTAAACAAGAACACATCATTGTTTGTAAGTACAAATTATGATAAAGGTTGTGGAAAAAAAAGAACAAGGTGCTTCCAAAGAGGATTAATGGACAGGATCTAATTTAGCTCAGGAGTTAGAGAAAGAAGTGCTCCAGGAATTAAAGAATGCCTATGAGACTGAACTGGACTTCACTGATGGCTCAGACAGTAAAGCATTTGTCTACAATGTGGGAGACCCAGGTTCAATCGCTGGGTCGGGAAGATCCACTGGAGAAGGAAATGGCAACCCACTCCAGTACTATTGCCTGGAAAATCCCATGGATGGAGGAGCCTAGTGGGCTACAGTCCACAGGATCACAAAGAGTCAGACACAACTGAGCGACTTCACTTTACTTCATGAGGCTGAACTAGAGGAATAGTGGCCTAGATGACCTTTGGATAGGCCAAAAGGGGCTTAACCACCTTCAGGGCTTACAGGTCATGTGATGTGCAAATGAAAGCAATTGAAATATTTTAAGCAAAGGAGTAAAATTAATTAATTTACATTTGAAAAATTTTTATTTGGCAGTAATTTCAAATTTAGAGGAGTTGTAAGAAACAGTATTTGCAACTCCCATATCCTTTCCATATGGAGATTCACCAGTTTTAATATTTTGATTTGTTCACCATTTGTTCAATCTCATTAACATACATATATAGTAAACATACACACTCAATCCTCATTACTCACACATTCTGTATTTGCAGATTCGCCTACTTGCTACAATTTATTTGTACCCCCATGGTACTTTCGAGGTCTACTGAAGACATTTGCAGAGCAGGGAAAATTTTAGTTGCCAAATGTGCACATTCCCAGTTGAGCTCAAACACGGTGGTGCTCTGCCTTCTTGTTTCAGCACTCATACTGTAAGCAGGTATCCTTTTTGCAGTCTTTTTAGTGCCATGTTTTTCATATTTTTGTCCTTTCCCTTGATGATGTCACTGTTTAAAATGCCCAGGCACAGTACTAAACTGCTGCCTAGTGTCCCTGAGCACAGGAAGGCTGTGAGATGCCTTTCAGAGGGAATTTATGTGTTAGAGATGCTTCATTCAGGCATGAGTAATAGTGCTGTTGTTTATGAGTTCAGTGTTAATGAATCAACAATATATATTAAATATATATTAAATAAGGTACCTTTAAATAGAAACATGGGCTTCCCTTGTGCTTCAGACGGTAAAGAATCTGCCTGCAATGCGGAAGACCTGGGTTCGATCCCTAAGTTGGGAATATGCCCTGGAGAAGGGAAAGGCTACCCACTCCAGTATTCTGGCCTGGAGAATTCCATGGACTGTATAGTCCATGAGGTCACAAAAAGTCCAACATGACTGAGCGCTGTTGGTTTTGAGTTCAGTGTTAATGAGTCAACAGTATATATTAAATAAGGTATCTTTAAACATGGGCTTCCCAGGAGGCGCTAGTAGTAAAGAACCTACCAGCCAATGCAGGAGATGCAAGAGAGGCAGATTCAGTCTCTCAGTTGGGAAGATCCCCTGAAGAAGGGTATGGCAACCCACTCTAGTATTCTTGCCTGGAGAATCCCATGGACAGAGGAGCCTGGGAGTCTACAGTCCACAGGGTCACAGTCAGACATGACTGAAGTGACTTAGCATGCAGACACGCACAAACAGAAACACACATAAAATAAGTGTATTTATACAAGTGTCATTAAATACAAGCCTATTAAATGAGTGTCAATAAAACGTATTGACAGGTGGGGAGAAAAAAACATAACTAGAGTCTTACAGGAACTTAACTCTGTGTTTCCCCAAGGCACAATTTTTGTGAGTATTTGCTAATTCAGTGCTCTGCAACTTAATAGAACATAATCACCACAAATAATGAAGATCAACTCTATATACACTTTTCCCCTGAACTACTTGAAATTAAGTTGAAGATGCCCCATTGCCCCCAAAACACTTCAATTTATAGTTCCTAAAAACAAGGATTCATATAACCACAGTACAATTAACAAAATTAGGAAATTTAACATGGATACCTTTTTCAATTTTTGCCAATTTCCCAATATTGTTCTTTTATAGCAAGTTTTTTTCTAACCCAGGATTCAATCCAGAATCATTGACTGTGTACAGTTTTATATCTCTTTAGTCTCTTTCAATCTAGAGCAGTTCTTTTGCCTTTCTTTTTCATGATTTTGCCATTTTTTAAGAGAACAGGCCATTTATTTTGTAGAGTGCCCGCAGTTGGGTTTGTTTGTTGTTTCCTCATAAGCAGATTCAGGTTATGCATTTTGTCTGAAATACTGCATAAGTGAGGTTATACCCTCTGTGTCATATTAGGAGACATGTTATGTTAGTTTGTAATAATATAATAACAATTACTCTGCATATGAAGCACAAGCTGGAATCAAGACTGCCGGAAAAAATATCAATAACCTCAGATATGCAGATGACACCACCCATATGGCAGAAAGTTAAGAACTTAAAAGCCTCTTGATGAAAGTGAAAGAGGAGAATGAAAAAGTTGGCTTAAAGTTCAACATTCAGAAAAATAAGATCATGGCATCTGGTCCCATCACTTCATGGGAAATAGATGGAAACAGTGGCAGATTTTATGTTTTTGGGCTCCAGGATGACTACAGATGGTGACTGCAGCCATGAAATTAAAAGATGCTTACTCCTTGGAAGAAAAGTTATGACCAACCTAGACAGCATATTAAAAAGCAGAGATATTACTTTACCATCAAAGGTCCATCTAGTCAAACCTATGGTTTTTCCAGTGGTCATGTATAGATGTGAGAGTTGGTCTATAAAGAAAGCTGAGTGCTGAACAATTGATGCTTTTGAACTGTGGTGTTGGAGAAGACTCTTGAGAGTCCCTGGGACTTCAAGGAGATCCAGCCAGTCCATCCTAAAGGAGATCAGTCCTGAGTATTCATTGGAAGGACTGATGTTGCAGCTGAAACTCCAATACTTTGGCCACCTGATGCAAAGAGCTGATTCATCTGGAAAGACCCTGACGCTGGGAAAGATTAAGAGCAGGAGGAGAAGGGGATGACAGAGGATGAGATGGTTGGATGGTATCACCAACTCAATGGACATATGTTTGGGCAAACTCCAGGAGTTGGTGATGAACAGGGAGAACTGGTGTGTTGCAGTCCATGGGGTCGCAAAGAGTCAGACACGAACTGAACTGAACTGAACAATGATTACAGTTTACCTTAAATTTGATCACTTGCTTAAATGAGTATATGCCAAGTTTCTCACTGTAAAGTTAACTGTTTTTCCTCTTTGTAATTAATAAGCAGTGTAGTGGAACAAATTTTGAGGCTGTATGGGCTTGATAAAGGACAGAAATGGTACGGACCTAACAGAAGCAGAAGATATTAAAAAGAGGTGGCAAGAATACACAGAAGAACTGTACAAAAAAGAGCTTCACGACCCAGATAATCATGATGGTGTGATCACTAATCTAGAGCCAGACATCCTGGAATGTGAAGTCAAGTGGGCCTTAGAAAGCATCACTATGAACAAAGCTAGTGGAGGTGATAGAATTCCAGTGGAGCTATTTCAAATCCTGAAAGATAATGCTGTGAAAGTGCTGCACTCAATATGCCAGCAAAATTGGAAAACTCAGCAGTGGCCACAGGACTGGAAAAGGTCAGTTTTCATTCCAATCCCAAAGAAAGGCAATGCCAAAGAATGCTCAACTACCGCACAATTGCACTCATCGCACATGCTAGTAAAGTAATGCTCAAAATTCTCCAAGCCAGACTTCAGCGATATGTGAACCGCGACCTTCCTGATGTTCAAGCTGGTTTTAGAAAAGGCAGAGGAGCCAGAGATCAAATTGCCAATATCCGCTGGATCATGGAAAAAGCAAGAGAGTTCCAGAAAAACATCTATTTCTGCTTTATTGACAATGCCAAAGCCTTTGACTGTGTGGATCACAATAAACTGTGGAAAATTCTGAGAGAGCTGGGAATACCAGACCACCTGACCTGCCTCTTGAGAAATCTGTATGTCAAGAAGCATTGCCTTTTTCTCCTTCTGCCTTCAATCTTCCCTAGCAACAGAGTCTTTTCCAATGAGTCAGCTCTTCGCATCAGGTGGCCAAAGTATCGGAGCTTCAGCATCAGTCCTTCCAATGAATAGTCAGGACTGATTTCCTTTAGGATTGACTGGTTGGATCTCCTTGCAGTCCAAGGGACTCTGAAGAGTCTTCTCCAGCACCACAGTTCAGAAGCACCAATTCTTAAGCACTCTGCCTTCTTTACGGTCCAGCTGTCACAACCATACGTGACTACTGAAAAAACCATAGCCTTGATTATATGGACCTTTGTTGGCAAAGTGTTGTCTTTGCTTTTTAACACACTGTCTAGGTTTGTCATAGCTTTCCTCCCAAGCAGCAGTCGTCTTCTAATTTCATGGCTGCAGTCACCATCTGCAGTGATTTTAGAGCCCAAGAAGAGGGAATCTGTCATTACTTCCACTTTTCCCCCCTCTGTTTGTCATAAAGTGATGGGGCCAGATGCCATGATCTTAGTTTTTTTTAATACTTAATTTTAAGCTGGCTTTTTCACTCTCTTCCTCCACCCTCATCGAGAGGTTCTTTAGTTCCTCTTAGCTTTCTGCCATTAGAGTGGTATCATCCATAGTGATTTTTAAAAACTCACTTCTTCTACATTATTGTTTGACATTCTGTTGAAAAAAGTAGTTTTTCTATTTTACTTAAGTATGTATCAGCACAGATTTATGCATTCCTTTTTAGTCAATGGGCTGTGATCTGTGTCATGAGTTTCTTTGATTCTCAAATTGTCCCAGATTTGGACAGTAAGAATTCCTTTTTAAGATGATTCATGTATCCTTTTGAGGTATCTCCATCATTTTCTGAGTAATGTACATTCCTAAAAGACCAGTGAAGTTCTTGTGTGGAAATAAACTTAGAAAAGGCAAACAAGGCAACAGAGAAACTTGTTGAGTGGCTTTTGCAGGTGAGAGTTGATGGTGGCTTGAAATAGGGTAGTGGCAGTGGGCAGATTTGAAATATATGTTGATGGTAAAAATCTGTGGGTGTTAGTGGCAAATTGAGCCAAGTAGCTTAGGGAGTAAAAAGTGTAAAGAGTGACTCTCACGTTTATAGCTTGAGATCCTGGGTGGGTAGTGATTGCATTCACAATAATGGGGAAGATTGGAGATGGCAAAGATCAAGAGTTCAAGAAAGATTGAATAGAACTTGAAAGTGAAACAAAAACTAGGTTTTATAATGCCTTTCTGCCTGCACTTCATAACACAGTATAGGACTGGATGTTAGCATGGAAGGAAAGCAAGTACGGTAAAGAGAGAAGAGCCCATATCAAACATCAGCATTTCATGGTAGCACAGGGTAAAAAAGGCCAATAAAGTGGAACTGGGGAAGGAGGAGAGAGGCTGGAGAGATAAGGGGAGAAAACAAAAAGTGTGAAGTCAGGATGCCAAGGCCAAAAAAAAAAAAAAAAAAAAAAATCAAAAGAGGTGAAGTCGAGAACCAAGGGTTGAACTACGTGAAACGCTGAGAGGTCAGATTTCAGTTTGTCTCTTCTAGAATGAGGCTTGATGAAATCAAGGCTCTTTTGTTGTTGTTCACTGCTGTATCCTTAAATATGGGCCAATGCCTGACCCATAGTAGGTGTTTCATAAATATTTTCAACTGAATGAATGGATTTGTAGATCGTGTGTTTTGTAGTCTTATTGCATTGGTTAGATATGACCTCCAAGGGAGTGTCGAATAATAACAATGATATCCTTCCTAGTCTTGTTCTCGATGTAGTATTTCCTCATGTGGTTTGTTTGATGTTTGCCTCTACAAAACAAAAATTTGTGGTTTCCTGCTTACTTAAAAATGTTCCATGCCCTCCTCCCACCCACCATATGGCCCTCCTTTCCCTCAGTGTCCCCAGAATAAAACATAGACATGAACTATTTGGCATCACTAGATGCCACCACTGGTTGGCATCACTTCTGGCTACCACCTTCCTTTTCCCACACCTGACTTCTTGTGATGCCAGGCAAAGAGGTGGGGGAGGAACTTTCCCAGAGTCTTTTATGACCCTCTCCCCAACAAATATCCCCACATCCTCTTGGTTGATCCTCCTGCTAGATTCTCCTGGTATCTTCCTTACTTCCCAGTCTCCCGTGTGGACTCTAAGTTTCTTTCAGCCGTTCAACCTGCAGTTTAACTTGCAGTTTCTGACACAGTATCATGAGATTTTTGTTGTAGGAAGGAAGGAAGTCAGGACCTCAAGCAAAACTGAGCTTTCACCCACCACCTCTCAGTTTGTTTCCAGATATCCTTCCCAGAGAGTGTTTTCTGCTTTCTGCTGCTGCTGCTGCTAAGTCGCTTCAGTCATGTCCACCAGCCCACCAGGCTCCACTGTCCCTGGGATTCTCCAGGAAAGAACACTGGAGTGGGTTCTTTGCCTTCTAAGTTTCACCAAATCCTTCCTTATAGCTTCCTTATCCTGTCAAGTAATCCCAGCTGATGTATTTCATTTTAATTACATTTTTAACTGGGCTTCCCAGGAGACTCGGGGGTAAAGAATCTAGCTGCCAAGCAGGAGGTGAGGGTTTTGATCCCTGGGCAGGGAAAATCCCTTGGAGAAGGGAATGGCAACCAGTATTTTTGCCTGGAAAATCCCATGGACAGAGAAGCCTGGCAGGCTACAGTCCATGGGGTTGCAAAGAATTGGACACGGCTGAGCAACTAAACCACTGCTGCCACATTGTTAACTGTTAAGGAGTGATCTCTTTTTTAAATTTTTTAAAAGAAAGTTCTGAATAAGAAAAAAAGGTTTCAAGTTTTCAAGACTTAAAAATTTTGTCAGCCTCACCTACAGCTTTATATACATTAGATCTGGGTTTAAATTCAGATATGCAATGTGCATTAGTATGGCAAAACACTGAGAAGGGACTTCCCTGGTGGTCCAGTGGTTAAGAATCCACCTGCCAATGCAGGGGACCTGGGTTCGACCCCTCATCGGGGAAGATTCCACATGCTGCGGTGCAACTAAACCCGTGCACCACAACTACTAAAGCCCATGGGCCCTTGAGCCTGGGCTCCCCAACAAGAAAATTCACCACAATGAGAAACCCACTCATCACAACTAGAGAGTAGCTGCAAAGACTGAGGACAGCCATAAAAATAAATAAATATTGAGGAAAAAAACCCAAAACACTGAGAAGACTTAAAGCAGCTGTTTTCAAACATTTTTATCTCAGGAAACATTTATACTATTAAAACTTTTTGAGAACCCCCTAAAACCTTTTCTCTGTATGGATTATATCTGTCAATATTTACCATGTTAGAAGTTAAAATGGAGAAAATTATGTTATTTATTTATGGGTCTACTTAAAACCACCGTAAAAGCCTCTTTACATGTTATGTTAGCCAGGGTCCATTCAGAGGACAGCTATTACACAGCTAGTTGAAGAGGGAGAATGTAATGTAAAGAATTTTTAGCTTCTGGAAGGTGGTTTACTACTGAAAGAAGTAGAACTCTAAGCAGTGATCCCCCAACCTTTTTGGCACCAGGGACCAGATTCGTGGAAGACAATTTTTCCATGGACTAGGGGTGAGAGGGATGCTTTCAAGATGATTCAGGGCATTATATTTATTAATAGTGCCCTTTGTTATTATTATATCAGCTCCATCTCAGATCATTAGGCATTAGGTTCCTAGAGGTAGGGGACCTGTGCTCTAAGGCATCCTTAAAATAACAGGTGCAAAAAAAGCATCTATTTCCTCCAGCTAGAGCAAGAGTGGACATTGAAAGACCCAGAGATTACCAGAGGAAACTCCCCATGGCTGAGATTCAGAACTCCTCAGAGAGGGCATGGAGCACACATCCTGGTAGTGATGAAGCAGCTTGCCAGAGGAAAGGGCCACTGTTGATCTGTGTGTACGTGCTCAGTCAAGTCTGACTCTCTGCGGCCGCATGGACTGTAGCCCACCAGACTCCTATGTCCATGGGATTCTCCAGGCTAGAGCACTGAAGTGAGTTGCCGGTTCCTCCTCCAGGGGATCTTCCTGACCCAGGGATCAAACCTGAGACTCCTGCATTGGCAGGTGGATTCTTTACCACCTGGGAAGCCCACCAGAATCCACAAACCTTTTGCTGTGGCTCTGCAGTGTGTCTTCTGCGCCCTCTATTGGTGAAGTTTGGCATTTCATAGCTGGCAAAGGAGAGGTGTTTCCAGGGACCAGCTCTACTATCATGAAAAGGAGCAAAGAAAGGTGGATGTGTAAGAGGCAAGAAATTGATTATTATCACCAATTACCATAAATATTTGATATTTCATAAATATTTTAAATGAAAAACAAGTACAGTTTTCTTAGCCAGAGATGCTCACACTAAAGTGGAAGGTACAAGTATGAAACACTTGTTAGACAGTATGAGACAGGTCCCAACAAAAAGCTTCTCACAGAGGTTGGGCTTCTAATCAGCCTGAGGAAAGGCTTCTTGGACGGGGTGAGTCATAAGAAATTTCCAGAGTCAGCTCCATCAGTGAAAAGGAAAAGGAAAAAGGTTTGAGGAAGCATGTGGGTACTCCCCCACCTCAGTCAGACATGCAGCCCCTCAAAAGAGAACTGCTTTACTAATACAAAGGTCATCACAGGGTGGAACCACTTGTCCCCACTGGAACCACTGGCCACTCCTGACTGGACAAGCAGCAGGAAGCTGGCCCAAAGGCAGCCATCCTACTCAGGCCAGATGCAAAAATATCAGCTGGTGCAAACCCATTTACTCATGCAGAATTACTGTTGGGAGCCTGAAAAGAGAAGGAAAGTTAACTATGGGAGCTGAAACTACACGATCATAATGGAAAGAGAGGCGAGATGGGCCATAATGCATATGTATAAGCCAGAAGGTTATAAAGGAAAAGAAGCCATGAGTTAGCATAAGCAGTGTGTTAAAGAAAGAAAACGAGGCTGAGAAAGTCAGACAGCAAAGAGAAGAACAGATGTGCTGAAAGAAACTGATCATATTCCTGCTTCAACATTAGAATTAAGATCCAAAAGCTCCTGACGCTGAGGTTTCTAGCACTGCCATCCCTACGAGGGAAAATGGTGCTCTTGTTCCCAGTTTTATACTTCCCAGCAAGAGCCTTTTTTCCCTTGAATCCTTGCTGGAGTCAATCCTTGTTTCTTTTAGCCAAGAGATCTTAACTGACGTGGGCATACAGAACACATGGCACAGTCAGCAGATTCCAAATACCGTGTCTGGAAAAAGGTGGCCCTCAATTGTCCTTGAATTCCTAGTGGAGGTGGGCCAGCCTCATATATGTAATCCACTCGCATGCTGTATGCATTTCGAAGCTGGAATGATAACTCACCAAACACATCATTTGGAGAACTTTTCAAAGCTTCTTTTCTATAACTTTATCCCATTATCGACAAATACAATATTATACTAAAATAAATAAAAAACAATCTAATCTTAGCCAGCAATTGTAAACGTGGAGATAACCGGTATCTGATTTTGGATTTTTAAGTTGTAATATAACTAAATGGCTATCTAATATTCACTCAAATTAGTATGTGTTAACTACCTACTATAAGCTCAGACTGTTCTTGGCACTGGCCATACACTAATGAATAAAATAGACATGGAATTTAAACTTAAAATTTGAATGGGGGACAGTCAGTAAACACAAACATATTTCAGGTGTTAGGTCTGGGGGTAGCGGGAGTCCTGTTTTATAAATGATGGTCAGAGAAAATCTGCCCATACAGTGACATTTGTGCAGCAAATGGAAGTATAGGTGCAAGGTGGGCTTCCCCACTGGCTCAGCGGTAAAGAATCTGCCTACAGTGTAGTAGTCAGGAGACACAGGTTCTGACTCAACCTCAGACCGATTGAGTCAGAACCTGTGTTTTAACAAGATCCTAAATTTATAAATTCATTAAAGTGTGAGAAATACTAGTTGGATTATGTTAGTTAACAAAGACTCTTTGCAGCCCCAAGGACCATGGTCTGCCAGGCTCCTCTGTCTATGGGATTCTCCAGGCAAGAATACTGGAGTGGGTTGCTGTTCCCTTCTTCAGGGGATCTTCCCAATCCAGGGATCAAACCTGCATCTCCTCTTTGGCAGGTGGGTTCTTTACCTCTCAGCCACCTGGGGAGTCTTTCATGAAAACATAGGAAACCATGATTAGCGCTTGAATTTTCAGTGTAGGGTGGATTTTTCTACTTCTGCAAAAAAAACATCACCAGGATTTGGATAGAGATTGCATTGCCTCTGTAGATGGCTTTGCATACTATTGATATCTTAACAATATTAAGTCTTCCAGTCTATGAACACATTCTTTTTGATGCTATTGTAAATGGAACTTCTTAATTTTCTTTTTGAATTGTTCATTGTCAGTGTATAAAATGTATCTAACTCGGGACTTTCCCTCGTCATCCAGTGGAAGACTTCGCCTTCCAATGCAGGGAGTGCGGGTTCAATCTCTAGTAAGTGAGCCAAGATCCCATATATTTGGAAGCCAAAACATAAAACAGAAGCCATATTGTAACAGATTTGATAAAAACTTTAGAAATGGTCCATGTCCAAAAAAAAAAAAATCTTTAAGAAAATGCATCTAACTTTTGGGTTGATTTTTTTTTTTTTAATCCTGTGTCTTTTTTTTCCACTCCAAAGATTCCATTTGAAAAATGTTAGAACTAATAAGCATCTGTCAACAAAATTGATATTACATCTTCTTTTCCAATGTAGATATCTTTTAATTCTTTTTCTTGCCCAGTTGTTCTGACTAGAACGTCCTATAGAAGTGGTGAAAGTGGGCAGTCTTGTCTTATTCCTGATCTTAGAGGAAAAGCTTTCGGTCTTTGGCCATTGAGTATGATGTTAGCTTTGGGTCCTTTAAAAATGCCCTTTATCATGTGGAAGAAGTTCTCTTCTGTTTCTAGTATACCAAGTTTTTTTTTTTTTAATCACAATTGATATTCCAAATTCTTTCCCCATTTGCTAGCTTAAATCTAGATGGACACAAAAGTCTTGGGAGTATTTGAAAATGGCATGTTGAAGATGCCAGAGCCACAAAATGGGAGGAATCTTGGTTCCGAGATTTTTGCTTGGAGGATTGCAAGCAGCAATGGGGTTTGTTATTGAGAAACTTCTGTGTGTGGTCATCTACTGTAGCAACTAGCATTGCTTTAACGTATAAGCAAAACGTAATTTCCCAAATATAGTAAAAGCTCATACATATTGATGTGGAAAAAGCCAAAACCTATTGGAAAAATTAGGCAAAGGATATGAAGGATCAATGAGAGGAAAATTCAAAGGCTTTTTTGCTATTTAGTTGCTAAGTTGTGTTTGACTGTACTGTGACCCCATGAACTGTAGCCCACAAGCTCCTCTGTCCATGGGATTTCCCAGGCAAGAGTACTGGAGGGGGCTGCCATTTGCTTCTCCAGGGGAGATTTCCGATCCAGGGATCCAAACTACAGTCTCCTGCATTGTGGTATGATTCTTTACTGCAGAGCCATCAGGGGAAGCCCTCAAAAGGGATTTAGACAAACATAAAGATGTTCAAGCTGGTTTTAGAAAAGGCAGAGGAACCAGAGATCAAATTGTCAACATCCGCTGGATCATCGAAAAAGCAAGAGAATAAAGCAGAAAAATATCTATTTCTGCTTTATTGATTATGCCAAAGCCATTGACTGTGTGGATCACAATAAACTGGAAAATTCTGAAAGAGATGGGAATACCAGACCACCTGACCTGCCTCTTGAGAAACCTATATGCAGGTCAGGAAGCAACAGTTAGAACTGGACATGGAACAACAGACTGGTTCCAAATAGGAAAAGGAGTACGTCAAGGCTGTATATTGTCACTCTGCTTATTTAACTTCTATGCAGAGTACATCATGAGAAACGCTGGACTGGAAGAAACACAAGCTGGAATCAAGATTGCCGGGAGAAATATCAATCACCTCAGATATGCAGATGACACCAGCCTTATGGCAGAAACTGAAGAGGAACTAAAAAGCCTCTTGATGAAAGTGAAAGAGGAGAGCAAAAAAGTTGGCTTAAAACTCAACATTCAGAAAACGAAGATCATGGCATCTGGTCCCATCACTTCATGGGAAATAGATGGGGAAACAGTGGAAACAGTGTCAGACTTTATTTTGGGGGACTCCAAAATCAGTGCAGATGGTGGTTGCAGCCATGAAATTAAAAGACGCTTACTCCTTGGAAGAAAAGTTATGACCAACCTAGATAGTATATTCAAAAGCAGAGACATTACTTTGCCAACAAAGGTCCATCTAGTCAAGGCTATGGTTTTTCTTGTGGTCATGTATGGATGTGAGAGTTGGACTGTGAAGAAAGCTGAGCCCCGAAGAATTGATGCTTTTGAACTGTGGTGTTGGAGACTCTTGAAAGTCCCCTGGACTGCAAGGAGATCCAACCAATCCATTCTGAAGGAGATCAGCCCTGGGATTTCTTTGGAGGGAATGATGCTAAAGCTGAAACTCCAGTACTTTGGCCACCTCATGCGAAGAGTTGACTCATTGGAAAAGACTCTGATGCTGGGAGGGATTGAGGGCAGGAGGAGAAGGGGGTGACAGAGGATGAGATGGCTGGATGGCATCACTGACTCGATGGATGTGAGTCTGAGTGAACTCCGGGAGTTGGTGATGGACAGGGAGGCCTGGCGTGCTGGGATTCATGGGATCGCAAAGAGTCGGACATGACTGAGCGACTGAACTGAACTGAAAGATGTTCTCCCTGGAGGAGGAAATGGAAACCCACTCCAGGACTCTTGCCTGGAGAATTCCAAGGACAGAGGAGCCTGGCAGGCTACAGTCCATGGGATCACAGAGTAGGACACAACTGTGCAACTAACTTTCAACTTTTCAAAGATGTTCTACATCATTCATAAGAGAAATGCGAACCAAAATTATTTGGGGAAATTTTTAAAAATAAAAAATATATGGACATTGAGATTCACCTCAGTTAGCAAAAAAGTTTGAAGCACATTGTTATCAGTTTGAGTTCAGTTAGAGAAGCAAAGTCACTGTGATAACGAATAAGCAATTTTCTAGAGGAAGTAGATCTCACAGGACTGTGGGAGTTGAGGGAGAGGTCTGTGCAAAGCTGCTGCCTCTGCAGTCAGCTCATTCTGGAAGTCAGGAAGATAAGCTGGATGTGAAATGGGGAGGATGAGAACAAGCTGTAACCCATGAGGACAAGAAGTGCCCTTGTGTATTCACCCTCTGCAGGCTTGATGCTGCTGGTAACCTGCAGGAAAAGCTGGGGTCCTTTGCCATCAAGCTGCAAGCAAAGAATCTGTGAGCGAAGAATGTGAAGGAGGAGATTTGGCAGGATCTGGAGGAGCTAAGGTAGCTATGAGCCTGGATGCCTCCCTGCACCAGTAAGGTGAGCCAGCAAACCAGCATGCCTTGCAAGCTGCCCTAGTACCAGTGCACGATCCTGAGCTCCTTTTCATCTGCCTTCAAATACTGTGCAAATTTTCCTACAGGAAATAAAAATTGGGAAGTCATTCCAAGGTTGGCTGAGTTGACACCATACAAAGCCAGCACAACTAACAATGGGAAAGGTGTAGTGGAGGGACCCTCACTCACTGTTAGGAGAAACACACATTTGTTTAACTGTGCAAAACACTTTTAACCCTGCAATTCTAATTCTAGTGATTTACCCTGAAAATATACATCTAATATGGGGAATGACAAACCAAAGTTCATTCTTTGCAACATTATTTGCAGTAGCAGCACCATGAACAGTTATGTTCATCAGTAGAAGATTGGTTAAGAATCTTAACTTTACATCTGTACATTGGAAAGAACGTTCTTCTCATGGGAAGACATTAAAGACATGTTAAGTGAAAAAAGTCAAAATACAGAACAGTATATACAGGGTCATACCATTTTCATTGAAAGAGGTATTCATGTTTGTATATGTATGGAATATCAATATACTTCCATATGTATGGAAGTATACTGAAGCTATCAGTGGGAACACACTGATAACATGGTTTGCCTCCAAGAAGAGAAACTTTGTTACTGGGGGACAAAAATTGGATAGAGTATTTGACTATACAATTAAAAAAAATTATGTATCATGTGAAAGTGAAAGTCACTCATTCGTGTCTGACTCTTTGCAACCCCTTGGACTATACAGTCCATGGAATTCTCCAGGCCAGAATATTGGAGTGGGTAGCCTTTCCCTTCTCCAGGGGATCTTCCCAACCCAGGAATCGATCCCAGGTCTCCCACATTGCAGGCGGCTTCTTTACCAACTGAGCCACAAATATATTATTATTAAAACTAAGAGTTAATAGTATAAACATTTTCACTCAATGAGACTATTACATGAATTTCTTATGTTGTCTATTTCTGATATATGCCTCTTGAAAGAAAATCTTGTTATCTCTTTTCTCCACTTTATGTAAAGCACAATGTACATTTAAAACTGTCCATTAAAAATACAGTGGAAAGCCTTCTTTTAATTTTTAATTAGATGAGACATTTTTATGACCTGGTCAATAACCACTGAAGATGTACGTGGAGTCATGATAAATTGTTTAATTTGTCTAAAGGAATCTTAATATATAATTTATATATATATTCCATTAAATTACATACAGCATGGGAATACTTGGAATGAAGGAAATATGAAATATGAGGGTTTTTTTCAAACTTAAGAGAGTATTTATTTCGATCACATCCTTTTTCAAAGATCAAGTAGAAATTTACTAGATGCTTCCCTGGTGGCTCAGATGGTAAAGAATCTGACTGCAATGCAGGAGAACTGGGGTTTGATCCCTGGGTTGGGAAGATCCCCTGAAGGAGGGCATGGCTACCCACTCCAGGATTCTTGCCTGGAAAAACCCAAGGACAGAGGAGCCTGGAGGGTTATAGTTCATGGGGTTGCAAAGAGTTAGACATGACTGAGCGACTGACACGTTCAAATGTCTTTTGAAGCTTACTATGCAAACTGAGGATCTGCTCATAAGAGAATTAGTAATGATTTCACTTGAGATGATGGTGACATTGTCATGTCTTTGATTACTTCACTCTCTTGATCATTTTCCTCAAGATAACCAGGAATGAGGGGGAACGAAATATTTAGAAAGGACTAAGTGCTAACCTTAGTAAAGAAGCAAAGTTGTCTCTGGAATATTGTAATCAACTCTTATTCCATCCACTATTCAAGAAATAAAGAAATATGATGTATCAAATACAGTTGAAGCCCTTTGTGTTCCCTTCTCGTCCAACCTTCCTGATTTTGCTTTTTATTTTTACTACCTATGGATACACAGACAACACAATATGTTATAGTTATGCATGCTTTCCATTTTTTCTTAAACAGTGTTTCTGTTTAAGTATGTGTGTTTAAAGGCAAGGTATGCATGTTTAAACTTCCTTAAACTTTTTCTGCATTGAATGTTCTTTGGATTTACAATTGTGAGACACATAATAAGTACAGATGGTTGACATGTACAGTTCAGAGAATAATGAAGTGAACACACGCATGCTCTCTACCAAGCTTTGCAAAAGCCTCACAGTTCTTGTGTATTCCTCTCCCAGGATCCCAACAGAAGGACTCACTGTCTTGTCTTTTGCAACAACTCTTCCTTTGCTTTTCGTCAGTTTTACCTCACTGTGTCTGTTAAACACTATCTTTAGTTTTGTAGCTCTTTCTTCAGCAATCAATGCAAAGAAATAGAGGAAAACAACAGATTGGGAAAGACTAGAGATCTCTTCAAGAAAATTAGAGATACCAAGGGAACATTTCATGCAAGGATGGGCTCAATAAAGGACAGAAATGGTACGGACCTAACAGAAGCAGAAGATATTAAGAAGAGGTGGCAAGAATACATGGAAGAACTGTACAAAAAAGATCTTCACAACCCAGGTAATCATGATGATGTGATCACTAATCTAGAGCCAGACATCTTGGAATGTGAAGTGAAGTGGGCCTTAGAAAGCATCACTACGAACAAAGCTAGTGGAGGTGATGGAATTCCAGTGGAGCTGTTTCAAATCCTGAAAGATGATGCTGTGAAAGTGCTGCACTCAATATGCCAGGAAATTTGGAAAACTCAGCAGTGGCCACAGGACTGGAAAAGGTCAGTTTTCATTCCAATTCCAAAGAAAGGAAACGCAAAAGAATGCTCAAACTGCCGCATAATTGCACTCATCTCACATGCTAGTAAAGTAATGCTCAAAATTCTCCACGCCAGGCTTCAGCAGTAGGTGAACCGTGAACTTCCTGATGTTCAAGCTGGTTTTAGAAAAGGCAGAGGAACCAGAGATCAAATTGTCAACATCCGCTGGATCATCGAAAAAGCGAGAGTTCCAGAAAAACATCTATTTCTGCTTTATTGACTATGCCAAAGCCTTTGACTGTGTGGACCACAATAAACTGTGGAAAATTCTGAAAGAGATGGGAATACCAGACCACCTGACCTGCCTCTTGAGAAATCTGTATGCAGGTCAGGAAGCAACAGTTAGAACTGGACATGGAACAACAGACTGGTTCCAAATAGGAAGAGGAGTACGTCAAGGGTGTATATTGTCCCCCTGCTTATTTAACTTCTATGCAGAGTACATCATGAGAAAGGCTGGACTGGAAGAAACACAAGCTGGAATCAAGATTGCCGGGAGAAATATCAATAACCTCAGATACGCAGATGACACTACCCTTATGGCAAAAAGTGAAGAGGAGCTAAAAAGCCTCTTGATGAAAGTGAAAGAGGAGAGCCAAAAAGTTGGCTTAAAGCTCAACATTCAGAAAACGAAGATCATGGCATCTAGTCCCATCACTTCATGGCAAGTAGATGGGGAAACAGTGGAAACAGTGTCAGACTTTATTTTTTTGGGCTCCAAAATCACTGCAGATGGTGATTGCAGCCATGAAATTAAAAGACGCTTACTCCTTGGAAGAAAAGTTATGACCAACCTAGATAGTATATTCAAAAGCAGAGACATTACTTTGCCGACTAAGGTCCATCTAGTCAAGGCTGTGGTTTTTCCTGTGGTCATGTATGGATGTGAGAGTTGGACTGTGAAGAAGGCTGAGCGCTGAAGAATTGATGCTTTTGAACTGTGGTGTTGGAGAAGACTCTTGAGAGTCCCTTGGACTGCAAGGAGATCCAACCAGTCCATTCTGAAGGAGATCAGCCCTGGGATTTCTTTGGAAGGAATGATGCTGAAGCTGAAACTCCAGTACTTTGGCCACCTCATGCGAAGAGTTGACTCTTTGGAAAAGACTCTGATGCTGGGAGGGATTGGGGGCAGGAGGAGAAGGGGACGACTGTGGATGAGATGGCTGGATGGCATCACTGACTTGATGGACGTGAGTCTGAGTGAACTCCGGGAGTTGGTGATGGACAGGGAGGCCTGGCGTGCTGCTGTTCATGGGGTTGCAAAGAGTCGGACACGACTGAGCGACTGAACTGAACTGAAAGCTTTCTATAAACATCCCATTCTGTGTACTCTGTCACAATTGGCTTTAGTTTTAACTCAGTATTTTAGAGACATGTCTTTGTTGATACACGTAATGGTAATGCCTTCTTTTTCCCTGCTGTTTGCTATGTTCCTGTATGAATCGATCATGATTTATTCAGTCATTCTCCTGTTGATGAGTATTCAGTTATTTCTAATTCTTTTTCTGTCACAAGCAATGCCTTTGTCTGTGATTGTCTTTATGCACTTCTAGTGGAGTTTTCTATAGGCTGCATATTTCAGAGTGGAATTACTGGCTGAAGGACACATGCCTCTTTGACTTTCTAGATCTCACTACCTTGCTACCCAAAGCAGGTGTAGTAGTCCGAAGTCCAGTAGCAGTATACTGGAGTTTCTTGGGCTCTAAATGGTCGTTGACATTTTATACAGTGTTCGTTTTTGCCAGGTTGATGATGGCTGTGAAATAGTGTCTCATCACAGTTACAATATGTATTTCCTGGATTAGGGTAGAGCTTCATTTAACAAGCTCCTCATGAAGAGAAAATCATTCAGGTGTCCTCTTCTGGAAAACGTTTGTTTAAATGGTCCATCCATTTTTCTGTTGCATGGTGTTCTTCATTCCTTTGAAACAGTCCTGTATAAACTCTAGATACACACCTTTTATCAATTACATGTTATGAACATCTTGCCCCATCTTCCCCCATGGGGCCAGTCTTTTCACATTCTTTTTTTTTTAATTTGCTTTTTAATTGAAGGATAATTGCTTTACAGACTTTTCTTGTTTTCTGTCAAACCTCAACATGAATCAGTCAGTTATACGTATATCCTCTCCCTTTTGAGCCTCCCTCTCATGTCCCTCCCCATCCCACCCCTCTAGGTTGATACAGAGACCCTATTTGAGTTTCCTGAGCCATATAGCAAATTCCCGTTGGCTATCTATTTTACATATGGTAATGGAAGTTTCCGTGTTACTCTCTCCATACATCTCACCCTCTCCCCTCCTCTCCCCATGTCCATAAGTCTATTCTTTATGTTTGTTTTGCCATTGCTGTCCTGTAAATAAAATTTTCAGTACAATTTTTCTAGATTCCATGTATATGCATTAGAATGATATGTATCTTTCTCCTTCTGACTTACTTCACTCTGTATATATACTAGGCTCTAGGTTCATCCACCTCATTACAACTGACTCAAATGTGTTCCTTTTTATGGGTGAGTAATATTCCATGTGTATATGTACCATAACTTCTTTATCCATTCATCTGTCGATGGACATCTAGATTGCTTCTGTGTTTCAGCTATTGTATATAGTGCTGCAGTGAACAATGGGATACATGTGTCTTTTTCAATTTTGGGTTTTCTCAGGGTATATGCCTAGGAGTGGGATTGCTGGGTCATATGGTGGCTTTATTCCTAGTATTTTAAGGTTTTTATCTTATTTTATATATTTTCATTTTTTTTATATTTTATTCCTAGTTTTCCACATTCTTTATGGTTATCTTTCGATGTAGAGAAGCTTACTTTTTCAGGTAGTTGAATTATCCATCTCTTCCCTAAGTGTTAGTACTTTTTGTATCTTGTTTAGAAACAAGGTCTCATCTTTTCCTGGATTCTAAAAGTTTTATGTGTAGGTCTTTAATTCATCTGACATTGATTTGTTTAAACGGTGTCAAGTAGAGATTCCACTGTCTTTCTCTCCAAATGGATGACTGATTGTCCTGTCACCATTTATTGAAGAGCTTATTCTGTGCCCACTGAGATGCAGTGCTTGCTGCCATAACCCAAGTAACCCGGTGAGGATAGGTGGTTTTTTTTTTTTTGGCGGGGGGGTCTCATCCTTAGTTTGCTCATTACCTGTACCAGTCCAGCTTTCTCCTGGGCAGCACTGACATCTGCTCAGATGCTTCTCTGATTCTCAAACCCTTTTCTAGTTTTGGCCCCAGGGATTTCCCTTTCTTCCTGTGAGTTCAGTTCTGCATTTAAAGGGCATATACTTAGATTTGTTAGATTTTATCCAGTGTTTGTTTCTTTGCCTGTAGTGAGAGTTTTTTCAGACTATCTAGTTGATGATAACCTAACGATGGAAAGAGTTGTCTAGCTGATCCCCAGAACCAAATGTTTGTGATCATCTCAGTTTGAGGATACAAGGGAGAAAAGGCACAAAGTGCTTGCATATTGCATTTTTCCAACAAAAGAAAACTGACATTTTAAATAGCAGTAATGTTTGAGTATATTTTGGTTAAGGTTAATCACTCAGTCATGTCCCTTGGCAACTCCGTGGACTGTAGCCCACCAGGCTCTTCTGTCCATAGGATTCTCCAGGCAAGAACACTGGAGTGGTTTGCCATTTCCTCCTCCAGGGGATCTTCTCAACACAGGGCTTGAACCTGGGTCTCCTGTGTCTCCTGTACTGCAAGATTTTTTACCCACTGAACCAAGGAGAAGCCCTATATCTTGGTTAAAATGTCACATTAAAAAAAAATAGATATATGTATAAATCAGCAAAACCTGACCAAAACAATACTTAGATTTTCAAAGTAAAACAAAGCAATCAAGTCAAAAACAATCTGATGCTCATGCCAGTTACAGGCGGGATAAAGCCAATGAGATATAAAAGTTTTCACCTGTTATGATACAGCCTTGTGAGGAAGACTGGGCAGAAATGTGTCTGCTTTGATGGACAGCAGTGATGCAAAGCACTATAAGCATCAGTACTTTGGGCATAAACCATACAACGTGTCTCATTAAAGGTAAGAGGATTCACCGTGTTAATATTTGCAAGGAACTCAAGACAATGTATGGCATGTAGTAAGCAGTGTGTGTGAGTGGTGGTTTAGTAAAAATAAGGGGTGGAGTTACAACTGAGTCATTAGGATGATGTGTCCCGTTCCTCCCCTCACCCCACATCTAGGAAACATGGGACCCACACAGCTGAGGTATGGTTCAGAAGAGAGTAATTAACATTGTATCCATGTATAGCCAAACACATCCAGAGGTAGAAAAGGCCCTGTCCTCAGATTAGAGGTGGAAATTGGGAGAGAAACGTATCATCCCCTTTTTGTTTATTAACAAAAAATACGTCTCATTTCCTTTAAGGTCTAGTGTTGTGTGTTTTACTAGGGAAGATTTAAATGTTATTCCAGAAACTACTAGCAACATACTCCATACTCCATATTAAATCCACAGATTTAAGGGAAACTACACTTAAATTTAAGGGAATACACTTTTCATTATTCATATAACTCATAAGAATGGGCTTATTAGGTACTGTGACCTCTTCAAGACAAGGACCATATCTTTTTAATTCCTGATAGCTCAGCTGGTAAAGAATCTGCCTGCAATAAATGCTGGAGAGGGTGTGGAGAAAAGGGAACCCTCCTACACTGTTGGTGGGAATGCAAACTAGTACAGCCACTATGGAGAAAAGTGTGGAGATTCCTTAAAAAATTGCAAATAGAACTGCCATATGACCCAGCAATCCCACTGCGGGGCATACACACCAAGGAAACCAGAATTGAAAGAGGCACATGTATCCCAATGTTCATTGCAGCACTGTTTATAATAGCCAGGACATGGAAGCAACCTAGATGTCCATCAGCAGATGAATGGATAAGAAAGCTGTGGTACATATACACAATGGAGTATTACTCAGCCGTTAAAAAGAATACATTTGAATCAGTTCTGATGAGATGGATGAAACTGGAGCCGATTATACAGAGTGAAGTAAGCCAGAAAGAAAAACACCAATACAGTATACTAACACATATATATGGAATTTAGAAAGATGGCAATGACGACCCTGTATACAAGAGAGCAAAAAAGACACAGATGTGTATAACGGACTTTTGGACTCAGAGGGAGAGGGAGAGGGTGGGATGATTTGGGAGAATGGCATTGAAACATGTATACTATCATGTAAGAATCGAATTGCCAGTCTATGTCCGATGCAGGATACAGCATGCTTGGGGCTGGTGCACGGGGATGACCCAGAGAGATGTTATGGGGAGGGAGGTGGGAGGGGGGTTCATGTTTGGGAACGCATGTACACCCGTGGTGGATTCATGTCAATGTATGGCAAAACCAATACAGTATTGTAAAGTAAAATAAAGTAAAAATAAAAATTAAAAAAAAATAAAAGGAATATGTACCTGGAACAATGTATAAAAAAAAAGAGAGAACTGCATTTGATCCCTGGGTCGGGAAGATCCACTGGAAAAGGGATCGGCTACCCATTCCAGTGTTCCTGGGCTTCCCTTGTGGCTCAGCTGGTAAAGAATCTGCCTGCAATACAGGAAACGTGTTCAATCCCTGAGTTGGGAAGATCCGCTGAGAAGGGAAAGGCTACCCACTCCAGTATTCTGGCCTAGAGAATAGGCCACGGGGTCACAAAGAGTTGGACACGACTGAGCAACTTCGACTTTCACTTAACACAAAGAGAATGTCTGGTGAAGATGAGCAGTAGGTGAATGCACTTTTATGAGACGGCTTCCCAGGGCCATGTGTGGGCTAGCGACACATCCCTCTCTTCCTGGAGGTCCCCCCATTTTGACTTAACCAGGGTCTGAATCTACTTTCAGGGACTATGCATGCAATATGTTGATATATTCAACAATTATGTGGTACCTTCCCATCACTCTATGTTCAAGAGGGGCAAAAGACATTAGGGAAGACATACAGATGACCAAGCACATGAAAAGATGCTCAAAATCACTTAATTATCTGTACTGTGCTAAGTCACTCAGTTGTGTCTGACTCTTTGTGACCCCATGGGCTGTAGCCCACCAAGCTCCCCTGTCCATGGGATTATTCAGGCAAGAACACTGGAGTGGGTTGCCATTCCCTTCTCCAGGGGATCTTCCTGACCAAGGGATTGAACCTGTATCTCTTTTTGTCTCCTGTACTGGTAGGCGGGTTCTTTACCCTGGTGCACCTGGGAAGCACTAATCATCACAAATATGCAAATCAAACAAGATACCACCTCACACGTGTCAGAATGGCAGTTATGCAAAAGAAAACAAATAACAAGTGTTGATGAGAATGTGGAGAAAAGGGAACCCTGTATACTGATGGTAGGAATGTGAATTGGTGCAGCCCCTGTGGAAAACAGTGGGGATTCCTCAAAAAATTTAGAAGTACCATATGATTAAGCAGTTCCACTCCTGGGTATTTATCCTAAGAAAACAAAACACATACACACACAAACACACAAATTAGAAAAGATATATGCACCCCTATGCTAACTGCAGTATTATTTACAATAGCCATGATATAGAAGCAACCAAAGTGCCCATCGATGGATGAATGGATAAAGAAATCATGCATATACCCACACACAATGGAATATTACTCAGCCATAAAAAGAAATCCTGCCATTGTGACAACGTGGATGGACCTAGAGGGTATGAGGCCAAGTGAAATAAGTCCGACAGAGAAAGACAAGTACTGCATTTTAATTATACATGCAATCTACAAAACAAATGAACAAAAAACAAGGAAAGAGAGTTATAGATACAGAGAATAAACAGGTGGGTTGTCAGAGGAGGGAGGAAAGAAATAGAGCAAGGAGTTTAAGAAGTAGAAACTTCCAATTGCAAAGTAAATGAGTCATTATGAAACATACACAATGTGGAGAATATAAGCAACAACTATGTAATATCTTTGTGTGGTGACATATTGTAAGCAGACTTAGGGTGATCAGTTTGAAATGGTAGAAATATCAAATCACTATGTTTTGTAGCAAGAAATAACGTACTGTTGTAGTTCAATTATACTTTTAAAACAAACTCAGTTCACTCACTCATGAAAAAAGATCAGATGTGTGTTTATCAGAAGCAGGAACTGGAGGAAGGGGCAACTGGATCAAGGCAGTCAAAAAGGCACAAACTTCCAATGTACAATGTGATAAATATATAATTCATACTGCTGTTATTTATTAAAGTTCTGAAGAGGAAATCGTGAGTTCTCTATAAGAAAAAGGTATTTTTTTGCTTCTTTCCTTTTTTATCTATGTGAGATGATGTTCACTAAACTTGAAGTCCACTAAAACTTAATGTGACAATCACTTCTTAATGTATATAAATCAAATCATTGTTGTATGCCTTAAAACTTATACCATGTTGCATATCAATCACCTGCATGCTTCAGTTGTGTCTGACTCTGTGACTCCACAGACTGTAGCCCGCCAGGCTCCTCTGTCCATGGGATTCTCTAGGCAAGAATACTGGAGGGGGTTGCCATTTCCTTCTCCGGGGCATCTTCCAGACCCAGAGATTGAACCCACGTCTCTTCCCTCTCCTGCATTGGCAGGCAGGTTCTTTATCACTAGCACCACCTGGGAAGCCCATAATACATAATTAGAATCTCTATTTTTACAGAAAGTTGCTCAGTCGTGTTTGACTCTTTGCGACCCCGTGGAATATACAGTCCATGGAATTCTCCAGGCCAAAATACTAGAGTGGGTTGCCGTTCTCTTCTCCAGGGGATCTTCCCAACCCAAGGATCAAACCCAGCTTTCCCACATTGCAGGTGGATTCTTTACCAGCAGAGCCACCTGGGAAGCCCTTATCAATTATATCTCAATAAAATTGGAAGAAATAATAAAGTACACAAGAGGACGT
Source organism: Capricornis sumatraensis (assembly GCF_032405125.1). Classification (NCBI taxonomy): domain Eukaryota; kingdom Metazoa; phylum Chordata; class Mammalia; order Artiodactyla; family Bovidae; genus Capricornis; species Capricornis sumatraensis. The sequence continues at coordinate 33,344,017 of NC_091089.1, forward strand.
GTGTAGGCTCATGCAGATACTCCACCAATTTGTTGTACAAGGGTCTTGAGCACCGGCAGGTTTTGGTGTTCACAGGGGGCCGACACCAATGGATGACTGTACTGCAACTTGTAAGATAAATATGACAACACGTGCTAATTTGCTACAGTTCTGTCCAGCTTTGCAACCCCATGGACTGTAGCACGCCAGGCTCCTCTGTCCATGGGATTCTCCAGGCAAGAATACTGGATTGGGTTGCCGTGCCCTCCTCCAGGGGATCTTCCCAACCCAGGGACTGAACCCAGGTCTCTTACATTTCCTGCATTCACAGGCAGGTTCTTTACCACTGCCTGGGAAGCTCACTTAAAGGCACTGACAAAATTTTGGCACATCACCAACACAAGGATGTTTTTATCTAGAAATGCAACTCAATATTATATTGTTTATTTTGGAATAGCTATCTCTACCTGACAGTCAATGCTCGAACAGCACCAAATTTTTTTTTTAATTAAAAAATTTTTAATTGAATTTGCATATATGAAAAAAGTAACATACTGAGAAAGTTATAAAATATAGTCTCAGGCTTATGTAAAGTCATGACTGCTTTCAACAATTACTGAACTCTTTTAAAAAAAACTTCATAATTATGTATGTTTGTGATAGATGAATGCCACAAGTATGACATTCTCAACGCATGTAACTACTAAATGTAATGTTGCATATTAACTTATTTCCTTTAAAATTTCACTAAGCATTTCCAAGTACAAGGAAATATTAAAATATCCCAGTGTTTCTCCTAAGAATTAGGTGGTCTTCTTTGATTTTTTCTTCTCTGCTGCTTCTTTTTCCTTTTCTATTTCATTTACTTGTAATTCAATTTCTTTGGCACTAAACATCTGAAAAGAGAAAAAAATTTAAAAAGCAAATTTCAATTATAGCAACAATTTCTAACTATAATGTTGATGAACCTAATTATATTTTATAATTTTATTTTTATAACTTTATATAACTTCAAGTACATGATGAAATATTTCAGAAGTAGCTTAATTATAACAATTACAGACAAAATCAGAACTCTACAACATTTCCACTATCATTGTGCTAAAATAAAAAGCCAGGAAATGCAATATTGGGTTCCATATCTTATATATGGATATAATTCTGAACACATTTGAATGCAAAGCTTATTCTATTCATGAATAACTGATACTGAACTCCCACCCCATCCCACTGTGATTCTCATTGGGGTTTGTTTATTTTATCAGCTCCTGAACCAGCCAAAGAGGTAGGAAAATGATGATTTTCATGGTGGTTTGTTTATAACTCCCAAACTAAGTGGAGAACATAAGAACATACATACATATGTATGTCGTGGGGCTGGAGAGCTGACTCTGGACTCAGTAGTTCTGTGTCCCAGTGGTGTTGGCACAGCTGTCCCTGAGTCCTGGAAGCAGAGGTAACAACCTGCCCCATACCATCTCCATACTCTGCTTGGCACCCTGGTTGTTTATGCAGAGCCCCACAGAGGCAGCCCCAGCCCTCGTGTCCCCACTTCTCTTATTCACTGAAACTTGCTCCTGCCCTGTCCTTGCATCCCTACCCACTGGTGTCAAAACAACAACAAAACTCTGAAAACCAAAACCACTGCTCCACACAGCACTGATTTTAACACTATTTCCCCCTGAAGTAGTTCCCTTAACACAAAAGAAAGGGTATACATAAAATACTGCTTTAGGGCTCATTTTTCATATAGTTTTCAATGCAAGTGCTTTTGTACACTCACAGCTAAAGACCTAGCTGGCACACAGTGTGAAGCTCTACCTAATGAACAGTCGGTCACATTTCAAATCCTCTTTACCAATGAGTTCTCTATCACAGTGTTTGGAGCAATTTATTGCTGTGTTCTGGACAATTTACTTTGTGGTCCAGCAGTTTTAACACACAGTGGCTGACTAAAGGTGTACAACTAATAATGCTAGACTTGATATAAAGAAATATGGAAAGATGATCACAATTAGATATTAAAATGCAAGTCTTACAGAAGCTTAAGGCACCCAGAAGTGAAAAGTAGAGAAATCAGATAAAAACCAGTAGGCAATCAAAAAGGGTGGTTTTTTAACATACTGAAGGATAACATTATGTTAGAAGCCTAGAGGGCCAACAGTTATATAAATGGCAGCTGAATGACACTGGAAGCTAATCTTGATTTCAGATCTAAAAAGACAGCAAGAGGGACTGTTGCTGTATGGTGCCAGGAATGAATCTCCACAGGGAATACAGTACGCTGACCCTATATGGGACGGACTCAGTAGGGATTCCTACTTATAAGATCATGTACTAAGTGGGGTAGGCCTATACACAGATCTCAGCACCCCTAGGACTTCAGAGGGCTAGGGAGAGATAACTGCTTGTGTAGTAAGCATGTACAGATTAGTGACAGTTAGTCCACAGAAACAAAACAGAATTCATCATAGTGTCAATGGATGCTAAGGGAGGTTTCAGGCTTGTAATAAAGATTCACAGGTGTCAGCAACATACTAAATTTTTTTGTTAAAATGCCTTATACTACAGGTCTTTTTCCTCTTTGGTTAATGACTTACCTTCAAAGGTTGGTTTCTTCTTATTATAGCAAGTTCAATGTTTTTTCCACCAGACTGGACAACCTAATGTAAAACAAGTGCAATTTTAGAATTACTTCAGGGAAGTCTGTGTTTTAATCAGCAACTGAATGAGGGGGAAAAAAACCATGATTTTCTGTATATGCTTTATCACTTACTTCCAGCAAAGCTCTTATTGCTAATTTGATAGCTTGACTGTCATTTGCTATGGCATCTTCTGTGTAATTCTTTTCCAGAAATTCTCGGACAGTTTTGGCACTTCGACCTATTGCATTTGCCTCGAAAGATAGAAGAAGATTATTAATACCACTGCAATATGAATGAACTTATGGTTACTAAGTGAAGTTTAGGAGTTAGAGTTTATCCCACTATTACTTAGCATAATTACTAAATGAAAATTGTAGTTCGAAGATTTAGCAAACATTTCAACAGCTCATTTGATTTACTATATGAATAATCAGGTGATGGCATGACTTATTTTCAAATACACCAATGCCTTGTCCTGGCCAGTGCTTTCTGTTTTGTTAATGGTTCCCAAGTCCTTAGTAGTTAAAAAAGATTGAAAGAGTTGAAACTTGAAAAGATGTAAAGAGGAAAGGAGATATAACTGCAATATGATGCAAAAAGAAAAATAAAAGGACATCAGTGTGAAGAAAGGTGTTTCTTTGAACAGGACTATGCATCATTTTATCTCCTCTGACTATAAGCAAGAAGGGCTGCTTCTGTTCCATTCCCCATTTTTCTTTGTTTTTCAGAAATTTTCAGCAGATGAAAGGAAGAGGCAAAAGCATCTCCCTGGTTGCATGGCTACCAGTTATATATAGCCTGTTCTTTCCATTCAGTGTAAATATCCAGATGAGTACTAGTAATGATAATGATAACAGTAATTTTTATTAACAGAACACTCAGTGTGCCAGGCACTATGTTAAGCATTTTAAACAGATTATCTCATCTTAACCATCACAAAAACAATTAAAAAGGTACTATTACTAATTCTAATTCATGGAGGAAGAAATGAAGGATTGAAAAGGTTAAAAGAGCCGACAGTTTGGACTGGATAACTTTGCTGTGGTGGGGGCTGTTCTGTGTATTGCAGGATGTTTCACAGTCTCTATCCACTAGTTCAGTTCAGTCGCTCAGTCATGTCCAACTCTTTGCAACTCCATGGACTGCAGCACGCTGGGCTTCCCTGTCCATCACCAATACCTGGAGCTTGCTCAAACTCATGTCCGTTGAGTTGGTGATGCTATCCAACCATCTCATCCTCTGTCCACCTTCTCCTCTTTCCTTCAATCTTTCCCAGCATCAGGGTCTTTTCCAGTGAGTCAGTTCTTCCCATCAGGTGGCCAAAGTATTAGAGCTTCAGCTCCAGCATCAGTCCTTCCAGTGAATATTCAGGACTGATTTCCATGAGGATTGCCTGGTTTCATCTCCTGGCAGTCGAAGGGACTCTCAAGAGTCTTCTTCAGCACCACAGTTCAGAAGAATCGTTTCTTCAGTGCTCAGCTTTCTATTCACTAGATGCCAGTTGTATCCCCTACCTCAACGATGACAACCAAATGTGCCTTGAGATATTGCCAAATGTCCCTATGCTGGGACAAAATCACCCCTATTTGTGAACTGCTGACTTAGGTAATCTTGCCCAAGATCATATAGTGGGTAAGCGGAAGATATGAGCTTTGAAACCAAGTAGAGCAAATCATCAATCCGAGCCTTGAGCTCTGTACACTGTGCTGCCACATGCCCTTCTGCTGTGATGGCTCCAGAGAGTGAAAAGAACCAGCAGAAAGGCCCATCCTTTCACTGAAGGATTCTGGCTGCAAATGGGAAGGTCCCAGTTCTAACTGGTATGTACTATGGTTACTGGAAAGAGATGGCAAAGGAGACTTTTAGGACATGAGTATGAAAACATACCTTTTGTACTACATGAACATATAGTTCTGCAGGAAATCAGTCCTGAATATTCATTCAAAGGACTGATGCTGAAGCTGAAACTCCCAATACTTTGGCCACAAAATGCGAAGAACTGACTCTGATTCTGGGAAAGACTGAAAGCAGGAGGAGTAGGGGACAAAAGAGGATGAGATGGTTGGATGGCATCACCGACTCAATGGACATGAGTTTGAGTAAATTCAGGGAGTTGGTGATGGACAGGGAGGCCTGGTGTGCTGCAGTCCATGCGGTCACAAAGAGTCAGACACGACTGAGCAACTGAACTGAACTTTGCAGAACTTTTACCATACCTTTATATTTCAGAAGATTAAAATAAATAGCTATGAAATTTTAAATCAGAGTTTGTAGCCTTGAAATTTCATTAAGATCAAAGGTAAACCCTTCTGCCTGGTGTACTTCAGAGTTTATTAGCTTCAAGTTTGTTTTGGTCAACTAACTGGCTGCTGCCTGGAGAGGAAGTACATAAGGTAGTGGTTTATCCAAAAATCTCACTGAGCCTTTAAAAGTCACCTTGTAAATCCCTGGTGACTTTCCTGTCCACTGCTTCCAGTTGCTGATGTCAAAATTCTTTACCCCCTAACCTATTTGACTGGTTTCCTAAAATCTAGCTGCTTCTTACCACACTTATAACCCCACCCTCCCTCCAACCCCATTACCCACTTGAGTTCATTTCAACAGACTCTTGATGGTTTTGCAATGTTTTTCCTGCCTGCCTGTCCAGATTAATGATGATTTTCTGTGGCAAAGAATATTAGCTGCCAACTCCAGTATTCATTCTTCCTCTGTGACAGAACTCCAGGCAATGTGCCTGCTGAAAAATGTCATGTCCTACCCTCTGTTACCAAAAGGAATATACAAGTGGAAGTAACTGGATGAACCTTCTAGGAATCTCTGCTGCCTATAATGCAGACATGTTGGGTGGAGGTCTAGTAACTACCTTGGGAGCATGAAAAAAGACTAAGATAATAAAAGAGACAAACACCAGTAACTGCCTACTTCAACCTTCTCATTATGCAGGAAAGATAAATCCTTACCTGTTAAGGATCATTACATCCCAGGAGCTGAGAACAATAATTCACAAATAGAGCTCTGAGTGGATCCTGGGATGTGCTGCCCCACTCCCCTTCAGAAATGAAAGCCTTATTCCTCCAGCTGCTGGCAGTGCCAAGGGCACATGGCCCTCACCTCTTAACCTTCTTTGAGAGGTGCCTTTGTTAACAAGAGCTATCTCACTTAAGGTCTTGTACTGTCCAGAGTTGGCCCAAATCCAACGACTGACTGATGAAGAGCTATTAATAATGCCCAGTTCCCCCATCCCAACTTGAAACAACTCTGAAGAGCTACCCCTAACCCAGGGCTTCCCACAGGGTGATGAGGCCTTTACGGAGATTCCACTGCAGCCCCACTTTTCCCTCAGCCTCATCTTGTTCCCTTCCCTTCAACAGATGCTGGTCCCCAAAGCACTTACTAAAAATGATGGTTAAATGGCCTTTAATAATGGTTAAATGTTATTTTCCAAAGAATACCAGTGTGGAGAAAGGATCTATGATAAAAGGGTACCAAATTAAAGTAATCTTGGGGACTACTTAAACTGTTTCTAGAATATTTACAGTGCCTTTTAGAACATGCAGAACTTAAGAAAATTTATTAAATTTCTTTAGAAAAACATCTCCCCACATTAATTAGCCTTAAACAGCTTAACTGACATATATTAACATCCAAAGAAAACACTTTGAGAAACACTGTTCTGAAGTATACAACATACTAACTTTGTTCCTGTTTCAAGTATTACCAACACAGCAAAAAACTTGGCCTTATAAGCTTATCACCATCACTCTATCCAGGCTGTTCTTGCCAAGGTCACCAATGACTTGCATGTTGCCAAATTCAATCATAGCACAGCCGTTTTCTTACTTGATTTATCAGTGGTGCCTACCTGGCTGATCAACTCTTCTTGGAATCCTGTTTTCACTCAGGATCCAGGATCTTAGTCTCTGGGTTCTCCTCCTTTACAGAATAGGCTGGATCTATCCCTACCTTTCACTGGCCAATGCCCCTGATCTAAATCTGATTTCACTTACTATTAAGAGTCCCCTAAATTGTGGCTTAGTAGGTAAAGAGTCCACCTGCAATGTAGGAGACACAGGTAGACGCGACTTTGATTCCTGGGTAGGAAAGATTCCCCTGGAGGAGGGCATGGCAACAACCCACTCCAGTATTCTTGCCTGGAGAATCCCATGGACAGAGGAGCCTGATGGGCTACAGTTCATGGGGTCGCAAAGAGCTGGACAGGACTGAAGTGACTGAGCATGCATGCAACTTGTTTGCCTGCTTCTGCCCTACAATCTATTCTCAATGACAGATACTTTTAGAATATAAATCAGCTCATGTTACTCTAATGTGCAAAAATTTCTACCATCTATTTTACATGTCCTCTAACTGCACCTTGTAAGACTACCACCTGCACTGCCAAGTGTTGTCATTACACGGTGATGACACAGCCGTGTTCTCAGCAGTCCACAGTACCGTCTTACCAGGATGTGTGGCATACTAGGTCAGAGTAAAAACCAACAAAACACAGAAACAAACGAAAAAGAAACAAGACAGAAACGTGACCTTATGTTTAACAAAGTGCCAGAGGGCGCAACCCTAAATAAAAATAAAACCACAAGACTTTACTCCACATTGAAAGGCTGGATATCAGAATTTATGTACTATAGAGAGAGAATCATTTGGCTTGAGGGAAATAGCATGAAGCAGAGGACAGAACCCTGCACTAAGAAGCAGGAGACTGAGTTCTAATTCCAGTCTTGCTATTAACTAGTGGTGAAAACTTAAAAAAGAAAAAAAGCCACTTAACTCCTGAGTAATACTTCAAAAGTGTAGAATAAAAAAGTTTCCAAGAATTTTTGTTACAGATGATTTTTTTTAAGTTGCATAATGCTTCCTTCAACCAAAGTCTTATCCCAGACGATAAATAAACTTGCCAACAATTAAGCAATCTCCATTATTTTCCTAACTGACTTTGAAATAAAAATGCTTCTCGGCACTTGTTCAGTCGCTAAGTTGTGTCCAACTCTTTGTGACCTGGACTGCAGCATGCCAGGCCTCCCTGTCCTTCACTGTCTCCCAGAGTTGGCTCAAACTCATGTCCATTGAGCCAGTGATGCTATCCAACAAGTATAATCCTCAAATTCTAAAAGACATGAACAAATTCCTGACTCACCTTCCAAGCATGGTAAGTACCAGAGGGATCAGTCTGATATAATCTTGGGATACCATCATCATCAAAACCTACAATCAAGGCAGATATACCAAAAGGCCTTCGTCCATTGCTCTGAGTGTATTTCTGAAAAATAAAATGTTTTGACTACTCTCTGTATGAGGCCAAAGAAAGGACAACACTATTACTTATCAAATAACAATTTCTAATATAAATAAAGTATTCCTGATAAAATGATCTTTATTAATTTCTATTTTCTTCAAGATCCTCTTGCTGAATTTTTCTGTAGTAACCTCAATCCATGATGAAAAATTTAAAAAGTAAATACTGACAGTCTTGTAAAATGAAATCATAAGTTTCTTATGTATGGTCTGAAATTTGTTTTCCTGTTGCCTTATATAAGTTTGGTAGCAAAACTAGACTATAACCATTTTCCTATTGCAGAGAACTGTGCTTGTCATATCATTTTGGTTCTCAACAAAGTTGATTTCAGTGAGCTGTGCGGAGCACGGCCTTGGTTTTATTGTGAGGGACACTGTTGTTATTATCAAGTATTCTTACTTGGTACTATTATTATCAAGTATATTCTGTTCAGTATGCTCTTATCTCTACATAAAAATCCAACTAAGACATTTCTTTCAGTCTCAAAACAAGAAACTTTTGTTTCTCTTGAAGAAAAAGCATGTTTTTTCCTCACTGACAATGGGGCACTGGAAACCAGTTTTATCTCTCTACTTTGGTGCTAGGAACTTTCTGAATGTGTGTCCCAGAAGTGGAATTCACACGAATTCTGAGACTGGCATCCACAGAAGTTATGCAGAGAGGCAGCCATGGGAGAAAACTCAGGACCACATTTGTAGGCAACTGTAGGAAGTCTGGCCTGTATTTAGACTAGCTTTCTTCTTGGACTTGTCTACATAGTTTTTTAAAAAAATTTAATGTTATTATATATATATTTACAAGCCACTTTACATTGGGGTTTTTGTGTTTGATTTTTCTTCAGCCATGCCACACAACTTGTGGGATCTTAGCTCAAAATGCCCGCACTCCCAGCAGTGGAAGCCCGAGTTGTAATCACTGGATTGCCAGGGAATTTCCAAAGCCACTTTAGATTTTGAATGTAAATAGTGAGTTACAACATAAACTCTGAAAGAACAGGGTTTGTCTTTTTTCTCTGTTATTCCCTAATGTTCCTAGTTCACACGTAGGTATGAAGTAGATGTTTTGTAAAGATCCTTTAAAGGAAAGAAACTTTTACTTTGTTTGCTTAAGCAACCACTTTTTTGTTTTGTTTTGGTCATGCCAGAGGCATGTGAGATCTTAGTTCCCCCACCAGGGATGGAAGCTGCATCCCCAGCATGAAGAAGAAACACGTGCACAAGGTTAAAATCATTTACAAGAACAAAAGCTGTACATGAGGATAACTTTTGTTCCAGAGCCTCAGGCTTCTCCTCGGTAGCAACGCCACTGTTACAGATCCACAATGCATGTTTCTATAAATGTTCCATGCATAATACTTTTTATATTTCCAAAAGAAAACCTAAAAACCTTAACTGGGAACCTTGTGTACACAATCTTCTGTTACCTTGGCTTTTGGTGAGTACCTTTTAACTTGGGAAAATCAAAGCAATGAAGAAAGAAAAAAAGAACAATATGAAAATGTTGAACTTTGTTGAAATGAATTAAATTCCAAAAAAAACCAAAATAGGGCCATTTCTTATAAGCATGAAATTTAAAAATATAATATCTAGAATATATAGAACCTATAAAAAAAAATCTCTATGTAAAAACAAATAGCAAAATTCATCCCAGGAAGTATTCTAAATTCTTTAAGTGTACTATATATTGCAACTCAACAAACATTAGTATAATGTTAATTTTATAAATAAGGAAATTGAGGTAAAACAGGCTAAATGATTCGCCCAGGGCATTAACTAGGAAGTAGCAAAGCCAGGACTTAAACCCCAAATTTCTCACTCCTGGGAGCAAATTCTTAACTGCCAGAGTGCCTGTCAAAAGAAAAGACAGTTTACACTAGGAGAAATGAAAATAGCAAACAAACATGTGGGGAAAAAATTGACCTCACTATTAATTATAAAATACAAATTGAAACAACTATTACAATGCCATGCTATACTTATTTGCAAAATAAAAGAAAAATGAAAAACCCAGTGCTGATGATTCTTTAGGGATATATTTATGTACTGCTAGTTGTACAATAAAAATTTGTTCAATCTTTTTAGAAAGCAATTTAGCTACATATAACAAGAGTCTTAAAACTAATTACAACCTTTAATCTAGGAATCCCAGACTGAAAATTAATTTAACAATATAACTCAAAAAAGAAAAAACTGTGACCAAGATAGAATAATGTTATTAAAGTAGCAGATTGAAAGAGAGAGGCAGAAAGAGGGAGTGGGGGAGGGAAGGAGAAAAGGAAAGAAGAGCCTGGAGCAACCTAAATCATTAGGAGATAGCAATTAGAAACAGTACTATATAGTTAGGATGGTGAGTGTAAGAACTACGTTGCTTTGGATAAATAACCAAGAAAATGATAATAAATGAAGCAGTATTTGTATGCATCACGATTATACGAAAGGCAAAATCATGTATCTACACATGGATTCAGAAGACATAGTGTCTAAACCTGATCAGTTGTGTTTAGCTTTGTAGATGAAAGAATCGGGTATTTCTGTGGAAAACTTTAAAAATAGTGTCTTACTGCTACATCTCTGAACTACAGAAATCTCCTTAAAAGGTCACTCATTTTTTTAAAAAATTTTTAATTCTCAGAATTGATACTGATTGAGATTTCTAGTGACCAAATCAATCCACTCCACTGGAATAAGAATCTGAATGTGAAATGAGAAATAATAAGGAATTTAGTACATTTTAACAGACTGAATGGTTGGAGTGACTAGTATTCCCATGATAGGACCCATCATGGTGGAAAAAAGAACACTTGAAGAAATCTGTTGGAATACTGGGTTACCTGCTTTAAGGTTGCTATGAAGCGAGTTATATATTCTACGGTGACTGGGTCCTCAACTGTAAGCTTATGACTTTGGCATTCCACACGAGCTTTGTTTATTACTACTCTTGCATCAGCAGTCAGTCCTACAAAAACAGTCAAAGAATAATGAAGTCTTCCTCATTAAAAGTGTTTTGGCCACCATGATATTTTTCCTGTAACATTCTTTGTTTTTTCCAATATATGTCCATAATAAAGAATTTATGGAGTAGAGTATCACTCATCCTAAGTTGCTTTGTTTCCTTCATTTGATCCATTGTTATTTACTTTTTAAAGAAAATTGTTTTAAATAATATTTAAACAGGAATGTGAAGTAACCTATTTCCCAAAGATCAAGATAAGATGGTTTAATTTACAGTAGCTGGTTTGATTATTAGGTTTTATTAAATTAAAAAAAAAAAACTCTGTAGTCAAATTTTAAAAGCTTTTTTGAGACAGTATCAGTGGCAGATTTGTTCAACAGCTGACCATCTATCCTGATTCCAGAACCAAGCTACTTATTACCTAAACCATAAAGTAAGCTGGATTTCTTCTTATGAAAACAACAAAACGTCATTATCAAACACGAACTCAATCTGCTTTCAGCATAACCATGACATGCCGCTTGTCAGCTTTTTGTCTAAGATTAGGGGTTTGAAAATCAAGAACATTAAAACAGAAAAAGAAGGGCATTTACTGGCAGTCGAATGGTGAGGACTCTGGCATGTCCATTGTTGAGGGCCTGGGTTTGATTCCTGGTCAGGGAACTAGGATGCCACAAGGTGTACAGCCAAAAAACAAGAAAGAAGGAAAGAAAAAACTTCATCTTGCTTTTATCATACCAAAACATCATGTGATGAATTCTTAACACTTGTAAGAGGAGATAGATGTTTCTATCAAAATGATCAAAAACTTAAAGGGATTCAAATGATTACAAACATTTCTATTGAAGACTTTTTGGCATTTGACCTCTTCATCACCATTTACTTTCTTTCTCCACTCTCTTAATATCATATTGCTCAAAAAACTCATTCACAAAATCTCTGAAACAGCCGTTTCTCACATAACCAATCAGTCTTCTGCAGTCACAAACTCTTGTTTCCCTTCCACGCCATTTCAAAATGTGTTTCTACAAACCTGGAAGAATGGTTAGTTCCTGAAGGTAGTTAACAGTAACCAACAAAGAAGAAACTGTCAGAACATGCCACTGTTGAGAACCACTCTAACACTCAGGAGTAGGGTATGAATTACAATCAGACATTCAGTTAAAAAGAAGAAATTGATTCTTTTCTCTTTGCAAAGGTTATCCGAGAGAAAGAAATGGTGATAGATTGACTTAGCCTACCCTATAGGCTAAAAGCTTCACTCCGTTTAAAAATATGATAAGAAAGGAGATATTGAAGTACAGTATTTCTTTACATTGTAAATATTGATATGATCCAAAACTATAGAAAAATAAAAGTATCATAGTGGGATGATTTGGGAGAATGGCATTCTATCATGTATACTATCATGTAAGAATTGAATCACCAGTCTATGTCTGATGCAGGATACAGCATGCTTGGGGCTGGTGCATGGGGATGACCCACAGAGATGTTATGGGGAGGGAGGTGGGAGGGGGGTTCATGTTTCGGAACACATGTAAGAATTAAAGATTTTAAAATTAAATAAAATATTAATTAAAAAAAAAAAGGAATCTTGGTTTATAGAGTTGTGATTTCCCCAAAATATAAGACATACTATTTATGTTTAATGAGAGTGGAATATAGTATATTTATCATGTATGTATATTATATAACAGCTACAGTGGGGCCAGCTGTGTTACATCAACATACTCTGCATCATTACTGTAGGCCCACAAGTACCTGCAAAAGCCATGCAGACATGGTCATCAAGGGCACAGATCTTCCTCACAGTTCTTTCCTCTTGAAGCTTGGCAACGGATTTTTTTTCGACCCCGAGCACAACTATATTAGTACCTCGAATTCCAACCTGTTGAGTCATTATAAAAAAGAATGAGCTGGCCATTTTAACGCCTAAAATCAAATTATCCTAACAAATGACTTACAGGAAAAGGCTTTTCCTTAAACCTTCAGTATAAAAGAGAAAAACAGACGTCTAAGAAAAATAAAGACACACAAGTATAGGCTTACAGGAAGTCCATTTCCCAAACTCACAGCAAAGACAGATTGGTATAAACTAGAAGAATACACCACCAGTGCTGAAACTACACGACTGTCCTAATCTCAGACACCTAAGGGAGAACTATCTAAAAACAGGACAATGTTCACCCAGATGGAAGAAGATGCTGGGAATACATGTGCATTGCTTATAGAATGGGCAGTACCAGTACTGGTGGTAGCAGAAGCACTATAGAATGTCAAGTAGATAAAATCCTGAAAGCTCTTCCATATATCTCACAGTTAGGAGGGATAAGGATTAGGGCCCAGAGCAGACAATTTGGCAGCTTTTTATAAAACAGGCAATTAACATACAACCTAGTAATCGTACACCTGGGAGATTTTATCACAGAAATAAAAGCATGTTCACACAAAAGCCAGCTATGAATGTACCTTTATGCATAAAAACTCCAAACTGGAAACAAATGTTCTCCAATACATGAACAGTTAATTAAACACTATGGTACATCCATACCAGGGAACACTACTTGCAATAAAACACTGATACATGCAACAACTTGGATGAAACTCAAGGGATGAAAGCAAATCCCTGAAAGTTTCTTACTGTATGATGTCATTTAAATAACATTTTGAAGTTACAAAATTTTACACATGAAGGATAGATAAATGCTGCCAGGGATTAGGGTTATAGATAGGTCAGTTTGGTAGGGAAGGTAAATAAAGAGTTCAGTTCAGTTCAGTTGCTCAGTCCGACTCTTTGCGACCCCATGAACCGCAACACGCCAGGCCTCCCTGTCCATCACCAACTCCCGGAGTTCACTCAGACTCACGTCCATCGAGTCAGTGATGCCATCCAGCCATCTCATCCTCTGTCGTCCCCTTCTGCCCCCAATCCCTCCCAGCATCAGAGTCTTTTCCAATGAGTCAACTCTTCGCATGAGGTGGCCAAAGTACTGGAGTTTCAGCTTTAGCATCATTCCTTCCAAAGAAATCCCAGGGTTGATCTCCTTCAGAATGGACTGGTTGGATCTCCTTGCAGTCCAAGGGACTCTCAAGAGTCTTCTCCAACACCACAGTTCGAAAGCATCAATTCTTCAGCGCTCAGCTTTCTTCACAGTCCAACTCTCACATCCATACATGACCACAGGAAAAACCATAGCCTTGACTAGACGGACCTTAGCCGGCAAAGTAATGTCTCTGCTTTTGAATATATTATCTAGGTTGGTCAAAACTTTTCTTCTAAGGAGTAAGCATCTTTTAATTTCATGGCTGCAATCACCATCTGCAGTGATTTTGGAGCCCCCTATTTCCCATGAAGTGATGGGACCAGCCAGATGCCATGATCTTTGTTTTCTGAATGTTGAGCTTTAAGTCAACTTTTTCACTCTCCTCTTTCACTTTCATCAAGAGGCTTTTTAGTTCCTCTGCACTTTCTGCCATAAGGGTAGTGTCATCTGCATATCTGAGGTTATTGATATTTCTCCCGGCAATCTTGATTCCAGCTTGTGTTTCTTCCAGTCCAGCCTTTCTCATGATGTACTCTGCATAGAAGTTAAATAAGCACGGTGACAATATACAGCCTTGGGTGTGATTAAATAAGAGCAACATATGGAATTGTGGAGCTGGAACTGGTTAGTATCTTGACCGTGGATACAGGAATGTACACAGGCAAATGAGTCCAAGTCAAATTGGAGAATTCTGAATAAAATATCAATATCGATATCCTGGTTGTGACACTGTACCAGTTTACAAAATGTTAGTATTGGCAGAAAATGCAGAAAGTATACTAGGAACCCCTATGTTTTATTTCTTCCAACTGCATGTGAATCTACAATGATCTCAATAGAAATTTCATTTAAAATTACTCCACTGGAGACAGGAAAAAGTAAGGAAAGATTAAACAGACTGGTAAAATGTTGATAATTACTGGTGCTGTGTAATGGGTACATAGAAGTTCATTATACCATTCCCCTATATCTCTGTAAATGTAAAATATTCCATAATAAAAAGTTTAAAATAAATAAAGCTAAAAACAAATAAACCTCAGCTTTCTCTCCCGGGTTTTTCTCACCAGCATCTGAAGTGAGTGAAGTTGCTCAGTTGTGTCTCTTTGCAATCCCATGGACTGGGGCCTTCCGGGCTCCTCTGTCCATGGGATTTTCAGGATAGTTTACTGGAGTGGGTTGCCATTGCCTTCTCCAGGAGATCTTCCCAACTCAGGGATTGAACCCAGGTCTCCCGCATTGTAGGCAGACACTTTACCGTCTCAGCCACCAGGGAAGTCTGTTGTGGCTTTCCTTGTGGGCTTGTGGGCTTCCCTAGTGGTTCAGCTGGTAAAGAATCCGCCTGCAATGAGGGAGACCTGGGTTCGACTCCTGGTTTGGGAAGATCCCCTGGAGAAGGGAAACGCTACCCACTCCAGTTTTCTGGCCTGGAGAATTCCATGGATTGTATAGTTCATGGGGTTGCAAATAGTCGGACAAGACTGAGCAACTTTCACCAACATTTGAACACATGGCTAAGTCTCTCTTATTTTAAACAAAATATTAAAGACCACTTTATTTCAATTCTGCCTCTCTCTCTTAACCCTTTCAAGGCCAAATACTGTCATCAACTCTTAGTTTGTACAGCAACCTGCTTTCTACCCCACTCCTCCCAGTGTTTAGCCAAGGAGGTCATTAAGGCCCCTTATGGCTTTAGTCTACCCTCTACACGGTCTGTAGTCTATATTTTGTTTTCTTGAGTGAAGAAGGGTACTTAAGGAAACTCATTTGCTTGACCTTCAACATAGGTTTTAAGCTGGGGAGAGAAAGGATACACTTTAAAATTAGTATTTCCGAGCCTAGATCAGTCTCTTGATTTCCAAACATGTATATTCAGCTGTAGGTCAGAAATCTGGACAGTTTAGCTAAGTTCAGTCTCTCACAAGGCTGCAACCAAGCTGTCACCCAAGGCTGCACTCATCTCCTGGTTCACGGGGGAGAATCTTTACAAGCTCACTCACAAGTTTGTTAGCAAGATTCAGTGCCTTGTGGATTGCTGGACTAAGGACCTCAGTTCCACATTGGGTTTTGCTCCATACCGGGTTTTTAACAGAAACGTTTCCCTCAGTTCCTTGCTATACAGAACCCTCCATATGACAAATCACAACATGCCAACTGGGCTTCACCAGGGTTAGCAAGCAAGAGGCTGAAGTAAGTCACCATCTGAAACCCAACATGTGAAGTGACGTTCCATCACTTTCCCCAGTCCATTCCTTAGAAGCCATTCACTAGGTTCAGCTCATGTACAGGGAAAGGGTTACTGGAGGGAATGAACATCAGAAGGTGGGGATCATTAAAGGCCATTTTGGAGGCTGCTTACTACAGATCCTACAAGCATGTCAATTACTGCTTCAGATTGCCTTTAAAAAAAAAAAAAATGGCAGTGCCTTATACCAAGAGACTAAATCCAGAAACAGGCACCTTCTCTGACTCCTCCCTCTTCAATACCTTTTCTCCTTCCTCAACCCCCAAAACCATCCAAATAATCATCCAATGTATCAACAATACCACAGAATTTTCTCCAGAATATGCTGTATGTCCATTTTTGCCCCAACCCTAGTAACACCTCCTATCATCTTTCATCTGGGCTACTTCCATAGACTCCTATGTGGTTTCCCCACTTCTTTGATTTCATCTAATCCACTGACCATGATGCAGTCTGAGAAATCTTTGAAAAATAAAAATAAGAAAAAAGAAAAGAAAATCGCAATGTTGCACTCCCCCACTTAAAACTTGTATTAGTAGGGAACATTTCTCACTAGGCAAACCAAGATAACACAGAAGTAGACTCGGGACAAAAGGATCTAGGGACTGTAATATTTACTTCTGTATTATCAGCTTTCTGCTCTCTTAATGCAGACATGCTTTATCTGTACAGGAAAAAAAAAAGGGAACCCTGGACTCATATCCCAGTAGTTCTCCCAGAGGAAAAAAGCTACCAGTACCCCTAGCTAGAAAAGTCCTGCTCTGTGGACTTATACTGGCTAGATTTCTGTCCCTTGCTTATTGCAGGAGGACAGAAACTGTGAATGACATTTCTTGGGTCATGTGACTACCTCTGTGGTGGGACAAATGGAGTCTGTTATTAGAAAGGCAAAACAATAATAGCCACATCAAAACCCTTCAGGCCTTCTTACTCCCTTAAAAGCATTCCACAGTCTGGCTCCTGTTTCTGCCTTCACCTGGAAGCCATTTTTCCATTGCTTCAGCAATCCTGAATGCCTTTCAGTTTAAGAACCACAGTTGTATTTTCCTACTTGGTCTTATCACGTTAGTTCTTTTTGTTTGTAATATGCCTCTCTTTCCCCTTCCACTTTTTCACCTGGCCAACTTCATCTTTCAGGTGTCTACATAAATATTACACACTTCCTCATGGGGACCATGGACCTAGGACCTAATACCTAGAGTTCCCACGATGCCTCATAATCTCCCATTATAATACATAGACAGGCCTTGTTAGGACTATAGACTCACAGTCATCCAACATCCCTGCTAGACAGCAAGCTCTCAGGCCAAAGACTGAGTCTCTTTTGTCCACTGTGAAACCAGTGGCCCTCGCACCACATTTGGCAGGTGTGTTAAACAAAAATGTCTTTAAATAGTAAATGGAAGTGCTGGAAGAACTACAGACAAAATTGAAGGAAAATGAGAAAACAAAGGGATAGTAAAGAACAATAGCTACCACTTACTAAGTACTTGCTGTGAACCAGACGCTGCAAGATGGTGAACACATATTATTGCCTCAATTCAATTCTCAAATCAACTATAAAGCAGGCACTATTTTGATGCCTATTTTACTATTTAAAAAACTGAAGCTTAGAGAAGTTAATTGCTTTATATGATACATATCTAGCTTCCACATTTAAGATGTTGACAGTTAATTAATATACAAACATTTATGGAATAAATTACATGGTGCAACACAAAGTGCAAAGGCTTTGGAACCAGAAAAACTGAAGTGAGAATATGGACTCTTTGACTTTCTGGCTGGGTACCCTTACCAAGTTATGAAAGCTTCTGAATCAGAGCCTCCACGTACATTAAAAAGGGGATTAAACACTGTTCTTAATGGTGGCTCAGTGGTAAAGAATCCACCTGCCAACACAGAACATGCAGGAAACCTAGGTTCTACCTCTGGGTTGGGAAGACCCCCTAGAGTAGGAAATGGCAACCCATTCCAATATTCTTGCTTGAAAAATTCCATGGACAGAGGATGCTAGCAGGTTACAGTCCATGAGGTAGCAAAGAGTTGGACATGACTGATCAATTGAGCATGCAATGTAAGACAATGTACATGAAATATGTGGGGGAAAATGAGTATTACTTAAAATGGTAATTTACTTCTTTCTCAGTTCCTCCACTGTATATCCTGCAGTAGAAATACAAAAAGCATTACTCCATTTAGATTCTCCAAAGTGAAAGTTGCTCAGTTGCTCATTCCAATCCATGGAATTCTCCAGGCCAGAATCCTGGAGTGGGTAGCCTTTCCCTTCTCCAGGGGATCTTCCCAACCCAGGGATCGAATCCAGGTCTCCCACATTGCAGGAGGATTCTTTACCAGCTGAGCCACAAGGGAAGCCCAGGCATACTGGAGTGGGTAGCCTATCTTTTCTCCAGCAGATCTTCCCGACCCAGGAATCAAACCGGGGTCTCCTGCATTGCAGGTGGATTCTTTACCAAAGTCTTACTATCCAGCTGAAGTGAGAAGACTATTAAGAATATCTGACATTAAAGGGAATATGAGGCCAAATGTGCTGTGCTTAGCCATTCAGTTGTGTCCAACTCTTTATGACCTCAATGGACTATAGCCCACTATGCTCACCTGTTCATGGGGATTCTCCAGGCAAGAAAACTGGAGTGGGTTGCCATGCCCTCCTCCAGGGAATCTTCCCATCTCAGGAGTTGAAACCAGGTCTTCCACCCTGCAGGAAAATTCTTCACCAATTGAGCCACCAGGGAAGCCCATGAGGCAAAATAATAAAAACTATACACTGTTCTGTGGTACAGATGATAAATTCAGAGAACCAAGAGATACATGATGACTGGAGTGGATCAGAGATGGCTCCACACAGGAGAGAAATGTGCAGAGATTCTTAGAGAATAAGTAAGATGGAGAGTGACAGAGGTGTTTTCTGCTCTCCCCACCTACAAGGGCAGAAGCATATATTGGTAAAACCACAAAGCTGCACCCTTAATTAAAGTGGATCATGGAACACTTTGATGGCCAGACTGTGGATCTGGGGTTTGACAAAGTAGGAAATATGGAGTTAATAACAGTTTGGGGTCAGGGAAAGGACAGAATGAAGAATGACAGTAAATCTTATCATTTCCATGGGAATACTGTGAGGGGTTCATTTTTTTTCTTTCCTAAAAAGAAAGGTATTACCTCTCTAAAATGTTATTCAAACATATTTTTCATTTATATAAAAAGGGAACTAAGGAAAAGAAAACAGGCCTCTTGCCTCACTTCATTCTGTAAGATAATCATCAAGAAGAAGGCAGAACCCAGGGTCTCTAGTTGCAGCCCATATAACTTTTGTATTACTAAATAATATTACATCTTCATGTTGGTCAAAACTGGCCAACCTTGGCTTATTTAAAACTCATCATATCAACTGTCATTTACAGACAAAATCTTCTGTGACATATCTTAATAAAAAGTGCCATTATAAACTTTATCCCCACGTGACAGGTCATAGCACCCTAAAGGAAACACAGTGAATAACTCCATACAAAGATGCAAATTATAATCCAGAATCCTGAGACAAAACTGTCTCCTCCTTGCAATGTATCTTTAAAAATGCCCACTATAGGTATTTTTATATCCTTACCCTTTTACAGCTCATTACAAAGGAACTATCAATCAGTTCTACAGCATTCTTAAAACATTTTAAATAGCCAGTGCGGTTTCTTATTACACCTCAGTCTTCTCCCATTACTCCCTTTATTTTAGGCTCTAAAACTGGGGCATTATTTTCTAACCATATGCTTCACGCCATGCTGGGGATTATATAGCTTCTTGTTTTTATCAAAATGGTACCCCTTTGGTTTAAGCTACATCAGGCTTTTCTTAAATTTACAATTCTAAAAGAATTACTTACAAAACAGAAGTAAAACTAGAGGGCCCAATTAAATAGAAAAATACGTTAAAAATGATGATAAGATTCCTTCTAGTGTTATTTTTTTTTACCACTTCACATTTGATAGATTTATAATAAAAGTGAATTATTTCCTTTCATAACTAGGTTGGTATGGAAAGCGAGAGAAAATATAGACATTGCTAGACTTAGAAATGCACTGTGTATTCTCATAGCTGGTGTCTCCTTTTCCAAGATACACAACAAACATGCTCATGAAATTCTAAAGATTTTAAAACATCAAATCCTCCTGAACCCAATGGCTAGGATTTGGAAGATTTGGGGTAACAGATTTTTGGTCACCAGGCCATTTTTGTCCTTTTTAATTTTGATAAATCACTAAGGTTATTAAATGTAATTAAACCTTGACAGGAGTACTACTGCTACCCTGAGTATTTGAAAGTTTTTCAGGAACGTGGATACATCATTTTAAAGGAGGGTATACTCTCCTTTATAACAACCAAACCGAAAGTGGGAAATGGCCAAAGACTGGAGATTCTTGGGGGCTTAAAAATCTCTAGAAGGCCGCTACATATTCAGGAGTAAATTTTTGGACAAACATTTTTAACAGGTGAAAATGTTTGAGTAGGTTAGCCATTTCAACTGTTTTTCTCCACAAAGATTTAATTTCACATCGATTTAGGCCACATTTCATTGACAGACATCTTCAATTTTTGATTTTTACTGTAATTGTTACTTTTCCACGTGTCTGCCAAATCCTGAGGAAGTGGGTAGTGTGCGTTCAGGTAAGATGCTACAGGTTGAAAGAAGTCTTTTCTTTCCTAACTGTCAGACACAGCATTAATCTCTCTTCAACAAGACAGACAGGCACAGAAGGAGAAATATGGTATGACATCCCTTATATGTGGAATCTAAAAAGAAATGATAAACATGAACATACAGAACAGAAAGATACAGACTTAGAGAACGAATTTATGTTTGGCGGGGGCAGGAAGGGATAGTCAGGGAGTTTGGGAAGGTCACTGTACACACTGCTATTTGCAAAACGGATAACCAACAAGGACCTATTATACACCACATCGAACTCTACTCAATGTTATGTGCCAGCTTCCATGGATCGTAGTGGGGGAGCGGTTTAGATAAGAACGGATACATGTATACACCTGGCTGAGTCCCTTTGCTGTCCACCTGAAGACACCACAACATTGTTTATCTGCTATACCTCAATACAAAATAAAAAGCTTGAAGTCTGGGGGAAAAAAGTCTCTTCTACAGTCAAGGCTACAAAACACCCCTCAACCCACCCCCCTTTGCCCCAGGTACATGTCTACGGCGACTGTTAATGACAGTTGCAACAACGGGAACCTAAGAAATCTACCAACTTTTAACTCTACCGTTTCTAACCCGAATTTCAGAAACAACACCTCCCTTGATAAAGAAAGGAGCCAATTTTCACACGTAGGGTACTCTTTTCTGGTCTCCCGATATCCAGTGATGGGCTGGGACGGTGGAGTAATAAAGGCCTGACACAAGGCAGGGGCCGATGGCTAAGAAAAGTTGCTCACTCACCGCGGTGGAGCCTTTCTTTACTGCTTCCTGGGCATATTCCACTTGAAACAGGTGTCCGTCTGGGGAGAAGACAGTGATCGCCCGGTCATACCGAGACGCCATCGCGCACCACTACCCCTATTCCAGCTGAGCCCCCCACACTAATCGCAGCCGAGGAGTGAAGAGAACCGGGGCCTGCAGCCGCCTGCTATCCGGAAGTGCTTGCGTGCCCCTTAAGACGCCGCCGGAAGTGTTTGCAACCGCGGGTGAGAGGTGGTAAGTGCGGATGGGCTGTGATCCTGTTCCAGTGCGACCCTTAGTTTCTGGTTCCTGAGTCCCGGTTTTCCCATCCTGGTATTACTCCAGGATGGGGCTGTGAAAACTATCCCAAGTTCAGTTCAATTAAGTCGCTCAGTCGTGTCCGACTCTTTGTGATCCCATGACTCGCAGCACGCCAGGCTTCCCTTTTCTTCACCAACTCCCGGAGTTCACTCAGACTCACATCCATCGAGTCAGTGATGTTATCCAGCCATCTAATCCTCTGTCGTCCCCTTCTCCTCCTGCCCCCAATCCCTCCCAGCATCAGAGTCTTTTCCAATGAGTCAGCTCTTCGCATGAGGTGGCCAAAGTACTGGAGTTTCAGCTTTAGCATCATTTCTTCCAAAGAAATCCCAGGGTTGATCTCCTTCAGAATGGACTGGTTGGATCTCCTTGCAGTCCAAGGGACTCTCAAGAGTCTTCTCCAACACCACAGTTCAAAAGCATCAATTCTTCAGTGCTCAGCTTTCTTCACAGTCCAACTTTCATATCCATACATGACCACAGGAAAAACCATAGCCTTGACTAGACGGACCTTAGTCAGCAAAGTAATATCTCTGCTTTTGAATATACTATCTAGGTTGGTTCCAACTTTTCTTCCAAGGAGTGTCTTTTAATTTCATGGCTGCAACCACCATCTGCAGTGATTTTTGAGCCCCCCAAAATAAACTCTGACAGTGTTTCCACTGTTTCCCCATCTATTTCCCATGAAGTGATGGGAACAGATGCCATGATCTTCGTTTTCTGAATGTTGAGCTTTAAGCCAACTTTTTCACTCTCCTCTTTCACTTTCATCAAGAGGCTTTTTAGCTCCTCTTCACTTTCTGCCATAAGGGTGGTGTCATCTGCATATCTGAGGTTATTGATATTTCTCCCAGCAATCTTGATTCCAGCTTGTGTTTCTTCCAGTCCAGCCTTTCTCATGATGTACTCTGCATAGAAGTTAAATAAGCAGAGTGACAATATACAGCCTTGACGTACTCCTTTTCCTATTTGGAACCAGTCTGTTGTTCCATGTCCAGTTCTAACTGTTGCTTCCTGACCTGCATATAGATTTCTCAAGAGGCAGGTCAGTGGTCTGGTATTCCCATCTCTTGAAGAGTTTTCCACAGTTTATCATGATCCACACAGTCAAAGGCGTTGGCATAGTCAATAAAGCAGAAATAGATGTTTTCCTGGAACTCTCTTGCTTTTTCCATGATCCAGCGGATGTTGGCAATTTGATCTCTGGTTCCTCTGCCTTTTCTAAAACCAGCTTGGACATCAGGAAGTTCACGGTTCACATATTGCTGAAGCCTGGCTTGGAGGATTTTGAGCATTACGTTACTAGCATGTCAGATGAGTGCAATTGTGTGGTAGTATGAGCATTCTTTGGCATTGCCTTTCTTTGAAATTGGAATGGAAACTGACCTTTTCCAGTCCTGTGGCCACTGCTCAGTTTTCCAGATTTGCTGGCATATTGAGTGTAGCACTTTCACAGCATCATCTTTCAGGATTTGAAACAGCGCCACTGGAATTCCATCACTTCCACTAGCTTTGTTCGTAGTGATGCTTTCCAAGGCTCACTTGACTTCACATTCCAAGATGTCTGGCTCTAGATTAGTGATCACACCATCATGGTTATCTGGGTCATGAAGATCTTTTTTGTATAGTACTTCTGTGTATTCTTGCCACCTCTTCTTAATATCTTCTGCTTCTGTTAGGTCCATATTTCTGTCCTTTATCGAGCCCATCTTGGCAGGAAATGTTCCCTTGGTATCTCTAATTTTCCTGAAGAGATCTCTAGTCTTTCCCATTCTGTTCTTTTCCTCTATTTCTTTGCATTGATCGCTGAAGAAGGCTTTCTTATCTCTTCTTGCTATTCTCTGGAACTCTGCATTCAGATGCTTATATCTTTCCTTTTCTCCTTTGCTTTTCGCCTCTCTTCTTTTCACAGCTATTTGTAAGGACTCCCCAGACAGCCATTTTGCTTTTTTGCATTTCTTTTCCATGGGGATGGCCTTGATCCCTGTCTCCTGTACAATGTCACGCACCTCATTCCATAGTTCATCAGGCACTCTATCTATCAGATCTAGGCCCTTACATCTATTTCTCATGTCCACTGTATAATCATAAGGGATTTGATTTAGGTCATACCTGAATGGTCTAGAAGTTTTCCCTACTTTCTTAAATTTGAGTCTGAATTTGGTAATAAGGAGTTCATGATCTGAGCCACAGTCAGCTCCTGGTCTTGCTTTTGTTGACTGTATAGAGCTTCTCCATCTTTGGCTGCAAAGAATATAATCCATCTGATTTCGGTATTGACCATCTGGTGATGTCCACGTGTAGAGTCTTCTCTTGTGTTTTTGGAAGAGGGTGTTTGCTATGACCAGTGCATTTTCTTGGCATTCCAGTCCCCTATAATGAAAAGGACATCTTTTTAGGTGTTAGTTCTAAAAGGTCTTGTAGGTCTTCATAAAACCGTTCAACTTCAGCTTCTTCAGCATTACCGGTTGGGGCACAGATTTAGATAACTGTGATATTGAATGGTTTGCCTTGGAGACGAACAGAGAACATTCTGTCGTTTTTGAGATTGCATCCAAGTACTGCATTTCAGACTCTTTTGTTTTACCATGATGGCTACTCCATTTCTTCTGAGGGATTCCTGCCCACAGTAGTAGATATAATGGTCATCTGAGTTAAATTCATCCATTCCAGTCCATTTTAGTTCGCTGATTGCTAGAATGTCGATGTTCACTCTTGCCATCCCTTGTTTGACCACTCCAATTTGCCTTGATTCATGGACCTGACATTTCAGGTTCCTATGCAATATTGCTCTGTATAGCATCAGACCTTGCTTCTATCACCAGTCACATCCACAGCTGGGCATTGTTTTTGCTTTGGCTCCATCCCTTCATTCTTTCTGGAGTTATTTCTCCACTGATCTCCAGCAGCATATTGGGCACCTACTGACCTGGGGAGTTCCTCTTTTAGTATCCTATCATTTTGCCTTTTCATACTGTTTATGGGGTTCTCAAGGCAAGAATACTGAAGTGGTTTGCCATTCCCTTCTCCAGTGGACTACATTCTGTCAGATCTCTCCACCATGACCTGCCCATCTTGGGTTGCCCCGCAGGCATGGCTTGGTTTCATTGAGTTAGACAAGGCTGTGGTCCTAGCGTGATTAGATTGACTAGTTTTCTGTGAGTATGGTTTCAGTGTGTCTGCCCTCTGATGCCCTCTTGTAACACCTACCATCTTACTTGGGTTTCTCTTACCTTGGGTGTGGGGTAGCTCTTCACGGCTGCTCCAGCAAAGCACAGCCACTGCTCCTTACCTTGGACGAGGGGTATCTCCTTACCGCCGACCTTCCTGACCTTCAACGTGGGTTAGCTCCTTTAGGCCCTCCTATGCCCATGCAGCCACGGCTCCTCGGGTTGCTCATCCTGGCCGCCGCCCCTGGCCTTCAGCGCAGAGTGGCTCCTCTCAGCCGCCCCCTGGCCTCGGACACGGGGTAGCTCCTCTCGTCCGCCGCCCCTGACCTCGGACGCATGGTGTCTCCTCCTGGCCGCACTGACCTCGGACACGGGGTAGCTCCTCCCGGCCACCGCCCCTGGCCTCAGACTTGGGTAGCTCCTCTCGGCCACGCTTAGTGCGCTGGATCGCAGGCACCCGCGCTTGGGCTTAATAGTGAGAATAGGTCTTTCTCAAGTGGTACACTGGTAAAGAATCCTCCTGCCAAAGCAGAAGACACAGGTTACACGGGTTCAGTCCTGGGATGGGAAGATTTCCCTGGAGAAGGAAATGGCAACCCACTCCAGTTTTCTTGCCTGGGAAATCCCATGGACAGAGGGGCATGGTGGACTACAGTCCATTGGGGTTGCAAAGACTCAGACATGACGGAGTACTTGCATGCGCACACACACACACGCGTGTGCACGCACACACACACAGACACATACACAGACACACACCCAGAATTAAGAAGATTGGGTATTTTTATTTTTCACAAACCTGTTAGAAAACCAGTGGTAAAGGGCAGCGGCTGTGCCTTGCTGGAGCAGATGAGGAAGAGCTACCCCACACCCAAGGTAAGAGAAACCCAAGTAAGATGGTAGGTGTTACAAGAGGGCATCAGAGGGCAGACACACTGAAACCATACTCACAGAAAACTAGTCAATCTAATCACACTAGGACCACAGCCTTGTCTAACTCAATGAAACCAAGCCATGCCTGCAGGGCAACCCAAGATGGGCAGGTCATGGTGGAGAGGTCTGACAGAATGTAGTCCACTGGAGAAGGGAATGGCAAGCCACTTCAGTATTCTTGCCTTGAGAACCCCATGAACAGTATGAAAAGGCAGAATGATAGGATACCAAAAGAGGAACTCCCCGGGTCATTAGGTGCCCAATATGCTACTGGAGATCACTGGAGAAATAACTCCAGAAAGAATGAAGGGATGGAGCCAAAGCAAAAACAATGCCCAGCTGTGGATGTGACTGGTGATAGAAGCAAGATCCGATGCTATAAAGGGCAATATTGCATAGGAACCTGGAATGTCAGGTCCATGAATCAAGGCAAATTGGAGTGGTCAAACAAGAGATGGCAAGAGTGAACGTCGACATTCTAGCAATCAGCGAACTAAAATGGACTGGAATGGGTGCATTTAACTCAGATGACCATTATATCTACTACTGTGGGCAGGAATCCCTCAGAAGAAATGGAGTAGCCATCATGGTCAACAAAAGAGTCTGAAATGCAGTACTTGGATGCAATCTCAAAAACGACAGAATGTTCTCTGTTCGTCTCCAAGGCAAACCATTCAATATCACAGTTATCCAAGCCTATGCCCCAACCAGTAATGCTGAAGAAGCTGAAGTTGAACGGTTTTATGAAGACCCACAAGACCTTTTAGAACTAACACCCAAAAAAGATGTCCTTTTCATTATAGGGGACTGGAATGCAAAAGTAGGAATTCAAGAAACACCTGGAGTAACAGGCAAATTTGGCCTTGAAATGCGGAATGAAGCAGGGCAAAGACTAATAGAGTTTTGCCAAGAAAATGCACTGGTGATAGCAAACACCTGATGATGTGATCACTAATCTAGAGCCAGACATCTTGGAATGTGAAGTCAAGTGGGCCTTAGAAAGCATCACTACAAACAAAGCTAGTGGAAGTGATGGAATTCCAGTGGAGCTGTTTCAAATTCTGAAAGATGATGCTGTGAAAGTGCTACACTCAATATGCCAGCAAATCTGGAAAACTGAGCAGTGGCCACAGGACTGGAAAAGGTCAGTTTCCATTCCAATTCCAAAGAAAGGCAATGCCAAAGAATGTTCAAACTACCGCACAATTGCACTCATCTCACATGCTAATAAAGTAATACTCAAAATCCTCCAAGCCAGGCTTCAGCAATACGTGAACCGTGAACTGCCTGATGTTCAAGCTGGTTTTAGAAAAGGCAGAGGAACCAGAATTCAAATTGCCAACATCCGCTGGATCATGGAAAAAGCAAGAGAGTTCCAGAAAAACATCTATTTCTGCTTTATTGACTATGCCAAAGCCTTTGACTGTGTGGATCACAATAAGCTGTGGAAAACTCTTCAAGAGCTGGGAATACCAGACCACCTGACCTGCCTCTTGAGAAATCTGTATGCAGGTCAGGAAGCAACAGTTAGAACTGGACATGGAACAACAGACTGGTTCCAAATAGGAAAAGGAGTACGTCAAGGCTGTATATTGTCACCCTGCTTATTTAACTTCTATGCAGAGTACATCATGAGAAAGGCTGGACTGGAAGAAACACAAGCTGGAATCAAGATTGCTGGGAGAAATATCAATAACCTCAGATATGCAGATGACACCACCCTTATGGCAGAAAGTGAAGAGGAGCTAAAAAGCCTCTTGATGAAAGTGAAAGAGGAGAGTGAAAAAGTTGGCTTAAAGCTCAACATTCAGAAAACGAAGATCATGGCATCTGTTCCCATCACTTCATGGGAAATAGATGGGGAAACAGTGGAAACACTGTCAGAGTTTATTTTGGGGGGCTCAAAAATCACTGCAGATGGTGATTGCATCCATGAAATTAAAAGACGCTTACTCCTTGGAAGAAAAGTTATGACCAACCTAGATAGTATATTCAAAAGCAGAGATATTACTTTGCTGACTAAGGTCCGTCTAGTCAAGGCTATGGTTTTTCCTGTGGTCATGTATGGATGTGAGAGTTGGACTGTGAAGAAAGCTGAGCGCTGACAAATTGATGCTTTTGAACTGTGGTGTTGGAGAAGACTCTTGAGAGTCCCTTGGACTGCAAGGAGATCCAACCAGTCCATTCTGAAGGAGATCAACCCTGGGATTTCTTTGGAAGGAATGATGCTAAAGCTGAAACTCCAGTACTTTGGCCACCTCATGCGAAGAGCTTTTGGCCACCTCATGCAAAGAGCTGACTCATTGGAAAAGACTCTGATGCTGGGAGAGATTGGGGGCAGGAGGAGAAGGGGACGACTGTGGATGAGATGGCTGGATGGCATCACTGACTCGATGGAGGTGAGTCTGAGTGAACTCCAGGATTTGGTGATGGACAGGGAGGCCTGGTGTGCTGCAATTCATGGGATCACAAAGAGTCAGACACGACTGAACTGATTTAACTTTTTTAAAATTTTCTTTTA
The DNA here is from genome assembly GCF_032405125.1 of Capricornis sumatraensis. Lineage (NCBI taxonomy): Eukaryota > Metazoa > Chordata > Mammalia > Artiodactyla > Bovidae > Capricornis > Capricornis sumatraensis. The sequence goes on from NC_091089.1 coordinate 33,372,596, forward strand.
AGACAGTTATAGATTCACAGTAAGTTACAATGATAAAAGAGAGTGGGCTCTTGTACTCTTCATCTCCTTTGCCCAATATGTTATATCATACTAACGATAGCACAATATCAGAACCAGGAAATTGACATTGGTATAAAATAATTACATAGCTCTGACTGAAAGACATTTTGAAAGTGTTACAGTGTGTTATAGCATATATTTAATAAATATAGCATTAAAATGTTGACAAGGATTAATTGACACTTTCAGGGATTCACACTGACATTGCAACCAACAGGGTGGCTTTGGGCAAGTATATTTCTCATCATTAAAATAGTCTTTTAGTGATGGTGAAAAATAGTTTTCTGATCTGTAAAACTCAGATAACAATTATTTTGTAAGTTTGTTGTGAAGAGAAAATGAAATAATGTGTTACTGCCTGTAGGGAAGTGCCTAACACAGATAGTTCAGTTCAGTTCAGTTGCTGAGCTGTGTCCGACTCTTTGCAACCCCAAGGAATGCAGCACACTGGGCTTTCCTGTTCATCACCAACTCCCAGAGCTTGCTCGAAATCACATCCATCAAGTCGGTGATGCCATCCAACCATCTCATCCTCTGTCCTCACCTTCTCCTCCCACTTTCAATCTTTCCCAGCATCAGGGTGTTTACCAGTCAGTGAGTTCGCATCACGTGATCAGAGTATTGGAGTTTCAGCTTCAACATCAGTCCTTCCAGTGAATATTCAGGATTGATTTCCTTTAGGATGGGCTGGTTGGATCTTCTTGTAGTCCAAGCGACTTTCAAGAGTCTTCTCAAACACCACAGTTCAAAAGCAGCAGTTCTTCGGCGCTCAGCTTTCTTTATAGTCCAACTCTCACATCCATACATGACTACTGGAAAAACCATAGCTTTGAATAGACGGAATTTGTTGGCAAAGCAATGTATCAGCTTTTTAATATGCTGTCTAGGTTGGTCATAGCTTTTCTTCCAAGGAGTAAGCGTCTTTTAATTTCATGGCTGCAATCACCATCTGCAGTGATTTTGGAGCCCAAGAAAATAAAAGTCTGTTACTGTTTCCATTGTTTCCCCATCTATTTGTCATGAGGTGATAGCACTGGATGCTGTGATCTTTATTTTCTGAATGTTGAGTTTTAAGCCAATGTTTTCCCTCTCCTCTTCCACTTCCATCAAGAAACTTTTTAGTTCTTCTTCACTTTCTGGTGTCATCTGCGTATCTGAGGTTATTGATATTTCTCCCTGCAATCTTGATTCTCGCTTGTGCTTCATCCAGCCTGGCATTTTGTATGATGTACTTTTCATATAAGTTAAATAAGCAAGGTGAAAATATACAGCCTTGACGTACTCCTTTCCTGATTTGGAACCAGTCTGTTGCTCCATATCCAGTTCTAACTGTTGCTTCTTGACCTGCATAAAGATTTCTCAGGATACAGGTAAGGTGGTCTGGTATTCCCATCTCTTTAAGAATTTTCCACAGTTAGCAAAAACAAGTCATCAAAAACAAGACCAGGAGCTGACTGTGGCTCAGATAATGAACACCTTATTGCTGAATTCAGACTTAAATTGAAGAAAGTAGGGAAAACCACTAGACCATTCAGGTATGATATAAATCAAATCCCTTACAGTGGAAGTGACAAATAGATTCAAGGGTTTAGATCTGATAGAGTGCCTGAAGAACTATGGATGGAGGTCTGTGACACTGTACAGGAGGCAGTGATCAAGACCATCCCCAAGAAAAAGAAATGCAAAAAGGCAAAACTGTTGTCTGAGGAGGCTTTACAAATGGCTGAGAAAAGAAGAGAAACTAAAGGCAAAGGAGAAAAGGAAAGATATACCCATTTGAATGCAGAGTTCCAAAGAAGAGCAAGGAGAGATAAGAAATTCTTCCTTGGTGATCAATGCAAAGCAATAGATGAAAACAAAAGAATGGGAAAGACTAGAGATCTCTTCAAGAAAATTAGAGATACCAAGGGAACATTTTATGCAAAGATGGGCTTGCTAAAGGACAGAAATGGTATGGACCTAACAGAAGAAGAAGATATTAAGAAGAGGTGGCAAGAATACACAGAAGAACTATACAAAAAAGATCTTCATGACCCAGATAACCATGATGGTGTGATCACTCACCTAGAGATAGACATCCTGGAATGTGAAGTCAAGTGGGCCTTAGGAAGCATCACTATGAACAAAGCTAGTGAGGTGATGGAATTCTAGTTGAGCTATTTCAGATCCTAAAAGATGATGCTGTGAAAGTGCTGCACTCAATATGCCAGCAAATCTGGAAAACTGAGCAGTGGCCACAAGACTGGGAAAAGTCAGTTTTCATTCCAATCCCAAAGAAGGGTGATGCAAAGAATGTTCAAACTACCTCACAATTGCACTCATCTCACATGCTAACAAAGTAATGCTCAAAATCTTCCAGGCTAGGCTTCAACAGTATGTGAACCATGAACTTCAAGCTGGTTTTAGAAAAGGCAGAGGAACCAGAGATCAAATTGCCAACATCCGTTGGATCATCCAAAAAGCAAGAGAGTTCCAGAAAAAAAAAAATCTACTTCTGCTTTATTGACTACACCAAAACCTTTGACTGTGTGGATCACAACAAACTGTGGAAAATTCTTAAAGAGATAGGAATACCAGACCACCTTACCTAACACAGATAAGCACTTGAAAAATGATAACCATTGTTATTAATCATTGAGTTAAGTAAAAATTTAAGATTATTCTGTCAGAATAAACCGAAGTAAGAGTCAAACAAAAATCGACCTGTTCTCACAGGAACTAACACCAAGCTTTGAATCATCTTGGTCCTACTGGAATAAAGCAATGTTTCTCAAACTGGAGTTCAGAGATCTTGAAGGTACCCAAAAACCTTTCAAGGGATTCACAATGTCAAGTCTATAGTGATGACACTGAAACAGTGTTTGTCCCACAACATTGTAAATCAATTATACTCCAATAAAAAATTTTTTTAATGTATTTGCCTTTTCACTGTATGGATATTTACATTGACAGTGCAAAGAAATGGATAAAACTGCTAGAATTTTAGAATAAATCAAGGCAGTAGCACAAAATTGTACTTGTAAACATTATATCCTTTAGCACTAAGTACCTGTGGGAAGAAATGCCAAATTCATTTTAGAATGTTATTGAATAAGCACTTAATTATGAATATTATTAAATCTCTCTTGAGTACCTGTCATTTTAATATTCAGAATGACATCAGGGGCAGTACACATAAAACACCTCTTCTGCCTTCAAATTAAGATGTTAGCTTGAGAAAAAGCATTTTTTAAAATATTTGAGTTTTTTGCTTAGCCATCCCCTTTCTTATGGAACATCATTTGTTCCTGAAAGAATGATTGACATACTGTGGTTTTTCAGAGTCAGATATTTGGGCAAAGATTTCTTGAATGACATTAACCTGTCATTTCAAAAGAAGAACATATAGGGAATTACCTGGTGGTCCTGTGGTTAGAAGGCTTCCCAGGTGGCTCAGTGATAAAGAAGCCACCTGGCAGTGCAGGAGATGCAGGAGACTCAGGTTCATCCCTGAGTTGGGAAGGAAATGGCAACCCGCTCCAGTATTCTTGCTTGGAAAATCCCATGGACAGTGGAGCCTGTGGGCTACAGTCCCTGGGGTAGCAAAGAATCAAACACGGCTGAGCAACTGAGCAGGTGCGCATGTTGGTGGTTAGGACTCTGTGCTTTCACTGCTTAGGGCAGGTTCAGTCCCTGGTTGGGGAACTAAGATCCTACAACCCCCACTGCAAGGCCAAAACAACCCCCCCAAAACCAGATAGTGTGTGTTTCAAAAGATAAAATTCAAGCGTTTAAGCAAAAATTAGAATTTTTGGAAGACTTGCATACATCACCATGAACTGGACAACTTCCCCATAAATTAAAACTTTGCTCTGTATTCTATAATAACCCATTTAGGAAAAAAATTGAAGAAGAATAGAAAAATGTATATGGAAAATATTTTTAAATTAAAATCTTAAATGGCAAAAAATATAAACTTTTACTGATGAGACTAGTGGCAATGAAAAAAGTCTAATTTTTTATGTAGTACTGCATTTGGAATTTATACATAATTCAGTGAACCAGTATTTTCCAACGGCCAAAGCAAGATACACAATTATGTATAAATAAAAGACTACATAGACCAGTGGATTTTAATGTAATAGAGTTGGAGTAATAACAAACTTGCCTTCAAAATCACTGCAGATGGTGACTGCAGCCATGAAATAAAAAACGCTTCTTTGGAAGAAACGCATGACCAACTTAGTGTATTAAAAAGCAGACATTACTTTGCCGACAAAGGCCTGTACAGTCAAAGCTACAGTTTTTCCAGTAGTCATGTATGGATGTGAGAGTTGGACAGTAAAGAAGGCTGATTGCAGAATTGATGCTTTCTAACGGTGGTGCTGGAGAACCCTTGAGAGTCCCGTGGTCTGCAGGGAGAGCAAACCAATCAATCCTAAAGGAAATCAATCCTGAATATTCATTGGAGGGACTGATGCTGAAGCTGCAATACTTTGGCCACCTGATGTAAAGAACTGACTCATTGGAAAAGACCCTGATGCTGAGAAAGATTGAAGGCAGGAGGAGACGGGGACAACAGAGGGCGAGATGGTTGGATGGAGAGCATCACAGACTCAATGGACATAAGTTTGAGCAAGCTCTGGGAGAAGGTGGAAGACAGGGAAGCCTGGTGTGCTGCAGTCTGTGGGGTCAATAATAAGCATCAGACACAACTGAGTGACTGAACAACAACAAGAGTAATAAAAATTCATTGGTAAGAATCTGTAGGTTTCAACAAACTTTAAGAAACTATCACAGTAAATCTGCATTATGTATTGGCTGCTCCTACATCATTGCTGTAAGTGTCTTTAAATCTTTTGTCCATTTTTGTTAAGAGTTGTTTGTGTTTTTACTGAGCTGTAAGGGTTCTTTAAATATTCTAGATAAAAGTTCTCTGTTTTCATATATTTTCACCAGGAGTATAGCTTGCATTTTTACTTTCTTAGAATCCTTTGAAGAGACTTTTAAATTTAATTGAAATCCACTTTAGCAATCGTTCTTGTGTGCTTCTTGATATTTGTTATATCTAACAAATATTTCGGAGGAGGCAATGGCAACGCACTCCAGTACTCTTGCCTGGAGAATCCCATGGATGGAGGAGCCTGGTAGGCTGTGGTCCATGAGGTCGCTAAGAGTCGGACACGACTGAGTGACTTCACTTTCACTTTTCACTTTCATGCATTGGAGAAGGAAATGGCAACCCACTCCAGTATTCTTGGCTGGAGAATCCCAGGGACAGAGGAGCCTATTGGGCTGCCATCTATGGTGTCGCACAGAGTCGGACACGACTGATGCGACTTAGCAGCAGCAGCAGCAAGAAATATTTAACTCAAGTTCATGAAGATTTTCTCTAATTTTTTGTTTCAGAATTTTATAGGTTTACTTTCTACATTAGGTCTACAGTATATTTCAAGTTGATTTTTGTGCCTATATGAGGAAAGGGTCAAAATTCATTTTTTAAAACATGAATTGTTGCAAAACAGTCTTTCCTCCACTGAATTATCTTGGCATCTGTATTAGTTTCCCTATGGCTGTTATAATAAATTACCACAAATCTGGTGGCTTAAAATAACAGAAATTTATTCTCTCACAATTTTGGAGGCCAGAAGGTTGAAACTACAGTGTCTATCAGTTCAGTTCAGTTCAGTCACTCAGTCGTGTCCGACTCTTTGCAACCCCATGAATCGCAGCACGCCAGGCCTCCCTGTCCATCACCATCTCCCGGAGTTCACTCAGACTCACATCCATCGAGTCAGTGATGCCATCCAGCCATCTCATCCTCTGTCGTCCCCTTCTCCTCCTGCCCCCAATCCCTCCCAGCATCAGAGTCTTTTCCAAAGAGTCAGCTCTTCGCATGAGGTGGCCAAAGTACTGAAGTTTCAGCTTTAGCATCATTCCTTTCAAAGAAATCCCAGGGTTGATCTCCTTCAGAATGGACTGGTTGGATCTTCTTGCAGTCCAAGGGACTCTCAAGAGTCTTCTCCAACACCACAGTTCAAAAAGCATCAATTCTTCGGCGCTCAGCCTTCTTCACAGTCCAACTCTCACATCCATACGTGACTACTGGAAAAACCATAGCCTTGACTAGACGGACTTTAGTCGGCAAAGTAATGTCTCTGCTTTTGAATATACTATCTAGGTTGGTCATAACTTTTCTTCCAAGGAGTAAGCGTCTTTTAATTTCATGGCTGCAATCACCATCTGCAGTGACTTTGGAGCCCCCCCCCAAAAGAAGTCTGACAGTGTTTCCACTGTTTCCCCATCTATTTCCCATGAAGTGATGGGACCAGATGCCATGATCTTTGTTTTCTGAATGTTGAGCTTTAAGCCAACTTTTTCACTCTCCTCTTTCACTTTCATCAAGAGGCTTTTTAGCTCCTCTTCACTTTCTGCCATAAGGGTGGTGATCATCTGCATATCTGAGGTTACTGATATTTCTCCTGGCAATCTTGATTCCAGCTTTTGTTTCTTCCAGTCCAGCCTTTCTCATGATGTACTCTGCATAGAAGTTAAATAAGCAGGGAGACAATATATAGCCTTGACGTACTCCTTTTCCTATTGGAAACCAGTCTGTTGTTCCATGTCCAGTTCTAACTGTTGCTTCCTGACCTGCATACAGGTTTCTCAAGAGGCAGGTCAGGTGGTCTGGTATTCCCATCTCTTGAAGAATTTTCCAGTTTATTGTGATCCACACAGTCAAAGGCTTTGGCATAGTCAATAAAGCAGAAATAGATGTTTTTCTGGAACTCTCTTGCTTTTTCCATGATCCAGCAGATGTTGGCAATTTGATCTCTGGTTCCTCTGCCTTTTCTAAAACTAGCTTGAACATCAAGGAAGTTCACGGTCCACATATTGCTGAAGCCTGGCTTGGAGAATTTTGAGCATTACTTTACTAGCGTGTGAGATGAGTGCAATTGTGCGGTAGTAAGACAATAGTTTGTAACATATTGAATAACATCCATATTTTAGTGCACATTGCATAATTCAACTATGAATGTTAGATAGGGAAATTTCCTATAGGTGCATGAACAAATTATGCCCAACTTAATAGCTTAAAACAACACTCATTTATTACTTTACAGTTTTAGAGGTCAGATACACAAAATGGGCGTCAGTGGGCTATAATTGTTAGTATGGTTTTATTTCTTCTGGAAGCTCTTGGCGAGAATCTCCTTCCTTGCCTTTTCAGCATCTGGAGGCCACCCACATTCCTTGGCTCATGAGCCACTTCTCTCTTCAAAGCCAGCAATGAAAAGTCTTCCTCAAGTTGCCATCTCTCTGATTATGACTTTTCAACCTCACTGTTCTCCATTTGGGGATATTTGTGATTACAGTGGGCTCACTCAAATAAGGGCGTCCCTGGTGGCTCAGCTGGTAAAGAATCTGCTTGCAGTGCAGGTCTGGGTTCGATTCCTGGGTTGAGATCCTCTGGGGAAGGGAAAGGCTACCCACACCAGTATTCTGGCCAGGAGAATTCCATTTACTGTATAGTCCATGAGGTTGCAAAGAGTTGGACAGACGGAGCGACTTTAACTTTCACCCAAATAATCCAGGTTCATCTTTGTATTTTAAGCTCAACTGATTAACTAACTACCTCAATTCCAACTGGAACCTTAATACCATGTTTTCATGTAAGTTATCATATTCACATATTGGGAAGTAGTCATCTTTGTGAGGATGAAATTACAGTGCCTATTGCATCCATTCATAGGGAACTTAGTTAACAATTCATAGGGAAATTAGGATGTCATCATCCTCTCTATAAATTGTGAAGTAGTTCAAGGGCAGTTATTATATTCTTTTACTAAAGGTAAAGTAACTGCACATCATTTTCAAGGTCAGGACACATGTTCAACAGGAAAAAAATATGTCTCTAAGTTATAAAATATTTTAAGAGTAGGCTGCACTGTCAAGTATTTTGGACCATTTCTAGTCTTGAAGTATGTATTTCTCTCCTTATTAGATTATTAAGTACAAATCTTATCCTTGTTTAGTAATTACAATATCACATTTTTTTGCGTATTTTACCAGTTAAGATTGATGACATCTTAAAGAATCACTCAGCACAGTGGCTGTGCATAATAAATACTAACTAAATAATTAAACATCTTATTATTCCTCATAGTCTTTTAGATAGGGTGGCAAAAAGTGAATGAGATAAAGAGTGTCCTTTCCAGTATCATGGCATAGGTGGAAGAACTGGGACCTCCAAACTTGTGCATTCATCTCAGTGAGTTAGTTATAGTTCCACAGAGAAACTAGTTTTTTGAAGCAATGCTTTCTAATAACATTAAACCCCCAAATATAATTGATTCAGCTCCTCCTTAATTCATTCAATATTTGATAGTATTAGAAGAAACGGAAATGTGCCAGAGAGGTTAAGTTATAGCCTACTTTGAATTAAATCTTCTGGAGTATTGAAAATAAAGTCTTTTATGAAGGATTGGGAAAGCTGATTTGTTCTTGCCTAGAATAATGATTTTATATATAGATGTCTGCTGTTCTCCTTATAGTCTTGAAATCTGTGGAAGCCACAACTCAAAATGACTCATCAAATGCCATGGTGACAGTGAACAGAAATATTTTGAAAGATATTACCTGAGGGGTTTTGCTCTGAGCCCAATTATAAGCAGACAGGCTTGGTCTGTGTGTTCCCAATGTATTATATGAATTGATGGCAGCACAAGGGCGTAAAATACCAGCTAATTTGGTAGTACAGAGAGTCTACTAATTATAAAACGGTAAGTACTAAAGAAATACTTGTATGAAAGTAAAGTTATCTCAATTATCTGAAAATTCATGATGTATTTTGTGTGGATTAAGATAATTTTAATGCCATGATTTTATAGTTTTATTAAACATTGAACATATTCCTATAGCACTTGATTCAGTCAGTTCAGTTAAATACATTAAAGGAATACAAATTCATGTTAAACAAATAGAGAATTTAAGCATATTTGAAAATCAATGCATTTCCTCATTACTATTTTTGAAAAGTGTATCTACATTCATTAGTGTGAATAATCAGGACCAATTGTTCATGTGGATAATTTTACTTATTCCAAGCTATTGTATATTCGCAAAAACCTTTTACCTCTTTGTTATGGGACTCAATTCCTTTTTCAGATGTCTCAATCCAAGAGCAGTTTAAATAATGGGACGGAGTTTTCTAGTTGGGGAGACGGCTGCCTGCGTAGCTCATTTTTAAGTTCCAAGTCATTTCTCAAGCTTGGGCCAACTACCCATATTTATTCTGTTTTCTCCTTATCTAAATTCTGGGGACTCTTTATTCTTTTTCCTTCCAGTCCTGCTATCACTCTGTAGTTACCTTGGGATTCCTCTCTCTTAACTAATGGTGAAATGAGACTAGATGCTTCTATCTTTTCCCTAACTCAGGGATCTTATAGGTACAAAGACCCCCAAATTTCCAGAGTTCCTCCAGGCTACAGTCTTCCTTACCACTTGCTGAATTTTCTACTTGTCCAGGTCAAGCTGATTGATTGGATTTATAATGAAAGCTTAAAGGTAAGACTGTTGTTAGTATCTGTTTGCTAAGTTGTGTCCCACTCTTGCGACCCTGTGGACTGTAGCCTTGCTCCTCTGTCCATGGGATTTCCCAGGCAAGAATACTGGAGTGGGTTGTCATTTCCTTCTCCAGGGGATCTTCCCAACCCAGGGATAGAATCGGCGTTTCTTACGACTAACTTGCATCCCCTGGCAGATTCTTTACCACTAGTACCACCTGGGAAGCCCGGGTGTAAGATAGGGCCCCTTTAAAAAAGTGAATTCTTCAGGGAGATCATTTGTATCTTTGGATGAACCATTACACCAGTGCTTGCCCTTTGATTTCATGGGATGGACACACAGAAAATACTGGTGTCTTTTTGGCATATATGCATGTATTCTCAGTGGCGTCCAAGTTTGCAACCCCTGGGACAACAGGCCAACACGCTCCTCTGTCCATGGAATTTTGCAGGGAAAAGTACTGGAGCGGAATTTTGCAGGTAAGAATACTGGAGTGGGTAGCCATTTCCTACTCCAGGAGATCTTCTTAACCCAGGGATTGAACCCATGCCTCTGGTGTCTCTTGCATTGGCAGGCAGATTCTTTTCCACTGCACCACCTGGGAAGCCCTTGGTATCAGAGAAAACTGTGCTTATCCATGTCTAGAGGTAGTGAGTGCCCTAGGCCCTGCCCTGCTACTTTGAAGGAATAAACAACTCGAGCAGAGCTGTTTACCTCTTCCCTTACCTACTGTTGGGAAGCTGTAATTTAGACAAAAGAACTACCTGTCTCTGGTTACTACCTTGGCACTCTCCCCACCTCCCGGCTATAGGAATTCAGTGTTGCTACTGGTTCATGTCATTCTTTTACAATTTCCATGCTATCTCCCTAGCAGATGGAAGTGGAGCAGTAAGAGTTTCATTTCTCCTACTGAGATATTCTCAACTACTAAAGCACATTTGTGTAAACATCAACACACCACCATGGAAGCCAGGCTTTTGGACAAGACTTAATTTCTGTTCTGAAATCAATAGGTTTTCCAAATTGATGTGTTTGCATTATGTCCAAGTTTACTTGTCAACGCTGAGGGTAGTGAAAGACAATTCCTGTAAGAAACTACTATTTGCAGAAGTACAAATCATCTTACTTTTATTCTGAGGATGTCTTGAGTCTCTTCATCCTGTAGGTCTCAGGTTAAATATAACCAAGGGGACTTCCCATCACAACCACCTGAGTGCCTCTGTCAGTCTCTCTCAGTCCCCAGTTTGCTTGCCTTCCTAAGTACTTTACATATGTACATATTTATTTACTTGTTTCTGGTCTCTGAACCCTATCAGAGTTTAAGTTCCTTGAGAACAGGTACTGGGTCCATTTTGTTCACAGCTGTATCCCAGGTGCCTACAATAAAGGCTAGCACATAAAAAGAACCCAAATGTGCTGAATGAATGAAACTCATGACCTTTTTGTGAAGAGCATTTATTTGAAACATATTTTCAAATAAGGAAATTTTCTTTTTTTTTTCCAGTTTATTTTATATATAAACCAAGGGATTGATTTATGAGCCTCATTATTGTTGGGTGACATTTTTATATAAACTTTTCCTTCTTGTTACATGAAAGTTTAATTTTACTGTGTATTAACAAACCCTGCACCAACATATTACGGACCTTTGCCCGTGTCCCTTCCACAATTTGGAAACTTTTGGCTTTTTCCCTCACACTGATTAGCTTGGGCCTAATGTACAAGCAAGCCACTAAATACATAATTGCAAAAGAAAAGCGCGAGGGTGCCCTATTTCAAAACCTAATTCCAAAGATGCAAGTCAGATGAAACTGACCCACATTTCCGTCAAGGGTTTATCCTAAGAGGCGAACTCTGGCCGCTGCAGCCAAGTTGGCCGACTGCCCCTGAAGTACAGGACATAGCCTTCGTTTCCCGATTTTGGGTCGCGCTTACTTTCTAATTGTTCGGCAGGGCTGTGTGCGCGCACGAGACCGTGGACTCGGAGGTGCGCACTTCGGGGCGTAGCCGAGCCATTCAAACCAGCGAATCGGCGCTTCCCTAGTCCGGCCACCCCTGCCCGGTCTCAGCAGATGCTCCACGGGTGCGCACGAAACTCCCGGGTCCTGACCTTCCTCCTCCCCTTTCCGGATACCCGCACAGCTCGGGGCGGCCACTTCCACCCAGGAGGGGCTGAGGATGAAGTTGGCAAAACTGCTCGAGCTCTAGAGCGGAGAGCCGAAACGCCGCCGAGGGACACCCGGGCGCGCGGAGAGGGAGGCAAGTGGCCCCGCGCGAAGGGGGCGGGCCGGCTCGAGCGCTCGCATTTCCTGTGACAGGGGCTGCCCTAGCCGCTCCCTCTCCCGCGGGCGGCGGGACCATTTCCTGAATCGCTGAAGCGGAGGGAGGGCTGGGGCGCGGCCCTACCACGAGCGCAGAGGGCCGGGGGTGGCGGGGAAGGACAGGCGGAGGAACCGGAGGGCGACCGAGAACAGGGACGTTCTGCCGGGGCCGCGGCTCCCAGGTATTGCGCAGAAACCGGACTAATTCGGGCCAGAGCTCCTCCCGCAGGCGGGGCCGGCCGGCTGCCCGTCGGGCGCCGGAGCATCCCCCCTCCCCGCGAGCCCGACGTGGTTCGGCCCGAGAGGCCGGCGTCTCTCCCCCAGTTTGCCGTTCACCCGGAGCGCTCGGGACTTACCCGTAGTGGTGACGGCGGCAACATGTCCGTGGCGTTCGCGGCCCCGAGGCAGCGCGGCAAGGGGGAGATCACTCCCGCCGCGATTCAGAAGGTGAAGCCGCGCGGCGTCGGGGATGCCAGGCCTGGACCGCGTTGAGGAGGAACCCGGGGGTTGGGCTCGGGCCGGGCTTGTCGGCCGCGCCGGGGGCGGAGGCGGGCCTGCTGGGCTGGCGGGCGGGTGTGGGAACCTGAGCCGCGGGGCTGCGCCCGAGTGGGTGGCGGAAGGGGCGAACTGCTCCCCTCGCGGAGTCCTGCGCGCCCCCTCGGGCTCCTTCCTACGGGCACAAAAGCCCTAGTAACCGCCGCCCGATTTCTCTGGGGATAGGGCGGCGTTCGCACGGCGGGGCGCGTGCGCCCGGCGGCGGCGGCCGCGCGGGGTAGGGCTGTTTTCCGAAGCCCGCGCCCCCCGCGGTTCGCGCGTCGCTCCGGAGTTACTTTGGCGTCGCCCCGCCCCGCGCGGTGCGGCGGCAGCTCCGGGTCGACCTCACCGAGGTCCCGGAGGTGGGCCTAGGAGAAGTAGGAGCGCTGCTTGCTCTCGGTGCTCGGCTGCAAACTCCAGCCGAGTTGGGGAGCTCTCAGCAGAACTTGGGGGATGCTGCGGGAAACCTCGGCCGAGGCTCCGAGGCGGACGAGGGAGCAACCCTCTAGACTTCGGGGTTCTCTCGGAGGCGCTTCTCCTCTCCGGATCCACCCCCGACCCATTTACAGCTGCAGCGCCAAGCGTAGGCGCCGAGGCTGCGGTGGTGAGCATGGTCCCTGCCTGCCTTCAGGGAGCTTAGGGTCGAGTGATGGAGACAGCCTGAGCCTCGTGATCAGTTTCAGAAGACGTGATACACACGCGGGGAGCTGCGCTGTGGCCGCGGTTACTTGCTAGTTGGGGACACAAAGGTTTCTTTATTGTTTTCTGCCCCTTGTTGCCTTTGAGCACTGCAGCATTCTGAATTTTAGTGAACCAGAGTTTGAAAAGTTATTTGCTAAATTTTGCAGTTTACCCTAAATAGTTCGGTTTTGTTTTATGCACCGGAACAAAGATCAAAACGGAAAAAAAAAAGTCAACTTTCAGGACCAGTCAAGACACCATCGTATGCCTGGTAGTTTATGTTAATAGGCTTCTGTTGACTCTCAGGCTCTTTACAGTGTGGCGTTTGACATTTGCCCAACTGTTGCTTTATTTATGAAGAGACAGGCTTGGCATTGCCTGAAAATGCAGTGCTTTTTGTATAGCGTGCTGGGAGAAGTCTGCGGCTTGGCAAACAGCTACGAGTACACGTACACAAAACGTGTTTCTGGAAGGCTTCACTTTTTGGACTGTAGAAAAGTTCTAAGTTTGTATTTCCTAACCTACATCTTAAGATAATTTATCGTGGGTGACTAACTAAAGAGATGCTGATCAGTTAAAGTGTTCATCCTCAGCTCAGGAGAGAAAAAGGATCCCACATTAAGTGCCTGATTGTATAGCATGAGGGAATGATGTTCGATACAAGACAAACCCAGACGTTCTAATGGTGAAGATTGTTAAACCGTGGAATCTACTGAGAAGATAGGTTGTGAAATCGTTAGATTGGAGATTGGATTAAAACACATTCTAAAGACAATTTTTTTGGCATCTGATGAGTAGATATAAGAAGAAAACTGCAATTTGTTTTTTGAAGGGCATGTTAATGTTTTTTTTTCCACCAAGTAAAGACTGATTCATATGCAGAAAAGAAGTCACACTTTTAAATGGATATTCTTGTTTAATTAAAAGAATTACATTAACTAAATTAATGAGAAAGAGTGGTTATGGTATTAAAGCTTTGAAATCCTGGAAGGGTGGGGGCGGTTTGAGGAGGAACATCTACTCCTGTCCCTTGATAAATCTGAGCCTTTGACATCTTGAGTGGTTTGCTCAGGATAGCTTGACAGTAAAACTGGCCTTTTAATTGCTACATCAGTGATTTTTCCTCAGCACCACTCTGCTTAGATGCATTATTTAATCCTTAAAGCCAGTTTTGCTTTGAATTGTTTTCATAGTATGATAAATATATGCTTGTTTTTAAACTTTTGGGACGATTTTAAGGTTGGCTCATAGAGTCTGTGGTTAATATAGTACTTACCTAGAAATTACTGGAATTAATTATTGCATATTTGGAAAGTCACAAAACCATGCTGCATAAAACTGCTGGGAAATATTGAGGGCAGCAGGAGAAGGAGGCGACAGAGGAAGAGATGGTTGGATGGTATCATGGACTCATGGGCACAAGTTTGAGCAAGCTCTGGGAGAGGGTGAAGGACAGGGAAGTTTGGTGTGCTGCAGTCCATGGGGTCTCAAAGAGTCAGACATGACTTAGTGACTGAACATCAACATAAAACTTGGAAGCTAGCCAGCTATCTCCTTAAGCCTCCTGTGCTGAAGTTTTCATCAGTTTACTTCATTCTGGATTAGGACAGATTAGCTTCTACTGCAGGGGGCACAGGTTCAATCCCTGATTGGGAACTAAGATCCCACAAGCTGGGTGGCAGTGGTTAAAAAAAAGAAATTAAAATTGTTGATTAAACATAACATCCCAAAGATATAAAATAAGATCTTTTATGCAGAGCTATATTGTAGGTATAAAAAAGAACTGTGGAGTCAGTTCCTGTATAGATAAACTTTTGTAGAAATCTTAATTTTTTATTTTACTTGATGCATGAGACTTATAATAAACTTTTTTTACTTTTATTTCAGATGCTGGATGAAAATAACCATCTTATTCAGTGTATAATGGACTATCAGAATAAAGGAAAGACCTCAGAGTGTTCTCAGTAAGATTGATATGAAAGTTTTTTGCTATTTCTTTTTCTGTGTTGGTTAGTTTTTTTAACTTTCCTTTCTTTTTAAGAATAGCTTTATTGAGATATAACTCACATACCGTATAATTCACCTGTTTTAAAGTGTACAATTCAGTGGTTTTAAGTATATTAATAGATTTTACTATTATTGCTTTGATCAATTTTAGAACATTTTCAACAGTCCAGAAAGAAACCCTATCATTAGCAGTCACTCCCCATTCTCACCTCCTAATGACACACCCCCTGATAACCACTAATTTGCTTTCTGTCTGTGTAGATTTGCTCATTGTGGACACTTCATACAAATGAATTCATTCAGTACGTGACCTTTTTTGACTGCTTTCTTTTAGCATCGTGTTTTCAGGATTCATCCATGTTGAAGCTTATATCAGTATTTCCTTCCTTTTTATTGCTAAATAATCTTCCATGGCTCTACCACATTTTATTTATCTATCAGTGATGAACATTTGGATTGTTTCCAGTTCTTGACTATGATGAGTGATGCTGTGGACATTTGTGTGCAATTTTTTATGTGACTTTTCTTGATTTTTGTAAAAGAAAAATTTGTTACTTGGGCTGGAGGATGTATCAGTTTTTTCCTTACCCTTCTTATCCTGTGTTATAAATGACTTCAGATTTCTATAGTCTGATTTTTGGAGCAGTTAGATCTTCACATTCATAGTTACATGCATATTTTGTTGACTCTTGAACAGGATAGGTTTAAACTACACAAGTGTACTTACATGGATTTTTTTTTTCCAGTGTAGATGTACTGCAGTGCTATATGACCTGCGGTTGGTTGAATACATCGATGCGAGACCATGAGATACTGAGGGCAAGCTGTAGGGTTATACTTGGATTTTTAACTGCAGGTGGCTCAGTGTCTTCATCCCTTTTGTACAAAGGTCAACTGTATGTGGTTGAGAATATAAAGTTTATATCTAATAAATAGAGAATTGATTATCACTCATAAGAACTAAACTACTTATTTTAAAGTAATGATGTGTTTGAAATAAACAGTACCCTATATCTAGTAGGATCTGATAGAGTGGAACAAATTGAATATTTTATCAAAAAGCTGTTCTAAAAACAGTACTGTCAGCAGAAATATATTGCAAGCCGCACAAATCATTCTACATTTGCTTTTGTGTGTGTGTTAGTCACCCAGTTGTGTCTGACTCTTTGCGACCTCATGGAATGTACCCCACAGGTTCCTCTGTCCAAAGGATTCTTCAGGCAAAAATACGGGAGTAGATAGCTATTCCCTTCTCCAGGGGATCTTCCTGACCCAGGAATTAACCTGGGTCTCTTGCATTGCAGGCAGATTCTTTACCATCTCAGCCACCAGTAGGAACATTATACAAGTAAAAAGAAACTGGTGAAATTAATTTTAATAATATCTTACTTAACTCATTTTTTCTAAAATATCACTTCAATATATAACCAGTATAAAAATACTAATCAGTTAATTTATGTTCTTTTGTTTCATGCCAAGTCTTTGAAATCTACTGTGCATCTGATTCTACTAACATCATTTTGTACTAGCCTCAAGTTCAGTGTGTCTAGTGGCTACCGTATTGGACAACTCAGTTCTAAGTACTTTTCTCCCACTGTTGTTTTGGTATTCATCTATTTCCTGGAGATCTCACTGGTCTGCTCTCAGGAAGGTGTTTTTCAGCAATCCTGGCTCTGTGTGGCTTTCATGCTGTGCTGATTAACCCTTTTCCTAATTTTGATCCCTTCTTCATGACTTCTCCATGACTCTTTCCCCTTTGCTTAAAATTATTTTTGAATTAAAATCATAAAGCATAAAAGTTTGTAGAGATGAAACTTTGTAAAAAATTTTATTTATTTTAATTGGAAGGTAGTTACAGTATTGTGATGTTTTTTGCCATACATCAATGTGAATCAGCCATAGGCATACACTTCTTAGTTCTCACTCTTTTATCTCTATTCTCCATAGAGGTAACTACTTACAGTGTTTTAGTTCTGTCTTTCCAAACATTTTTCTGTGCATTTACAAATATGTGCTCATACTTATATAGACACATTCAGACATTTTGTTTTTAATAGGTTAGAGTTTTATAAAAGGAATGGCTGGGTCAAAAACTGTGCTGAGTCTCCAAATTACTTGGTTGTATTGTATTGGTTTGCCTTCCTCCAACTAGGTTTCAGAGACCTAGTTTTCAACCATGTCTGCCAGCAGTGGATAGTGGCCATCTTAAAAAATTTTTTTCATAGATTGTTGAAGAACGGTATCTCTTCCTAAAATTTTAAAAAATAATTTCACTTTTACAAAAAACGTTTCAAAGATAGTAGAAGAAATTCCTGTGTGTCCTTCCCTGAAATTCCTCAAGTGATAATGTATTAGTCACCTTGCTATGTCATTCATTTCTTCCCTACATAGTTTTTCTGAAACATTTGAGAAAAAGTTACAGGCATGATTCTCTCTCACTTTTATAGTATCCGTGTGTATTTCATAACATATTTCATGAAAACAGGCACAACTTCTTAAGAGTCTAATTGTTCAAATCAAGATTCAATACTGTTGTCTAGTTTCCAACTTTTTAGAAATTTTACCAGTTTCCCGTTAGTGTATTTGCTCAGGTCCACAGATGGGTACAGGATCAGATGATATGTTTAGGTTGGTCTCAGAGTACTGCCATCTGGACCTGTCCTTCAGTTTATCTGTTCTCTCATGATGTTTACGTTGTTGAAGAGTACAGGCCAGTTGTGTGGTATGTCCCTCACTGTGGAGTTTGACTGCTGTTGCTCCTTGAGGAGATCCGTGTTTACATACTTCTGCTTTCTCAGTGCATCTGCGGTAGCTGTGTGACCGTGGTTTGTCCCAGGATTCATGATAACTTTGGCCACTTTGTTAAGGTGCTGTCATGTCTGCCAAGATTTTCACTATAAAGTTACTATTTTTCCTTTATAATTCCTACCTGTGTTTTGGGGAGATACCTTGAGACACATGTAACACTGTTTCTTAGCCTATTTCTACACGTTCATTGTAACATCCACCAGTGATTCTTGGGGCTTCCCTGGTGACTCTGGGAAAGAACCCACCTGCCAATGCAGGAGATGCGGGTTCAGTCTCTGGGCTGGGAAGATATCCTGGAGAAGGAAATGGCAACCCACTTCAGTATTGTCTGGGAAATCCCTGCCAGCTCCTCAGTCCATGGGGTCGCAGAAGAGTCGAACACGACTTAGTGACTAAACAGCAATAGACTTAGTGACTAAACACCCGTAACAACAACAGTTCTTAACTCAAACAGTTACTGCTGTGTTGGTTGCCAAAAGGTGACAGAGTCTATCTTTCCTTCTATGTTGTAAGGAAGAAATTTCCGAAGCCCCGCTCCCATTCGTTCATTGATTGATTTATATCTGAATGGACTTACGGATTTTTATTGTATCCTCTGGATTATAATTTGTTAGTCTATATATTTTCTTTTTCAAATTGTCCCAAATGCTGGCCACTGGCAGCCCTTCAAGCAGGCTTCTTGATACAGCTCTTATTATTTTTTGAGCATTTACAGAATTTCATTGCATGACAGAATGTTCCAGGCTTATCTTGTACTTTTTTTTCTGCCCCAGTCTGGAATCATCCATTTCTCCAAGCCCTCGTTCTTTTTTTGGAAAATAATATTCAGAAATTAAGATCTGAATTCTAGGGTATCTTATTTCCTAATCATTTGTGCATTTTGCATTTTATGTCACCACTGCCATTTCTTTCACGTATATTTTCTTTGATGAATCTTGCCTGTTTATATGTGAAAAATGCTTCTAAGAAATACCAGCGAAGCTACTTCCTTAGCTTAACTGTGGCTGATCATCAGTTGTCAGGAGGTCACTACCTGAAGTCGGCTGTGGAATAGTAACGGCTGTGAGGCCCTGATGAGAATAATCGTTTTCACCTGTGGCTTTTCCTTTTCACTACCTTCATCCAGCACCTCTGCCGGTCCACATTCCCCACCCTCCCCCAAGCCCCTGGTAACCACGAACCTAATCTCTTTTCCGTGAGTTTGTTTTTGAAGTATAACTGACCCATAACACTATGTTAGTTCCTGATGCACAGCATAGTGATTTGATCCTTCTGTACGTTACAAACTGATCACCACATCTGTGACTTTAAAATGCCAGGCAGAGCCGACGGCATAGGGTTGGTTCAGTGTCCTATAGGCCTTGGCAGTGAGTGACGGGGATGAGACGTGTTCAGATCTAGAACCCTCTTTTCCAACCTGTTGGCAAAAGTTCATCCTGTCTTATTCTTTATATTCTCAGCATTTTCGTGTCTGTTGTCATTTTCCTCTTTCTCTGCCTATTGGCATAGACCTCATTTGCTCACATAGATGTATCTGCTATAAATGAGGCCTAAATTGATTTAGGTAGAATCTTAAATTCTGCCCTTTCTCTTGTATTTAATTTCATTCTTAGAGTTTTCCAGGTACTCTTTATTTCTCAAGTTGTCAAAATTGGTTTGGGGGTGAAGAGAAAAAAAATCTCTCCTCTCAATGTTAATAAATGTTCTTGTTTCTCACAGGAGGAGAAGCGAAAGGAAAATAAAGAGATACGTCAATGACAACCATTTGGGAATTGACAATTCAATTTTAATTAAACAGTTCCTGAAGATGTGATAACTGCCTCAAGCAGTTATTTGTAAATAAAAAATAACTTTATTTTTATGAACACAGTATATACATTGTAGAAAATTAGGAAACACGGATATATGAAATTTAGAGAATGAGCACCATATTCTCATCACCTAAAGATTTTTTGCTGATTACATCAACTCCATGGATGGTAGCCCGCTAGGCTCTTCTGCCCATGGAATTTTCCAGGCTGGAATACTGGAGTGAGTTTCCATTTCCTTCTTCAAGGGATCTTCGTGATCCAGGGATCAAACCTGTATCGACTGTGTCTCCTCTTTGGCGAGAGGATCCTTTACCACTAGAGCCACCTGGGAAGCTCTGTGTGTGTATGTTACTCTTTCCTTATCTACATACATACATCCATACACACAGTCATATAAGTCAGTGCATCACTGTTGAGCTTGTACACCCAGCTCCTCTTCGCTTTAAATTCTGACAGCGTATATGTAAGAATATATTATTGCCCTCTTGTGGTGTTTGGTTTGAGCATTTTCTAAATGATTCCATATATTTGCTTAAATCAGCCCCCCTTTTTTTTTTCAGGGAGATTGCATCTATTTCAGAATGTGTTATAAACAATTCTCAAATGGAAAATTTGTGTTCATCATAATATAAATGAATTTTGTTTAAAATCTTTAGTTATGAAGATAACTTTTATTCTGTACATTGTATTCCTATTAACCTATAAATATATCTTCATAGCTTCTAGGTAAAGATTTCTTTTTCAAAATGAAATCTCATGATTTTTTATTCATTTTATAATTATATCAGTAAATTCAATAGTGGTTATTTAACTTTTTTCAAGGTAATTGATGTAGTGGCTTTTAGTGGAATCTTTGGGAAGTGAACTGCCTCACATTTAATAGGTTAATAATTAAGCGTATTTGGAAATACCTGCCAGTATTTATTAGGCAGTTACCATCATCAAATGGGGCTTCCCTGGTAGTTCAGAGGTTAAAGCATCTGCCTGCAATGCGGGAGACCGGGGTTCGATCCCTGGGTTGGGAAGATCCCCTGGAGAAGGAAATGGCAACCCCCTCCAGTATTCTTGCCTGGAGAATCCCATGGATGGAGGAGCCTGGTGGGCTACGGTCCACGGGGTCGCAAAGAGTCGGACACGACTGAGCGACTTCACTCACTTCACATCATCAAATATAAGATGTTGAATATGTTTTATATCTGCCCTTTGTTTATGTACTGTTTTCTTATATAAAATATACTGCTTTAGAAATTGTAAGCATATACATTAAAAACTGCTTCAGTGATAAATTAGTAGTATTTATAGAATAAAAAAAGTTTCTCAGAAGAATATTTGTAGAAGAATTGAGAATAAGCTTATTTGGTGAGTGCTGTAAGAAGAATGCAGTTTTACCAGAAAGAAAACCTGATGAAGTTACTTACAAAAGACCCATTAAAATTTTTCATTTTTACCTATCCCCTTATATTAGATAAGAAGATTTGGCTGTTGGGATGGTTGTAGCAATTTGATTGTGTTCTGTGGATTTGATTAATGTTGTATCAGTGTTCATTTCCTCCTTATGATGGTTGTACTGTAGTTATGTAAGGGAATATCCTTGTTTTTGGGAAACTGACAATGTAGTATTAGGAGTGATGAGTATTATGTCAGTAACTGACTCTCAGATGGCTTTGGAAAAAAGTGTGTAGTTGCATGCATGTGTATGTTGATTTGTGTGTTTAGAGGTAGTATGAGACAAATGCAAAATGCTGACAGTTGGGGAGTGTGGGAGAAAGATATTTGGGAGTTCTTCGTATTCTTGAATTTGGGATTATTTCAAGATTAAAAATTAAGATTTGAAAGTTAGGGAAATGTTTTAAAATATTTGCTAAAAGATGCTGTATTTGAAGGTATTTAGAACTACAAGCACCTTATAAATCCACTCTCACTGCCAGTAGTTTATAAATGGGTCCTCAAGAGCATGGCAGATTAAATATTTTAATACTGATTTGCTGAGTACCAGTAACCATGACTACAGTTTTTCTTAAAGGGTCATAAGTAAGCTGTAGTTCTTAGTAACGTTGGCATTTTTATTTTTGATAGCGCAGTCAGCAAATCTCATATCTGAGTACGTGTATTAGAGCCTTACCAGTACTCAGAAAAAGAGGAAGACTTGAAGGAGTAGCCTTTGGAGTGCATTATATGTTCTAATTAAAAATGGCTGGTTGTTTTTTTAAAAATGGCAAGATTGTGGAACCCTGCACCTTAAATTCCATTTAAGATCCCTATGGAATAATGAAGTAGTTCCAGCTGGTGGTGCCTGTCAGTGCTGTTTGAAGAATTTCAGTGGTATAATTATGAATTATGAATAACTGCAGAATATTATTTCTTGGTCCTTCTTTGCATAAGGGTCATTGTAACAATATCACGTGTGATTGAGCACCGTAGCGTATAATATATGTGAGGAGGAACGTAAAGAACTTGTAGACTTGTTTTTAAACAATAAAAAAATAGTAACAAAGGGAAACAAGGGAACCTTGGGAAGTGTTAGGTAGGTCTTACCTCCGTAGTAGTGATATTTTCACAGGTGTTCATGTATGTCCGGACATCAAATGGTACATATTAAATATGTGAAGTTCTTTATAAATATCAGTTATAACTCAATAAATCTAAAAAAACCAAACAAACTACAAAAGCATAATCTTGTTAGTTAAAAAACTTCAAGTTCAGTGAGAAATAAGTTTGTTCCCCACTAAATAAAAAAGTAATGAAACCAGTTTTTCTAACAGGAAGAAGAGTTCATTAGTTTTTCTAACAGCAAAGAATTTGCTAGGATTCCTTTTATGGTGTCTGTTTTAGAAAATTACTGCATTTGGGAACTGCATTAGAAGGCTTTATTTAGCAGAATAAAGGTGTTTTTTACTTATTTCATAATTTTAATTTATTTACTGTTTATTAGTAAATGAAATTCTAAAAGAATAACGGTCTTATGCAGATTTTAATTTTGTATTTTGTGTGTTTACCAACACTAGTAATTGAATCACTGCTAATTTCAGTCTGGTTTCATTGGAATTAATTTTTAAAATTATGAAGAGAGGCTTAGCAAAAATTATTCATAAGTAAATAAAACAGCAATAAATGTGTTTAACCACTTCATGCCAATAATGAGAGTTTGCTTTATTTTTTTAAGTTAATTCGTAATGGTGTTGGTGTCCTGTTCTTGACTCCATCTCAGTGCTTTAGCTTGTAACTTTTTTTGGTAATTCAGTTCAGTTGCTCAGTCATGTCCGACTCTTTGTGACCCCATGAACCACAGCATGCCAGGCCTCCCTGTCCATCACCAGCTCCTGGAGTTTACCCAAACTCATGTCCGTTGAGTCGGTGATGCCATCCAGCCATCTCATCGTTTGTCGTCCCCTTCTTCTCCCGCCTTCAGTCTTTCCCAGCATCAAGGTCTTTTCAGATGAGTCAGCTCTTCACATCAGGTGGCCAAAGTATTGGAGTTTCAGCTTCAACATCAGTCCTTCCAAATGAATATTCAGGACGGAACTCCTTCAGAATGGACTGGTTGGATCTCCTTGCAGTCCAAGGGACTCTCAGGAGTCTTCTCCAACACCGCATTTCAAAAGCATCAATTCTTCGGCGCTCAGCTTGCTTTGTAGTCCAGCTCTCTACTACTGGAAAAACCATAGCATTGATGAGACGGACCTTTGTTAGCAAAGTAATGTCTCTGCTTTTTAATTGGAGACACCTATTTATTGTCCTCTCGGAGAAGGCAATGGCACCCCACTCCAGTACTCTTGCCTGACGAATCCCATGGACAGAGGAGCCTGGTGGGCTGCAGTCCATGGAGTCGCCAAGAGTCAGACACGACTGAGCAACTTCACTTCCACTTTTCACTTTCCTGCATTGGAGAAGGAAATGGCAACCCACTCCAGTGTTCTTGCCTGGAGAATCCCAGGGACGGCGGAGCCTGGTGGGCTGCCGTCTGTGGGGTCGCACAGAGTCGGACACGACTGAAGTAACTTAGCAGCAGTAGCATTTATTGTCCTCTATATGCTAGGTCCTGATAGTTGGGCAGCACCGCTACAGCAGGCATAAATTATTGGTCACTGCTACGGGAATGAGGATTAAAAAATGCGTGGTTTCCACCTCCTTTCTGACATTTTAACGGAGTGTGTTGACTGTACTTGACTTTGAGGTTTTTGGCAACACAAAAATGGCAGAGGAAAGGAAATAAGCACATCAGTTTTGTTGACCCCTTCATCCTAGATCTCTTTGTAAATGGATTGGGTTAGCCGAAAAGTTCGTTTGGATTTTCCCCTAAGGTGTCATATATAATATGAAAAACCGAACGAACTTTTTGGCCAACCCAGTAGTTTGTATGGAGCCCTTACCTGTCTTAGTATTCCATTCTCTCTGCTGTACAATCTTATACAAGGTATTAACCTTTCTAAACCTCAATTTCCTCATCTGTAAAATGGAGAAAATAAGAACCTTTACCTCCTAGTGTTGGTTTGATACTTAAAGCATGTTTAAGTATCTAGCACATGGTGAGAGCCCTGTGTTTATTTTTGTCTTTGAATGTACTTATTTGCAGTTATTTTGCAGAACTAGGAAAAAATTGAAGTGCTGCTGATGTTCATGTAACAGAAATCTCTTACTAAAAACTTGAGAAATAGAATGCTGTTTGTGTGTAAGCAGATAGGAAGAAAATGATGTTTTAATATTGACATTTGTTTTGTTTTAATAGGTATCAACAGATGCTGCATACCAACTTGGTCTACCTTGCTACAATAGCAGATTCTAATCAGAACATGCAGTCTCTCTTACCAGCAGTAAGTACCTTTAAAATAGTGGGAAGTGTAGATAATTTGTGTAGAGTTCTATACAGAAGGACCGATTTTTGTTGAGTGATTCTGAAATTTGTGTAGGAAATCCTGCCCTTCTCTGAGAACATGAAGATATTCGTTTACATGATCTATTAGCTTTAATCTTTTGCCTTCATATTTAATTTGAATTAATTCAGCTAGAATTGATTCGCTGCCCAAGGAAGTTACAGCTATCCATCTATTCATTCACTCATCCACCTACCTATTTATTCATTTATTTTGATGTATAATCACACAAATTATTTAGAAACAGATCTATAATATTTTAAAGCAGATCCCTATCCATTATGTATGTAATTTAATATGCATCTCTAGCAGATAAGGACTGATATCCCACGTAACAAACTTAGCCAGAATCTCTTAATGTCTTATAATAATCAGGATGTTTTCAGTTTTCCCCAGTTATATAAAAATAATTCGAATGTTTTGCCGGTTGTTTGCCACAGAATCCAAACAAGGCCCACTCTTTGCTTTGGTTAATCTGTGTCTTAGATCTTTTTTAACCTGTATCAGTTTTTTCATTCTACATTTACTTATTGAAGAAAGAGGGTCACTTATTTTGTAGAATTTCTCACATTCTGGATTTGGCTGTTTGTAGCCTCATGATCCTTTAACGTGTTCCTCCATCTCATTTCTATTTCCTCTAAATTGGTAATTTATAGATGGAGAGACTCGGCTATAATTAGATTTAGTTTTATGTTGACTATTTCATGGATTGCACCATGTGAGTGTTGCTGCTGTATCTTGTTAGGAGGAACATATTTTATTGTCCCATTTTTAGTGATGTTAAGATTGATCAGTGCTCACAGTTGATACCAGTTTCATCAGTCCATTATAAAGTTCCTCATCTACCTTTCAGTTAATGGGTTTATCAGTCATTGGTGCTCGTTGGTTGGGTCCGTTGTTTCCTAGGATCTAAGAATGATAAATTTCTCATTTTACAGTTCCTTCTGCATTGTTCTTCTTCTAAAAAGGAAAATTTCAGCAAACATTTGGTTATCTTGAAATAGAGTTCCTATAGGAAAGTCGTGATAAAGTCTTGATTCTATTCTTTATCAGTTTTTTTAATCAATTTAATCAGTTTTCAGAATAACAAGTTGGTCTGTGGCAACTTGAAAGGATGACCAAGGATTTTGTCTTTGTTTTTATTATTATCTGAACTTCACATTTCTATATTTTTAATGTGTTTAAATCCATTGAGACACTGTGACGCTCAAGTTTTCTCACCTTTGGTCGGTGGGAATCCCTTCCTTTGGCTTCTGTGTCCTGCTGACACGGTTCCAGTATTCTTGTAGAGCTTATTTGTTTTAGAATTTGTGAGAGAGATCAGACTGACTGTATTTCTGCCCCAGAACTATTCTGTCCCAGCTGTTTTTTCAGCTAGCCTTTTTTCCTGTGGGAGTTGATATTTAGAGACCACAATGTGGATGTTTGGGGCATTTGTTATTACTGAGTTTGGTTGTTCTTCAGTCGCTGAGTTGTGCTTGACTCTTCGTGACCCCCCTGCAGCCCATCAGGCTTTCTTGTCCTTCACTATGTTGGAGTTTTCTCAGACTCATGTCCATTGAGTTGGTGGTGCCATCCAATCATCTCATCCTCTGTCGCCCCCTTCTCCTACCCTCAGTCTTTCCCAGCATCAGGGTCTTTTCCAATGAGTTGGCTCTTTGCATCAGGTGGCCACAGTATTGGAGCTTCAGCATCAGTCCTTCCAATGAATGGAGCATTTTCAGTGGACAGAGATAGTAAACATTTTTTTTTTTTAATAAAGGAAATATTAGTGATATTTTTCACCTCAGGAAAGGTTTTTTTTTTAAACATAGCTTTAATTTTGTATATTAGTGTCTCTTCTTTTTCTAAAAATCTTGATATCTTAGCAACTTTATAGTCACTTGTTTACTTTGTACGACTATATATGTAACATAATTTCAATATAGCAATATCAGGGTTGCCACTAACAATAATAGGCTTGTCCTTAAGCTATATCTCGCTAAGGGTATATAATGAATATCTTTTGTTTTGAATCTGAAATAATGAGATTTTTTTTTACCATAATCTTGATTACCAGCTAGTATGAGGAACAGGTTTGATTTCGTTTGTTTCCAGGTAGATAATTCTCTCGCAGCATTATCTGTTGGGAAAACAAAGCAAAATATCTTTTCTCTACTTCTGTCATGACACGTATATCATATATCAAATGCCCGTATACCTGGGGGTCTGTTCTGTTCCATTGGCCGGTTTTAATGATTTCCTCTGTCCTGTCACACTTGTCATAGTCAAGACTTGTAATAAGTCTTGATGTATATTAGAGAAGTTCTTGACTTCTTCCTGTGTTCCTTTTTTTTTTTCCCCAAGACCATCTTGGGTACTGGTCCTTCGCATTTCCTTATACACTTGAACTTATCAGCGTGTTCACTATAATCCCACTGTGATTTTCACTGAGATGACTTTGACTGTCAGTCAGTTTGGGGAGAATTGATGTCTCTGCAATACTGAGTCTTTCAAATCATGATTATTGCATATGTTTTGATTTATTTAGTCCTTTACTCCTGTCAATGAAGTTTTGTGATTTTCCTGGAGAGGATTTACACACCTCTCTTTGGATCTATTGCTAAGTAGGTTGTCTTTTTAAGGCAATTTTTAAATGGAATCTTTGTGTTTTTTTGTTTTATTTTGTAACTGTGATTGCTGTTTACATAGAAACGCAATTGGTTTTGAATCCCATAGTCTTGTTCAAGTCTTGTCTGTAACAATCTTTCTGTGGATACTTTTGTTTTCTGTATTCACCAATGTATCATTTGTGAATAATGAGTTTTGTTCTTTTCTTGCCAGTCCTTAAACCTTTTATTTATTTCTCTTGCCTTATTTCTCTGGCTAGGACCTCCAGTACGGTCCTGAGTAGAAGTGATGACAGAGGACGTCTTAATCTTATTCCTGATCACAAAGGGAAAGCTCTCACTGTTTAACCATTCCCTATGATGTTCCCTGTAGTTTTTGGTAGATACCTTTAATCAGATTAAGGAAGTTCCCTTCTGTTTCTTCTGTGCCAAGAGTTTATATATTGAATGGATGTTAAGTTTTATTAAGTACTTTTATTGCGTCTAATGAGATGATCATAGTATTCTCTTTAATCTGTTATTGTGGTGAATTGCATTGATTGACTTCTTATTGTTCAGTCTTGAATTTTTTAGTAATTAGCCTACTTTTTCATGACCTACTTGGTCATCGTCCTTTAAAAAAATTTCAGTTTGTTGAATTTTTGATCGAGATTTTTATGTGCGTTCATGAGTGTAATTGCCTTTTAGGTTTCCTTTCTTATAATGCCTTTGTCTCTCTTTTGTTTTGAGGTTATGCTGGCTTTATAAAATGAGCTGCAGAATTTTCCCACTTTTTCTTATCTGGAAGAATTTGCATAATATAGCTATTTCCTAGATGATTGGTATAATTCTTTAGAAAAGCCATCTGGATCTGGAGTTTTCTGTGTGAGAAGACTTTTATTTACCTGCTCAATTTCTTTATGGTTATAGGACAGTTTATGCATTTCTATATTTTATGATATACCTATTTCAGTAAATTGTGCTTTTTAGCATTTTATCTAAAATTTCAAATTTATTGATAATAAAGTGTGTAGAATAATCCTAACATCTGTTAGGGTTTTGTAGAATTTTCCTAACATCTTTAGGATCTGTAGTGATAGTTTCTTTTTTTTAATCCTCATTGTAGTTTATTTGTGCCTTCTTGTTAAAAATCTTTTTTAATCACAGTTGCCAAGTATTTATTGTATTTTTTCTCTTAATCTTTTTAAAGAATCAGCATTTGTCTTTGATCTTTCCCTGTTGCATCATTTCTCAAACTGTTCTCAGAACTGCATTATATGTAAACATTACAGAACACTCTGAGGAGTTTCATATGTTATATATATGATGTATTTATTTTATTTTACTTATTATACTACTATTCATTTCAAATGAACAATACTAAACTCATTGCATGTTAATATAATTAAGATTCTAAAGAAAAAACAACTATATCTTTGAGAACTAATTTAGGAGGTAAATGATACTGTTTAATAATTTTGCAAATTTCTTTTGAATGTCTGGCTTAATAGAAACCATCTGTATTTTCATATTTACTTCTGAATTCGATCTAGCATAGTATGTTTTGTTTGAAGTAGAAGAAAACCCAGTCCCACACAAATAGGAAGTTTGTAAAGGGAAAAATATTTTTAGCTTTTTAAGATTGTTGTGAATAATCTGGTAGTATAGCACATGTCAGCAGGTGTTTTGTTTTTTTTTTAAGGTTAGTTGCAGTATGGAATCTGAAATTTTATCAGTACATTTATCTTTTTCCGGTACCTTAAAGTTCATTGGTCTCTCTTGCACTTTTGGATGGATCTTTTACTCATGCATGATTTCGGAACATCATGATTTGCTCATTTGGAAAATAATAAATTCACTTAGTTCTGCACATTTTCTAAATACTGATATGTTTCATTGCTGCTGCTGCTGCTGCTGCTGCTAAGTCACATCAGTCATGTCCGACTTTGTGGAACCCCATAGACGGCAGCCCACTAGGCTCCCCCGCCCCTGGGATTCCCCAGGCAAGAACACTGGAGTGGGTTGCCATTTCCTTCTCCAATGCATGAAAGTGAAAGTGAAAGTGGTCGCTCATTCGTGTCCAACTCTTCGCGACCCCATGGACTGTAGCCCACCAGGCTCCTCCGTCCATGGGATTTTCCAGGCAAGAGTATGTTTCATTATGTGATACCAAAAACCACATTTGTTGAAATTACCGCCAGTCTTATCAGAAAAGTCTCTGTTATATTGGGATGCTGTCAATTTCAAGATAAAAAATATGTTTGCCAGATTCCCATTTCTTCCTTGAAAAGTCAAGGGTCATTGGCAATGTGATCTTTGGCAACAGGTACTGTCAGTTGTTTTCCAGGCTCACTGTGTTCAGTTTTGAGGAAATGTCTGCTTGGATAAGTGTAATTTGTCTAGAAATTGTTCTTTGAAGTAAAGTTGGTGTTCCATGAAGGGAAGTGAAAGTGTTAGTCGCTCAGTCGTGTCTGACTCTTTGTGACCCCATGGACTGTAACTGGCCAGACTCCTCTGTCCATGAATTCTCCAGTCAAAAATACTGGAGTGGGTTGCCATTCCCTTTCCCAGGGGATCTTCCCAACCCAGAAATTGAACCTGGATCTCCTGTGTTTCAGGCAGATTCTTTACCATGTGAGCCAGAGACATTCCATGAAAAAACGAACCCCAGGATTCCATGAAAACAGTGCTTAGATCAGCAAGCAGCTCAGTCACATAGTGTTTTCATTTTACTTTGATTTGTGGCAGATATGTTTATTATTTTCTCATTTTGTCATCACATGGAGTATTTAACTGACATGGGGAATTTAATAAACGAATAATTTTTGCTGCTTTATCAAGGACATTCTTAAGTGAAAGTGATGTTCTTTTACTGCCAGCCTGTGATAGTCAATAGTGCAGTGATTTACAGCAGAGTTTGATGCCTTGATACAAGGCTGCAGCTGCTATCTCCACTTCTGCTGTTGCACCATGATTTTATAAATACCAACATAGCCTGAAAGGCAAACATCATCTGAGTACTATTATGGAAATAGTCTTGACCTTTTGGATTCCCTAAAAGAATTCTTGAGGACCAGACTTCGTGACATTACTCTTTCGTCTCTTTTTGGCTATGGCTCGTTTCTGATCTTACTTATTGTTTCATTTTATTTTCTTTCCCTGCATCTTGCTGTTCTTTTTCTGAGTTTTAAGATGGATGCTGGCTTCCTCAGTTTTAATCCTTCCATACTCATTTATGCATTTGAAGGCATAAATTTCTGTCCAATTAGTTCTTTGGTGTAGTATATTCATATTTATTTAGTTCCACATATTTTATAATTTCCATTGTTATTTCTTCTTTATACGTGGGTTGGTAAATATATTTCTTAGTTTGCAAGCAGGGAGATTTTATTGTTTCTTTTTCTTAATGATTTCTGACTTCATTGCATTGTGGGTAGTAAACACTTCATATGATTTCAGTTCTTGGGAATTCTTTGAGATTTGTTTTATAGTCCAACATATCGTCAGTTTTTACAAAAGTTCCATGTATTCGTCAGCTCCTGAGAGCAGAGTCCTATATATGTTGACTATTTCAAGTGTGTTAATCTTGTTTGAATCTTCTCTTAATTACTGATTTTTTTTTAAACTTCGTGATGTTTCATTTTTGTGTTTGTTCTATCAGCTACTGAGAGGTGTATGTTTAAAATGTCCAAGTATAGTTATAGATTGACTGTTTTCCCTTGTAAAGTTTTAAGATTTTATCACACTGAGGCACTGTTAGTGGGTGCTTGTATGTTTAGAAATGTTATATCTTTCTGATTCTCTGTAACATGTGTTGTTATGAAGTATTCCTCCTTGTCGCTAATTATGCTTTTGGTTTTAATACCGACTTGTCTGGTTTTTGTGTAGCTCAGTCCGCTTTCTTTAGCATTTTCGTGTTGTATCTACCTTTCCATTTCTTTGTGCTAGAGATACCTGTTTTATGAATAATACGTAAACTTTTTTTAAAAATCCAATCTAACAATCTTTGTTATTTACTTGAAACATTAAATCCATTTATAGTGAACGTAATTGCTCATATATCTGAGTTTAAACCTACCGTCATATAAACCTACCATACAAACACTTTGTGTTTGTCTCATCTGTTTATATTCCTTTTTTCTGTTCTTTCTGTCTGGGTAATTTTTTAAATTATTCCTTTTTCTTTATGCTTGTTTTTATATACTTATATGCGTACTATTCTTTTACTATATAGGTTACTATACAGTTAATTCAAGAACCCTCAGATACTGTATTTCTATTCATTTTCTCAATGACTTATCTGTTGTTACACATTTTAAATCTGTGACTGTTTACTCACAAGTGATTATTACTTTTTTTAAAGTTAGTATTCAGTAGAATTATCATTGTTACCATTTTTGATGCTTTTCATTCCTCCCTTCATTTTCAGCCTTTTCTCTCTCAGATCATTTCTTTTTTTCCTTCCAAAAGAACATATTTCAACATTTCCTTTTAGCACTGGTTTGGTGGTGGCAAATACCTTCAGGTCTTTCTTATTTGTATATGTGATCTGAAATTTTTTTTTTTAACTATCATTCTTATAAGATGCTTTTGCCAGGGACAGATTTTAGGTTGGCATATGAGTACATTAAATTAATAATTCTGTTGTTTTCTGACCTTTATCTATTGACAGCTGTGTCGATGTAAACGTTATTATTTTGAAGGCAGTTTGACTTTTTGTGTTGAAGAGTTTTGCTTTGTCTAGAGTTTTTTGCAGTTTTACTATGATCTCTCTAGGGGTCTTATTTGTCTATTTTCTTTTTATTTATCCTGCTTGGTGTTTTGTTGAGATTTCTGAAATCTATGGATTGAAATCTTTGATCAGTTTTGGGAAATCCTCAACCAGCTTTCTGTCCTGCCTATTGTGCCCACAGCAAATATAGCCCCAGATTTGGGCCCATGTCTCTGCATTTTTTTTCTTCTGGAGCTTGACCTGTGCATTTTTAATTGCTTTGTCTGTTCTTTTATGTCATGAAAAATATTTTTAAAATATTTTCTCCAGCTTTTTTGTTGTCTACCAGGGAGGATTTGAATGACCTTCTCTGCCATCACCCTATGTGATTCCTTGAAGTATTGGAGTAGAATTCTGAATTGCTATCCATAGTATATTTATTTTTATGGCTTCTCAGATATGCCTGTTTCACTGGAGAGAGAACACACTTGCAGAAGGACTACTAAGTACTGAGTCCTTTGAGTACTGTATTTCATCAGAATTCTTTAAAATATTGGTGTCTCAGGATGATTCAGGTGTCTTGGTAAGTGGTAGCATGACCCTTGAACCCACGCCTTACTGCAAGCAGTTCATGCAGTATATCAATCAGTCATGTTACTACTAGGATGGAATGGAAATAAAAGTTTGACCCCTTTGCTCTTAAGTTTGTGTATCAGGGTAGGAGTTGGCTAGATTTTTCTAGAGCTTGAATCTAAATTTTACAACCTGCAGTGACTTGATTGTTCTGTTGTGTTGTTAGGTAAATGAATGCCTTAATCACTTTTGTTTCTATTTTGTCTAGCATTGTTCTTGTCCTTAGGTGTTAAGTTTGTAAAGAACATGTTAAATGAATGAGTCTGCGTATAGTCTGGACTATATTGTGGATTTAAGATGCAGGCTAAGAATTTCGCTTATTGTCACCATGGTAGCCTATGGTGATTTTTTTCTTTCCTCCTGTTCTAGTACACCTGAAAGATATAACACTTTTCTGATCATGTTCTCGTCAAAACAGTAACACATTACAGGATTCTCAAGTCAGGGCATTGAATGTGGAGAGGGGACAGTCTCCCCCAGATAGTTACCAGAATCCCGTGGGTGGCTGGGCAGTGAGCAGTGTGGACAGTGTTCTCAGGAGATCCTGTTACCCCTTCCATATCCTTCGGCCCAACCAGTGGAGAGTCTCTGTAACTTATGATACTGTGCAATTCTGAATTTTGTCAGTTTGTCTTGATTTGAAATATTGTCTTCATAGACTATGGAAATATCTTAAAGTCTTCAGTTCAGTTCAGTCGCTCAGTCATGTCCGACTCTTTGTGACCCCATGAATCGCAGCACGCCAGGCCTCCCTGTCCATCACCAGCTCCCGCAGTTCACTCAAACTCACGTCCATCGAGTTGGTGATGCCATCCAGCCATCTCATCCTTTGTCATCCCCTTCTCCTCCTGCCCCCAATCCCTCCCAGCATCAGGATCTTTTCCAATGAGTCAACTCTTCGCATGAGGTGGCCAAAGTATTGGAGTTTCAGCTTCAGCATCAATCCTTCCAATGAATATTCAGGATTGATTTCCTTTAGGATGGACTGGTTGGATCTCCTTGCAGTCCAAGGGACTCTCAAGAGTCTTCTCCAATACCACAGTTCAAAAGCATCAATTCTTCGGCGCTCAGCTTTCTTCACAGTCCAACTCTCACATCTGTACATGACCACTGGAAAAATGATAGCCTTGACTAGACGGACCTTTGTTGCAAAGTAATATCTCTGCTTTTGAATATGCTATCTAGGTTGGTCATAACTTTTCTTCCAAGGAGTAAGCGTCTTTTAATTTCATGGCTGCAACCACCATCTGCAGTGATTTTGGAGCCCAAAAAAATAAAGTCTGACACTATTTCCACTGTTTCCCCATCTATTTGCCATGAAGTGATGGGAACAGATGCCATGATCTTCGTTTTCTGAATGTTGAGCTTTAAGCCAACTTTTTCACTCCCTTTCACTTTCAAGAGGATTTTTAGTTCCATTCACTTCTTGCCATAACGGTGGTGTTATCTGCAAATCTGAGGTTTTGATATTTCTCCCGGCAATCTTGATTCCAGCTTGTGCTTCTTCCAGCCCAGTATTTCTCATGATGTACTCTGCATAGATGTTAAATAAGCAGGGTGACAATATACAGCCTTGATGTACTCCTTTTCCTATTTGGAACCAGTCTGTTGTTCCATGTCCAGTTCTAACTGTTGCTTCCTGACCTGCATACAGATTTCTCAAGAGGCAGGTCAGTGGTCTGGTATTCCCATCTCTGTCAGAATTTTCCACAGTTTATTGTGATTCACACAGTCAAAGACTTTGGCATAGTCAATAAAGCAGAAATAGATGTTTTTCTGGAACTCTCTTGCTTTTTCCATGATCCAGCAGATGTTGGCAATTTTATCTCTGGTTCCTCTGCCTTTTCTAAAACCAGCTTGAACATCTGGTAGTTCACGGTTCACGTATTGCTGAAGCCTGGCGTGGAGAATTTTGAGCATTACTTTACTAGCAGGTGAGATGAGTGCAATTGTGTGGTAGTTTGAGCACTCTTTGGCATTGCCTTTCTTTGGGATTAGAATGAAAATTGACCTTTTACAGTCCTGTGGGCACTGCTGAGTTTTCCAAATTTGCTGGCATATGAGTGCAGCATTTTCACAGCATCATCTTTCAGGATTTGAAGTAGCTCCACTGGAATTCCATCACCTCCACTAGCTTTGTTCATAGTGATGCTTTCTAAGGCCCACTTGACTTCACATTCCAGGATGTCTGACTCTAGGTGAGTGATCACACCGTCGTGATTATCTTGGTTGTGAAGCTCTTTTTTGTACAGTTCTTCTGTGTATTCTTGCCACCTCTTCTTAATATCTTCTGCTTCTGTTAGGTCCATACCATTTCTGTCCTTTATCGAGCCCATCTTTGCATGAAATGTTCCCTTGGTATCTCTAATTTTCTTGAAGAGATCTCTAGTCTTTCCTATTCTGTTGTTTTCTTCTATTTCTTTGCATTGATTGCTGAGGAAGGCTTTCTTATCTTTCTTTGCTGTTCTTTGGAACTCTGCATTCAGATGCTCATATCTTTCCTTTTCTTCTTTGCTTTTTGCTTCTCTTCTTTTCACAGCTATTTATAAGGCCTCCCCAGACAGCCATTTTGCTTTTTTGCATTTCTTTTCCATGGGGATGGTCTTGATCCCCGTCTCCTCTACAATGTCACGAACCTCCATCCATAGTTCCTCAGGCACTCTGTCGATCCGATCTAGTCCCTTAAATCTATTTCTCACTTCCACTGTATAATCATAAGGGATTTGAAGTCCCTTATTCTCTCTAGCTTTTATGGAGAACCCAACAGTGTTGGTTCATAGCACGCATCTTGAGATTTAGTTACTCATTTCTCTTGCCATCCTCAGGAAAGTAGTAATTATTGAGAAACCAATGTGGTAAAATGTAGCTTACCATAGAAATTCATTAAGCTACTGCAGAATTTTCTGATTCAGAATTTACTAGTCCATTCTCATCTGTTGCTCAGTTATACACTTTACTGTAATTTTTTGAAATTTTTTAAAATAGCATTTATATTTTCCCCTATAGATAAAATAGGACAGTAAAAATTATTATTGTTTGTATTCAAGGCAAATATTATTTTACCATCACCTAGTTAAGAACTATCACATGGGAAAGACACAGATTTCATTACAAGGCTACCATTATTTGAGATTCATGTAACACAGGGGCGCCATTTTACATATTTTGCTAATGAATATAGATATTGCCATTTGTGAAGTTTGAAATAAAAATTTTCCCTCTTAGTACTGGTCAAAGTTTTAGTTGAAGTTTGTGACCAAATTTTCATTTAAAAAAATGAGTATTTTGAAGCTTAAGTTATTTGAAAAGCAACATTAGCAAAGGAGGAAGGGTTTTAGAGAAACTAGAAGTAGATCGATCCTCATAGTAAGGAGAGCAACAGAGAGGTGGAGCAATATAGAACAGCGGGGCTAGAGAGGGGAAAAATCAGCTGCAAGGGAAGCAGTTGGATTAGAAATGAAATAGGAAGAAAGGTGAATTTGGGAAAACTGAAATAGCAGAATACATATCACCAATTGGCAAAAAGAGATAGAATATACTAGTTACTAACTGTAGTGTGAGAAATTTTGACCCTGAAAAAAGACTGTATGTTTTAGGGTGATTTTACTGAAGTTTTCCAGAATGAAGTTTTTCACTTTTTTTTAACTGGTTGTAGGAATTGGAAATGTACCCATACTTATATGTAAGCTCAACTCTCAGTTTTTAATATCACCCCCCAAAAGAAGAATTATGTGTTTATAGTAATATTTCATGTATCTGAAACTAGGCCAGATCTAGCAATCCTTTTCTGTCTGAATGAAAGTCAAGAATTAAAAGACCAGGAATAAATGGAAAAAGACCTAGAAGGAGAAAGACGACTTATAAAGCCAGTGTACTAACCATTAGGCATTTTACTTCTTAGTCTGGGTCCTGGGTATTCTTTTCTTGTTTCAAATGCGTTGTAAGTTTCTAACAGAAACTACTCTTAATTTTATATATGCTTTAACAGTTTGATTTTTCAGTTTTAAGCCCATAACCAAAAAGCAGCAAATCACAAATCAGAACTCAGAGAATGTAGTCTGTGGACAGGCTTATTTAAAAGCAGTGTGCCTGACATCTGAGGTGACATTGAAAGAGGCCAAGTATTTATACAAAGTTGGCATTGTTCAAAGTGCACACTATTCTGCCTCCATTTAGTATGTGTATATAGGGTCCTGTCTCCCTTAGGATGTTGGAGGCATCACTGGAATATTGGTTTTCAGAGTTGGTATTTACTTTCTACAACAACAGTGGGCTTCCCTGGTGTCTCAGATGGTAAAGACTGACTGCAGTGCAGGAGACCTGGGTTCAGTACCTAGGTCAGGAAGATACCCTGGAGGAGGGCATGGCAACACACTCCAGTATTCTTGCCTGGGGAATCCCATGGACAGAGGAGCCTGGTGGGCTATATCGTCCATGAGGTCGCAAAGAGTCGGACATGGCTGAGCAGCTTTCACTTTCAAGTACCATTGATTTAGGAAAGAATTATGAGAGAACAGTTTAAATTTTAGAAAGCTTTTATCTATTTAATTTTTCTTTGGGAAGAACTTGGGGGAGAAAATAGTCTTTTTTATTGTGGCAGTTCATTTTGAAGACATACAGTCTGGAAATATTTCTACAGAATTAAAGTTTTAGAGCTAGAAGGAACTTGGCGAATCATATAGTCTAGTGTTTCTTTACCTTGGCTGCACATTTTAAGAGCTTTGTAGTTGATTCTATTGTATAACTAGGAACTGAGGATTTTATATTGCTATGTATTTTGAATGGGATATCCAGTGACATTTGAGGATATGTAAAACTTTGGGAAAATATGATTCCTTTTTCTGTAGTATCTACCTTCATTTGATGTGTACCGTGACCACTTTACAATATGAGAATTTACAATTACTCTATGATGCTATTACATGGAGGACTAAATGAAACAGTTTAGGGTGTCCAGTGTGTAGGAGGTACTCAGTAAATATTGATGGTGATGAAAATGAAGGTAGTATGCGATTGGAACGTACACATGGGAAGAGAATTCAGATTTGGGAGTGTTTAAAAGCAGATTGGCAGGATTCAGTTACTGAATATATACGCAGGATAAGGGAAGGAGTTTGGAGACTTAACTGATATTCATGCCATTCACTGAGTTTGAGTGTGTGCGCATTTAATTGTAAAAGAAGGCTGAAAGTTGATTGGAATTGCTTGTCTTGGCTTTTCACTTAATTCATTATGAGCATTAAGTTTTAAAAAGGATCTCTAACCAGGTAATGTTAGGTATTAAAGATAATTTTTGTTTAATCTATTTTCTGTACAAAAAAAGAAAAGTCTTAAATTATTACTAAAAATCAGCTTAGAGAAAGTAGCCTTACACTTTATATGTTGTTTTTTTATTTCCTAAATTGCATTTTTGGAGGATGCCACATTTGATAGCCTGAGTTAGCGCTGGGCACTCGATTAGCCTTTCCTTAGACAAGTGTCAGTAAAAACAATCATATATTTGTCTTCAGGTCAGTGACCATGTTGGCAGAGCACTCATTAGTTAAGATGTTTCAGTGACTAAAGTTTGATATTATAGGATTTGCTGTTTACAGAATTAGCTGTTTGTAGGTATGATCCAAGTGAAATGAAGGAACACATGGTTAGAGCTATGGAACATTTTAAAGATTAGCAAGGTCTGTTTCATTTATAAATTTTAGCTTAATTTTTAGCACAGGTAATAATACTTTGATGTTGTTAGAACATTAAGGACTGCAAAAAGCTATACAAAACCCATCTCCAACTTGTCTTCTTGCTGTGTTTTATGCAAATAAAAGCCAATGTAAATACATACTTTGCCCTTCTTTTCTATGCAAGTAGAACCTTGCTGTACACACTGTCCTATTTTATATTAGTTTTTTTTTAATGAAAGCATTTAAAATTTTATTTAGATTTATGGTACGGACTTTTCTTCAATATTGGCATCTTTTCAGAGTGTTTCAGAATGTTTTAAGTGTTTGATGAACATGATCATGTTTATTTGGTCAGTGTGATAATGTTGAAGCTTGTGTTCTTGAACTTCTGTGAGTTTTCTTTGTTTACTTTTCTAGCTACTCAGCTCCCTATCTTTTACCTGCCCATCAAATGCTGATGATCTATCTTTGAACTTTTTTTTTTTACTATACACACCCATTCTGGGAGATTTCACTCACATTCCTGGTTTTTTATATTCTTGACTTGAAGTTCTCCCTCTGTATTCTTGGGCTTCCCTTGTGGCTCAGCTGGTAAAGTATCCACCTGCAGTATGGGAGACCTGGGTTCAATCCCTGGGTTGGGAAGATCCCTGGAGAAGGGAAAGGCTACCCACTCCAGTATTCTGGCCTGTAGAATTCCTTGGACTATATAGTTCATGGTGTCAAAAAGAGTCAGACACAACTGAGCGACTTTCACTTTCTCCATATTCTTGGCTCCCAAATAGGTATCTTCTTGCCCAGGTGTGCACCGTGAATCTAGCTTCCATTTGGCATACCCAGTTTGAATATTCCTCACCACATGATGTGGGCAAAACTCATCTCTCTCAAGTTTCCTCTGTTCCTGCTGTTAAAAGGGGGGGGGGGGGGGGAGTGCACAGCCTGCATTTTCGTATTTCCTGTCTCAAGTGAGTAGTATAAACACTGAGTTCTTTTACTGAGAAACATAGTGATCATCTCAGACTACTCCCTTTTCTTTCACCAGCCACAGCTGTCTTCTTTCTCTTCTACCTTAATAAGTGCTGCAAAATAAAAGGTGTCTAATTAAGACATTTTGGTATTAAAAACAGCAAGACTGCAGGTGAAATGGTCTTTTGAAATGTCTGTCTGTATTTTATATGCCAGAGCATTCTATAAATGAAATTAAAGACAACAGTAATTCTGCAGTATAATTATATGCTATTTTAGAAGTATGTATATTTCAAGTACATTTGAAACATAATAGAAGTGATTAGTTCTTCTGTTGAGGATTAGAGAAGTTTTCATAAAGGAGGTAACTGTGCATTTCATAGAGAATTAATTTATGGGAGCACATTTCTCTACGTTAGTACAGGGAGCATTTTGCCAACATTGTTGCCTATCTTGCCTTTTCAGACTTCTAGGAAGAATCATGATAGCCATTTGCTGGATAGCATGAATGAGGAATCGAGGAGACCTTCCTAAACTATTTCAGATATGTGTAAAACTCATTTTGGGAGACTGGTTTTAGGACTAGAAAGTATGACAAATAGTGATATGGATGGGGCTTTTGGATCCAGTCTTGGTTGATTCATCAAGACTCTTGTGTGTGTCTAAGGATCATCTCTTTATCAGATTTTGGAAGTATTTATATGTGTATATGTATCTATCTGTATGTGTAAAATACATGTAGCCTGTTTTGAATAATTTCTTTTTAATCTGTTTCTGTATGTCACTTGATTGCCTCCTTTGGGGAACTATTTTAGTGACAGTTACACTAATGGTATTTATACAGGTCAAAGATTATTCAACTAAAATTTGTATTTTTCAGTTTTTTAAAATATTTAAAGAAATAGTGAAGATATTTTATACTCAGAATTATTTTTAGTTTTATAGTAAATTGTTTAAATTTGATTGCTTCTTCATTTTTTCCCTAAGTATTAGATACTTACTGTGTGTTAGGCAATAGTTAATTACTTTACCAAAACACATATAGTCCTGCTCTTTTGGATTTTATGTTGTACCAAGCAAGGCAGGCATGATAAATAATTAAATCATGTTGCCTGTTAGGAGATAGAGAGAGCTAAGGAAAGGAAAACAAATAGGAGAGGAAGAGGTGTATTGGAAATACTGGAAGCTGGGATGGAGTTTATAATATGAAATAGAGTGGTCAGGGTAGACCTCTTTGAAAAGGTGACGTCTGAGCTAAGACCTGAGAAAGTGTTTTAGGCAGAGGAAACAAGCAGTGAAAAGCTCCTGAAGTGAGACCCTGCCTGGCCAAGGGACAATGGGAAGGTTGTTGTGGCTGGAACAGAATAAGGTGAGGAAGATGTGTGAACAGAGCCTATCTTGCAAGCTGTTGTAAGGACTTTGTTTTTCTCTCTGAAACCAGAAGCTCATGGGGGGTTTTGAGCCAGAGAGTGGATTGATGTTTCTGATTACTTTGTGGAGAATTTACTATGGAGGAGAGTGGGTCGAAGCAGGGAGTCCTCAAGGAGGCTCTTGCAGTAATCATGAGCATGAGTGGTGATGGTGGCTTGTACTAGGGTGGTAGCAGAGGAGTTGGTAGTAGAAGTCAAATTGTGGGTTTGTTTTGAAGGTAGAGCCCAAAGGATATGTTGAAAATTGGGTGTAGGAGGCAGTATGTAAGAATAGAGGTTAAGGATGCCCCTGTTGGTTTTCAGCAGAGCAACTGGAAGATGAAATTGTCATCAGCTGATAGATAGTGTTGGATAAAGGGATCTGAGGCTGAGGCCGAGATGTTAGGGACTCAGTGTTGTAGATTTTAAGTTTGAGTGTCTAATAGACTTCCAAATGGAGGTGTGGAGTTGAGTAAGCAATTTTGACAATCAAAATCATGATCCCACCAGGCTCCTCTTTCTATGGGCATTCTCCAGGTAAGAACATTGGAGTGGATTGCCCTTCCCTCTCCCCTAGGGGGGATCTTCCCAACCCAGGGATCAAACCCAAGTCTCCTGCGTTGCAGGTGGATTCTTTACCATCTGAGCCACCAGGGAAGCCCCAGTTTTTCGCAACAGTTATTTGTTGAGTACCTCTATTTGATAGTTCAGATGGTAAAGAATATGCCCACATTGCCAGAGGCTGAGGTTGGATCCCTGGGTCGGGAAGATCCCCTGGAGAAGGAAATGGCAACCCGCTCCAGTATTCTTGCCTGGAGAATCCCATGGAAAGAGGAGCCTGTCGGGCTACAGTCCATAGGGTTGCAAAGAGTCGGACACGACTGAGCAATTAACACTTCACTTCTATTTGATACTAGATGATTGGGGGCTACAGTGATAAGTAAATATAATTATGGGCTCAGTCCTTACAGAAATTAACATATAGTGTGGTAGACAGATGTTAATTAAGCAATGATGCAAACATTTTAAGTAACAGTTGCAAATGCTATGAAGGAAGGGCATCTAGGACTAAGCGGGCAGATAATGGGGCCCGATGACCCTGAGGGTGAGGGAAGGCTTTCTTGAGAAAATGACGGTTGAGCTATAATTTACATAGACTAAAATTCATTCATTTAAATTGTTTAGGTGGATGAATTTCGACTAATCCTTGTGACCACTGCTGCAGTCAGGATATAGAATAATGCTATCATTCCAAAAACGTTCTCTGATGCCTGTTTTTTTGCCCACTTTCAACTGGGTTGTCTTCTAAATTGATTTGTAGGGCTTCTTCCTATATCCTAGATACAAATCTTTTACTGACTATATATATTGCAAATACTTTATTCCAGTTTGAAAATTACCTTTTTATTCTCTTTATGGAGTCTTTGGATGAACAGTTTCTAATTTAAATGAAATCCCAGTTTATCAGTCTTTTTCTTTTCTTTTCAGTGTCTTGTTTATAAAATACTTTCTTGTATAAGGGTCAGGAAGATATCCTTGCTTCTGAAAGTTCGTTTATCCATGATTCATTGCAGATTAAATTTGTTTATGATCTGAGCTAGGAGTCAGGGTTCAT
Organism: Capricornis sumatraensis; assembly: GCF_032405125.1. NCBI lineage: Eukaryota > Metazoa > Chordata > Mammalia > Artiodactyla > Bovidae > Capricornis > Capricornis sumatraensis. Next base: position 33,414,829 of record NC_091089.1, read on the forward strand.
TTTTGTTCACATGATGTTCAGTTTATCCAGTACCGTTTATTGGAAAGATCAGTTTTCACCCATTGAATATAAATCATTTTGTTGTAAAGTGGCTGTGAGTGTGGGGCTGTTCCTCAGTTCTTTTATTCTGTTGGCCTGTTTATCAGTCCTTGCATCAGCCACATACCTGAATACTATATATCAGGTAATGTTGTTGTTCTAGAATCCTGGCTGTTCTAAGTCTTCTGTATTTCCATGTAAATTTTAGAGTTAGTTTGTTAATTTCTGCAGAAAGCCTGCTTGAATTTTGATTGAGATTACATAAAATTTCTAAGCCAACACTGGAGAAACTGATACATCTCCACAATATTTAGTCTTCCAGTCAATGAGGATGACATATCCCTCTGTTTAGTAACCCTTAATTTCTCTCAACAATGTCGCAGTGTAGAAGTATTGCACATCTCTTGCTAGATTTATCTCCTAGCTAGTTACCTTTTTTTGGATGCTGTTATACATGGTATCATTTTCAAAATTTTAGTTTTCTAGTTGTTTATTGGAAATTATAGAAATTATATATATACACACATATATAGGTGTGTGTATATATATACCTTGTCTCTAGTTACTTAAGTGATCTTAGCAGTTTGTTAAAGATTCTCTTGCATTTTCTATGCACTCAATCATGTTATCTTTGAATAATAATTATATGTCATTACCAATCTTTTATTTTTCCCCCTACTTTATTCTTTTTTAATACTGTTGATTTGTTGGTCTATTTATTTTGTTTTATATACGGTGTTAATGAATATACTTGTCTTGTTCCTGAATTTTTATTTTCTTCCTGAAAGTCCAGTATTTTCATCAATAAAAGATGATATTGAGTATACATTTTATTTTGTAAACTAGATTTACTAGGTTAAGGATGTTCCCATTCTTAATGTTTTAAACTCTTCAGTGGATGTTGAATTTTAACAGATAATTTTCCTTTATTGAGATGATTATATGAATTTTAGTTTGGTAATTTGGTGAGTGTTACAATGATTAATTTCCAGAAGCTAAATTAGCCTGCATTCCTGAAATAAATTCCATTGTTTATATAATGCATCATCTTTTTTATGCAGTCTGAATTTGATTTGCAAAATTTTGTTTAGGATTTTTGCGTCTGTTCATGAGAAATATTGGCCTGTAAATTTCTTTCTTGTGATGTCATTGTCAGGTTTTGGTATCAGAGTTTTGGTGACCCCATTAAGACTTGGAAATTGTTCCCCATTTTTGTGTTCTCTAAAAGACTGCATATGGTTCCTTGAGTTCTGTACTTGTCTTATTTTATTTCCGTCATTATACTATTTGGGGTTTGATTGCTATCTTTTCCTGGCTACTGCAGATGGAAGCTTATATCATTAATTTTTCAACCTTTCTTAAAAATTCATTTTAAATATGCATTTTCAAGCTATAAATTTTCATGGTTTAGCTGTATCTCATATATATATATATATATATATATTTTTTTTTTTTTTTTTTTCCTGGCTGCTGCTGCTTTTTTTTAAAAAAAAAAATTTATTTATTTGACTGTGCTGGGCTTTAGTTGCAGCATGGGGGATCTAGTTCTCTGACCAGGGATTGAACCTAGGCCCCCTGCTTTAGGAGCTTGGAGTCTTAGCCACTGGGCCACCAGGGAAGTCCCTGTCTCACAAATTTGATGTTGCATTTTCATTACCATTCATTCAATTCAGTATATTTTCTAATTTCCATTGTGATTTCTTCACTAACAGGTTATTAGTTTTCTGTTACTGATTTCGAGTTTAATTCACTGTGCTCAAAACATATAACATGTGATTTCGATCATTTGTTATTTGTTGACTTCCTCTGTGGCCCCGTATATGGCCTAGTTTGGTCTACATTCCTTGAGTGTTTGAGAAGATTGTGTATTATGCAGTTGTTGTATATAGTAAGCTAAGCATGTTAATTAAATTGAGTTGTTAATGGTGTTGTCAAATCTTATAGTCTAAGGCTCTTTATTGCTATTAGATGTTTTTTTGTCCTGTCAGTTACTAGAAGTATATTAAAATCTCCAACCATTATTATGGATTATTCACTTTTTCCTTTTGATTCTGTCAACTCTTAGGATATAGATTTTGAAGCTGTGTTATAAGGTGTATGCAAATTTATGATCGTTACATTCCTGGTTAATTGGTCCTTTCATTATAATAAACTGTCCCTTTTGTTTTTCTAGTGGTAATAGTTCTTGATTTGTCAACTGATATATAGTGACATCACCATACATTTAATTAATGTTTATATATTATTCTTTTTCTTTTAACATCTGTATGTCCTTAAGTTTAAAGTAAATCTCTTGTAAACAGAATATAGTTGAGTGTTTTAAAAATTCAGTAATATTTGTTATTTTATTGAAATATTGAATATAAATATGAAATTGAATATGGATATGAAATCTGAGAGGTCCATAAATATTTAATGTAGAACATGATACAATAGGTTCTGAGTTTGTCAGCCTGGTACTGGTTTTCTATTTGTCTTTTTTTGGTCCTTCTTTGAATTAATCAAGCATTATTTGTTCTTTATATGTGTATAGGCATTTTTGAGTAGTTACCCAATAGATTACATTGTGCAAGCTTGGTGTATTAGATTTCAGTCTAAATTTGTACTTCTAACACTTGCTGAAAAATACAAGAAATTTATAGCAATTTAACTCTTTATTCTGTTGTCCTTTATGTTAGTCTTGTCATATTTTATACTTCTACATATCTTTAAACTATACTAGTCATTGTTACTGTTATTTTAAATGTTAATGTTTTTATTTGTTTACATATTTACCTTTTCATTCCTTTCTGTTAATTCCTTTAGTTCTGTGCTTCCGTCTGGGACCATTTTCTTTTAGCTGGATGAATCCTTTTCAGTTGAACAAGTTATCTCAGTTTTCATTCATCTGAAACCATTATTATTTCATCTTCGTATTTGGAGTATATTTTCTCTTAGTATAGAATTCTAGGTTGGTTGATTTATCATTTTCTTTTTCTGTCTTAGCACCGTAAAGGTCTTGGTTTTTTGCATTCTATTTCCATTATTTCTGATACAGAATAGGTTTTTAGTCTGATCGCCAGCCCCCTGAAGGTAATGTGACTCTCTTTCCCTGGCTGCATTATACAGAATAGGTTTTAGTCTGATCGCCAGCCCCTTGAAGGTAATGTGACTCTCTTTCCCTGGCTGCTTTTAAGGCTTTCACTTTGACTTCGGCTGTTAGGACTTGGACTCTGACACGTCTAGCTATGTTTGCTTCATATCCTGCTGAGGTGTGTAGAGCTTCATACGTTTGCTAGAGACTCATGTCTTTTGTTAGGTTTGGAAAATTCTTGACCAGCATTCTTACTGCTTATGTGTCATTTTCTCTACTTTTGTAACTCCAGTTAGATGTGTGTTAGGCCTTTTTAGCATGACATACATGTCTGTAACACTTTTGAGTTGTATTTTCTCTCCATTTTTTCTATCTTGATGTGTGATTTTATTTTACATTTTTGTTGTTCCACTTTACTCTTTTAAGAATTCTAGGCTTTTTTGCTGAAATTCTCCATTTATCCTGTTTGCTTTTTGCCTGGAACATATTAGTCATTATTAAGGTCTCTCATATAACTCTAAAATGTGAATGACCTATGTGTCTTTTTTCTGTTTTCTATTATTTCTGTTGGTTGTCCATCTAGTCTCTTCTTTTTTATGGAGATAAAATTCACATAGTGTGAAGTTCACCATTTTAACCTTTTAAAGTACAGTCACCCTCAGATATTGTGGGTTCCATTCTTGGAGAAGGAAATGGCAAGTACTCTTGCCTGGAAAATCCCATGGATGGAGGATCTCAGTAGGCTACGGTCCGTGGGGTTGCAAAGAGTCGGACACAGCATTCTAGACCACCACCATAAAGTGAATACTGCAATAAAGCTAGTCACAGAAAGTTTTCTGTTTCCCAGAGCATATAAAAGTTGTGTTACACTGTACTGTAGTCTGTGAAGGGTGGATTGGCACTGTGTCTGAACATCCGTATACACAGCTTAATTAAAAAATACTCGATTGCTAAAAAAATGCTCACCAGCATCAGAACCGTGAGTTGTAATCTTTTTGCAATAGTAACATTAAAGAGCACTGCTCACAGACCACCGTGACAAATATAATAGTCATGAAATACTGTGAAAATTACAAAAACGTGACACAGAAACTTGAAATGAGCAAATGCTGTTGGAAAAATGGCACCAATATACTTCCTTCACACAGGGTTGCCACACACGTCTAATTTATAAAACACACACACAGTATCGTTGAAGCACAATAAAGTGAGGAATGCTTGTATACAACTCAGTGGTTTTCAGTGTGTTCACAGGGTATACAGCCATTACCATTATCTAATTTCAGGACACTTCCATCACCCCAAGAAGAACACTCATGACCATTGACCATCAGCTCCAGTTGTCACCTCTGCCCACCCCCCTGGCAAAGACTGATCAGTCTACTTTCTGTCTCTCTGGCTTTGCCTGTTCTGGACAGCACATGTAAATGGAATCATACCATGCATGGACTTTTGAGTCTGACTTCTTCACTTAGCATAAGATGTGTCTGTAGTGTGTATCAGTACTTCACTCCATTTTGTGGCTGAAAAACATTCCATTGTGTAGATAATTTATCACATGTTGTTTATTCATTCATCGGTTAAAGAACTTTTAGTTTTTTTCCCTACTGTTTGGCCATTTTATGAATAGTGCTGCTGTGAACATTCACGTATAAATATGGTGTGAATGTATGTCTTCGGTTCTCTTGGATCTATACCTGGAGAGGAATTGCTGGGTCCTTTGATAGCTCTGTGTTTACCTCTTTGAGAATCTGCTCAAGTGTTCGGCACAACAGCTGCACCCTTTTACAGTCCCTTCAGCACGTATGAGAGTTATTTTCTCCACTTTCTTACCAACACTTGTTATTTTCTGTAGTTAAAAAAAAAAATTATTGTAGCCATCCTGATGAGTGTTGGCCATTTCTTATTTTTTGTAGAATGCCTTTTAATTTTAATTGAGGGTTTTTGGGCTTGGTAGGGCTGATCTATTTAAATTGTGATCTTAATCCAAGTAAAAGCTCTTTTGAAATCTTAACAGAGGGATTGGCTTGTTTGAAGGCCCTTCTGATGTGCTGGGGCCTCTACTCCAGTCTTTGTCTCCCTTGAACAGGGCAGAGTTGAAATCTCAGATCTTTTTTGTCATAATGGCTGTTTTCTGCTAGTTTTCTTGAATCTCTCCCTTCTTTCTGGTTCTTTCTCTCTGGGACTTTGTTCTTTAGTTTCCGACTCTCTGGTGGCCGAAAATCTCCGTCTTCTCTCAGGCTAGTGGGACTGCCACCTCTTGCGTTTTCTGTTCCACAGTGAAGTCAGGAAAAGCCAGCGTGGCTGTGGGGTTGTATTGTTTTCATTTTTCCCTTCTTTTAAGAGTTGTTTCCCCTCTTGTTCCTCTCTGTGTACATTACTCTTCGGTGCCTTCAAATGATTTTTCCTTTTATCTAGATTTTATTTTTTTAGAAAAACAGTTTTAATTTTTTTTTTTTTTTTTGCCATTTTCAAAAAGTACAACTAATCAGGTAAAGAAGCACAAATACAAAGTAATGAGTCTTGGAAAACATAGACAGAATACTCCTTGGCGTAAATCACAGCAAGATCTTTCTTGATCCACCTCCTGGTTTCAGAACTTGATGAAGCTCAGGTTCTTGATGTCTCATGGCAGAAAGAATTCTGTGAGAATCAAGTGATAGGTAAGAAATGGATTTAGAGAAAAAGACACTCCACAGACAGAGTTTGGGCCATCTCGGAAGGAGAGAGTGGCCTGTCCGGATTTTATAGCTTTTATTAGCAAGAGGGTTAGTTTGATACAAGCTACTTTATTATGATGGGAACTGAGAACACTGATGTTTTATGAGTTGAATCACTTGAATTACAAGAAGATGAGAAACTGATACCTACTGAGAATGAGAGCATAAATTCTTGAACAGAAAATTTGGACAAGATAATAGGAGGAAGGAATTGGATTTTCGAACTAGAGGGTCAAGTCAGCCATATTGAAGGAAGATAAAGGGTGATTTAAAAGTGAGATATGTGACACCGAGTTGATGTTTGGTAATTTTCTTGAAAATGAAGCAAAGTATTTCAAGAATACAAATTGGATAAAGAATTTAAGATAAGACTTAAAGAGGAGATATTTAATAAGCAGTTATTGGGTTCAGTAGTGGAAGAAACTAAGATTATGAATTTAAGATTTTGAATCTGTTTAATTTTGTAAATGTTAGTGATTATGAGGTGGTAGGAGATTTGAGTGTTTACACGTGATATCTAAAGAACCATGTATATCTGGTCAGTGTGCTAGGGAGGACTGTGTTTGCAAAATCTGGGTAGTATAGACGCAGTAAACATGTCAGAGGAAGACTGCAGTTGTAGAAATGGACATTCTGTTTAGAACACAGACAAGTAGAGAAAGAAAGCAAAATAGATCTGTAAAGGTAAGATTTCCGTATCCTCTTACAGGCTTAAAAAACTGGGGTTTGGAAAGAAACTATTATGCTTTCTCTACCCAAAAATCCCCAAGAAGGGAGCCAGGTTTACAGACCACCTTATCTTATATCTGTGTTTTTCCTTTTGCCCTTTTGTGAACTCTCAAGGTTAGTCAGTGATTTTCTTCACACTTTCATTAGGAAATTTGCCAAAGGCATCCTTTTGAGGCAGCTGTCTGTGTACCCTTGGAGGCCGTCAGTAATGTTTCCAATCTATAGGAGTAGTCGGCACAAAAATGTTGGGCTGAGCTGCATCTTTGTGGTTTGAAACATTCCCCCTCCAAAGCCACCCCCCCTCCCAACAATATAAAATGTATCACATTTTGAAGTTTCTGTACCTTAGTCTTTTGTTACTGTATCTTTTCAGGTAAAATAACCACTAAGAGTAAATATATCCAAATATATCAATAATGAAAGGAGACTTGATTTTTAAAGTATAATTGAAATAGCAGTAGTGGGCACCTTAGAAATCTTTATAGATAAACAATTCTTTTTGTATCAAATGTTATGATTTTTAAATTTTCACTGTAAAGTGAAATATACCTGAATTGTGGTTCTTCTTTTGGTCTAAGGTGGTCAGAGGATACATCCATGCTGATGATCCTATGAAGTTTTTGGAGCGTATTAAACACAATGTGAATAAGCCCATAATTAAAATGCAGTAGAATAAGTTGAAACACGTGTGTTTTTGTTCCTGTTCACTTGAATAATATAGGCAACTGTTACACCGTATGCATCTTTAATATATTAGCCTGACTGTTTGTCTTGTTTTACTAAACTGTCTTCTTTCAGCCACCCACACAGAGTATGCCTATGGGTCCCGGAGGGATGAGTCCGAGCGGCCCTCCCCCACCTCCGCGCGCTCACAACATGCCTTCAGATGGAATGGTAGGTGGGGGTCCTCCGGCACCACACATGCAGAACCAGATGAACGGCCAGATGCCTGGTAAGTTTCTCTCCTCTAAGACATTAACACCAGAGTTGCTTAGCAACTGAAACGACATGGGGGCTCAAGGGATACTTAGATTGTTGATGACAAAACTGCTTTGAATGCCCCCGAGTCCAAGCTCTCTTAGAGTTTGTTAGCTACAGAGCTACGTGACCTGTATTCAGTGTTTATCAGGCTGCCCTTGGGCTTTGATGTAGCTGACACACAGCATTCCTCTGATGAACAGAACTGGCTAAATTTAGTCTGTCTGAAACTATGCAATACAGCTGGCTTTAGAAGCTTTTGGTGGGGGGAAAAGGCATGGCATCATGGCTTAAGAATTAAAATGTTTATAAAAATGTATTGTAGCATTTCTCTGAGTTTTGTGTTTACTCGAAATTTTATTGATGTCAGAAACGGTACTGTTAGAAAAATAACACATAGGGAGATAAAACGAAACACTCTAAAGTGCTAATGTATTTAGTATTTCCTCATTGGTCTATTGAAACTGAGCTTGGATTTTTATGAATATATATGTTTATAGCATAATGGAAATGTGGAAATTGAGCAAAATTAAAAGCTGAAAAGTGTCAGCTTTCTTATATAATACCTCATTTGTTGTTTATCCATTTTAAGTTTAGAGCTACTTAAAATATCTTTCAGACCATCAGGTGCTGATTTACACACCTTTTGCTGGGTTGAATTTTTAACCTGAAAAATATCTTTAAATTATCTTGTTTTTGTAATAGTAGTCACACCCACACCCATAATTTTTGGTGGGGTGTTTTCTACATTTAATATAAGAATATTATTACTTTCTAAAAAAGATTATTTTCATCAACATAAAGAAAGTATTATACAAATAGCAATAGCGAGAGTAAATTAAAATCACAGAGAAGTTTATTTTTTAAATTAGTAGTATTAGCATCTTTAGGATAGTATCAACTGATTGTGTTGGTAGCACTGGTGTTCAGAGTCTTTAGATGCAGAAAGCACAGAGCAAAAGAGGCCAGGTCACCTGGCTTCCCGGAGAGCGATGTGTGATTGATGGGTCATGGAGGAGGCTGGGATGTTTTGGTGGCAACTTTCTCTTTCTTGCCAGGGCTTCCACAGTCACGGCCCACATGGCCCTCACCCCACGTGGAGGCAGGATTAAAGACATAACAGCTTGTTGGTTGTAGTTAGAAGGAAGCTTCTTGCTTCCTTCTGGTTGTAGTCAGAAGGAACTGGTTGTAGTCGAAGGAAGCTTCTTGCTCTGACCACACTTAGATCATCAGGACACGTTGTTTTTAAAACTGTCAGAGTAGTGCCAATGCAGGTTAGTAAGTCAGGGGAGTTTTGTGATTTTTTTTTTTTTTTATAGTGGTGCCTTTAATTAGGAATTTAATTCAACTTCTCCAGGTAACATTCACGCCAAAGGCTGAGGAAGCAAGTGAGCAGCAGTGTAATTATTGTTAACATGACATTTGGTTTTTGTGTAAGGCCGTCTGGAATAAGATATCTCTTTATGAGCCAGGGATTTTCAACCACTTATGACCTAGGTTGTCTAGAATACTGGAGAACTTCTAAAACAACTCATAGTTAGAAAGTTTACAGTTAGGTGTAGGAGAAATTGGAAGTCCAGTTAGTCATATTGTTTTTATTTAATAGGTTTCTTATGATATTTAGCCAACCTTTTTATGCACACAAATTTGTATCTAGGCTTTTGATTTCTGATTTTAGTTGTGTTTTTAATATTTTGTCTTGTAAGTGGTAGTGTTCTTTATTTGCTGTTTGATCTTGATCACATATCTTCCTTTAAAATAAATTTAGCTGATTAAAAAAAAATAGATAATATATGCCTGCTGCTGCTGCTGCTGCTGCTGCTAAGTCGCTTCAGTTGTGTCTGACTCTGTGCGACCCCATAGACGGCAGCCCATGAGGCTCCCCCGTCCCTGGGATTCTCTAGGCAAGAACACTGGAGTGGGTTGCCATTTCCTTCTCCAGTGCATGAAAGTGAAAGGTGAAAGTGAAGTCGCTCAGTCGTGTCTGACTCTTAGCGACCCCATGGACTGTGGCCCACCAGGCTCCTTCGTCCATGGGATTTTCCAGGCAAGAGTGTTGGAGTGGGGTGCCATTGCCTTCTCCGTCCCACTTCTTACCTACTGGGAAATCACAAAGTACATTCTGTTGCCAATTTGAAATGTTTTTTAATTATTCACTCCATCCGTTTTCATTGGGTCACATATCAGGAGTGAGGGGAAGAACTCAAATCAGACTACTTAGGCTTGACTCTTAAAAACCACTACTTTACCATTTTCGACAAAATTGTAAACCTCTTTAAGCCTCATTTTTATCCTCTGTAAAATGGGGATAATATTAATACTGACTTCATAGGGATGTTGTGAATGGTACCAAAATCAAAAGGTGCAAAAAGACACACAGCCCCTCTCTACCCAGACTCGTTGTTCCAGATAGTCATTGGTGTCTAGTTACCCCTTAAAACATGTGCTGGTGTACATTCTTTCTTCTTTTTTTTTAAAACACAAATGGTAGCATATGTTAGATAGTATTATATTTCATATTTTTACCTCTTAAAGATTTCCCTTAGATACCATGAGTATATAAAGATATATTTTGGAGACCACTCAGTATATAAAGAGCTGCCTCATTGTTTTTGATGACTGTATTGCATTCTTTTTATGGATGCCTCGCATTTATTTGGACCGTTTCCTTCTGATAGAAATACAGGTTATTTCTAGTCTTTTGGTATTAAAAACTACACTCTGGTGAAAATGCCTGTGAAATATAAATAAAGTAAACAAACTTACAGTTTTGTATCCATATACACTCAAAAACTTGTATATTTATAGGATAAAGTCCTAGAACTGAAATTGCTAGGTTAAAGGTATATGCATTTTATAATATGGTAGTTATTGCCATATTGGTCTACATAAAAATAGTACTTACTTGTACATTTATAGTCTTCCGGTGAATTATGAAAGTGCTTTTTTCTTCGTAATATGGTTGGAACAAAACTTTTGATCTTTGCAAATCTAAAAGTTGAAAAATGGATCTCATGGTTTTAATTTGCCTTTTTACTATATTAAATGAAACAAGGAATTTTCTCATATTTATGGCCCTTTTGTAGCTTTTGTGTGAACTGATGTTTTGTGTACTTTGCCTGTTTACTGCTGGTAGACTTTTACTTACTTAGTTTATATGTTAAGTAATTGGTTTGGTCTGTGATATTTCTTGTAAATAATTTTTCCCAGTTAATCTTTTTATTATTTAATTTTGCTTTTTTTGTCATGTGCAAATGTTTTATTTTTATGTACTCTAGTTTATAAATCTTCTATAGTACTGAGTTTTTTTTGCGTACTTAAGAAAGCGCTTCCACTCTAAGTTTATTTTAGAAATTCTCCAGTTTGAAATACTCTTTTATGGTTTCCTTACTTTTTCTTTCTTCTTTTACATCTGGACTTAGTTTTGCTAGAAAAAACATGGTAGGGATCCAGCCTGTGTTTTTCCAGATGTCTGCTCAGTTGTCACAACATCACTTATTGAATCATCTTTCTTTTGCTCACAGATACTTAATATCAGAACCATTGTCATTTGCCAGATTGCCCTTTTGGGTCAGTTTTTAGACTGTGCTCTAGGTTCATTGATCTGTTAATTTGTTCATTTATGTGTTAGGACTACACACTTTTAATTCAGCTTCATATATTTTGGTCTCTCTTATAAAGCAAGTCCTCCTTCGTACTTTTTTTTTTTTTAATTTTTCTATAATGTTTCTGGTTTTTCAAAAGCATCAGTTTCTTAATCTGTAAAATGAGAATAGTAGTCCACCTCACAGTATTTGCTGTCATTCAAGTAAAACATTTACTTTTTTTTGCTATTGATTAAATACTCAAGTTATCATTTGGTAGCTTTTTAAGGTACTTTTGTATAGATCATCTGTTTAACTTTCATATTTTGGTTCCGATCACTTTTCTTCAAGGGCCCAACCATATCCCTATGCAGGGACCTGGACCCAATCAACTTAATATGACAAACAGTTCCATGAACATGCCTTCAAGTAGCCACGGGTCCATGGGAGGTTACAACCATTCCGTGCCGTCATCCCAGAGCATGCCGGTACAGAACCAGATGACCATGAGTCAAGGGCAGCCCATGGGAAACTACGGCCCCAGACCAAATATGAGTATGCAACCAAACCAAGGTAAGTTAGCTTTCTTTATACCCTTCTTGACTAGAATGCTCCATTAGCTTTTGAAAATCAGTTTTTTCAAAATGTTAGCTGATTTTCAAAATCACAAGTTTCAAGTAAGTCATACTCAGAAAAGGAACATCAAGTTTGAAACCAGCTGAAAATAATTTTTTTCTTTTACCTTTAGGAATTAAATTGCTCAGTTTAGCTTTTTAAGCTTATTTATTTTTATATTTTTGGGACAGTTTATTTGAGACAGTATTTTTGGATTTTGAAGCTAATTGGTGAATAACAGAACATTTGGTTAGACCTAGAGAATTGAGAAAATAGAATTTTATTAAGTATACTCCTTAAAAAGCATCTGCTCTGTGGTTCATTTTACTTGTGAAGAATATATTAATTTTCTTTGAATCGTGCTTGATTTAATGTTTTCTGATGCTGTATTTCAGCATTAAAGGTAATTTTAAGATAATTTGTTGTTAGAATGTTCAGTGGAGGTGCTGCTGTATTGTATTATTAGAGTGGTGTGAAGTCTATTAAAGTTTATTACCAATCTCAGAGAATGAAATTGTTATCATGTTTCTCTTTTAAGTATTCTTGTGAATAATAACTAAAAACCAGTAAGTGGCGCTCTGTTCTGCTAATTGCCTGTTAAAACATCTGGCCTGTTGCCAGCTTAAAGCTATTTCAATTATGAAATGTGATGAGGTTAAGAGTCTCAGATAGAATTAAATGTATTTGCAATAAAATTGTCTAGATTTTGCTTATGAAAAACAAATCACCAAAATACAACCAGATAAAGGAAGTTAATGTTAATCTGTTGATTATTATTTTTGATGAAATAATATATTGTGATTTAAAAATCTACAGATATTTTCTATAATTTTGGCAAAATACACCAGACACAAAGGCAGATAAATGGAACAAACTGTCAATGAACATAGCTTCACAGAACTGGCACTTATTCCATTCTTTTCCCCTGAAAGTTGTTCAGTGCCCATTATGGAATATTTCCTTTTTTAAGTTATATCAAATAAAGGTTCAAAACCACAGCAAGATCCAGTCAGTGCTAGATAAGGAGGGGTTCAGATGTTTCCTATACAGTTTGGTTACCAGGAAAGAGAGCAAACAAATAGCGATAGTGATTCTTTACAGCTACCACCGTAATGGTGGCACATTTCTTAGAAAATACGTGTGCGACAGTGGATGTTGCTGCAGCAGGGATTGACACAGCGTCTTAAGATTTGCAGGGCCGTCCCAGGTGTCTCAGTGGTAAAGAATCTGCCTGCAGTGCAGGAGACCTAGGTTTGATCCCTGGGTCAGGAAGATGCCCTGGAGAAGGAAATGGCAACCCACTCCAGTATTCTTGCCTGGGAAATCCCATGGACAGAGGAGCCTGGCAGGTTACAGCCCTTAGGTTCGCCAGAGTCAGACACAACTGAGCAACTGAGCATGCACTTAAGATTTGAAGAAGAAAAATAACATATGCAGCAATGTGTATGGAGAAAATAGTTTTACTGTTTTTGGAAAAAGGAGTTAAAGTTTTATAGGAGTTTCTGTTCAAAATACAGCCACCAGCTATTACTGTTTTTTAAATTAAAATTATTTTTCTTTTATTGAGTTACAGTTAACATACAATATTAGTTTCAGGTGTATAGCATAATGATTTGACAGTTTCCTGCATTATGAAATGATCACCATAAGTCCAGTTACCATGTCATTGAACTAAATTGTTAAATATTATGGACTATATTCCCTGTGTGTACATAATACCACCATGACTTACTTAAACCTGGAAGTTTGCACCTCTTAGTCTGTTTCACCCATTTTGTGCATCACCCCCAACACCCCACAGTGTTCTTCTGAAAAATGTCATATTTGTATCAATGTATAGTTTTTTCTTTTTTTAGAAGTTATTTTACTTTTTCTTTGTTCTCATAATTTGTGAATTTAAGAATAGAAAATAGACTGTATAAAACATGACTTTGAGGATCTGATTTAGAAATAAAAGCTGCATTTCAAAAGAGAAAAGAGGATGTTAGGGAGGAAATTGCCACTGTTTTAAAAAAATCTCTTCAGGACAAATATAAAGCTTTTCAGTTAAATTTTGACATTTCAGAATCAAGAACCACCAAAGAAAATTGCAATTTCCATGGAAAAAAGGAGGGAAAGTTATATGAGTTTTTAGCAATACTTGCTTTCTTAATCACAAATAAAAAACTTTTCAGTTAAATTTCTTATAAAAATATTTTGGAATTCCTTATAGAAATATTTTAATTACATGGTACCTGTTGGATTTTTAAAAACTTATGCAGCATGATATAAGTTTTATTTGAAGTTTTAATATTTATTTTATTATAAAACCTTTCCTTAGTTTTATAAAAATAAGCTATATGTTTTACATTAAATATTTTCTGTTTTGATAAATAGGTGAAAGAAATTAGAGGAGACTACATTTCAAAATATTTTAAAGAAAAGCTTAGAGGAATACCAATATTCTATAAAAGGAAATGTTTTCTACTTTAAAAATTTTTTGTTAATATTTGTTGAGATATTATTTGCTGTTCTTTGAGTTAATTCAGATTTCAAAATGTTGAGGCCTTTTAACTATCTGCTTATTTCTGTATACATATCTCTACATGAAGAGCTATTAGAAAAAAATGTTAAAACCACTTATTTTTTAATAATGAAATTTATTAAATATTTAATCATGAAATAGTGAGATTTCTTAGATTAAATCTCTGTCCAATGACAAATGAAGGGGAGAAAAGCCAGTCCCCATAATTGTGTTTTAAAAACAAGTAACAATTATTTATCCTTTTGTCACGTTAATAATCAGTAATTATTTAGGTGACATATTTGGGTACTTTATCTGATGGTGTCATAGTAGTTTTCTAAATAGAACATTGCAGGTCAAGACCTAGATGTGTTTTAGTCTGGTAGTTTTGAAGTGGCTTTGTGTTTTACCCTCTCTCCTTTCCTTTCCTTCTTTTTTTTCCTCCCCTCTTTGAAAATGAAATTCAGAAGGAAAAAAGTACTCCTCTAAAAATTTTGTCATGTATTTTGGAGTCTGACTGAAATTAATTCAAAGGATAGGTATCTTACACATTTTCAGTTTATCACTGTGAATGTTTAAAAAAGGAGGGAGAAGCAGCATAATAATCTATACTCATAGTTCCAGTATGAAAGGGGACATTGTGTGCTAGTGTTACAGTCAAAGTGTCACTTCTGGCAATGAAATTATGGAATGTCTTTGGACGTCATAATTCTCTAAAAGCTGTTTTTCAGCTTTTAAATTTTTACTGAAAAGTTGAAAAATGAGTAAACCAAATTAATGCCAAGTCTAATATAGTGAAAACATGTAGACCTACCACACCAAACATGTCATTTCAAAAAACTGAATAAAAAATTGGCCCCATTAAATTTACTGATTACCATATTCATAGTCATTAAAAAATTATAAATTAAATGAACTTATATGACAGTGGCAATTGGTGCCTACTTTTAGTTGTAGTTTTATGCATATCTGTGAACTGAGAAAGCAAATGTTTTTAAATTTAGCATTTAGTGTATATTCTCTTATGAGGACTACTGTTTTTAGATGAGTGGTTTAGCAAGTTTTTAATGTTAATTTCTTTCTTAAATTGCTACACAGTGTTGTAAATAGTTAATCCGACCTACTTCCTGTGTTATTTTAACTATAATCCAGATTAAGTTCAGTGATGTTCACTTTGAATTTAAGGAGTAAGGCTCATGTTCACAGTTGATCACCTTCTTACGTGTTGGATGTACTCACTTACGTAGAGAGCGTCGGCTCCACTGCAGTTCGGACAGCTCCAAAGAGGCAGAGGTTTGCCTCTTTTGTTCTGATATCTAGAACAAAACCAGATCTGTCTTTTCAGTGAATGGGAACTGAAACCAAATGTTACATGATAACCCAGAAAGATACAGAGTTAGTGCCTTAAAGATATTTCTTTAAAAGTCTAATTAATTTGAGTAGAGTAGTAGGCTTTCTGGAACAAAAGTTAACATTTGATAGCACCAGCATATTTTTCATTCCCAGGCATTAGTGATTATAGCTTTCCAGATTTTAACACCATTTTACTTACTTATTACATATTCAAACATAAGGATTTTCACAGATTGTTATGTTTGTGTTAAAGCATATATTTCACAAGTTCCAGGTATGGTATATAATTCTTCAGACTTGGATCCAAGTCTTGGCCCCATAGATTACTGTGTATGGGCCTCTATCTAATTTTCTTAATTTCTTTAAGTAAGATTAAGTGAGATGATACATTTAAAAATCCTAATTCCATAATTTTTTATATAATTTACATAAAATGAGAACAAGGGGTTTGTAATAATGAAAACTTGAGATCTGTTTATTAGGGATTGTCTTCTTTAGCCGTAAGACCTAATTTATTTCTGGCTTTAGTTTTGTTTGAACAGTATTAAGAAAGTCTTGATTCATTTAGCTAATAAGTTGCAAGTGATAATGATGTGATCTAGAAGCTTGACATTAGAGTAGTGGGAAATTTTTATTTAAGTACTTTTATCATATAAATATGAAGGGCAAAAAAATATTGTCATAGCCAGATTTGTTATATTTACTCTTATTTTACGGTGGTTTATTATCAGTTATATATTCAGTTTTTTTAGAAACTGACAAAGTGATTACCAAAGTAGCTCTCCCATTTTATATCCCAGCAGCACAGTGCATGTGGGACCCGCTTTCTTCAGATATTTGCCAGCATTTGGTATTGTCAGTTTTTTTTTTTTAATTTTAGCTGTTCTAAAAATGAGTAGTAGATCACATCTCATTGTGGCCTTAATTTGCATCTCCCCAATGGCTAGTGATGCTGAACATCTTTTCACGTGCTTATTTGCCATCTGTATATCCTCTTCAGTGAAATGTCTCTTAATGTCTTTTGCCCATTTTCTGGTTGAATTATTTTCTAACTGTTGAGTTTTGAGAAATCTTCATATATTCTTTTAGGATTAATTTAAAACTTTTTTCCCAGTTTTTTCTTTTTTAGTGTAAAATTTTAAACATATAGAAAACTTGAAGGAATTGTACCTGTACAGTTGCCTCCTGTATTCTACTCATCCATTAATGGCATCTTCTTTTTAAATGCATTTCCAAGTGTTTTGTGGATATTATTATACTTTTGCCCATTAATACTTTAGTCTGCATAGCATTGGAGCACAACGTTTAAAATTTTTTCTTTTAACAGTTTTCTTTTAAAATAAGGTAACATTTACATACAATGAAATACAAAAATCTTAAGTGTCTCATTCACTGGGTTTTGATGTATTTGTAACACATGTACTCCTTGGCCTTCCTTTTGTAACTAACATCCTAGGTGCCTTTATGGGATGCCGTTTTACTCCAGTTTAAATATTTTGTGTTAACCATAATCTAGCTTCTTTTATGGTAAAAGGGCATGATTGATTTACTTTTTCTGTTAGAAGTCTTTATCTTAAAGTGTGATCCTAAGACCACCGGCATCAGAATCATCAGGGGTACCTGTTAAAACAAGATTTGTCTGCTCTTCCATGCCCACTAAATGAGAATCTCTAGGGGTAAATTTTAGAAATTACTTTTTACAAATCTTCCAAGTCATACCTGTTTATACAGTCCATTCCATCTGAAGTTTTTCTGGGCAGGATAATCTCTCGCATCCCTGATGCTTTATAAGCTTCAGCTTTCATGCTAAGTTGACACAAAGCTGTATGTTCTCAGATATCCTGTGTCCATGGCTTCCTGTTTGGACAAAATGGGGACTTTACTTTCACAGCAGATTGTCACTTGCATCCCATAAATCTAGAGCTTTTGGAATTCCTTTCAGTCTACAGTAGGTGCAGTCTACAGGGGCTTTGTTTTTGAATTAATATTATTATATAGTATAGTTGAAATTATTCAGGGGAATTGACTGAGAAATTGCATAGTGTTTTGCTTTGCCAGATTTATGAAGCCACAACACATCCCTTTTCTAATTTTCAGTCATCAGAAAGCTAAATATATAATCTAATCCTCAGACTAGTTTGTAGAGGTGCCTATGATGTACAATTATGCCCTTGAGAATCCAGGACTTCTTAACTCAGCACTAATGGCATGTTGAGTCACCAACATCTCTACTGTGGGGGCATACCCTGTGCACCGAGATATTTAGCCGTATTTCTGTCTTGTACCCACTAGGTGGCAGTAGCAACCCCCCAGCACCTGTGGAGACAACCAAAAATGTCTCTGAACTTTACTGAATATCCTCTGGGGACAAAATCACTCTCGGCTGAAAAATCACAGCCTTAAGAAATGGTTACTGGAAGGAACTGCGTGTAAGGGTGGTCTGTGTTACTGAAGAAACTTAACAACAATAACAAAAGTTTTTGCTACTGTTATGTTTCAGTACTTTTTAAATACTTTCATGGGATTTCTCTAAAAATTGTTCTTTTTACTAGATAAAATCTGTCATGGTTCTATTTCTTCATTGATTGCTAGGAAATTCAGTTCAGTTTGCACTAGTTAACAGTGACTTTACTAAACTTCTGAGATTTTCTTGCTTAGCTCTTGTTCTTTTAACCTTGATGGTTTTTTCTAAATGTCTTATGAACCACTTAAAACTCTTGATGAAGGCAGGTGTAGATTTTAGGTAAGTAAAGAATCCTATTCACTTTAAAGGTATTTTAATAGGTAGTGAGTTAGCTAATTGAATTTACTGAAATACAGGGATTTTTCTTCCTGCAAATAAAGCATTAGTAATGCTTTCAAATGAGAGCTATAAATGGTTTAGTTTGAGATTGAATGGTTAAGGAACAAGTAGCAAAATGTGAGCAATAGGTGAAGAAAGATGAACAAGAAAATGGTCTTGTAGTGGGTATTATCTACACGGTTTTGAATGCATTCTTACTGTAACACAGATAATAGATGAAGAGAAGGAACTTACTGTATTCTAGGATTTTATTATTATAGTGTTAATGTTATGTAGGACTGTTTTTCTCGGAGATATTACATTGGAGAAGTTTGATTTGACTTTGGAGGAGAGGTATACATAATGGCTAAGAGCGTGGCTTTAGATTTCTCACTGTTTCCTAGCCATGCAACTTTAGGTAAGAGTCTTAATGCTTGTATGCCTTGAGTTTTCTTACTTGTAAAGTGAAGTTGACAACAGTACTACCTGTTTCATAGGGTTTGAGGAGGATAAATAAATAATAGACTTAAAGATCTTAGCTTAATGCCTGGGCCATAATAAGTGTTCATTAACTGTTAGCTGTCATTTTTAATCTTCATTTAAAATTATTCATAGATTAATGATATGACTTTAGAGTTTTATTATTTTGCATCTCAAGATATGATTAAAATATAGGACATTGTTTCTGTAGAGTATTTGATAGTAGGATCTTTGTACATATCATCATTTATAGTACTTCTTAGTGTCAGAAAGGTTTATGTGAAAGATAAAAAATAGCCTTTAAGCATATAGTAATGTGAAATGTCACACTTTGTAGAAAATGGTTATAATAGACTCATTTTGTAATCTTTACTCTGTAGCACAAATTTTTAGAACTTATTTTGGG